>NC_140753.1:41380000-42580000 GCF_051527215.1 Medicago sativa | reverse complement strand
AAAAAAAAAAAATAAATTACATTTCTTAATTTAAAAAAAAAATGTGAAATGACAAAAACAATTTATAATTTGAGAGAGATGAAATAGTTCCTTAAAAAAAAAAAAAAAAATACAGCTGAGATGTAACTAAGCCGACGAATAATACATACAGTATTAGGAACGATCTCTATTTTCGTTGTTTCTTGTGTCGTCGTGTTGATTCTGAATTAAAAAGAAAAAAGACAAAAAATGGCGATTAATAATTACGCAAGCAGTCGGCATTGTATGTCACCACTGCATCATCATCAACGGCGGTCGATTCATGTTGTAACAAAACCCTTTGTTCTTCTCCGCAACTACGCTCCTCTCGTTATGGTTCGTTCACACACTCAGAAACATGAACCCTCTCACACCTCCTCCTCCTCCTCCTCCTCCTCTGCTATCGATTTTCTCACTCTCTGCCACACTCTCAAGGTATGCTCTCTCTACAAACACAAAGATTCAACCATTCATCCCTTATCTGATTGAATTGAATGTGTATTGTATTGTATTGTGTAGACCACAAAGAGGAAAGGATGGGTTAATCATGGGATTAAAGGGGCTGAATCCATAGCTGACCATATGTACCGTATGGCTTTGATGTCACTCATTGCTTCTGATATTCCTGGATTGAGTAGAGAAAGGTTCACTGCTTTCACTTTCACTTTCTTTTCTTTCAATTTCTCGTCTTGTCTTACTCCTTTGCTTTCTTCTGTGTTGTGCAGATGTATTAAAATAGCTCTCGTCCATGATATTGCAGAAGGTATGTATTTATGTCCTTCTCACTCACTAAATTGCGCGATAATAATCATTTACTACATTGCTTATCAATTACTCCCTCCGTCCCTTAATGTAACCACCCTTTGCTTTTTTCACATTTCTTAAGAAAAGCTGACAATGTAATTATTATGTCTATTTTGTGTGTTAATATTACCATATTGTCCTTTGTTTGTATATGTATTAAATTTGACTTTTTAAATTTCAAAACAAGTTAGTAGTATTAATTAGGGGTATGTTTAGGAAAAAATTAATAAATGCATCTAGTAATTTGAAAAGGGGTTTAGATTTAGGGACAGAAATAAAGTCAAATGGGTGGTTAGATATAGGGACGGAGGGAGTAAATGATTCAACCTACCTCGAGTGCTTTGATAATCGTTTTCAAAACCTGATTGCATTACATTACATTTTCTCTTCGTTAAAAGATACTCCCTCTCGTCACCTATTATAAGCAAAAATTTCTCAGATTCATTGAATGACGGATGTATTTTGTATGTAGTATAAACCAGATACATTGGTTATTCGATGAATCTGAAAAAAGAGATTGGACCGGATAGTGTTTATAACTTGTACAACCAAAGCAAAATTTAGTGACAAACATGTTGAATTATTTGTATTTCTTTCCTGAACTGTTGCTTAGTTGTCTTTCATTGTGTGTGACTCAACACATTGCTTTTTCCGGTGTATAGGTCTACAATAAAGATAAAAGGAATTTGGCTAAGGAGTAGTTTTTTACAATATATTTATAATTTATAATATATTGCAATCTGAGTTCAGTGTTATACTCAATAGCTATTGTAGGAGATATAACACCATCTGATGGTGTGCCTAAGGCTGAAAAGAGCCGAATGGAGCAGGAAGCTTTAAACAAAATGTGTCAAGTTCTTGGTGGAGGGATGAGAGGTATTGCGAAACATATTTTTCTTTTAAGTTCCGTCGGAGCTTTGAAATTTGGCATCAACTTTATTTGAGATGACATTCTTTTTTGGTATTTGAAGCTGATGAGATCCAAGAACTGTGGTTGGAGTATGAAAACAATTCTTCTTTAGAGGCTAATGTTGTTAAAGATTTTGACAAGGTATGCATATGCTACCTAGTACGCAATGCAGATGGATCTGTTGTGTCTTTTTTGCTCCTTCATTAAACCTTTCTCTGTTTACCATCTTGGACTCAAAGTAAATTGCACATTTGCGCCCTCTTGTAGCATTAGTTATCATCTTTTTTATGAAACCAACGAAAATCTATTATCGTAGATGTATCTGAAATTTGGAACATTTCCCTCGTAAAATGCATCTTTAGATCTGTAATATGAAAATTGGAGACCTTCTGGTTGCTTTCTAATTGCATTGTTTTGATCAGGTTGAAATGATTCTACAAGCACTGGAATATGAAATGGGTAAGTTATAGACATTAGACAGATACATTTGCATGTAGCCTTTGAATTCATATTACGAAAGCAACATTAGAATCCTTTAACTGTTGAACTCATCAAGCATTTTAATGAGTTAATAAATAATTTTTGCGCAACAACACCGTTTTGTAATGCTAAAAAATAACTTGATTATATTGTACATTGTGCAGAGCATGGAAAAGTACTGGATGAATTTTTCATTTCAACTGCAGGTAGAATTGAAACTTCTCTTCTACAGATGAAATGCATGAATCCTTATTTGGACCTTAGTCAATCACATAATTTTTTGTTTTGTATTCAGGGAAGTTCCAAACTGAAATAGGTAAAAGTTGGGCAGCCGAAATCATTTCAAGAAGAAAATCTTTATCAGCAAAAAAGTTAAGTTGATAAAATGGCTAAAAGTGGTGCCACATTGCTCATTCTGGTCGGTGAGATTTGGAGAATGACTTATTGCCAACAATTAGACCTGGTCTGGTTTGGATCCAGAACTTGGTTGTAGAATTTTAAACAATATTTGGGATGACTTCTACGTATGTTGTTGTCCCTGTCTAATAGGATTTTTTCCCCCTTTTTTAATGATGTTTTATCTTCTTCGCCGTTGACGCATTTAAATTTGACTTTTCCGTTTCATATTTTTTTTTTTTTTCAACATTGACTGTAAATTATTGTCAAATACTTGGGCAAATATTGAACTTAATTGCAATTTTTTCTATGCCAGAGTTGAAAGTTGTGCAATTGTTGGATTTTATATATATCTAGGCAGTCAATTGGAATAAGCATCGCTTTTATAATCAAATTGTTGGATTATATATATAGGCAGTCAAGTTAGATCATCTAAATGGCTTTTATTTAGGAAGCTTTTTGAGGCCTTAACTATACTGGTAATCTTGCCATTTTAGTTGTGTCTATGAATGATATTATGTAAGACTTGATATTTTTGAATGATAATATTTTTGGTTTTGTTGTGCGTAATTGTTATTTTGTATCAGTAACTAAAATTAAGCAACAAATTAACTTTAAAATCCAATTTCATTAACTTCAACATCAGAAATTACAATAACTTTACTCATTCATAAACTCTACACATAATATAATCTCAAGTCAACACATTACATGACTATATACTATTGATGATCAAACCTATTGTCGTGACGACACAAACCAGAGCTAACAACAACAGTCTTCAACATAAATGTTGTAGATTTTTCTTCATTCTAAATCTTGGTTAGTTTCCTTGTAATTGTCATTATTTCCATATATATTTCTTGCCACATTCGAAACATTGTTGTCAAACACTCTATGTTTGTATTTAATTGTCAAAACGCCGGCTGAAGTAACCACACCCAACTTCAATGTTATTAGGCTAAATACAACTAGAACAAACACAAACTTAGTCATCAACACAAAGGTTTATCTTTCATAAAATCAAAATGTAATCACTTACCATCCAGTCTCGAGATCTCCATAATTTTCGACCTCTATTTTGCACCATATTTTTGTTATTGTGAGAAGAACATATTGCTCTTTACACATCTGGAATCACTTCACCCTCACTCCTATGAAGCCCCGATACCCGACACGATACCGATACGATACGATACCGATACGGAAAAATTTGAAAAATTCCCGATACGATACGGCTGGGATACGTTTAAAATATTAAATTTAAAATTAAATATATAAATGCACAATATATAAACATTACTAAAATTGATGATAAATTACCATTCAAATTACTCAAAATGAGCAAACAAGTGACATTTACATATCTTAAGTTAAGTACTGTTATAAAAGGACATCATTAGTACTATCCAAAAAGATCATCATCAGCACTACCCAAAAAGGACATAGTTTAGCTATTCATAAAGAACATCATAGTCCAACATTCACTACTTAAGAGCAAACACGGATTGTATCGGTCTCCTCTCCTCCGTTTCCATCATCAAAGAACATTGTAGCCTCCAACTCCGGTTCATCTAAAGATAACTCAGCTAATTCAATTCCAACTCCAACATTAGTATGCACATAAACCAAATCTTCAGCCCTTTTTGGATCCATTTTATTTCTTTTCAAAGATTGAATAAAAGAGTAAGTACTCCAATTTCTCTCAGAACATGATGAAGAACATACCTGAACTCCTTCACCAGCAATTTTCAATAAGTGAAATCTCGCTATAGAGTATGAACTCCTCACCTCTTTTTGACAAAAGTTGCACCTTGTTTCCACCTGCAGAATCATTATTCTGCACAACAGTGACAAATCTCCATAGTGGTTTACTATCATCTTGGGGTTCTTTTGAAGCAAACGAACTAGTAACACTTTCTTCTATTGGAGGCATAACTATTAACAAAAGAAACAATAATAAAACATTAACAAGAGGTTGGTATTATAAATAAAAAGAAAAAATAGAGAACCTGAGGGAAGAGAATAGAAGTAAATAGAAAATAGAACAGTAGAGAGAAGAGAATCAGAGTAGAGAACCTGAAGATGTTAATGGGGGTTTTGTTGTTGATGTTGAGATGGAGCAATCGGCAGGTAGAAGGACCGGAGGAGATCAGGAGAATCGCTGACGATGAGGAACTCAAAATGAGTTTCATTCCAGATCCATGTTTTTTAGAATGAGGGAGACAGCTGCACTTCCACTACTTCTTATTGCTTATTTTATTATTATTCTTCTTATAAAATGTATCGGTCAAGTAAAAGCTAAAATAATAATAAAAAATAGTGCACACGTATCGAATGAAGTATCGGTAAGTTTAGCCGTATCGGTTGTATAAGTTAGCCGTATCCGATACGTATCGGTAATTTAAATATTTTTTAAATTAAATTAATTACCCGATACTTCTCTGATACGTGTATCGGGACGTATCGGGACGTATCGGTATCGGATACGTATCGGATACGATACTTCGTGATTTTTGGAGTATCGGGGCTTTGGAGCCTCACTCCTACCACTTGAAATGAAAAACCCCATATGTATTGTTAAGAGAATTCGAAGAATTTGAGCGAAAGGAGGCCATGAGTAACTGCAATTCCAGTTCAAAATCTACAAATTGGGAAAATTGGGCAAAAATGAAGTTAGAGTTTTCAATTTGGGGGAAAATGAGTGAAGGAATGATGGCGATGAAGTCATTACACATTGGAATGTCAAAAGCGACGTTTTGTGCCAAGTTACCAAATTAATGGACACATTAGTTTTCTTAACAGAGAGTCACTAAAAGGGTAGTGACACACACTTGTACAGAGATAAATGACCAATTTAGAACTTAAAAAGAACTAATTAATTTTCCAAGGATTAGCTATTTCTGACAACAAATACAATTGAAATATGGCAAAGTTTATGGTGCACAAGACAAGTCTTGCATCATGTCAAGTTTGTTTTCACCATTAGATCAATAGGTCTCATCGTTGGATCAAATGAAATGTGATGTGACTCATTGATCCAATGATGAAAAACAAACTTTTATATGCATTGTGCAAGATTAATTTACTTGGTCACATTACACAAAATCTAGAAGCAAATATCATCTATCTTTCTTAAAAATTATACTCTAGTAAAATTAAGGGTTAATATCTCAAATAACCCTTGTAATTTGGAGGATGTATGAAAATAATTCCTTGAAAAAGTAATTTTGAATTTTTCATATTTGAGCCTCACCCTGTTAAATAAATATTTAGACGAAGTTTGAAAATAAATCTTGCAAAAGGTTAAAATGTCTAAAAAATAATCTTTACAAGAATTAAAATATGAAGAATCTAAAATTAGACAAGTGAAATCTGTGTTTTTTTACTCGGATTATTTTTATACCTCGTCCAAATTACAAGGGTTATTTGAAGTATTAACTACATAAAATCAACAACAATATATTAAGCTTTTGGGCTGAACTGTTATTTCAATTATACCTTTAAACAATTTTTTATTTATAATAATAGTGTCAATTATATTTGTTATATTGTTGTGTAATTGAAAAAGATAAACATAGATTGTTATAATTAGTCACAAACATCTATACATATAGAGTAATGATAGGTAGCCATTCTTAATGTGTACACCATTTTATACCACTCTAAAAAATTTCAGTTAATCAAATATATAGTCTATGTGGCCACATTTTTTTAATTGCGTGACCGCTAGTTTTCCAAAATTTATCTGGTTAACTAAGTGGAAAAATAGTTGTCACGCTCATTTAGTTGCGTGACCACATTTTTTCAGCTTCTAAATAGTGGTCACGCAACCGATACACATACCATATATTTGATTAACTGAAATTTTTTCAAAATGGTACAATGGGTGTATATATTAAGGGTGTCCCAATCATTATTCATGCATATAATATTAATTAATATCTAAATTTCATAATTCTTTTTTCATACCGACAAACAACATAGTGTCTGAACGTCCGATCCCGAACGCTGGTTATTAATTAATATAATAAATTAATAATAATACTTGTTTATTTTCGGAAAACATTCCATGTGGACATATCAAGGTCATGGAATAATAAGGAAGAGAAGAAAAATAAAGATACTACATTACCCGAATACGAGTGTAATAAAAAATTCAAAGTTGAAAGCAAAGATAGATATAAGAATTAAATTAAAGTGTAAAATGTTGAGCGTAAATCTCATGATTCATGAAACAAGACGGTAAAGTAAACTAAGAGCGTTGGTAGCCTGTGACAAACATTAATAAAAAAGAGGTGAGAAAGTGTGAGGTGGAAATTTATTCATCTTTAGGCTCTCTTGGTGTCATTTTCTGTGACCATCAACAAGTCAAATATCAACCCCAGCTCCCCCCATACTATATTATATTACATACACACGTAAATTATCACCTCCATAACCCTTTCGATAAAAACACTCATTTCCATCGTCTTCTTCTGATGGTCTACTATAGTGGGGTATATATCCCTGCATGATTCTCTTCTACAAAAGTCTTCTAGACCCCATTTGACTTTCTTTCACCTTTGTCTGCACTCTAAACAGGTTTTTTATTTTATTGTATATCTTATTATTTGGCTATGTTTAGGTATTTTTTATGTACATCACATAAAAAAGGTCTTAATTTTGCAGTTACATATATAGTTGTCATGGTATTTGATATTATAAAAATCAAGTTCAAATAGTTCTGATTCAGATAGAAAAAGTAAAATCAGGAAGGGAATTAGTGACGGAAAAAATAAAATCTCTCACAAATTTTTCGGTCGCAAAATTTAGTGACATAATTAGAGAGAGATTTTATGTTTTCCCTCACTAAATTTCTCTCACTAATTTTTGTTTTTTTAGTAGTTATTGGAGATCCAACTTTAATCTAGTAAATTACATAACAATTGTGAAGACATAATAAATTCTTGATGTCACAGTTTAGATCGTAGTCACAATTATTTTTTAACAATATGCAAATAACTATGGAAAGTTTATTTTCTAATTTAGTTGAAATGGAAAAAGAAAAAAAAAACAACGAAATACACATAATATTACTATAAAACTTTTTTTGTGGTATTTTTAATTGTTCTTGTTGATTTTAACTATATGTAAATTTTGTGTTCTTTTGTTCAATGGATTTAACAAAACTTCAGGTGGAGGGCCCTCAAGAAACATATTGGTGGGGCATTTTGTCTTGCATGAAGTGAGGTTGTTTTAGGGTTTCTTTCAAATAAAGTCATCTTCTAAATAATGGAGAAAGATAACGACTATTCGGTACTATAAACTTATCTCTCTTCTCTCTTGCCGTGGCTTTTTTATGTCTTTGTCTCCACTCAAATATTTTGCATATATCTTTTCATCTCATCGTAGAGACTATAACCTCATATATCACCATGTTGTTCTGCTCAAATTTTGAATCTTTGCAGGCACCACCCATGCCACCAAGTTTCAACACACTTGATTACTCTCTTGATCATCATCACCAACAACAACAACAACAATACGAACAGCTTTTGAAGTATCGAGTTGGCGAAACATCGGGTGAAAACAACAACGGAATGGTGGATAATTACATGCCTCAAACACAAACTTCAGGAGGATTTTATGGTGCAAACTCTTTTGATAAAATGAGTTTTGCAGATGTGATGCAGTTTGCAGATTTTGGACCTAAATTAGCCTTAAACCGCGAAGAATCAGGTATCGAAGACCCGATTTATTTTCTCAAGTTTCCTGTCTTAACCAATAAGATAGAAGACCAAAATTTGATGTTGAGTGGTGGTGATGGGTTAGGAGAAAATGACGAGAGGTTCAAATTAACAAGCGTGGAGGATAAATCAAGAGATCAACAAGATCACGAAGAAGCTCGGGTTTCTGATGAGAACAACTCGGTGCAAGAGAAGAATTGTGCAGTAGTGCAAGAGAACAACAAGAAGAGGAAGAGACCAAGAACTGTTAAGACAAGTGAAGAAGTTGAGAGTCAACGTATGACTCACATAGCTGTTGAAAGGAATCGAAGGAAACAAATGAATGAGCATCTTCGTGTCCTTAGATCCCTCATGCCTGGTTCATACGTGCAAAGGGTATTTTTATTTATTTATTTTCTTCAAGAAAAAATGTATGTTATAGCTGGTGAAATTTGGGGCCTAACTCATCCTCACAAAACCGGCTTTGTATGAGTTAGGCCCCAAATTACAACATGGTATCAGAGCGTGGTTAACGGATGAGATGATTCTCATGTTGAGACATCATCTTGTGTTGTAGATGATCGTCCTCAGACACATGCTGTTTGGGGGTGGTCGCACGGTCTTCGTTCATCATCCAGACGTATGTTCCTGTCTCCTTAAAAATCATGGACACAGTTGTACGACTATAATATTGCACCGAAGTTTTAAATTATTGTTACTGTAATTGTTCTCTAAAATTTAACTATGTAAATGTCTATAAATTGCACCAAAATTAAACAATGGTTAGAGTTAGACACAAACTTTAAACTTTTTTCTTGATTGATTTATTATATAAGTTTGTTTTTGATTTTACAATATAGGGTGATCAAGCTTCTATAATTGGGGGGGCTATAGAATTTGTGAGGGAATTGGAACAACTTCTTCAATGTCTAGAATCACAAAAGAGAAGGAGACTACTAGGAGAAGCACAATCAAAACAAGTTGGGGATTCATCTCTTGCATCAACACAACAACAGCCTCCATTTTTTCCATCTCCTTTACCAAATGACCAGATGAAGCTAGTTGAGATGGAAACTGGACTTCAAGAAGAAACTGCTGAAAGTAAGTCATGTTTGGCTGATGTAGAAGTGAAACTTCTAGGATTTGATGCAATGATTAAAATCCTCTCAAGGAGAAGGCCTGGACAGTTGATCAAGACCATTGCTGCTCTTGAAGATATGCAGCTCATTATCCTTCACACCAACATCACCACTATTGAACAGACAGTTCTTTACTCATTCAATGTCAAGGTATATTCATCAAGTGATTACTTAATTTTTATGCGTTCAATATAAATATTACTTTTTTATACATGTATGTACCCATTCACATCTTATGAGATAATAAACTTGCATCACAATGTGATATACTTGTGATGTTATTAGATGGTACTAAGTCTAAAATTTAAGCAAATCAAACATAAACTAAAATTTGAGGATATATATGCTTTATGATATTGTAATATATATTGTATTTTTTTTGATGTGTCCAGGTAGCTAGTGATACAAGGTTCACGGCTGAAGATATAGCAAGCTCCGTTCAGCAGATACTAAGTTTTATTCATGCAAACACTAGCATGTGATCATTATTATATGTAGATAATATATATTTCATATATATGTTGTGTGGTGTATACCTATAGTACTCTTGTCATTTGGATTTCCATACTAGAAGCCTCTTCTACAAATGAATTGTGTAATCTATCAAAGGATTTTCCTCTCTTAAATAAACCTCATTCAATGAATTTTCAGTCTCTTCAATAGTAAGAATTTGACCTTGTAATAATATCAAGAATGCAGTTCAAATCTTATATAAGTTGACCTATTTGCCACTTTATTAATGAATAATAATTTATTTATTTACCTAATTATTTTTGAAAAAACCAACACTCAAATAAATTAATATAGACATACTCGGAGATATGATTGGAGGAAGATAAAGGGAGTCCAAGTTTGAAATTATTAAAGAAAAAAGATTAAAATTATACCAAAAAGGAAAGCTGAAAATCTATTTTAAAGTAGCAAATTACATCCTCAAAGAAAAAGTAGCAAATTACATTTTATTTGCTACAAGCAAATCACATTATTCTATTGTATTTTAAAATATAACCAATGATTACGGGTACATCTAACATGACCTCTCATAAAAAATGAATTTTATTGTTTCAAAAAAAATTCATTTTATAATAATAGATAAAAAAAAACTAATTTAAACTTTTATTAAAAATAATAAAGGCTATCTTTAAACTAGATCCATACAATAAAAAACAAATATATACTAGGGTTAAGATTATCACTAACAAGCATGTTCCCTCTTGTCACAGAGGGAACATCTCAGTTTCATCATTATTCGAATGAGCTAGAGATTATTAGAGATTTCATGGCAAAAGATTGGTCAATATCGCTTCATCACACCCTTCGCGAAGGGAATGCTTGTGCAGATGTGCTAGCAAAGTTGGGAGCTAATAACGTAGATCCTTTAATTATGCTCCAAACGCCTCCTTCTAGTTTGTCATTAGCTTTGCTAGCTGATGCTCTTGGGGTGTCCTTTGTAAGGATGTAATCCCTTTTTTTTTTTCTTTTCTTTCTTCTTCTTTTTCTTTTCTCATGTAACCAAAAAAAATCACTAACAAGCATGTCTTTTCACTTTTATCGATAAAAATATGGTGATACGATGACACAAAGCATGGGATTAGTTGACAAAATAAACTCGTAGCCTAAAGATTAATTTGAAAACCCCTGCTATTTAAATTTGATGATTAGCAAAAATGCATATTTTTAGCAAATGAATCATAATTAATTTATTTAAAACTAAAATTGTTTGAAAGTAAGTTAGACATATAAAAAACAGACAACACTAAAAATATTATGTATCACCTTACTAGTATAGATTATTTTCGATCCATCATGCATATGGACCTATTTATTAATTTGTTTTTAACCATCATTATACATTGCATTGACCATGTTTGATATCTTTTATATCTAATCCTAGCAGTCATCCTAACCCTAATCCCACTTATTTAACCTAATTTTTTGGCTCCAAATCATTCCAGCCGTTAGATTAATCTCTGTTGCTTAATTAAATTGGCTCCTAAATTTGAAATTTGAATTCCACATTTTCATTATGAGGTAAATCATGATAATTACTTTGCACACTGCTCAATACTTAAAAAACGTGTGCCTCTTTCTTTTCCCTTCTAACGTGTTTTTTTCCAAGGCTTTCTCTCCCCCTCTGTATTCAGCACCGCTTTCTCTCTTCCTGAAGCTCCACCACCGCCTCCTTTTCTTTTCGTTCTTTTCTCATACGCTTCTTCTCCTCCATCACCCATTCCTTCTTCTTATCTTGCAAGAGTTTAATGAATGAAATTAAGATCTCTTCTCTATGCTCACGCACTACATTGAACCAATTTTTTCATTTTCATTTCCTAACCGTCTTCTTCCTTGGATAATTTCGGCAACGCCGCACTGTTCTATGGCTATCCCTGCAACCTCTGAAAAGGTTGTTGATGTTGTGGTTTGGAGAAGAGTGTGAGGCATAGAACAAATACGGCGAGGAGGAAGGGTGAGGGAGGCGGTGGTGGACGACGGTGACGGTGGCGGTGGTGTGATTTGAGGTGAGGATGGTATTTTCAATTATAGTCTTTCCTCATATCTCATTACTCCCACCATTCTTATTTCATTTTTCAATTGATTCTGTATAAGGTCCATTCTATTCATTTTCATTTTCATTTCAAAATTTATTTTCAATTCATTTTCAGAATTCTTATCTTCTGAAAGGAACAACTACAGAATCCTTAATGAGAGGTCTCTTAAGGAAGGAAGTTAATGCGGTTCTAGCTCATGGTTACGTAGCTCGCGGTGACGGTTTTATGAGGTGGTGATTGCCTACTGTCTAGCTAATCCATTGAAAAAACCATCACTGAAGGTTTTTGCGTTCAAACGCGATTTAGATTTGGCGACTGGAGATTACAAATTCTTCGTTCATCTTCAAATCCTGATCTAGAGTGAGTTGTTTCTTTTTTCTTCCATGCATTTTTTTATCTTTCATCACCTTTTGTATAAAGTTTCCAGTTTTAATCAATTGTCCCTTTACATGTTTGATTGAATGTCTCATTATATTTCACTTTTACCACTCATGTTCTTTTTGGGTTACAAATGTACATTTTAGATTTAGACTTTGAAATTGTCTTCACCGCTGTTACATTCTTGAATGAATTCTTTTCTTTTATTTTCTCAGTAAATTCAACTTTCAGTACTGTTATGTGGGAGAATTAGAAGGAATAAAATATGAACCTTGATTATTTTCTCATCCAGTTAACTTTTTTTAGATATACCATGTTATGGATTTTTAACGTTAATCTAAGCCAGAGTTTATTTGATGCATATCAATCCAACTGTTACAATATCATTTTCTGGTGGTGCAACCATGTGAAGCCACTTTGTAGCAAAGTCGAGAAGCTTCCTTTTTTGAATAAAAAATCACTTTGCAACACATGACAAAGTTGTGATTCACAATGAAATGTTAAAGGGTAAACCATGATTTTTTTTGTGAACTCATCATTTGTTTCTTTGTTGCTTTTATTGCTTCTTTCTTTGTAATGTAGAATTGTTCACAACAGTATTGAACATAGTTAACTATGTTACTCAATTTCAAATATTTATGAATTGCAAAGATTTGGTTTTTTTTTTTTAGATTTAATTTACCAATTGCAGAATTCATCCAATAACATATATATTTTAAGCAGAAACTGTTTTGTAGAGACAAATTCTGGAGTATTTGTGTTAGAGTTTATTCTTATTTTGTTCCATCGCTAGGAGCAACAAAGGAAAAAGAATTGGCATTATGTTTTATTTACCATAAAATTACTTCATGCACTATGTATGAGATTTTTGGTTGAAATAAGAGTAAGAGTATTTGTTTAATTTGATTTTTGGTTATTGTTAATCTGATGAGATTTCTGATTGTAGTGCTATCTAATCAATTTATATTTTTTAAATTTCAAATTAGCATTGTTGTGTTTCTGTCGTGTGTGTGGTGGTTGTATTTCAAATAACGATCTAGAACATTTTTACATGATTTCATGCATGAATATAAGGGCTCGGAGAATTTTCAATTTTGTAGTTTGGGCATGATTATCATGCTGCCTAAGTGAATTGGTTGATGCATATTTTTCATTCATTATTGAATTTATTTTGGGCATTGATCTATTAAATGCCAATCTGTTTCAGATTGTTATTTGGTTTGATTTGTAACTAAAATTTGGGTATGACCTCTTGGTTTTTTCTAAAATGATTGGACTATAGTTATTCTTCCTTTAAGAACCCATCCTCATCTATGATTTGTGTATGTATGGTGTTTAAAAGATTTGATCTGTTTTGCTAGGCTTTTTGTTCTTAAGTTATTTATGCGTAGCTTTTTATGACATAAATTTATTTTATTTTTGGTTTTTTACTGTGAGGTATTTTTGTCTTCCTTTTGACTTTGTTTACTATTTTCAACTCAAGGGTGCAGGAGTTAAAGATCATATTGCCATTGGGGATTCTTAAGCACTCATGGTATCCGTGGACATCAAAGCATCTCCCTAAAAGGGTGGTTCTCTTGACTTTTTATGATTAATGGCAAAATGAAGAGTACAGAATGAGGAAAGAATTACCGACAGAAAGACATGTTGTATTTGAGCATACCTTCTTTTTAAGTCTCATAACACCACTCAGTTTAAGAATATCTTACTAAGCTATGTTATCCGTTTTATACATGATACTTTCACAGGTTCAGCGATACAGCAGCATGGAGATCAGAAACATTTGATGCACACTAAACACACTTACAATTAAAGCAACAATGGTATCCGAGTTTGTGTAAAATGAAGTGTTAATTTGTTTGTTATAATGTCAAATCATTTTTATAACGTGTTACAATTAAACCTCTATATAACAAACTTGATTGAGAATTGACTGCTCATACTTTTAACCTTTGGCTGAACATTTAAATTTTAACTAATTTTTTTTAGCTATGAAATGGTTTCTGAAGCTGCCATTCTCATGATGTTAATTGAAATTATTTGTATACTCTTTTTAATTTCCTACCATTTGAGTTATTGAGTCTTTAATTCGGGACTATTATTAAAAAAAATGTAAATAATGTGTATACATGTGATGAATAAAAGTCAGAGGCAGTCGCTTAAACAAGTCGGCATATACCTTCCTCAACCAGTGTTTTCATATGGTCAGCTTTATGTTGCAGTAGCGAGGGTTACATCAAGAAGCGGTTTGAAGATTTTGCTCACTTGATGAATATCGCAACTTAGTTAACACAACTTCAAAAGTGGTGTATCGAGAGGTTTTTGGAAACATGTAGACCGTTTGTTATAATGTCAAATCATTTTTATTTTGCTTTGAACCAAAGTTGTATAAGAATCGTAACACGTTGAATGATATTAGTTGAAATTAAGTTTTCCAATTTTATATGACCCGTGCGGCAGCACGGGTGAAAAGTCTAGTTTATCTTATTTTCATGCACTCGGTCGCTCCATCACTCGTGGGAAATAAGGCCAATGGTAGAATGTATAAGAGACAAAATCTTCAATTTGTTTCAATCAGATTCAGAACTTAAATTAGTTTGCAAGTACATATGACTTTGATGCTCAAAGTCAACGTGTCCCGTACCATCTTTGGTGTGCCCTTTGTGTTTTGACTTGTCAGAAGGGACAATATATCTTGGAGGTATTAGTCTGGCTGGATTTAGATATGTTTCATCCTTTGTAGGGTAGGGTAGTCTCTCTTCATAGTTGAAAATTCGATCTGCGTCGATGTTTCGTGGCTTATGAATAGTCACTGCATTTATGTGACCATTGAGGTTTTAGAGTTACGTATTTTCGATCACAAAATGTAAAAATGTCAACACTCTTTGATTTTTTTTTTTCTTTCCTTTCATTTCAAAGGTGATATTGTTGAAAATTTAGGTCTAAGTAAAGATTTCATAAAACATGCTCATTAATTATGAATCTTTAGCGGAAGTAAACAAAACATTGAACATGATTATATCAGATCTACGACATGTTTGATTTATCAAGGATATTAAGAATTAAGATATTAGGAATAGCTGATAAAGCTTTTGAGGTAGCCCTCTCAACAACAACGAGGTGATCTGAAACAAATAGAATGAGTTAGCGACGGCGGCTGATTTGGTTCTACCTCAATCGGTACTTTTATGCCTCAATTTCTCTTCAGACGAGGAGAAGAGAGTTTGTCATGTACGGTGTATTGGGGTTGATAACCTCTTTTATATTAGATGACCATTAGAATTTTCCATTATTCCGTTATGGGCCATCCAAACATCCACTCATTGGGTCCATATCTAATTAGAAATCTAATAGCCTCATTACTTAATTTGATCACTAATCAATTAAGGCTCACAATTTATTTGATCACTAATCAATTAAGGCTCACAATTGATAAATAGCTAATTTAATTATTATTATTACGATATTTGCCCACATAATGATATCACAATATTATTGAATAATATAATATTTCAACAATCTCCCACTTGTTATTTATTATTGGTTTAAATATGATTTAAGTCTCTGCAGTTATAGCATTTTTTTTTTGTTTTAGTCCGTGTAAGTTTTTTTGCTTGGATTCCTTCCCAGCAAATTCAAAAACTATTGCTTTTAATCCTTGAGTCAGCTTATTGGACAACATGGCATGATTTTATTGGATCACATACAACGTCAGGACTAAAAGCAACGATTTTTTAATTTGCAAGGACTGAATTAAACAAATAATCTTACCGTGACCAAAATAAATAAATAAACAATTTAATAGCATAAACTAAAATCATATTGAAAAATTTCAAAATAGTTCATAATTGTGCACTAGTCAAAATAGTCCTGATGTTAAAATAATCCTTCAATGTTGACATTAACTCTTTTTATATAGGGATCGAAATGACGGTAAGTAAATACTTAATACTTACAGGGGTTTATATGAAAATAAATAAGTCTATTGAGAGACTAATATGACAATATTAACGAGACATTTTAACGTAAGGGACTATTTTGACTAATATAGTGTACAATTAAGGACTATTTTGAAATTTTGATGTATCTTTAGATGAGGAGAAGAGAGTTTACCGTTTACGGTGTATTGGGGATCATAACCTCTTTTATATTGGATGGCCATTAGGGTTTCCCATTATTCCGTTAATGGACCATCCAGACATCCACTCATTGGGTCCATATTAATTAATTAAATATTTAATTAATTATCTAATTAGAAATCTAATAGCCTTATTACTTAATTTGATCACTAATCAATTAAGACTCACAATTGATAAATAGCTAATTTAATTATTATTATTACGATATTTGCCCACATAATGATATCATAATATTATTAAATAATAAAATATTCCAACAACCTCCCACTTGGGCTACATATCTTAATAATTATATCAGAATTCTTTAGGCGCGCAACTGAATGTTATTTATCTTTAGATTTCAAATTTACAATCTGGTCCACCTCATACATTAACAATGGGACCACCACGGCTGTCGTCACTGACGTATAACGTGATGGAACCCCGACGACCCCCATATCAATGCACTTGATGACATAGATTGATATGGATGAGTGACATGGAAATTTCATGCAATGTGATCTCTAAATCATGTCTATTTCCAACTGGTCCAACTGAAAACTTTAGTGAGATCAAACCAAAGTTTGCAAATTCAATCTTTGCACAAAATGATACAGAAATGGTTATAACAAACATAACCTCATGAACTTTATTTATGCAGAAAACTATAACATAAAGTTTGTATCGATACCAAAAAAAAAATATAGAACATAAAATAAGAGACTCCCACTAATCCAAGACATCATTAACGACAACAATCATATGAAAGACCTTATGTGTCATGTCTTTGATTAGTGGATCAACTAGCATAAAGTTTATCACTACTTGTTCTATCAATCAATAACAAAATTCTATAAGGCAATGATCTATATAAAATTTGTTGTTAAATAACTATACGACTGAATTATGTCACTATATAACTTAAGTGGTCTTTGGTCTTTCAATACCTTTAATGATATGCAAGCGAGTGACATAAATACTTACACTCATTTTCTGAGTTAAGATGAGTATTATATACTGAAGCCTAGAAAAGGTTTTTGATGACGTTCTCTGTGTAATGGTTTCTGTTGTCAATTAGATAGGTATTTAGTTTGTATAATAGCACCCTAGAAAATGAGGCATTCATGGTCTTTGTGGTTCCACTTGTTCACTTTGTAGCCTTTAGGTTTTGATGATGTTCTTTATCCTTGGCTTTGTAGTTTATTAGGTGTTTGTTAGTTCATTATTAACTAGCTTTTAGTTTGTACAATGCACCCTAATAAGTCTACATGCTCTAGATCAATGTGTCCCTATGTCTTGTGTCCAAGTCATATTGTCTTTCCTTCTGACTCTGCATGAATCTTATCAAACAGGGGTTGAATCGATTCAATTATTTGTGGGATAAAAAATGGTACTCTTTGACTTCCTATGAATCATATCAAATTACTTGTGAATCGATTCAATAAAGTTTCTGACTTCATATGAATCGATTCACATATATTTGAATCGATTCATCCATGCATCGTTTCTTTTTTGGTTGAATCATCTCACAAAAGTTTCTGACTTGCTCTGAATCGATTCACATGGTGGTTGAATCGATTCAATCTTCATCTGGGTACATTTGAATCGAGTCACAGGCACCTTGAGTTGTATCATCCTTCATACTTATCTGATGTGTCTTTTTGCTGTTTGAATCGATTTACATATTTAGTGAATCGATTCAACCTGTTGTTTTTGTGCGAAAATTTAGTCTTATCTCCTTTTCCTATAAATAGTCTCATCCTCATTACCTCCAATTCATTGAATCATTTGCATCTATTCTCTCTAGGTCTCAAAAACTCATTGCTCATACATTCTTCAAGATTAAACACTTTTTCTTAGAATCACTTTGTCTTTGAGTGTGTAGATTCTCTAGGGTGCTTGTAGGGATTGTAAGTTTGTTCTCTCAAGGAGATTGATTGGGCTTAATCAAGGCTCTAAAGGAAGTGAATAATCTCATTCCACCTCCAAAGGGCTTGGGGGTCTTTCTAACCGTTCTTAAAGTCGAAGGGGGTTCGTTTGCCGGACGTAGCATTGAAGACTCGAGTGAAGAGTTCGAAGGAGTGCACGAGCAATTCAAGGATCCGAAGATTCTAGGAGCACCAAATTCAAGGGGTACTTGAAGTTTGGGGGAGCTTTGTTTTACATAGGAGTTGAAGAATTAGGGCTTTAATTTGAAGGAACTCTTGTAAACATTGTAATCAACTTTTCATACATAGTGGATGACCTTGGTGAAGGCATACTTCATCAAGAAGAGTAGACGTAGCCCTTAGCGAGGACGAGCAAGGGTGAACTACTATAAATCTCGGTTCTCTCTCTCTCTCTCTCTCTCTCTCTCTCTCTCTCTCTCTCTCTCTCTCTATACTTTCATTATAGCACTTGAGTATTTGAATAATTGATTAGTGAATTGCTAGCTTTGATCTATGTAATGTTTTCTCAATAGATTAATCTAAATTCGTTTGATTTAGGTTAAAACAATTTCTCTTGGATCAATTAATTGCAATACCAATTCAATTATTCAAATTCATGTGTTTTGTATTTCCGATTGATAATTAGGTTTATTGTCATATAGGTTTGGTTTGAAATTGTATATTATTTTGTATCTTGTTTAAGGATTGTTAATAATTGATTGTGTCAAAAGATTTGTATCGTGAATCTCTCAATTCTAAGATAAAATCTTATTCCACGTATATTTGATATTTGTTAATTCATTGTTTGTGATTGTTCAAGCAACTTTCAAATAATCAATTTCAATAAAAGCGTTTTTATCAAACTCCATAAAAGTTTTTCAAAAGCGCTATTCACCCCCCCCCCCCCCCCAGCTTGGTAACTATCTAGCCATATAGACCAACATATACAAGCATCCAAAAGTCTGAGTCTAACACACTAATGATCTCCAAATTGTCAGATCTCTGATGTGAGCATAAGCTCTATTGTTCTCTTTAATAATCCTTATGGTTGCCTTTTCAACAATTCAAACTTTGAATTGCTCAAGTATTTTCCAAACAATCTTATTATATACGCTATTTCCAAATGCGTATAATAAGATCATACATAAAAATCCTATAGGCAAAGTGTAGGAATATACTTAAATGTCTGTATTCATAAATTTTCTAATGGACAATATTTGAAACTGAAAAGTCTCTCTCGATGATTGAGATCACCTAGAATTTATTAACTTTAATGTCGATTTATTTTCAATTTTATTGATATAACTCTTTTGTGATATCTAAATAATACCTTGAGAAGAATGTCTAAGTATCGAAATGCCTAATACAAATAGAGGTGTCCTCAAGATCTTTCATCGCTAAAATTTTGTTAGAGATTTTCTTGGTTTCACATGACTAACATATATCATAGTTGACTTAATAAAATATAATTGACACGTTAAACTTGAAATGTAAACTTACTGCCACTGAACTTGCTAAATCTACAACTCTCCATAATATTATCTCAAAACCAAATGAGACAATTACTTTATGAGAATTTTTGGCAACATTAAAGAGACAAATTTCTTAACTGTAAGTGGATTTCATGATTTTGCAAACCATCTACTATGTATCAATTGACACAAAAGTTTTCTTCAGTTGCACCATATTGTATCATTAATGTTTTCATTAAGAAACACTGTATTGATATCCATCTTATGTAGCTCCAAAATTCTAATGAGCAAACTAGTATCATGACTGTCCTAAGAGAGTCTTTCAATTAAACTAAATAGAATTTCTCTTTTCAGTCAATTCTTTATGACACTATAAGTCCTAGTTCTTGAGGGTGTTGAGTTTGATCTATATGAATTAATTTATTAACTTGATTGAGAGGAAAAACAATAATATCCTTATGAGGTTTGAAATATACTATAACAATAGTAACTATATGAATTAGTTTAGAATTAATTCTTTCTCATTCAATTTTTATTCTATTACTATATTTTTTCCCCAGACTCAATATCCTCAAGGAAACTTAGCAATTTATGTCTCAAACATTTCCTTAAATGGTGGGACGAAAAACTTATAGTTTTCAATCCTTTACCCAATTATAGATCGTCACAAGTCATAACTGAATTGACTGTATAATAATTGAACTTAAAAGACACATTGAATCATTATAAAATAAAACTTAAAATATCTAAACTTATTCAGATAGAAATTAAAACAAAAATTAATCCAAGTAACGATTCACCAAATTGTCTTTTAAATACAAAAAAGAATTTAACAACGACAATCTAAAATTAGTTAAAAAAAATGAAGAATAAAGCAACATTTAACGACTTTGTCCATTCTAAATTAATATTTCTTTCGACATCATTGGACATAAGTCAATCAAGACTACCTTTCTTTATTTGCCATTATCTTTTGAGGTATTTTTCGAATGAACACTGTTTTATTTTCTCTTAGCTTCTCTTTATTTGCACACTTTATGAATTGATCCCTCAAATGATCATTTCTAACTTTAACAGTTATAAATTTAATTGTGCAAAGAGAATACTAAATGGTGAATTTTCGAACAAGTCATATGATGGTCGAAATTACTGAATTTTCGAACAATTCACCTGATAGTAGAAATTTTAGTCTCAGCAAGATTAAATATTTACATAATGTGCTCCAAAAAATTTCTTTGCCTAATAATCTTAATGAAATAATCACTCTCCAATGAGAGCTTTGTAACGTCCTGTTTTTCGTAACTTGATAGATTTCACTAAACTACAATTTTCTTGATAATTCGATAGTTTTGATAATCCTTAGTATTTTTTTTTATATTGACAAGTTTTTCATTTGAACATTGAAAGTATTTAAAAAGAGATATTTGTTTTTAAGAACAATTATCATTTTATCTCTAGTATGGATAATTATTTTACTAGAAGAAATATTTACTCAAACTATTGATATTATATTTTTCGATCAACGTCTTAATTTGATCAAACTGTACATATTTAAAATAAGTTAGTATTGATAAGCCTTAATCAAATTAGTAATTTATTAAGGATATATAGCACTGCTGTAAATAATATAACGATATATAAATGATACATGTTAGCATTTAAAGTTATTATTCTCTTATATAATTGGATAATCTTGGTTTCTTCTTATATTTGACATTATATTAGTTTCATCTTAAAAGAAACATACTCTAGTAATAATACTAATGAAAAATGTGCATGTGTTAACATTGCATTATCCTTTAACGTTGAAAATTGGTCTATGTAGGATAATATTTTCTATGGCTACTTTCTAGTTAATTTTATCTATAACAAAGCAATGTAGTTATTTCCTTAAAAAAAAAAAAAAGCAATGTAGTTATTCATTTGTCATATAAGTAAAAGCTAGCTACTTGAACTAATAATTATTATATATAGCCGTATGAACATAGAAAGATTGTGAACAAAAATATAATTAGATATATATTATATGTCTTCATATATTATCCTAGAAGACCATGATTTTACTACATTATTCTAGTAGAACAAAAAGTGGCATGCACTAATTAAAAGTTACTAATGAGGTTCACTTACATGCATTAGGAAGAAACACCTCCTGCTTGTGGTAAACTTGCTGTCCAATGAACGTGGCAAGATTATAGGTGGTAAAGGAAGCTTAGAATTTAATATATTTTTATGCCCTTCAAACTAGTATAAATATACCCTTCACCATTGCCATTTTCATTCATTCCACATTTCAAATACACGCTTACATACTCTTTATAGTGTTTTTAGTTTTAAATTAAGGTTCTGGCGGGGTCTGTTTGTAGCTTTTAGAGCCAATATTTAGTAGATATACTACTAAAGCTATTAAGGCATATCCAACATTGAGGCTATGTTTGAGCAGTCTTCAAAGTTAACCGGTATGCTGTTATAATGTCTCAATTATCTTGTAAATTTAATATTATTATGATGTCGGGGGTATGCTCAAATTAACTCATTTACTTGTTAAAGATTTTATTATATAATAAATACGTTGAATTATGGTTTTAGTTTTAACTAAAGATTTTATACCGTTACTAAGGGCTCTGCTAAGTCTTTATTTGAAAGATGTTTATAAACCCTTAAAACTATTTTTAGTCATTATTATAACGGTTATAATGCCCTAAGGTTAATCTAAATTTTATATTTGGAACTCTGGCGAAGTATCGGTAGTTACGGTTTAAGCAGGATTATCGGCGGAGGTGCCGTCTCAGGCAAAACATAAAGATCAACAACTAAGGATTTTACCAACAACAAAGGTGGGGCAAGATTCCGTACACGTTGGGACAGTTAGCGTAAAATAGTTTTATATATGTGTGTAGGGTGACCTAAGCCCTACATGAATTATTTATAGGATTTATTTATGATTATCTAGATTGTATTGATTGTTTATTTGGATATTATTTTAGTTGTCTATTTGTTGAAATGTGTTTGATTGATTGAGATTGTTAGTCTAAGGAAAGGATTTAGTACTCTTTGAAGTGAGAGATAAGAACAACATTAGATATTAAGTGTAAGATTCCTAAGGGAAGTGAAATACCTTGAGTAGTTGTATTTGGTTGGGTTCTAGCTAGGAAAGACTTCGTGGACTATGCCATGGTCTGCCTCTCTTACCTGGGAAGTCAACCATACTCTATTCATTGTACCTTACTGGGTAGAAGTAAGGTTTATGTGAGGAAAGAATGATCAAGATACTTTGATGTCATTGATGGTAACTGACACTCAATTTAGGTGACTAGAATATGTGATGACCAAAATGGTTGATATGATGGATTCTGATAGGTGAAATAGTCCTTAGAGTTTAAGTTGCCATGATTGAGAGTGCATATAGATTTGCATTGAGGAATGTATAAGTCCACTGCCGCGTGTATGGGCACACGAGGTTGATCAGTTGCCTGAATCCTGACGAGGATTTTTATTGACGAGGATTTTTATTGCGCGCTTGGTTAGACTATAGTCGGGACCCGAAGAGCTTGGTTAGACTACGGTCGAGACCCGAAGAGCTTGGTTAGACTATAGTTGGGAACCGATATTTTATAGGGTTGATCGACTTATAACACTTGGACTCCATGTGAAGTCAGGTGGCGTAGCTCTCTGAAATTGGGAGTATGTTTGTGGGAAGTGGTCTCGTGATATTTGATCTCCGAAATTGGGATGAGTATCCTTGACAGCGTCTGAAGGCCTAAGTCAGCATATAGTTTAGAATGCATAAGAACACATATGTTATGTTTGGGGATAGACTTTGAGAGATAGATAGGTAGGTCTATATGATGGATATAGATAGCTAAGTCTATATAATGGATATAGATAGTTAAGTTAGATATGTGAGATATACTTCAGGATGAGAGATATCCATCAAAGGATGGTACGTTTGTATGACTAGTTGTGTGTTTCATGTATATGTTTACTGTTTTACAACCCATCCCCTCTGTTAAACTTGTACGTAAATTTTAGCTTCCATATTTTCTTGTCTTGTGTTTTATCTATGTTTTTAGTTTCTTGTGAAGAGGAGTACAAGGTAGAAGACAAAGTGTTTCTTTCTACTCCTAATGCAGCAGGCGATGTAGATGCCATTATCGCATGGCAAGGCAATGTGTCTTTTGCGGTCTTATCTTTTGAGTCTTTTGATTTATGATGCATTGTGGATAATTGGTTTTACGAGTACCACGCGGTATCTGGTTGATCCGCAAACACCTGTGTATTTATGAGAAAAATAGATAAATAATAAAAGATTGCTTATTCTTGTGTGTACTTGATGTTTATGTATTTAAGTTTAAATTTCTCTGTAATTCTCAACGGTGAGAGATTATTAATATAAATGAGTTAGGATGGTTAATAAGGTTTCACCGAGACGTTGGAGCATCTCAAGCTTGTCTTTAACGTTAGTTCAAGTAAGGAAAATATGACAAAAAATTTGTCATCTTACACAACACATCTAATATATATGACATTTTAGCTTTATGATCACACGTGACCTATGAGATTTGGTGTATACATTTGTCAAACTCTATTTTCACATCAGGTGCTGAATTTGTGAGAGAATGTGAGTTTCACCATCCTTATCTAAGGTCTAAATCCAAAAACAACATTAACATTATTCTTTAATTCCTAAAAGTTCAAGCTTTTATGAGTTAAAAATTTAACTCAAATTGACAGATACATTAAACTATATTAACTTAAAGAAAACAAGAGTAGCAAAAGCACTCGCCAAAATACATAGTGCACCATCAATATTAAGTCTTTCAACAATAATATCAATTGCTAGTGGTATTTTGCAACAATGATCAAACAATGACAATTTACTTTGATAAATAATAAATTCTTATAATTGTCATATGTTTACCATTATATTTGTGTGAATGTAAGCTCTTAAATATATAAATAAGTTTACACTCGCACAACATTATCACACATGTCAGCAAAATAGTATAGAAACGTGCATCTCTATTTGTAAATAAACGACCTTAACAAGATACCAAGCGCACCATTAATTCTCAATCTTTGGATTGTAAAAAATTAACTGCAAGCGGTACTTTCAATGCAATGATCAAACATTGATGATAAGTCCTGTAATAGCCCGTTTTTCGCTAGAATTATTTTAATTACTTATTATGTGTGTTTATATGTTTTTGTATATGATTAATTGTCTCTTTGTGTATTTTATTCGGGATTAGTGGATTTTGGCTTAAGAAGGGTATTTTAGTTATTTTAAATTCAGGGGTATTTTGGTCATTTGGTGAGCAAGGGTAAATTAGTCATTTTAATTAGAAGGTTATTTTTAGTATTTGAAGTGGGGCTAATTATTTATACAAAGTTACTAGTGAGTTGAGGTAATTATTTAGAGATGATAATTAGTCGTTATTTTGATGGTTTAAGTGTGTAGTAACTTGGTGAATTAGTTGGTATGAATATTGAGCCCATTAAGACAACTGGAGATTAAGCCCATTTGTGTAGTGACTATATAAACACTAGTTTTTCGAGAAAATTAGGTCATTACATTCATTCACTCATTTCTACAAAACATTTTGAGATAGAGTTAGAGAGAGAAAAGGGATCTAGAGGAGAAAGGAGGAGCTAGAGAGAGAAAGCTTGGGATTGGAAGCTAGGAGAAAAATTGAAGCTAGGGTTTGGAATCTTGAAGAACTAGAGGTAAGCTCCTAATTTCACTTATGGGTTTAAGTGCTTTTGTGATAATTGTGACTTTTATTGATTTTGAATGATAAAATTCGTGCTCTTATTTCACGTGAAATTGTGGGTATGATAAACTTCATGTGAAATTGTGGAAATGATAAAATTCGTGCTACTATTTCATGTGAAATTCATGCTCCTTACGTGTGCTTTTGGATTTCTTAGAGGGAGTTTCAGTGTTGGAAGTTCTTCCTCTTTTTCGACTCTGAAAGAGAAGATGATAAATTGTTCAGTTATAGTTAAATGTTTTCGTAGGAAAAGGTAATGAAACTTACTTGTTTCTTATGAACCTTTGATGCTGGTTCTGAGTTTTCTGTTGTCTTTTCTTATGCTGTTGTGCTAGTTTGAGTTTTACGTCGAGGTAAGGCTGTAGGATCAATGAAAGAGATATGTTAAACAAGGAGATATATGATTAAGAGGAAGTTAAAATGTAATACTCTTATAAATATTACCTGCTGGAAGATCATTATCCAGGCTTTTGACGCGAACTTGGTGAAATCCATAATGTAGATTTTTTGAATTATTGTGCAAGCCAAATTTACTCCAAGTCACCCTTTATTTTTCTAGTTTCAAAGCATTTTGAATATCTTTATAACCAAAATGGAACCAAGATGGAGAGCCTGGTTCGAAAGATAAAGCGAAGTCTGCACTAGGTAATGTTGGAAATTTTATACAGTGAAATGCTAAAACAATTTTATATTTGTCTTGTGCATTATCTATATAAGAAGGAATTGTTAATTTTAGAACTTTGTCAAGTAATTTTAGTTATAAAACTAGTGCAGCTTCCTTCACAGTTTTTTTTTTTTTTTTACATTTAATGGGTTATACCCAACTTTAAAAAATTTGTCGAAAGCTTGAATTTCTTTGACATGCATACCTTTACTTTTCTTTGGCTTACTCTGCAAAGAAGGAAAAGCATTGATCAAGTTGGTGCGAAATGTTGCCTCTTCGACGAGATTGGAAAAATAATATGTATGCCACCACAGGGAGAAGCTCTCAGTGCATTCATGTGAAGCTTGGAAGGAGGCAGATACAAAGGTTTGAGTTCGACTAGAAAAAGAACGAAGATGTTAATTATATTGACTCTTTGACATCTAGTCGAAACCAGTGTAGATTGTCTTAGAAAATGTGGTTATGTAAGCTGGTTGAAGTTGGCTCAATCCAAATTATCTTGCTACCAAATGTGGGTAGTAGCCTATCAACCTATAACCAATCTTGCCAGTAGTGGTCTTTATGGGTACTAGAGTTGGGGTTAAATACGCCTTCCATACTTCGATGTTGCTCTTCAAAAACTTAGGGTATTATGCTGGAAATTCCCTTTGCAACCACTTAGGACCTATTTTTAGATTCAAAAATGGAGCCATTGTTGGGTTGACGGTATCACAGTTGGAGAAAACATCGAAATACTATGAAAAAAGTTCGACAGTCGAGGAATTAGTTAATCTCCTTTTGAGATAAGTTAACCTAACTCCTTCTACTCTTCGACCATTAATCTCTTCGTCATGGACTAGAGGGGTATAAAACTTCAGTTGTTTTTCAAAAGTGGCAACTAACCACAATTGAAATAACCACCAAGGGCCAGAAAGAACAAGAGTTTTCCCTTCAACGAGAGTTCTCTTGGTTTGACATCCAGTACTTATAGCTTCATACGGATTTCCCATAAGCAATTTGCTAAGGTTGAATGTATGACCTTCGTGAATTTGAGTGGTCATGACTGCAAATTTCGTAGCTATCTGAAGGGAACTTGAGTAGAAGGCATAATGGCAAAGCCAAAAAGTAAGAAAAGCAATATGGTCTTCATCAGAAACTTTAGTGGTGTCCTTGATGTTCATTCATGTATCCACCATAAGTAGCTGTGCCAAAGTCAAATTGTGTCTCACTCTCTAAGTTTGAATCACAAGCTTCACCAGTTGGTGGGAGTCCAGTGATGGTAGCTTTGTCAAATAAGGTGGGGATTAGCATGCCACATTTGAGTTGCATGGTGTTAGTGGAACCTTCCCAAAAATGCATAGCAGCCAACATCAAGTGTTCATCATAATCTAACTCAATCTTAGAGAGCTGGATAAGGTTAAAAATACCTAATTTTTTTCCAAACCTGAGCTTTCTTAGCTTCGACCTTCTTTATCCATTTTAAATAGGTCAAAGTGTGAAGAGATGAAGGGGTTGACCTAAAGATCCTTTGATTCATAAAGGACATATTATGTGGTTTAGTCGAAAAAATCCTTGGTGTTCGATTCTCATAACCAGGGAATGTTTTTTCGACCTCTTTGAGATTTAAATTATAATATGGGATTTGCCCTAAAAAGGCGTAAGTGGTACCAGAAATAGAGTAAAGAATGATTAACTGGGATTGCCAGATCTTAGCTTTCTTCGCATCCAACTCATGCTCTGGAGCATGAACTTGCATGTTCCTTACTGAAAAAGCATTGATGAGTTAATAATTAGCGTTTTTAATATAATATTTGAGTCCGTTTTATTTATATTTGATTCCGTTTTATTTAATATTATTTCCTTTTTAGAAGTATTTTACTTCAATTTCAAGTTATTTAATTTCAGGAACAAATAATTGAAAGATTGAGTCTTGGAGCAAAAGAAAGAGGATTTGGAGCTGATTCCGGTCAAAAATACAAAGATTGAAGACAAAAATACGTTTTCCCCAAGTCAGAAGCTTGGCACGGCCCGTGCCACCAGCCAGACGGCCGTGCCACCTCCCATGACACTCTTTTGTTGCTTCTGCTTCAAAGACAAGCTACCTATTAGTTTATTCTGACCTAAAAGCCCGTGGTTTCTTGTGGAACATTCTAGTGATGTATTGTTTAGGGCTTAAGTCAATATAGACTATAAATAGAGTAGCTAGCTATCATAACAAATCATCTTTTGTTCTTGGAATTCAATAGTGACAATTGTTTTCTCTTAATAAAAGTTCTTCTTTTTATTATTTTATGTTCTTCTTCTTCTCCTCTTCTATGTCTACGATAAACATGAGTGAGTAGTTTCTTCTTGTCTTGGGATTGTTGGGTAAGTCTAAATGACATAACCCTAATCAAACCAAGCCTTGAACCCTAATTTTATATAAATCTACTTTCTAATCTAATATCACCGTTATTATAATGAATTAACAAATATCAAACTCATGAAGCGAAAGAGGAGGGTTAGTATTTGTTAATTCACCATCTTAAATATCAATTCATAAAGCGAAACTGGAGTTTTGATATTAGAACAAGTGAAATTAGACAAGGATTGCGAAACATGAGAATAGTCTAGCAAACCTTGAGACAAATAAAGTTTCGTTCGTCAAAGATTCCAAAGGCAATCAACCATGAGAATAGGCGTGGTTGCTAGAGGAACATACTCACTGAAACTGAAAGCCGATGTGATAGGCTTAAGAGAAACTTGTCTTTAGAAAGAAAATTCAATATAAAATTCTTGTTTAGGGTTTGTTTGTGAAGGGCTTGTTATTTAGATGAACTAATAATCCCAAGGCGTTTTTTATTAATTGTTAATTCTAATCCCCAAAAATCCAAACTTTACACTTGAATTTTCTCTAATCACCCATAAAAGTTAATTGAATTGAACAACTCCCTGTCGGAACGATACTCTCTTTTTACTACTTCGATAAACCGTGCACTTGCGGATTTATCTCATCAAGTTTTTGGCGCAGCTGCCGGGGAGTTAACTAATTTGATTAACTTTTTAGTAGTGGTTAGATTTTTCTTTTTTACTTTTCTTTTTCTTCTTTTCTCCTTTACTGTTAACTTCTTGGGAGGCATAAGATAATATCGACATGGCTGAGGAACACACTCTCAAAGAGTACACAGTCCCTTCTACGGAAGAGCCACGTGCTATTATCGTGTACCCAACGGTTGAGGGAAATAATTTTGAAATTAAACCTGCACTCCTTAACTTAGAGCAGCAAAACCAATTTTCTGAATCACCCACTGAAGATCCAAATTCGCATGTTTCAATTTTTTTAGACTCAGTGTGACATATAAAAACCAAGAGGCTGTAAGGCTGCACCTTTTTCCCTTTTCCTTAAAAGATAGAGATAGTGCTTGGTTCAATTCATTAGAAGTTGGTTCCATCACTTCATGGGACCAAATGAGGCGAGCATTCCTCGCCAGGTTCTTTCCCCTTCTAAAACCGCCCAACTAAGGGCAAGACTCTACCAATTCACTCAAAAAAATGGGGAATCCTTTTATGATGCGTTGGAGCGTTTCAAGGAAATGCTTAGACTTTGTCCCCACCATGGTCTAGAGAAGTGGCTTGTAATGCACACTTTTTATAATGGCTTATCATATACCACAAAAATGACTGTTGATGCAGTTGCAGGAGGAGCTTTAATGAACAAGAATTTCACAACAGCTTATGCCTTGATTGAAGATATGGCTCAAAATCATTATTAGTGGACCAAGGAGAAAACCAACACCGTTTCTTCACCCTCTAAACAAAAGGCAAGTATGAATGAAATCTCTCCCCTTGATCATCTGTCTGCTAGGGTAGATGCACTCTCTGAAAAATTTGACAAAATGAATGTTAGTGCTATCACACCAACCTCAATTTTACCTCCTTGTCGAGCTTGTGGTATATTTGGCCATACAAGCATTGAATGCCAATTAGGTAGTGCTGCTGAGAGTGTTGAATAAATAATTTTTTTTCAAAACAACCAAGGGATGAGGCAAACACAAAACTTTTGTAAAAATCCTCAAAATCCCTTAGGACAAGCGGCATCGTCCAGTTTTGGAAACATCAAAAGAGTCGCTCAAAAGTCTAGTTTGGAACTTTTAATGGAAACTTATTTTTTTAATCATTCCAAACAACTCCAAGAGCTTGAAAATCAAACTAGAATTTTAAACGACTCTCTTGCCAAACTTACATCGAAGGTAGATTTTATTATTTCTCACAGCAAAATCTTAGAGAGACAAATTTCCCAAGTGGCCCAAAAAGTTAGCCAATCTAACAAAATGAATGCGGTTACACTTAGGAATGGTAGGCAACTAGAGGACCCTATAGGAAAAGCCAAACCAAGTGAGACTAAGAAAGAAAGTAGTGAGCCACAAGGAGAGGAAACTAGGGTAGCGAGCGAAAAGCCAATTACACCTGTCCCTTATAAGCCTAAGGTTCCCTTCCTAGAAAGGTTTGCTAAGTCTAAGCTAGATGAACAATTTAAGAAATTTAATGAAATGATGAATAAACTCTACATTGATGTGCCTTTCACAAAAGTTCTGACTCAAATGCCTACTTATGCTAAATTTTGAAAAGAAATCCTTTCAAAAAAAGGAAGATTGAGGAAGATGAGATAGTTAACCTTACAGAAGAGTGTAATGCCATCATTCAAAACAAATTGCCACCCAAGCTTAAAGATCCAGGGAGCTTTTCCATACCTTGTGTTATAGGGTCCGAAATAGTAAAGAAAGCAATGTGTGACTTAGGAGCCAGTGTCAGTTTAATGTCATTATCCCTTTATGAGAGAATGGGCATAGGGAAACTTAAGTCAACAAGAATGACCCTACAATTAGTAGACCGTTCTGTTAAGTACCCAGTTGGAATTGTAGAAGATGTCCCGGTCAAAGTAGGAGAAATTTATATCCCCGCCGATTTTGTTGTGATGGAAATAGAGGAAGACAGCCAAGTATCGATTCTTTTGGGAAGACCTTTCCTTGCTACTGCAGAGGCTATAATTGATGTTAAGAATGGCAAATTGGCATTTAATGTTGGTAAAGAAACTGTTGAATTTGAACTTGCTAACCTCATGAAGAGCCCTTCCATTAAGGACTCCTATTGCATGATAGATATAATCGACCATTGTGTGAAAGAATGCTCTTTTGCATCACCTACACACGATGGCCTGGAAATGTGTTTGATGAACAATGCAGGTACAAGGCTAGAAGGAGATGCCCAAGCCTATGAAGAGCTGCTAGATGGAAGCCCTCCTATAGAAGGCTCGGGTATAGAAGAGTTGAGGGAAGAAGAAGTTATCCCTCCTCCAAGAGAGGCACCAAAAGTGGAGCTTAAACCACTCCCACCAAATCTGAGGTATGAATTCTTGGGCCCTAACTCTACTTACCCTGTTATTGTTAATGCAAGCCTAAATAAGGGTGAAACTAAAAAATTACTTAATGTCCTCAAGAAATATCCTAAAGCTATAAGGTATACCATCGAAGACATTAAAGGAATAAACCCCTCATTATGCATGCATATGATACTACTTGAAGATGACTATAAACCCTACATCGAACATTAAAGAAGATTAAATCCTAACATGAAAGAAGTTGTGAAAAAAGAAGTTTTAAAACTCATAGATGCAGGTGTTATTTATCCAATTTTTGATTCTAAATGGGTTAGTCTGATTCAAGTAGCACCTAAAAAGGGTGGTCTTACAGTTATTAAAAATGATAAAAATGAATCCATTGCCACTACAACTGTCACGGGGTGGAGAATGTGCATTGATTATAGGAAGCTTAACAAGGCAACCCGTAAGGATCACTTCCCACTCCCTTTTATAGATCAAATGCTAGAAAGGTTAGCTAAGCATTCACATTTTTGTTACTTGGACGGTTATTCTGGATTTTTTGAAATACCCATTCACCCTAATGACCAAGAGAAAATGACTTTTACATGCCCTTTTGGCACTTTTGCCTATAGAAGAATGCCTTTTGGTCTTTGTGATAGAGCCAAACCGCAAGTGCACGGCCTATCGAAGTAATAGTAGTAAGAAGAGTATCGTTCCGCTAGGGAGTTGTGAATTCAATTAACTTTTAGAGAATGATTAGAAGAGAGAAAAGTTTATAAAAAGGGGGTTTAATTGCTGAAAGTAAATAACAATAATATAAAAGAGCCTTGGGATTATCGGTTTGTCATAATAACAAATCTTTCACTAGACAAGATTTAAACTTCTAATTCCATGATTTACACCTTAATTTCTAAAGACCGGTTTCCCTTAGCCCCTCACCTTTCCGATGAAAGTCCGGTGAGAGTTTACTTCTAGTAACCAAGCCTATTTCGCTGACTTGATTACTAGAAGATGCATAGAGGATTGAAACTACTCTTTGTCTCAATAATTGCAAAGATTATTTCACTGTTTTGCAATTATTGTCTAGATTCACTTGTTCCAACATCAAGACTCCGCTCTCGCTTTATGAATTGATGTTTGGGATGATGGATTAACGATTATCAAACCCTCCGCTTTCGCTTCCACAGTTTGATAATTGTTAATCCACGTTAAGACGGTGAATCTAGATTAGAAATTAGGGTTACATAGAAATTAGGGTTTAAGCTTGGTTCGTTAGGATTATGTCATTAGACTTTTCCAACAATCCCAAGACAAAGAAGAGTCTACTCACTAACGTTCATTGTAGACATGGGGGAAGAAGAGAGAAAGCAATAAAGTAAAAGAACAATAATATAAAAGTGAACTTTTATTCCAAGAACAAAAGATGAATGTTTATGATGGAGTGCTACTCTATTTATAGCTTTACAATTGACTTAAAATCTAAGCAACTACAAGGGCAAAGTAGTAAAACTACAACAGAGTAACTTGGGCTCGAAGAAAAGCAGCAAAAGAGGCTTCTGGGAGGTGGCACGGCCGTGCCACATGTTGGCACGGGCCGTGCCAAGCTTCTGACTATGTGGGAATATATTTTTGTCCCGTATCTTCGTATTTTCGCACTGTATTTGCTCCAGTCCTTTCTTTTGCTCCAAGACACCTTCCACCATATATTCGTTCCTAAAATATAATAAAAAGCAATTTAAAGTAAAATATTCAAAAAGGAAATAAAATGCAATAAAATAAAATAAAATCTTAAATAAAACTAAACTAAATAATGCAATAAAATAGACTAATTAATGACTCATCAAACTCCCCCACACTTGAATCTTTGCTTGTCCTCAAGCAAAAGGCAACATACATAGCAGCATGGCAATATGTCTCAAAAGAAAGGTTTTGCTTCAAGTACCCTAATTACAATTTCAAATACTTCTCATGAACCTATTCTTCCCAACATCAAGTCTCAAGTGAGTGTGTGTGTGCAGTCCAACCCTTTTCTTGCTCCTGTATAAGACATATATTATGAGGGACAGATTCTATCCTTAATGCTAAAGTAACCGAGAAAAGTCCTTTCTTCATTTCATATAAGAGTGATGGGAATTTAAGTTAAAATTAGATTAGATTAACAATTAAGCACAAGGGGCTGCAGATGCTTAGGGGCTATCTATCCTCGTAGGAAGTCTTCTCGGATGTAATTGTCCTTTCCCCCTAGATTCAAAATCACCCTAAGCAGTGCTGCAAAATTTTATTTATTTCATCTCCGCGTAGGAAGTCTTTTTGGATGTAATTGTCCTTTCCCCCTAGCATTGATGAATTTGTTTCACTTTAAGTTCAAATTAGGGAGTCACCACCACAATTAGGAAGTTAGGGATTGTCCTTTCCCCCACATGTTGGTGCCATTCTCCCGCCCCATTATAACTTTAACAATTAAGCATATAACAATTAAGAACATTGATTATTTTCCCACACAAACTTATACTACTTTTACTCTGAAGACTTTAAAGGGTCTAAGTTAACACTAAAGATAGAACATGCTCCTTAAAATACCTATTCATACATTTACTCAAAGATTGCAACTGGGTGCTTTTCTCATTGGAGATTTTTCACAATAAAACAAGATGTGGGTATAACAAGAACACAAGAAACACAAGAAACCACTTTCATGTACAAGAAACAACCTTTAAAGAAGAGACAAAACAAAAAATTTATGCCATATTTTACATTAAAAACAAGCTACTAATCATGCCTCTTGCTATAAAAACAAAACAAAAGAATAAGGTTTAAGGGAGTTTATTAACACTACGACTCTAGACACTTTAGTAGGCCCCCCCCACACTTAGGTGAAGCATTGTCCTCAATGATTCAAAAGAAAAAGAAATTAAAAGAGAAGAAGAGGAAGAAGAAGAAGAAGAAGAAGAAGAAGAAGAAGAAGAAGAAGAAGAAGAAGAAGAAGAAGAAGAAGAAGAAGAAGAAGAAGAAGAAGAAGAAGAAGAAGAAGAAGAAGAAGAAGAAGAAGAAGAAGAAGTAGAAGAAGAAAGAAGAGTAGAGGAAGAAGAAAGCTCACAATTTTATTGAGGTCCATATTGGACTTTGGAGGTGAAGGTGTTGCATCATGTTTCAGAGCATTTGATTGTTTTCTTCATTTATTCTATTGCTCCTTTGGACATTGTTCCTTTCAACACCTTATCTTTGATGATCGGTGCTTTTTTTTTTTTTGAACTTTGGTTTGCATCCATGCCCGCCGTTCATCATTATAGCTTCCACCGGCTTCTTGTTCATGGTGCAAGTTTGCACCTACCTCCTCTTCATTACCATCATCATCACCATCATTATGTACCTGTGGGTTAGTACCAACATAAAGCAAATTTTCCACCTCCTCCAGACTAGTTAAGTCCGGATTAGATAGAATAATCAAACAATAAGCTCTAATTTTTCATTCATATTGGTAATTGTGAGTAGGGTCATGGGTTCTAAGTAAGGACAAAGTAGTGAGAGTATATAAGTCTAGATAATAGTTCCCCTCTACCCTCTTGATCCCTTGATTCACACTCACCCCAAACTAGCAAGAAAAGTGATGATTCCACCTACCATTATATCACACTTATCATCCGGTTTCTTTTTACCAATTGAAACAAGATAATCTAGCAAATAATAGCAAATTTTATTATGATGGTTATAAAGCATAGCCCACAACATAAACAACTCTCCTCATTCCCTACCTCTTTCCTACTCTATACGGTGCAAGCCATAACCCTTTGAAGGTACCTAAGCACAGGGTTGTGTTATTCAACAGCTTAATCACATATTCATCTATTTCTAGTCTATCCATATCATTAACATCAAGGTACCTGTAAGGAGAGATAGTTCTAGAGATTAGAGATTTATACCTATTCCTTTGCTCGGGATCCTTGAATTTGATCCTATGATTGCGGGCTGTTGATTGCTTCTTGCACCACTTCCGGAGTCTTCAATCTCCTTACCTTTCCTCTTGGATGCCATTGACCTTAGTTTTGATTTTTGGTTTGTTTTGGGTGAAAAGGGTTGGTTTAGTGATGATATTTGGGTTTAAGTGAGGTTTAGAGAGTTATGGAGAAAGGATGAAAGATGGTATTTTGAATAAGGAAAAAAAAAAATAGAAAAAAAAAATAGAAAAAAAAAATTTTATTTTTTTTTTCAAATTTTTTTTTTGCTGAAAGGTTGGCACGGGCCGTGCCAAGCTTCTGGTAAGAAAACAAATTTTTTTTTTTTCAATTTTTTTTTTTTGTTTCTGGTCAACGGCTTCAACTTTCTTTCACTTTTTTGCATCATATTTGGACAAATACCTACAAAACAATTTAAAATAACACAAAACAAAAATAAAAGCAATAAAATTCATGGGTTGCCTCCCACGAAGCGCTTGTTTAGAGTCACTAGCTTGACGGTTAGAAGGTGGTTTATCTATCCTATACCCAATCTCTCAGAAAGGGACAATGACATCAAACAAACATTCTCTCCCAAATCACACATGACTTTCTCAATGGTTTCAGATCCTATGACACAAGGTAGGGAAAAGCTTCCTAGATTCTTAAGTTTAGGTGGCAATTTGTTTGGAAGTATTTCAATAAAATTCATAAACTGCTCATCTAACTTGGACTCATCAAACCCTTGTGTTAATGGAATTTCTGGCTCTTGTGATGGTGAAACAAATGACTTATCATTCTCTCCCATGACTTTCCCACCTTGAGGCTCATCACTCCCTATTTCTCCTTCATTGTTCTTAACTTTCACAACTGGGTCCTCTAATTGTTTACCACCCATAAGAATAACATCACTTAAATGGTCTTTGGGTTTGGTTTCAATATGGCTTAGAAGGACTTTGGAGGTAGGAGAGGAAGCAGCCGCTTGTTGGGCTACTTGAGAGATTTGAGTCTCTAGCAATTTGTGGTGAGTAGAAATGAAGTCTTCTTTTGAAGTAAGTTTGGCAAGAGAGTCACTCAAAAATTCAGTTTGATTTTGAAGCTTTTGGAGCTGCTCGGATTGATTTATAATAAAATTTTCTAAAAAGATTTCCAAGCTAGATTTTTGAGGGACTCTTTGGTTATTTGCATAACTGGGTGGTGTTGTTTGTCGTCCAAAAAGATTTTGAGGGGTTTGAAAAAAAATTTGGTTGTTTCTAAACCCTTGATTATATTGAGCATAGTTTACTTGCTCAGGACTTCTAACAACACTACCTAGTTTGCAATCGATGCCAATATGGCCAAATACACCACAAATTTCAGAAGAAGGAGATGCAGAAGAAGAAGAAGAAGAGATGACACTAACATTTTTGTTTTCAAATTTTTGGGTTAATGCATCAATCTTAACGGCTAGGTGATCATAGTTAGAAACTTCATACATACCTGCCTCCTTTTTGGAGGGTGAAGAATTAGTGATGGCTCTCTCGTTGGTCCACTTGTAATGATTTTGAGCCATGTCTTCAATCAAGGCGTATGCTTCTGTGTAATTCTTGTTCATTAAAGCTCCACCTGCAGCTGCATCAACATAAATTTTTGTGGTATACAAAAGACCATTATAAAAAATATGAATAATAAGCCAATTCTTTAAACCATGATGGGGACAAAGTCTAAGCATTTCTTTGAAACGTTCCCACGCATCCTAAAGAGATTCTCCATCTTTTTGAGTGAATTGTGTGATTTGAATCCTTAATTGGACGGTTTTAGAATAGGGAAAGAATCGGGCAAGAAAAACTTCATTTGTTGCCATGAAAAGATAGAACCGATTTCCAATGAACGAAACCAAGCACTAGCTCTACCCCCTAAGGAGAAAGGAAAGAGGTGCAGCCTTACGGCCTCTTGGTTTGCATTCAAGGTTCCACTGAGTCTTAAAAAGGTTGAAATATGAAAATTCGGATCCTCAGTGGGTGATCCGAAAAATTGATTTTGCTGCACTAAGTGAACAAGTGCAGGTTCTATTTCAAAATTGTCCTCAACCGTTGGGTACACAATAGCATCATATGACTCATTTGAAGATGGGATTGCATACTCTTTGAGAGAGCGTTCCTTAGCCATATCGTTATTATATTCCCAAGAAGTTAAAGGCAAAAGAAGAAATAGAAAAAGAAATAAAATAAGATAAATTAAAGGAAAATATATATATTTTTTTTGGAAAGAAATACAAATATAAAATAAAATAAAATAAAGCAAAAGATTTTTTTTTTAAAGAAATATAAAAAGAAATAAAATAAGGAAAAAGATTTTTTTTTCTAATCACTATTAAAAAGTTAATCAAATTACAACAACTCCCCGGCAACGGCGCCAAAAACTTGATAGAGCCAAACCGCAAGTGCACGGCCTATCGAAGTAATAGTAGTAAGAAGAGTATCGTTCCGCTAGGGAGTTGTGAATTCAATTAACTTTTAGAGAATGATTAGAAGAGAGAAAAGTTTATAAAAAGGGGGTTTAATTGCTGAAAGTAAATAACAATAATATAAAAGAGCCTTGGGATTATCGGTTTGTCATAATAACAAATCTTTCACTAGACAAGATTTAAACTTCTAATTCCATGATTTACACCTTAATTTCTAAAGACCGGTTTCCCTTAGCACCTCACCTTTCCGATGAAAGTCCGGTGAGAGTTTACTTCTAGTAACCAAGCCTATTTCGCTGACTTGATTACTAGAAGATGCATAGAGGATTGAAACTACTTTTTGTCTCAATAATTGCAAAGACTATTTCACTGTTTTGCAATTATTGTCTAGATTCACTTGTTCCAACATCAAGACTCCGCTCTCGCTTTATGAATTGATGTTTGGGATGATGGATTAACGATTATCAAACCCTCCGCTTTCGCTTCCACAGTTTGATAATTGTTAATCCACGTTAAGACGGTGAATCTAGATTAGAAATTAGGGTTACATAGAAATTAGGGTTTAAGCTTGGTTCGTTAGGATTATGTCATTAGACTTTTCCAACAATCCCAAGACAAAGAAGAGTCTACTCACTAACGTTCATTGTAGACATGGGGGAAGAAGAGAGTAAGCAATAAAGTAAAAGAACAATAATATAAAAGTGAACTTTTATTCCAAGAACAAAAGATGAATGTTTATGATGGAGTGCTACTCTATTTATAGCTTTACAATTGACTTAAAATCTAAGCAACTACAAGGGCAAAGTAGTAAAACTACAACATAGTAACTTGGGCTCGAAGAAAAGCAGCAAAAGAGGCTTCTGGGAGGTGGCACGGCCGTGCCACATGTTGGCACGGGCCGTGCCAAGCTTCTGACTATGTGGGAATATATTTTTGTCCCGTATCTTCGTATTTTCACACTGTATTTGCTCCAGTCCTCTTTCTTTTGCTCCAAGACACCTTCCACCATATATTCGTTCCTAAAATATAATAAAAAGCAATTTAAAGTAAAATATTCAAAAAGGAAATAAAATGCAATAAAATAAAATAAAATCTTAAGTAAAATTAAACTAAATAATGCAATAAAATAGACTAATTAATGACTCATCACTTTGTAATGCTCCCGCTACTTTTCAAAGATGTATGATGTCTATTTTTTCTAATTTCGTTGAAAATATAATGGAAGTTTTTATGGATGATTTTTCTGTGCATGGATCCAGTTTTGATGATTGTTTGGATAACCTAGAAAAAGTTTTAGAAAGATGTGAACAGGTGAACTTAGTCTTGAATTGGGAAAAGTGTCACTTCATGGTAAGAGAAGGGATTGTCTTAAGAGACTTGGTCTTCGAGCGAGGAATAGAGGTAGACAAAGCAAAAATTAAAATTATTGAAAAAATGCAAACCCCCTACCTCGGTCAAAGAAGTAAGAAGTTTCCTAGGTCATGCATGTTTTTTCATTGATCACTAAACTAAAGCCTGTAACACCCCGTTTTCCCAACGTAAAAATTTTATAACAATTATCAGAGTTTTTCATCACAAAACGGAATGTCACATTTCTTAAAAATCATAAATTTAATAAATTAATATTTATCCTTCAAAATTCAATCAACAATCAACTAATACTTTGCAGCGGAATTATTCATCATCTAAAATAGTCTTTGGCACGCAGGCCTCATCATAAAAGTCTCATAAATCTTAGTTCAAAAATAATTCTTAAACTTCTAAAGCAATACGTAAAGGAACAGAAAATAGTATTAAAATCCCCATCCCGTTATGTATCAGAGCACCTAAGGACATAGTGAGAGATAGTCACCCACGACCGCAGCTAATCTTGATTACCTGCAAGTTACCCATACGAAGAGCAACATTTTCAAGCAGAAGGGGTGAGATTTTTCAAACAATAATATTAAGCTTATAAATCATAAATTACATTTATCAATATAAACATCTTATAATTTAACAATTATAATCAAATACATAGACATCATCATTTCATCTTAGCAATATATCATCATATAGCAGTCACAATCATCGTCACATATCATCTTACTAAAAGGCATCACAAGGTAATTCGTTAAAACATCACAACTTAACAACTTGACTTGACAAGGCATCTAGACTCGACTATGCAACTCTTAACGTCTTAAACCATCTTGAATCATCATGAAAATGCAAATGCATGTGGTACCAATCTAGGGCATAAGCCCTCGTCGCTTATGAGCATAAATATACTCTTAGGGCTTAAGCCCTCGTCGCTATTGAGCAAAAGCTCCTAGGGCATGAGCCCTCGTCTCTGGTTGAGCAAAAGCTCCATCGTCGTGGTTGAGCAAAAGCTCCAGGGCATCAAGCCCTCAACTTGAATGAGTATGCATGGACTCAACATCTTAACAATTTCGACTCGACATCTTAACATCTTACAACTTGAACTTCTTGAACAACTTATATGATTCCAATAATTTGGACAACTTCTTACGACTTTACAACTTAGACCGACACTTACAACTTTATAACATTAATGGTCAACAACAGCAACAGCAACAAGTGCAACATATAACAACTCATATATATATCACATCTTTATATAACACATCTTTAAATCACACAACTTCAAATAGCACATCTTTATATAACACATCTTTAAATCATACATCTTCAGGTAACTCATAAATTACACTTAGTCAAATAATTAACATAAAATATATATTTCTAAATATAAGTCATATACTAAATGAGATATCCGACATATACACTATATAGCCAAATAAGTAAGTACTTAAATAAAAAGACTCTATTTTTCAAAACCAAATTTTCGTTACATCTTGATTCAAAGAATAAGAAAAAAACTATTTTTAAATTCATGGAGTTTGGCAATGATAAAACTGTTCATCAAAAATATAGAAACAATCTATAGTTATAGTTATAGGGACACAACATGGGAATCCACTTAAGCACAAAACAAACTCAAACAAAAACAACAAGATGAGAAAAGCAATCTGACACCGATTTACATGAGGATGAACATGATACTATAATTAAAAATAGGCTTTAATAAATAGATTAACATGAATCAGGTGGCCATCGATACATTAAGTGGCCGATTTAAAAAAAAGAAACACAATGATATATAGGTAACTATAGAGCAATAAGCATCGATAACAATCATGCAATAAATTAAAGGCATGGATGAATAAAATAAAATAAAAACATAACAGCCATCGAAAATAAACTAAAATAAACAACATAACATAGCCAATTAAACCACAAATTTAACGCATCAACATCATGGATTCATAGATAAAGATATACCGAAAATCATAACATCAAATAGAGCACGAATTTAACATGAATTCAATAAAAGATTATGAAAACAAGGAAGAAAGACACAAATCCCTTACTACCCATATGATCATACAACCCTTATGGTGAATAGAGACTCCTCTCTTACATCAATTCAACGGTTTTTCATCACCTAATCATCAATTCTCACTCAAACCCTAATTCTCATAATCTTACAAAACTCATCCTAAAACACGTTAGATGCAATCTAATGATCTACATACTTAATATTAGTGAAAGATAGTCTCACCTTTACCTTATATTGTTTTTCTGAAATCAAAAACAGCGTTCTTCGTTCCTAGGGTTCTCTCTCTGAGTTCTCCTCTCCTATTCTCTTCTCTTCTCCTCTCTCTTGTTCTCCTCTTTTCCAAAAAGCGGTTTAACGTAAAACTTTTTCTAAAAACCTAACTTCTCTATTTATAACACCTTCTTATTTCTCTTACACCTCAAAACTACTCTATTCCTCATAATCTTATTTATTTCTAAATTAAATATATCTCTCACAAATAACAAATATATTTCTACACCAAATAACAAATATATCTCTAACAAATAACAAATATATTTCTACACCAAATAACAAATATATCTCTAACAAATAACAAATATATTTCTACACCAAATAACAAATATACCTCTAACAAATAACAACATATAACATAACAAAATACCACTCATCAAAATAAATCGACTAAATCATAAAAAGACATTTAATCTCAAAACTACCTCCAAATCTACTTACTCTAATGATTCTCATATTCTTATAAATAATAGAATAATGCCACTTAATAAAATACCAACACCTCACATATTTAAATAAATCACATAAATAGACTCTAACTTAATAAAAATAATTAAATAAAAAGGAGGGCGTTACAAAGCCTGCTCCTTATGGATGCGGATTTTGTCTTTAATGATTCATGCCTAAAGGCATTTTGCAGGGTGAAGGAAGCTTTGGTCACTGCCCCGATCATACAACCACCGGATTGGAACTTTCCTTTTGAAATAATGTGCGATGCAGGTGACTATGCGGTTGGGGCGGTGTTAGGTCGAAGGAATGATAAGAAGATGCATGCGATATACTATGCAAGTAAGACCCTTGATGGGGCACAGGTAAATTATGCCACAACAGAAAAAGAATTGTTAGGGTAGTTTATGCCATTGACAAATTTAGACAATACTTGGTAGGATAAAAAATCATTGTTTACACGGATCACTCGACAATAAAATATTTGTTCAACAAAAAAGATGTCAAACCGAGATTGATCCGGTGGATTTTACTCCTCCAAGAATTTGATCTTGAATTAAAGATAAAAAAGGTATTGAAAATGTTGTAGCTGATCACTTGTCCCGTCTTAGGGAAATCAATGAGGATGAGTTACCATTACATGACTCCTTCCCGGATGATTAACTCTTCCCATTGGCACAAAATAACGCACCGTGGTATGCAGATTTTGTTAACTTCTTGCAGCAGGAGTACTACCCCCTGACTTGAACTACCATCAAAAGAAGAAGTTCTTTCATGATCTCAAGCACTACTATTGGGATGAGCCTTACCTCTTCAAAAGGGGATCAAATGGAATCTTCAGAAGGTGCATCCCTGAAAATGAGGTAAGTGATATTCTGAACCATTGTCACTCTTCTCCCTATGGTGGCCACACCAGTACTCAAAAGAGTTCTTTCAAAATTCTTCAATCTGGTTTCTGGTGGCCATCGCTCTTTAAAGATGTGCATCTTTTTGTTTCTAAGTGTGACCAATGTCAACGCACATGTAATATTACTAAAAGAAATGAGATGCCCTTGAACAACATACTTGAAGTAGAAATTCTTGATGTTTGGGGTATTGATTTCATGGGGTCATTTCCTTCTTCTTTCGAAAACCATTACATATTAGTTGCGGTTGATTATGTGTCCAAATGGGTTGAGGCCATTGCCTTCCCTACCAATGATGCACAAGTTGTTATAAAATTGTTTAAGAAAGTTATTTTTCCAAGTTTTGGGGTGCCAATGGTTGTGATAAGCGATGGAGGATCTCACTTCATTTCTAAATATTTTGAAAAACTTCTACAAAAGTTTGGAGTGAGACACAAAATTGCGACACCCTATCATCCACAAACTAGTGGCCAAGTTGAGGTCTCAAATAGACAAATCAAATAAATTCTTGAAAAAACTGTTTCCATTTCTAGAAAAGATTGGTCAACTAAGCTCGATGACGCTCTTTGGGCTTATCGGACGGCATACAAGACCCCCATTGGAATGACTCCATTTAAACTAATTTATGGGAAGTCTTGTCACCTTCCTGTTGAGCTCAAGCACAAGGCTTATTGGGCAATTAGAAACCTCAACTTGGACCCGAAATTATCCGGTGAAAAAAGAAAACTTCAATTAAGCGAGTTAGAGGAACTTAGAATGGATGCTTATGAAAATGCCCGCATTTACAAAGAAAGAACTAAAAAATGGCATGACAAGCATATTCTAAAAAAATACTTTAAGAGCGTTGATCTCGTGCTGCTCTTTAACTCTAGGTTAAGGCTCTTCCCAGGTAAGCTAAGATCAAGGTGGTCCAGTCCGTTTAAAGTCCGCAAGGTCTATCCTTATGGAGCTATTGAAATTTTCTCTGAAAAAACTGGACCGTTCAAAGTTGATGGCCAAAGGCTAAAGATTTACAATGCAGGTGAAGCCGTTGAGGAAAAATTCGTCTGGGCTCTTAAATGACCCCCTTGAAAAACACTTCACTCCGTTTTCGTCAAGCTAGTGACAATAAAAGAGCGCTTGGTGGGAGGCAACCCACAATTTTTATTGCTTTTGTTTCGTTTTGTATTGTTTTGTAGGTAATTGTCCACTTACGATTCGAGAAAAGAAAAAAAAATTATTAGGAGCCAATTGCCAGAAGAGTGGCACGGCCCGTGCCTGTATCATGCACCAATAAGTCATCAAAACGACAGAAGAGTGGCACGGCCCGTGCCTGTAGAGGCACGGCCCGTGTCTGTAGAGGCACGGCCCGTGTCTGTAGAGGCACGGCCGTGCGCATAGGTTTTGGCTGAAAAGCCAGTTTTTCTCTTCATTCGCCAAATTGTGAGCTTTCCGCACCCCTCTCTCCTATTATTTATTGCTGTTTCTATCTTTTCTTTTTGAATCATTGAGGACAATGCTTCTCCTAAGTGTGGGGGGAGCCAAATAAAGTGTCTTGTGTCGTAGTGTTTCCAAACTCCCTTGAACTTTAATTCTTTTGTTATGTTTTATTGTGAAAGGCATGTTAAGCAGCTTGTTGTTATTGTAAATTATGACATAATTTTTTGTTTTCTCTTCCAAAATGGTCACTAAGACATTAAAATGATCAAGTGCCTAAAATTGGTTGATTATCAAGAGGGTTGAGAACAAATATATCTTTAGAGGAGACATCATTGGATCTGGGGGGAAAGGATACCTCCTCGCTGACTTCCCACGTGAAGGTGGTGTTTTCCTTGACAATCAAATATAGCTTCTGTGATTCCTTCTTAAAATGTCAAATGATCTAATGATCATATAATTCCCACCTCTATTATATGAAATGAAGAAAGGACTTTTCTCGGTTACTTTAGTGTTAGGGTTAGAACATGTTCCTTTTAATATTTGTCTTATACAGGAGCAAGAAAAGGGTTAGACTATACACACACATACACACACACACACTCACTTGAGACATGTTGTTAGGTTGAATATGTTTACAAGGAATACTTAATGTTTTGATTAGTGTACACTTGAAATAAAGCCTTAGAGGAGACATAAGTTTTTATTTGAATTGTCATATGTTAATCTTTTTATTGCTGCTATGTTTATGCCTTTTGCTTGAGGACAAGCAAAGATTCAAGTGTGGGGGAGTTTAATGTGTCAATAATTAGCATTTTTAATATAATATTTGAGTCCGTTTTATTTAGATTTGATTCCGTTTTATTTAATATTATTTCCTTTTTAGAACAATTTTACTTCAATTGCAAGTTATTTAATTTCAGGAACAAATAATTGAAAGATTGAGTCTTGGAGCAAAAGAAAGAGGATTTGGAGCTGATTCGGGTAAAAAATACGAAGATTGAAGACAAAAATATGTTTTCCCCAAGTCAGAAGCTTGGCACGGCCCGTGCCACCAGCCACACGGCCGTGCCACCTCCCAGGACACTCTATTGCTGCTTCTGCTTCAAAGACAAGCTACCTATTAGTTTATTTCTGACCTAAAAACCTGCGGTTTCAAAGACATTCTAGTGATGTATTGCTTAGGGCTTAAGTCAATATAGATTATAAATAGAGTAACTAGCTATCATAACAAATCATCTTTTGTTCTTGGAATTCAATAGTGACATTTGTTTTCTCTTAATAAAAGTTCTTCTTTTTATTATTTTATGTTCTTCTTCTTCTTCTCCTCTTCTATGTCTACGATGAACATGAGTGAGTAGACTCTTCTTGTCTTGGGATTGTTGGGTAAGTCTAAATGACATAACCCTAATCAAACCAAGCCTTGAACCCTAATTTTACATAAATCTACTTTCTAATCTAATTTCACCGTTATTATAATGAATTAACAAATATCAAACTCATGAAACGAAAGTGGAGGGTTAGTATTTCATAATTCTTCATCTCATATATCAATTCATAAAGCGAAAGTGGAATTTTGATATTGGAACAAGTGAAATTAGACAAGGATTGCCAAACATGAGAATAGTCTAGCAAACCTTGAGACAGATAAAGTTTTGTTCTTCAAGGATTCCATAGGCAATCAACCATGAGAATAGGCGTGGTTGCTAGAGGAACACACTTACTGAAACCAAAAGGAGATGTGATAGGCTTAAGAGAAACTTGTCTTTAGAATGTAAATCCAATATAAAATTCTAGTTTAGGGTTTGTTTGTGAAGGGCTTGTTATTTAGATGAACAAATAATCCCAAAGCGCTTTTTATTAATTGTTAATTTTAATCCCTAAAAATCCAAACTTTACAACTGAACTTTTCTCTAATCACTCATAAAAGTTAATTGAATTGAACAACTCCCTGTCGCAACAATACTCTCTTTTTTACTACTTCGATAAACCGTACACTTGCGGATTTATCTCATCAAGCATCAATAGTTGCAACGAAAGAAACTTCTTGATTTTTTCCAGATTTGTTTGATTCTTCACTGGAATAGGCCATTCTGAAGTGTGAAAAGTTGAATGAGAAGGAAATGGAGGAGTTTTGATCGATGTTTATGAAGTTTCGAGAGAATTTTTTTGTTTAAAGCTTTAACAATGGAGGTACTTTTTAGGTTTTCAGAAAATAAGAGCAAGAGAGAGAAATTTTTAAAAAGTGAATTTGGTGAAGAAGGATGGCTTTTATAAGGTTGGGTGAGACAAAAGCTTTGAGTTTTGTTCCACTAGCATACTGCCACGTGATCGAAATTGTTGGAGATAATGGGAACATGGAGAGTTTTTAAGCTGACACGTGTTCTTCTAGGGTTTAGAGTGTCCCACTAACTTTTTAACTTCAAGATAGTGGCCCGTTAAATCTTAAAGATGCGCAGTAAAGATCGTTTCCAAAATGGCAATGAAGATGACGTCATTCTCCCGCGAATACGTAGAGTTTTAAAAAATGCCAATTTTATCCTTCTTGTTCTTCCAGTCGAAAATGACATTTTTGAGGGGCAATTTGTAGGCCTGTATTTTAGTTTGTAAATTTGACAGGCAAAAAGAAGGTTCAAAACTGCAAAATTCTGTAAGTCCATGACAGGAAGTTGCTGAGTTCGACAGATGATGAATTTTTTGACAGAACCCACAATTCGACAGGCATTGGATGTTTTCGACAGAAAGGTGGAAACTGGCTGGCAGTTAGAGTAAAAAAGTTGGTTTCAAAGTGGTTTCAAGTGTCCAAACACGTGGAAGACTTGCAATTACTTGAAGAAATGTAGTTTTTAGCGGTTTAAGTTCTGCAGTTATTTTTTATATGTATATATAGTAGTTTTTCATTAGGAAAAATGGTCGCAAATCACTTATAAAATTCTAGCACTCGAAGTACCAGCGTTCACAGAAAAGAGTCATACAAAATGTATGTAATCTGATTTGTCGAACCACCTTTACCTTAATGCAATGCAATTTACCTTTTCTTTAAGTTTCTGTGTTTAAACAATAAAGCCTTGTACTTGCATTTTCTTTACTTTCAAGTCTTTTACTTGTGTTCTCTTTACTGATCTATGTCAAAAGGCTTCATACGAAAAACAGTTTTCTTCATCTTGTTCATAAAGCAACCTATGAATATGATGAACATTCACGTATTTTCTGGAAAAAGATTGCACAACATGTCCTAGGATTTCTGGTTTGATCCTGCTTGTAATAATCAAAACTAGTCCTCTTGTTTACAAAAAACATCGGTAAACAATATATATATATATATATATATATATATATATATATATATATATATATATATATATATGCACTTCTTTCTTGTCAAATTCTGTGAAAAGACTTCAGTAGATCACCATTCATAAAACTTGGTGTTTATTCAGTAAGGTTTGTTATCATTAAAACATTCATCAAAAAGATTTTTGTTTCAACAATCTCCCCATTTTTTATGATGACAAACCTTTTGAATAAATCTTAAGTTTTATGGATGTGTATAATAAGAAATGTAAGAATGTTCATATATATGAAATTAAGCTCCCCCTAAACACATGCAAGAGTTTAATTCTTATCATTTTAATTACCCCCCAAACATATGCAAGAGGTTAATTCTTTACATTCTTCATTGATTAAATCCATCTTGGATTTTTCTCCCATCCTATGTTTCTCTCTCATGACATAGATCTCTACCCCTTTTGACATCTATAAAAAAGTATTGAGTATGATATATATATATAGACACACAAACACACGAAGTACATATGTGGAAAGAAATAGAAAAAAGATATTGCACATAAGAATCATGTTTTTGAGAATTCACATTCTCACATCAAACTTAATCGAACATGTATCATGATTAATATTCATCTCAGTTTATTATTTTAATCAATACGTGAATAATGATAATTATGACTACCTGGTCATGTTCAACAATTTTTGAAATAGAGAGAAAATGATTCATTTAATGGAAGCGATAAAATCAGAGTCATTTGAACAGGGTCGTTCCTAAAGTTTTACGGGCCTTAGACATAATATGATAAAAGGACCCTTTAAATAATAGATCATAAATTTTTTTAACTCATTGTTGTGTTTTTATTAGCACTTCATTTCGTTTTTTTTTCCGTTTTTCACTACCAAATAAATGTTTTTTTTAAGTAACATCTGAAATAAATCAAATACTCCATAGACACCAAAACAAAATAAAATATTGTAGAAGTAGAGAACAATAACACCTGCAAAGTAGACTGAAATTTTAGCACCTGAAAAACAGAGACTGAAATTTTAGCACCTAAGAATAATAACACCAAAAAAGTAAAAGTATACCAACACGTAATTGATTAAATTTTAAACTTTTGGATAGAAAATTCTCCAATGTTAAACTCATAACAACAATAATAGATTATACATCTTTCAAAAAAATAAAATAATACATGATAAAAAATTTGTGTTAGACTTTTTAGAGGAATCATAGATACAAGAACTCCTTTGTAAGCCAAAAGTACATCATTCTTCTTTTTATATACTATAAGTATCTCTACAAGCTCATTATATTTTTTTGGAACCTTAGACAAGATTAAAATTAATTTCTCTGGTAGACCCATTTTCAACTAAAATATAATTTAGTTTGTCATGAAAATTATCCAAATTCTTGGATAATAATATCACCAATATTTTTAATATTAGTGAGGCACATTATTAGAAACAAAGGGCACAAAAAAATATCATCAATTTCTTCGATAACAAATTTTTTGGCACATTATTAAGAAGAACCAATTTTTTTATTGGGAGGGTGTATATAGAAATATTTGTGCTATATAGGGGTATATATAGCAAATTGCGCCAAAAGATCAAAAAATATTAACAAATTTCAGTTCAGCCCTTCATCTTGACAATGTTTGGGGCATTTCGGTGAACTTTGCTATATATATAACCCTCATAAGCCAAATATTTCTATATACACCCTCAACCTTAATTTTTTTTGAACACCCTACCGGCATGAGCCATAGGCCGTCGCACCCCCAGCCTAAGCCTAGGGTCGGCCCTGATTTGACACAATGTCAACAAATATTTCTCTATTTTAAATATTCTAATGTTGAGGATATTTCTATTTTTTTTTTCAAAAGATAAAGTTCTTTAAATGATAATTCTATACAAGAGTATTTGCTTAGTCTGATAGAAATTAATTGCATGTAATTCACAAGAATTTGAAAGACACACAAGTTCTCAATCAAGTATATGATTAAATTTATTTGTAAGTGTGCATGTGTGAGTTTTCTTAGGTAATTATCTTTCAAGTTATCATCCTTGAAAGGTATTCTAAACACTTAAGATCAGTTTGAAGAGAAGAATTTATGCAACATATTTATGCACAAACATATACTGACATGTCATTTATGTTTACATCTCTATTTTTGTCTCCAATTTTTCGTAAGTGCAACAAGGTAGATTTTCAGCAATGCTTATACAAAAATTCCATGCTGAGAAAAAGTACAACATGAGTTTAGCAACAAACTATGCAAATCTTTATAATTAATGTGTACATTTTGCGTACAACTACTCCCTTTGTCCCTAATTACAAGTCTCCTTTGAAACTAGCTTACCCAAGTTGATTTACTAGGAGCATTTATTTTTTTCCTAAACATACCGATAATTAATACTCTCTTCGGTCCTAAATATACGGGAAGAAATTGTTCTGGACCGGCCAAAAGGATCTTTGGCCCATTACTTAGGCCCAATACAATCCAAAGCCCAATCTCCACGTTTGGCAGCGTTACTTGCGAACGAGACCGGTTCAAACGAACCCCAACGTCTCCTTGCACATTCTGCACGTTCCCGCAATAAACTCTATGGCGGTTACACTTCCCACGATTTCGTAACCGCCAGAGCCAGGTGTGCCACTACAACGGCTCTGCAGCCCTCCACCTCTATAAATAGGGGACTCAATGAGTCCCCAAGGTAGAATCTCTCTCTCCCTCAAAACCCTCACTCTCTGATCTCTACTGACTTGAGCGTCGAAGTGCCTGCAGGTACACACCCCCCATCCACTCCAAGAAGCATTCTGACGCATTCCACCACCGTCACAACCACCGAATTCAAAGCACCGACAATCACCTTTTGATCAGATACGATCACTGGCGCCGTCTGTGGGAAATTGATAGGCCAAACCGCAAGTGCACGGTCTATCGAAGTAGTAGTAAAATAGAGTATCGTTCCGCTAGGGAGTTGTTCAATTTAACTAACTTTAAGAGAATGATTAGAGGAGAAGAAAAATTATAAAATAGGAGGTTCAGTTGGTTGGAAGTAAATAACAATAATAAAAAGAGACTTGGGATTATTGGTTCATCGTAATGACAAATCCTTCACAAACAAACCCTTAAACTTATAACCTTACGTTTGTCCTAATTTCTAAAGACAAGTTTCTCTTTAGCCTATCATATCTCCTTTCGGTCTCAGTGAGTGTGTTCCTCCAACAACCACACCTATTTTCATGGGTGATTGCCTTTGGAATCCTTGAAGCTCGAAACTTTATATGCCTCAAGGTTTGCTAGACTATTTTCATGTTTCGCAATCCTTGTCTAGATTCACTTGTTCGAATATCAAAACTCCACTTTCATTTTATGAATTGATATTTGGAATAATGGATTAACAATTATCAAACCCTCCACTTTCGCTTCCACAGTATGATAATGGTTAATTCATGTTAAAACGGTGAATCTAGATTAGAAATTAGGGTTACATAAGATTAAGGTTTAAGGCTTGGTTTGATCCGGATTACGTCATTAGACTTATCCAACAATCCCAAGACAAAGAAGTCTACTCGCTCATGCTCATCGTAGACATGTGGAAGAAGAGAGAAAGCATAAAGTAAATAACAAGAAAATAAAATAAAAGATGAACTTTACTAAGAAAACAATTGTCACTATTGAATTCCAAGAAATAAAGATGAATATTTGTGATGGAGAGCTACTCTATTTATAGCTTACATTCGACTTAAAATCTAAGCAATTACAAGGGCTTTTAGGTAAAACTAAAACAGAGTAACTTGGGGCCAAAGCAAAAGCAGCAAAAGGCACTCTGGAGGGTGGCACGGTCGTGCCATATGTTGGCACGGGCCGTGCCAAGCTTCTGACTTGGGGGAATGTATTTTTGTTCCCGAATCTTTCGTATTTTTGCTCCGAATCAGTTCCAGACTCCTTTCTTTTTCTCCAAGACTCCTTCCATCCAATATTCATTCCTGAAATATAAAAATAGTCAATTGAAGTAAAATAGCTCAAAAAGGAAACAAGATTAAAATAAAATAAAACTAAATCTAAATAAAACGAAACCAAATAATATATAAAAAATAGACTAAATAATGACTCATCAGAAATATATAAGCTCTCCCCGTTTTTATACTCCTAAAAACCAAAGCTTCCCAAAAAAATACACCATGGCTGCCAACGGTGCCAACCCCCAGATACGAAGTGAGATACGTATCCCTCAACGGGATGGCGTGACATCTTCACTTTCACCTGTGGATACACCCAGGGAGGAACCAGCTCAGATAGTTCCTCTCCAGCAAAGACCTCTACAGGGTCCCTTGCGGCCTACAGAGACACCTGAAGATGCTACACCAACCGGTGTACTCATCGACAACCTGATCCGTACGGTTCAACGACAAACGTCGTTAATCGAGGAACAAAACCGACGCCAGATAGATCTGGAGCAAACACGCCCATCACTTCGAGCCAAACGGACTCCTTCCCCCATATGTAGCAGAAGAGGAGGGAGCCCTCGCCGGGCACGCTCCAGATCCCCACGACACTCGGTGAGCATCGGATCTCCAAGTTACACTAGGAGATCAACAAGAAGGAGATCCCCCCGATGGTCTCCACCCAGGCGATCTCCTCCAAGGCGGACTCCACCTAGGAGATCCCCTCCACGACGGACTCCCCCTGGAAGATCTCCGCCCAGGCGCAATGGGCGCTCTTGATCATGCTTTCAGTTCCGAGGACTCTCGTGATACCCGAACTGATCGTAACGCTTATGGTCCGTTCACACGGCGTATCCGAGAAGCTCCTATTCCCGAGGACTGGAGAAGCCTCCACAAATGGACTCGTACGACAGGACAACCGACCCAGACGAGCACATCGAGAACATAGAGGCGGTTCTCACCTACCGGTCGGTGCAAGGCGCCGTCAAATGCAAGCTTTTCGTCACTACCCTGAGGCGAGGAGCTGTTACGTGGTTTAAGACTTACGGAGAAACTCCATCAACTCATAGAGCGACCTCTGTCACAAGTTCACAACCCACTTCACCGCGTCAAGGACGCAACCAAAAACGGTGGCTTCCCTCGAAGCCATCGTCCAAGGAAGAAACGAACCCCTCAGGGATTACATCGAGAGGTTCAACAAAGAAGCTGTTCAGGTACGAGGTGCCGATGAAACAATGAAGCGGTACCTCATCGCAAAAGGTCTGCACGAAGGCACAGACGTGAAGAAGGCTGTCCGCCTTGATCACCCAAGGACTCTCAACGAGTTTCTAGCGATCGCCAAGATCTACATCGCTTACGAAGAGGAGCTGTATACGGACAACCTCAACAAATCCAGGAAGGAGGAGCCTGCTGCTGAAGCCTCCAAAAAGCCCTTCCATGAGAAAAAGAAGGAAGGCAAAGCTGCTCGGGAAAGTAAGAGGCCAAACGGTCACTTCACCGAGTACACTCCCTTGGCCATGCCAAGAGAGAAAATCCTCGCTGAGATCGCCGTAGCCGATCTGTACGAAGCTGGCATCAAGCCACCAAAAGCTCCGTCGCAAGAGAGGAAGGGGGTCGACAAGACAAAGTACTGTCGATTCCACAAATTCCACGGTCACACCACCAATGACTGCGTCCATCTAAAGGATGCCATTGAACTCCCCATCCTGAGAGGCTGACTCAAGCAGTTAGTCAAGAACCTAGAGGCGGAAAGAAAGATCGTCGAGCTCATCGGTGACGGTTCTGAACCTGGCAAAACCATCGCCATGTCTGTGGCACATCTAGGTGATTTCCCTGAAAACGTGGAAATCACCCCTTACTCATGCACCTGGGAACAGTTCCCCACTGCCAACGTTATCACTGGAGGAACGCTGAACGTCTCCATGGGGAGCATGAAGAGGAAATCCGAGGACCTCATGAGCGTCAACTTACTGGCCCCCTCCAACCACGGAGGAAGGCCACCTTTGGCGTACTATGATTCAGAACTTCCTGGTGGAGCTTCAAATTCCGCCATTCCTTTGCTCGTGCGAGCATCGATGGCCAACGCAGATGTCCGACGAGTCCTGATTGACACAGTGGGCTAAAGAGTTCCACGCGGTCCTCTGGGCCTATAGAACTACGCCCCACTCCACCACTAGCGAGTCACCCTTTCGACCCACGTACGGGACGGAAGCAGTCATACCAATTGAGTTGACATAACTCACTTGGCGAACTGACGCCAACGCCAACTTCCCGACCAATACGACCAACCTGCGTGAAGAGCTCGAATTTGTCGACGAAGTCAGAATAACCGCTACCTTGCAGGAGGCAGTGCTAAAACAAAAAATAGTCGCTCGCCACAGCAAGAGAGTCAGGAAAAGAGAATTCGAAGTGGGCGATCTCGTTCTTCGGCGAAACCAAAAGGATACCGACAAAGGGAAACTCACCGCCAACTGGGACAGGCCCTACAGGATCCGAATGAAAACCAGGATAGGAGCTTACGAACTCGAAGACCTCCATCAAAACGCAATTCCAAGGACTTGGAATGCAGAAAAGCTCAAAAAGTATTACACTTAGATGGCAGACAACACCAATTTACTCTAATGTACATACTCAGTTCTATGCAACGAACTCCTCACTCTCCAACGAGCAAATAAACAGAAGAGGAAAGTCGTGCCACTCCGAATCCAAAAAGAAAAAGGATGAGAGAAATTTACACAACAAATTGTCTTACTCCTTAGTATGTACGTTTACCGCTGCGACATCACTGCTCGGCATGTTAGGTAGAACCCCAGCTCGCGATGGGTGATTCACGCCTCAGTGCATTGAACGTAGAATATTTTTTCGTTCATCCGCTGTTACACGTCCGAAACACAACTTTGGACACACATTCAGATAAACGATCTTTTGGATGTGCAATACTTCTAACTAATGCTCCGCGTAAACAGTTGGAAACCTCCTGCCCACACTCTTCCTTGCAAAACAACGCAAAAGGTAAAACTTTCCAAACAAAGTAACCAGCTACCTGGGAAGAAAAGGACAAAACTTTGATTTCAGCAAGTCAAATTAACAAGCAGTCAGGCGGGCATGCTAAGCTCTCCAGTCATTAAATCACTTCGTTGAAATAATGACTGTGGGCGGGTAGTCCATCCTACCACAGCAAAGAGAACTTCGGCTTAAAAACCTCGCAGTTCAAAAGCGAGCAACAATACAAGTCGAACAGCTAAGAGCATACGAATTATCACAGTCTGTGAAACACACAAGATAGATAGTTCGCTCTCAACAAATACTTCAAACAGTATTAAAAAGCTTCACACAAAGAGCAATCAAATACAAAACATTATACTTGGGAGTAAATAATACATTTCAAACAAGTGTAATTGAGAATAATGCAATTATATTATAAAGGGTGCTAAAACCACTAAGGGCGCACAATGTCATTACAAACTTGGTTGTTGAAGAAAAATTAATTACAAAGGCCTCACCAGGCCTGGGCGTCATCAACATGCCCATCATTTTCTTCCAGATTGGGGGGCGGAGTAATCACCCCGTCTTTCACTTCACTGAGGGGATGAATTCCTTCGAGGTTCAGCTCGATATCCGGGTTCACCACCTTCAGCAGAGCCACTGGCCGATCAAAGCCAAGCTTAACGGCGTCCACCAAGCTTCCTTCCAGCTCACCAATCCTGTCCATAAGGTCGGCACACTGCAGAACCGCAAAGTCTTCCGCCTCATCCTCCCCTGGGAGGTCTGCCTTCTTCAGGGCTTCCTCCAAGGACACCTTATCCTCAGCCAGCTTCCGGGAGGAATTAGTTGCATGCTCAAGAGCAGTGTGAGCCTCTGCCAGCTGCTCCTTTAGGACGGCAAGTTGACGGTCACGTTCCTCAGCAACAGACCTCTTGCTCCTTTGATCATCCTCAAGAGCAGCAACCTTAGCAGTCAGAGCATCCCTCTCCTACGCCAGAGTGTCGACCGGAACTTCACTCTCCAGCAAAGCGTTGTTCAGGGCAGCAGCGACCTCCAAAGCCTTCATGGTAGCAATAACACCATCGGTTATCGCCTTGCTCCGGTCAGCTGGACCCAGGTCCTGGATGATCTTCAGCTCGGGGTCATCCAAGAAAAGGGTCGACTGGGGACCGCACAGCTCCAGTTCAGACCACACTTTTGGAAGCTGGAGGAAGTCTACTTTCTCAGAGCGGACAGGAACGACCTTCATCGGCGTGATTGGGTCCTCGGAGGGCACTCTCACCCTCTGCCTCTTCGCAAAGTCCTGCACCAACTCCTCAGAAGGCTCCTCACCTTCCAAGTTCACCACAGGACCAGAGGAAAAGTCGAGAGCAGAACCAGCTATAAGATGCTCCAAGGACTGGACATTCTTGCGCCGCTTCTTGGTGGACATCTTCTTGCTCGCCGCATTCACAAGAGCCCCCAAATCTTTCATTTTTCCTACAAAACAGAGAAAGGGAAAATTTCATCAGATAGGGGAAACAAAACAAGAATGTAGCAAGAGAACAAGCAGCTGAAAGACAAAAGAAAAGTAAACTATCAAGACATGCTTCAAAATCCTCAGAAGTCAACAACTCATAAGTGTTGATGAGGCGGGGCTCTGTTACTGGGGTCCCATCCGCACTCATCACAGGGTTTCCCCGTTTATCAGTCTTAACCCTCCGCGGGAGAGACTGAATGAAGGCCCAAAGTTGTTGACGTAGGCTTTTCTCTTCATCGATAAGGTTGGAAATGGTTCGGCCAAAATCCCTCGGCTCATAACCAAAGTGGTCCTGAGACCAACATAAATGGAAGGAAGGACGACACTCTTGAACACCATCCTTCGTGACCACCCGGAGGTTGTCTAAAGCAGCTACACTTTTTGGCCTAACCAAAAAGAAGCATTCTTTAAAGCTCCGGACCTTCCCGGTGAATATTTCAAACATCTTCTGGGTTTGGCGAAAGGAAACCCAGTCCGCACCCCTTTGCACAATGAAGAAGGAGAAAAGGACATTCTTAGAAGCCGAGATGCGAAGATAATCGCACAGCAACTCGAAAGCCCTCATAAAGGCGTAAGAGTTGGCATGGATCTGGGTAGAGGACAACCTGGTCCAATGAAGCATCTCTCGCTGGAAATTGGAGAAAGGGAGCCGGAAACCCATGTCTTTGAAAACCACTTCATACATGGGAAAGACATGGTTCTCATACTCCGAACATACCCGGTCAGATGTGCTCGGAAGAATCAGCTCCCAGTCTCCTGTGTCACCGATGGTCCCAAACGGGGCCTCACCCACGCCATCGGCAGCAAAGATAGACTCTGTTTCTAAGGGCTTCTCTCCTAGCCAAGAAGCAGCAGGCGCTCCCTCATCCGCCATGAAAAACCTGAAAAAGCAAGGGAAAAAGTGAATCCAACATTCAGATCCACCCTTCCTTCACCCATCAGATCAGCCACGGCAAGGAAGGGATCGAGCACTACCGCCAGAAGATGAGGGGAACAACAGATTCAACTCACGCATCGGCAAGATCAACTCCCAACGAACAGACCCAAAGCTTATGGATGAAGCCTAAGTTTGTCGCCAAAGTTCTTCTAAATACTAAATAGAAAACAGACAGCATATCTTTAAAAGTCTTTTGATGCACGGTAGTAACTGATGAGTCATAATTTAGTCTATTTTTATGCATTATTTAGTTTCGTTTTAATTAGATTTAGTTTTATTTTATTTAAATATTATTTCCTTTTTGAACTATTTTACTTCAATTGCATATTTTATATTTCAGGAACGAATATATGATGGAAGGTGTCTTGGAGCAAAAGAAAGGAGTTTGGAGCTGATTTGGAGCAAAAATACGAAAGATTCAGAACAAAAATATAAAGCCCCCAAGTCAGAAGCTTGGCACGGCCCGTGCCAATGTTGGCACGGCCGTGCCACCTCCTAGGACTGCTTTTGCTGCTTTTGCTTGAAGGCCAAGTTACCCTGTTTTAGTTTTACCGGAATGCCCTTATAGTTGCTTAGATTTTAAGTCAATTGTAAAGCTATAAATAGAGTATCTCTCCATCAAAAATATTCATCTTTTGTTCTTGGAAATAATATGTGACAATTGTTTCTTTGAATAAAAGTTCACTTTTATTTTATTGTTCTTTTATTTTATGCTTTCTCTCTTCTTCCCCATATCTACAATGAATGTTAGTGAGTAGATTTCTTTGTCTTTGGGATTGTTGGATAAGTCTAATGACGTAATCCGGATCAAGCCAAGCCTTAAACCTTAATTATATGTTACCTTAATTCCTAATCTAAATTCACCGCTTTAACATGAATTAACTATTATCAAACTGCGGAAGCGAACGCGGAGGGTTTGATAATCGTTAATTCATCATCTCAAATATCAATTCATAAAGCGAATGCGGAGCTTTGATATTCGAACAAGTGAATTTAGATAAGGTTTGCGAAACATGAGAATAGTCTAGCAAACCTGGAGACATATAAAGTTTCGATCTTCAATGGTCCCAAAGGCAATCACCCATGAGAATAGGTGTGGTTGTTGGAGGGATACACTCACTGACTTCGAAAGAAGCTTTGATACGCTAAAGAGAAACTTGTCTTTAGAAATTAAAAATAATGTAGAATTATAAGTTTAAGGCTTGATTGTGAAGGATTTGCTGTTATGACAAACCGATAATCCCAAGGCTCTGTTATATTATTGTTATTTACCTTCAGCAACTAAACCTCCTCTTTTATAAACTTTCTTTTCCTCTAATCATTCTTTTAAAGTTAGTTAAGTTGAACAACTCCCTAGCGGAACGATACTCTTTCTTACTACTATTACTTCGATAGACCGTGCACTTGCGGTTTGGCCTATCAAGTTTTTGGCGCCGTTGCCGGGGAGTTGTTGTAATTTGATTAACTTTTTAATAGTGATTAGACAAAATATATATATATATATATATATATATATATTATTTCCTTTTTCTTTTCCTTTTTTCTTTCTCTCTCTTTCTCTTTTTCTATTCTATCTCTAACTGTTTTGATTTCAGGCATGGCTTTATCAATGGACCTTTTCCCCCCTTGTAAGGATTATGAAATATTTGGTCATACTGGTGTTGAATGTCAACTAGGTAGTGTTGTTAGAAGTCCTGAGCAAGTAAACTATGCTCAATTTAATCAAGGGATTAGGAATAGTCAAAAAAAATTTCAAACCCATCAAATTTTTTTTGGACAACAAACAACACCACCTGTTTTTGCTAACAACCAAGGAGTCTCTCAAAAATCCGACTTGGAACTTTTGATAGAAAATTTTGAATTAGATAACATTAGGCATAACCAAGAGTTTAAAGTTAAAGCTGGAATTTTGAATGACTCTCTCAATAGGCTTTCCGCAAAAGTGGATTCTCTTTCTACTCACAACAAAATGCTTGAGACTCAAATCACTCAAGTAGCCCAACAAGTAACCTCTACCCCACAACCCTCCGGAGTCTTCCCGAGTCAAACTGAAACCAACCCTAAAAGCCCGATAAATGCTATTATACCTAGGGATGGTAAGCAATTAGAAGACCCCGTTGTGGAAACCAAGAAAATTGAGGTTAAGGTAGAGAGTGAAAAGCCACAAAGTGAGAAAGTTGTAGTAGAAAGTGGTAAGCCTCACATATCACCACCATATGAGCAAAAAATTCATTTCCCACAAGGGTTTGATGAGTCCAAGTTAGATGAGCAGTTTAGGAAATTTATTGCAATCATTCAAAGCAAATTGTCATCCAAACTTAAGGATCCAGAGAGTTTTTCCATACCATATGTCATAGGATCCAAGACTATAGAAAGAGCAACGTGTGATTTGGGGGAGAATATTAGTTTGCTGCCATTGTCCCTTAGTGAGAGATTAGGTATCGGATAGAGAAACCTTTTGATCGTCAAGCTAATGACTTTAAACGAGCGCTTCGTGGGAGGCAACCCACGTATTTAATTGCTTTTGTTTTGTTTGTTTTTGGTTGTTTTAAGTGTTTTGTAGGTAATTGTCCGAGTATGATTCAAGAAAAGTGAAATTTTTTGAAGTCCCCTGTTATACCCTAATTTTGGACCTAAAAATATTTGCTAAAAATGTTTTCTATCCCTGACATGTGTCTTTGACCTTTGAGAGACTGCCTATTTGTTACTGTTTACTCTGATATTTTACTCTGCTGTATTTGCATATTTCTACTGTCTGTGTTTGAAAATCTTTTCAATTGTGATTTTGTCTATGTTTTCTTGCATTTGAAACCACACAAAGGTTTTTCTTGCATCTCAAGTCATTTGAATTTGTCTCTGATCAATTGCATATTTCTCTGCATTTTATTTCAATCTTATTTGCAAAAATCATGAAAAAAGACATTTTAGTCATTTCATGCATTCAAACTCATTTTAATCCCTGAAAACTGTCTCTGAGTCTTTTGAATTGGTTTGTATAAATCTTTATTTCAATTCCATGTTAAAATCCTTTTCAAAAATTGCATTTGAGTCATTTTGAGTCATTTTAGTCCCTAGGGGCATTTTTGTCATTAAACATAAAATTTTGGCAGAGAGGTATTTTAAAGTACCTCATTTTGTAGTTGGTTCATTTTAGTCCTTTTTGTGTTTTTTAATGGTTTCACTTTACGTTGTTTTCAATTTACCAACTTTAAACCAAATTTTACTTTTATTTTTCTTTTAGTCCTTTTTTTTCATTTCTGTCCTTTAGTTTTAAAAATTGCATTTAAGTCCTTTTGGTTTTAAAATTGCAGATTAGTCCAAGTCCAAGTCCAAGCTTAGGGAACACGTGGCATGCTGCCATTGGTCCAGAAGCTACACATGTCAGCTATAAATAAGTGCACAGTGTCAGAGCCATTAATCACAAGCCACATCACACAAATAGAATTCACATTCTCTCTCTTTTCAGTTAGGATCAAACACCAATGATTCTCAGAATTCAGAGATGAACTCGATGAACTTCATCCCCAAACCGAAACCCTAACCGTCTGAATTCACCAGAAATCAACATCGAATCACCAAATTCACCACAGAATTCACCAATCCTCATCATAATTCATCACATTCAACATCACAAAACAATCAAAAGTTCAAGATTCACCAGAAATATCCAACAACAAATTCACAGAATTACGAAGAGGAAAAAGAACACCGATTTATTTTCGGTTTGATCTCGCTTACCAGAAGCATCAAGGACGAATTTCGTGAAGTTTTCCTTCTCTCATTTTTCTGTGAATTCAGCGAGGTAACTATCACTCTCTTTTTCTTCCTTTCGATTCAAGTTCAACTGTTTGAAGCTGTGTATGTGTTTTGTTCGTGAAAAGCGCGTGAAAGTGTAGATTGGTGTAGATCCGTTGTTCTCGGAGTTTCTTTTTCGAAAAAGTTTAAGAATAAAAAAAAATCCTTGAAAAACTTTGTAGATCTACGCCAATCTATTTATTTTCTTCGAAAATAGGTTTCAATTTTGAAAAGAAGAGAAGATTTCGGTTTGAAAAGCATGAAAATGTTTTATATCTGAAAAACTACCGGAATCTTCACTGGAAAGTTCATGAGTTCGCCGGAATCTTCATCGACAAATTCATGAACTCGTCGGGAAACTCATACCGTTTCCAGAATCCGACGGAGAGTTCTAGAGAGAAGGGAGAGAGAGATCGTTTGAAAAGAGAGAAAGGAAATAACAAAATGAAAAAACCGGTGTACTTGTGTATATATAGACGTGTGAACCGGACCGGTTCGTTCGAACCAGTCTGGTTCACCTCTGAACCGAGTGTTTCAACCGTTAGATCTAGGGTTTGCTACGTGTACGGTCCAGATCTGCTTCCCGTGGTGTGCCTGATGCGTGTTATTGTGTTCTGCGTGTTTCTAAGCCGTTAGATCTGGGGTTGATCCATCTTGATCAATCTAACGGCCTGTTTTGCTCCTTGTTTGGTTTGGATCCATTTTCTTTGGGATTGGGCCTTATGCTTGTTTGTTTTCTGCGTTTTTTTTCTTATTTCTTGCTATATGAACACTGTATCTTGCTATCTGAACCCCTGCGTTGTTTAATTTTCATGCAAAAAATTCCAAAAAAATTATCAATGTATTTCTTGATATTTCTAGTTGTTTTTGATGCTTTTTGCATGTTAATCCTGATTGAAAAAATATATGATGATATATTTGTTACTTGCTTAGTTTTTCTTGTTAAAATCTTGCTATATGATATTGATACTTGAGACTTGATTTTGGGATTTGCTTACCTCTGAAATGTGTATGCTTCCTTTGTTTTTGTGTGTTTAATTTTTGCTTTCTTGTTTTGCAAGTAATGTGAATATTCTTGTGAAAATAAAGTGTAAAATATGCCTAAAAATGTGCTATGAGTCTTGGCTTGATATTTCCTCGTAATTCTTGTGTTATAGCTGAGATAAAACACTTTGTAAAATGGTCATGATATGAGAATTATAGGTCATGTGTTTGCCTTGTTGTTGTGGTGAATTTTTAGACATATTTTGCTACTTTTTTGCTAAGTCTTGTTACTTTGTTAGTGCTATTTTGCAACCCTCTCATTCATGGTTCATTCATAGCATTCTCATCTCATTTCTCTAGATTTAATTTTCTTGCAATTTACATTTCTTGCAAAGAATTAGGATGTATAAGCTAGGGATTTTGTACTTTATTTTCTTGCCTTTATTTTCCTTGCAAAGACCGTAGAATGTATCTAGGCTCAAATGTAACCTAAGGACAACAATGGACTCTAAAGATGTACACCGACACTCACCGACACATGCACACACATCACATGTATGCTTTAGATGTATGCTTAGTGAATGTATGCTTTAGATGTATGCTTAGGAATCACGATACTTATAAAAATTCTCTTGTCCAAAAAATGTGAGCAACTTCACTCAAATAATTTTCCAAAGAAACCTTGGGATCACAATCCCATTGAATTTTCCTTTTTATTTTCTTAATAAATGATAAAACAATTGCTAAATACTTTGACTAAAGTTTTGTAAATAAATTGACCAACCTCACTCTTTTCCAATCCTCAAGCCCATGAGGTCTCTTTCTATTCTTCAACTTCTATTTTTCAAACTTTTAAAATCAAACTTAACTCACAAAAACATTTTTGGAAGAGAACTACATGGAGTTTGATCCCTTAAAAGGGTATGTAGGCAAGAAGTCAACACTTCTCCAAGTCCAATAAAACAAAAATTCAAACACATTCTTCTCCCTCCAATTCTTAACCTAGCAAAACCTTAGGTGTAAATAACATTTTCAAATAGCATTTAAAAATAAAGCGCGTGTGTAGAAAGTAAAGACGGTTCCTATAGAATACTATAGTCGTTATAGGTGCCTAACACCTTCCTATAGCGAAAACAACTCCCGGACCTCGATTCTCAAGGGTTTTTCTTATTTTTCCCTTCCCAAGAAAAAATGAGATATCAAAGGTTAAAAAGGTTCAAACTTAATCAATGTTTGACACCCGAAAAACCAAGATAAAACATCCCCATGTCCAGAAAGCTGGCACGGCCCGTGCTAAGGTTGGAACGGCCGTGCCAACCCAAAACCACCCAAAACCAAAAAATGGCAGAATGTTGGCACTGCCCGTGCCAAGCTTCTGCACCACATACCCTCAAAAAATTTCTTCTTCTTCCCCATTCACTCACTTCTCTCTAAAAACTCCATTAACCCCCAACCTCCAAACCTCCATAACTCCACCAAATCCAACAAATTCTTAACCAAATTATCCCAATTCATCATTCCAAACTTAACCACCAATCAAAACCAACCTTCATCCAACCAAACACCAAATTCATACACCATTAAACCCTAACCCAATTTCTTCACCAATCTTCATCATCAAACTCATAAACCTGACTCAAACATCAACCCCAATCCTAAACCAATCCTTTCCACCACAAATCTTCCAAAACCCTAACCTTCAACCAAACCACACAAAGTCAACCCAAGGTCAAGGTCAAATGGCTTCAAGAAGAAGTGGTAAGGAACCAGCAAGGTCTCAAGGAGGACCTCCCTCAAAGAAGCAAGCACAAGTCAAGAATCATGGGATCAAGTTCAAAGACAACAAGCAAAGGGATAGGTATAAAATTCTAATCTCTAAACCCTTGCATTCTTCTTGATATCCTGATTCTCATACTTTGAATATGCTAGAGCTTAGAGATGATGTCTATAGGTTGATAGGAAGGCTAGGTTGGACTGATATGTTAGAATCTATGAGGGGTTATGAGAATTTCACCTATGAATTTTTGAGTTCCATTGTTTTTACTAAAGATAGGTGGAATTATGATAACCCTAACCATAGACACACCTTTAGGCTAATGAATATTGATTATGATATGTCTCTACATCACTTTCGTGATGCCTTAGGTTTTGCAAACGAGGGGTATATCCATGATTCTTGGGATCCTAGCCTTAAGCCGGTTGACTATCAACCCGCTGTCTTTTTGGGAACGCATCACCGGCCTTAGCTCCTTAGGTACCTTCAAAGGATAATGGCTTGCACTATTTGGGGTAGGACCAAGTTAGGGAACTCTAGGACAGATGAACTCTTCATGATATGGGCTATGTTATATAACCACCCTGTGAATATTTGTTTCTACTTGCTTGATTATCTTTCCTATGTAGGTAATAGGTCTGACGGTAAGGGAACATGCACAGCTAGGCAATTTCGAGTGGGTGAAGATGAGGGGATAATACCAATTGAGGGAAACAATAGGCTTAACATAGACACCCTCATTGCTATGAACTTCATAAAACATCAACCGTCCATGCAATATTCACTAAAGCTCAATGTGCCTATTTTGATTCTACTTCCTAACCCATCTCGAACTAGCATTGAGGTGGAAGCAAATTTGTTGTATGTTGATGATGACCAGGTACATGAAGAGAAAAATCTTGATGAAGGAGAAGGTGCTAACCTGCACCATGAGGGAGAGCACCATGACCAAGAAACCGGTGAGCTAAATGACAATGAAAGATGGGCATGGATGCGAACCGAGGTTGAGAAGATAAGCACCGAGCAACAAAGGTAATGTGTTGAATTATCGGGGCTAAGAAACGAAGTCCAAAGGGGCAACCGCATCAATAAAGAAAATAATGAAATGCTCCGACGGATGATGCAACACCTTCATCTCCAAGGTCCTCCTTATGGACCTCAATGAACAATTGTGAGCTTTCCTCTTCCTCTCCTCCCGTCTCTCTTCTCTCCTTCTCCTACTCTTTCTTCTACTCCTCCTTCTTCTTCTTCTTCTTCCTCAACTTCTTCTTTTCTTTTAAAATTTCTTTTCTTTTGAATCATTGAGGACAATGCTTCTCCTAAGTGTGTGTGTGTGTGGGTGTGGGGGGGGGGGGGGGCTAATAAAGTGTCTAGAGTCGTAGTGTTCCAAACTCCCTTGAACTTTATTCTTTTGTCTTGTTTTTATAGCGAAAGGCATGACTAGTAGCTTGTTTTTAATGTAAAATATGGCATAAATTTTTTTGTTTTGTCTCTTCTTTAAAGATTGTTTCTTGTACATGAAAGTAGTTTCTTGTGTTTCTTTTGTTCTTGCTATACCCATATCTTGTTTTATTGTGAAAAATTCTCCAATGAGAAAAGCACCCGGTTGCAATCTTTGAGCAAGTGTTTGAATAGGTATTTTAAGGAGCACGTTCTATCTTTAGTCTTAACTTAGACCCTTTAAAGTCTTTAGAGTAAAAGTAGTATAAGTTTGTGTGGGAAATTAATCAATTGTGCTTTATTTTTATATTCTCTTAATTGTTAAAGTTAAAATGGGGCGGGAGAATGGCACCAACATGTGGAGGAAAGGACAATCCCTAACTTCCTAATTGTGGTGGTGACTCCCTAATTTGAACTTAAGTTCCAAATCCCTCAAATGAGGAAAATAAATTCATCAATGCTAGGGGGAAAGGACAATTACATCCAAAAAGACTTCCTACGCGGAGATGAAATAAAAATTTTGCAGCACTGCTTTGGGTGATTTTGAATCTAGGGGGAAAGGACAATTACATCCAAAAAGACTTCCTATGAGGATAGATAGCCCCTAAGCACCTGCAGCCCCTTTGTGCTTAAATTGTTAATCTTATCTAATTTTAACCAAATTCCCATCACTCTTAGATGAAATGAAGAAAGGACTTTTCTCGGTTACTTTAGCATTAAGGATAGAACCTATTCCTCATAATATCTGTCTTATACAAGAGCAAGAAAAAGGTTGGACTGCACACACACACTCACTTGAGACTTGATGTTGGGTTGATTAGGCTCACGAGGAATGTTTGAAATTGTGATTAGTGTACTTGAAACAAAACCTTCAAAGAGACATGTTGTTTTCAATTGTGTTGCCATGTTTAATCTTTCTTGTTGCTGCTGTGTCTATTGTCTTTTGCTTGAGGACAAGCAAAGATTCAAGTGTGGGGGAGTTTGATGAGTCATAATTTAGTCTATTTTTATGCATTATTTAGTTTTGTTTTAATTAGATTTAGTTTTATTTTATTTAAATATTATTTCCTTTTTGAACTATTTTACTTCAATTGCATATTTTATATTTCAGGAACGAATATATGATGGAAGGTGTCTTGGAGCAAAAGAAAGGAGTCTGGAGCTGATTTGGAGCAAAAATATGAAAGATTCGGAACAAAAATATAAAGCCCCCAAGTCAGAAGCTTGGCACGGCCCATGTCAATGTTGGCACGACCGTGCCACCTCCCAGGACTGCTTTTGCTGCTTTTGCTTGAAGGCCAAGTTACCCTGTTTTAGTTTTACCGGAATGCCCTTATAGTTGCTTAGATTTTAAGTCAATTGTAAAGCGATAAATAGAGTATCTCTCCATCACAAATATTCATCTTTTGTTCTTGGAAATAATATGTGACAATTGTTTCTTTGAATAAAAGTTCACTTTTATTTTATTGTTCTTTTATTTTATGCTTTCTCTCTTCTTCCCCATATCTACAATGAACGTTAGTGAGTAGATTTCTTTGTCTTGGGATTGTTGGATAAGTCTAATGACGTAATCCGGATCAAGCCAAGCCTTAAACCTTAATTATATGTTACCTTAATTCCTAATCTAAATTCACCGCTTTAACATGAATTAACTATTATCAAACTATGGAAGCGAACGCGGAGGGTTTGCTAATCGTTAATTCATCATCTCAAATATCAATTCATAAAGCGAACACGGAGCTTTGATATTCGAACAAGTGAATTTAGACAAGGTTTGCGAAACATGAGAATAGTCTAGCAAACCTTGAGACATATAAAGTTTCGATCTTCAAGGGTCCCAAAGGCAATCACTCATGAGAATAGGTGTGGTTGTTGGAGGGATACACTCACTGACTTCGAAAGAAGCTTTGATACGCTAAAGAGAAGCTTGTCTTTAGAAATTAAGAATAACGTAGAATTATAAGTTTAAGGCTTGATTGTGAAGGATTTGTTGTTATGACAAACCAATAATCCCAAGGTTCTTTTATATTATTGTTATTTACCTTCAGCAACTAAACCTCCTCTTTTATAAACTTTCTTTTCCTCTAATCATTCTTTTAAAGTTAGTTAAGTTGAACAACTCCCTAGCGGAACGATACTCTTTCTTACTACTATTACTTCGATAGACCGTGCACTTGCGGTTTGGCCTATCAGTAACCGCCGTAGCCAACGACGGAAACCACCGAGTCAGAAACACTTCTGCCCTAAAGACATGCATTCCTACGGTTTCTAAAAAGAGCAGAAACTAAAGAAGTCACAAGTGCAAAAATAAAAAGATGAAGTCATCGAAATGTTACCTGTTACGATGAATGGATTGGACTTGAAGTAGAAAGTTGAAGGACTGGAAAGATTTCGCCTTTGAGAAACTCTGGAGAAAAACTTCTAAGTCTCTGAGAAAACGAAACGTATTGGTGTTCCAAACAACGTTTGGGATATTTATACTCGTTTCATAAACCACTCAAAAGTCGCGACCTTCTATCCAATACAGCCCTTCACATACAACTCTACCTTCCTGTAACATTCCTACGGTCCAGATTTGATCAAACCATTCATCTAAGGGCTCTGATCTTTCGTAGCGGTTCCTGGAACGTTAGGATTGAATCAGCGGTGATGGTGATGCCTTAGAAACACAAACCGAGAACACTCTACAGACTATAGGTACTCAAGTACTGCAATAGCCTTTACACGTGTCATACAGAAACCGAAGGTCATGTCTCTTCAGTTTTTCCCTCGAAACATGGGAATTAATTATGGAATGATATTCGACCAAACTCTCTGGCGAGGGAATCTTTCCGTCTGATCTTGCATGCCGAACATCAGGATACCGAGCATGACTCATCGTTATGGCGAACTCACTCAGGTATAGAGCGAACAGAGCTTAGGAGAAAACGGGTCCGCTCGTTTAACCTTCTTAATACTCCAGACCGCCCTCTCGCAAGCTACCCCCTGGGTCAAAATGTCTCCAAGTCTAGTGAGCAAGACTCTCTTTACCCTCAAACGTGAAAGATGCCCGAAAACAAACATCCTCCGGCGGTTAGTCGCGAATGATCAAACGTCCGCACTTAAGTCATCACTCTTCGTCAAGAGCAACGACTTGGGGTGCTACTATTCTAGACCGGCCAAAAGGATCTTTGGCCCATTACTTAGGCCCAATACAATCCAAAGTCCAAACTCCACGTTTGGCAGCGTTACTTGCGACACACCCCCTCTCCACGAGGGGGGTGCACGGAGCGAACAAGACCGGTTCAAACGAACCCCAACGTCTTGTTGCACATTCTGCACATTCCCGCAATAAAATCTATGGCGGTTACACTTCCCACGATTTCGTAACCGCCAGAGTCAGGTGTGCCATTTACAACGGCTCTGCAGCCCTCCACCTCTATAAATAGGGGACTCAATGCAGTCCCCAAGGTAGAATCTCTCTCTCCCTCAAAACCCTCACTCTCTGATCTCTACTGACTTGAGCGTCGGAGTTCCTGTAGGTACACACCCCCATCCGCTCCAAGAAGCATTCTGACGCATTCCACCACCGTCACAACCACCGCATTCAAAGCACCAACAGTCACCTTCTGATCAGGTACGATCAGAATTTTTTTTTAGATTCATTAAATAATTAATGTATCTATACTATAATATAAATGTATTGAATCGTTTATTCAATGAACATAAAAAAGAATCTTCTTATATATTTAGGTTAATGTATTTATACTAAATGTATTGAATTGTTTATTCAATGAACATAAAAAATATCTTCTTATATATTAAGATTGAAGGGAGTATTATTAATTTGTCTTGTAATAAGAAAAGTTAAATCAAATACACATACAAACATATAATAATTTAGTAGTAGTAAAATTTACACACAAACTAGACACATTAACTACACTACCAACTTTTTTCTTAATATGCACGTTAACTACACTACCACATTTTCTTAATAATAATATGTGTAAAATTAGTTAAAGAAGCTTATAATAAGGGACGGAAGAAATATTATTAAATCACCATTTATTTATACCTGTACTTATAATTGACTTTTCAAAGTACAAATTAAAGAAGTAGTATTAATTAGGATTATGTATGAGAAAAAAAATAATAAAGGTATTTAGAAACTTAAAAGAGTGTTTACATTTAAGAATAAATGACTACATAGATAGTAAAATATTTAGATACAAATACAGTTTTTTTCTTTAGAAAAATGCTAACCATTATCCTTAGGACACAAGAACATTAGTAAAGGAAGATAAAAAAGAAAATTTTAAGTTAAAAATGAATTTTTTTAAATTTATAATGGATTGATGCACAATTCCAATACAAATGCTACTGTATGAGCACTATTATTAGTTTGGCTGCGCTTGACTGAAATTTGATGGATATTAGTCATAAGAATTTAATTTTTATTTTTAGCAAAGTCATCAAAATTTGATTAGACTTTTAGAAGTTGCCAAATTTGTGTAACCAAAAATAAAGAAGTTGCCAAATTTGAGATTATGCGTTCTACCGTTGTTGACGATATATAACACGTAGTTTATTAAAACAAAAACACGGTTTATAATTTTGTCTCATCCATTCCGTATAATTTTGGCGTTAATTAATACCCTGAATTTGGTAAGAAAAATGAAAATGTGATATATGTACAATTTTTCTTTAACTCGAAAAGGAAAAGAAAATTGGTGAAAAAATTGAATCATATCTAACACATTCAATTTAGAAGTCAGTTTAAAAAATACTTGTGGTCCACAATTTAATTTTAATATTTTTTTTGATGGGACAAAAATTAATTTTAATTTATAAGTAACATATTTGACACGCTATTGAAGAATCTTCTTCACAATTAATATATACATTGAATGGTAACAAACGGAACGTTATTCACTGCAGTCATAAAGTTGATGCAGTCATGCAGTCAAATTAAATACAGCCATTTGATCAAAATAGTGGTCCAGATTCATTTCCCCTTAAAATGCACAAAACAGGCTAACGAAGCAAAACTCCACTTTCCAATACAGAGATATTATTGGCGCATTCAAGCCCTTTTGTGATTTTTTTCACATCTGTTCTGAGATTCAAAACAGCGTTTCTTCACATCTGTTCTGAGATTCAAGCCAAAAATGAACCTCACCTTCTTCTACGCCAGTTGGTTAAACTCAAAGCTTTGTGATTTTTTCCAGGTTTGTTATGTTTCATCACATCCTTTTTCGATTATTTTTGTTTGTGCATTCATGGCTGTTTTTTTGTATAGCCATTGATTTTGTTAGTTTAAACATGGGTGAATTTGTTTTTGCCATCGATTTTGTTTCTTTAAACATGGATGACTTTGTTTTTGCCATAGCTTTCTATTTCCATATTTTACTCTCTTTTCTTGTAGTTTTATCACGTTGATATAGTTTTCCATTATCACTAGCAGATAGTGTTACTTATGTTTTGATTAATTTTATTTTTATTTGAATTCCACAGGTTTGGTATAATAATGACAATCATTACAACACCCACTGTTGGTATGGAATTTGACAGTGGAGCGGTTGTTGGCGGAGGTGGATCGTATTGCATCCGCCGGAGTTATAAAGCTTGATGAATTGACCATTCATGTTCACCAAGGAAGATTATGAGGTGTCAAGGAGGTGCCGGAGAAGTGGAAGCAAGAAGAAGAATCTTTAAAAGTGAGGAGATGAAGTATGCGTTCTGAGTTTTCTCTTTTTTCAATCCTGTGTTTTGAGTTTAAAGTGGAAAAAAAAGAGCAGTTGAATCCTGACGGTTATTTTGATCAAATGACTGTATTTATTTTGACTGCATGACTGCATCAGCTTTATGACTGCAGTGAATCACATCCCGTAACAAACGTTGAATATATTGCTATGGATTAATTTGAGTATTAATGATATCAATTTTTCAAACTTAGTGAATATCTTAGCCCTTAGGTGTAAATATATATAAACACAAGTCCCATACAATATTTCCACAAACCCAAGATGAGTCCTCTGATTAGAATCGCATTAGCAATAAACTCCTTTTCTAGCTCCCATACCTTAAGAAAGCTCATAAAATACTCAACTCTCCTCCATATTTTTCTGAACTCTATATTCAATTTCTTTTTCCACTATCTATGCTATCCCATATGCAAGCCTAAGAGTTCTGATCATCATCTAAGTGTATGCAAATATGTGTCCCAATCACAAGAAGTAGATTGTGCTGTGTGTCTCTGCACAATGAAAGAAAAGGAAGAGATTAGAGTGCTACGGTGTGAACATGTGTTTCACAAAGATTGTTTGGATACTTGGATTAGATACAAATACAACAATACAACTTGCCCTCTTTGCAGAGTTTCAGTAGGTTCAATAAGAGAGGTTGATGCTCAAGTTATTGTACATGATAATTTCCATGAATTACCGTGGCTGCGGTGACCCTTGTCAATTATTGTCGGTGCTCGATTGTTCCAATAGTAAATCAAATGTCCAAAAGAAATTTAGTTGATTTTTACTTTATTTTTTTATTTTAATGTTCTTGCCAAAAAATATATAGTTTAATAATTTTTAATTAGGTGCATTGACATAGAGTTGAATCACATGTATCTCCTTGTGTAATTAAAGAATTATGTCAACCAAAACTAGTTTTAAGACCATATACCAAAAATTTCAGGTCAATACCCTATTCTACTAATATGCAATACATTTTTTTTTAGGAAACTAATATGCAATACATGTTATTTGAGCATCTAAAAATCAACAACTAATTAACAACCATATAAAAATAAGGATTAATTAGAATAAACTGTCAGTGTATAAACTTTACACTGTCAACCAATTACAATCATTATTTTAGACACATAAACACAAGTGAATTAAAAATAGAAGAATGCAAATCAAATCTCTAATAACTGTTTTTGTTAATATATTCCTCTTTTTCAGTATTGATTGATAGCTTCTGCCTCCTATGATTATGTTGTGTGTGGTTTTCATCATCACGTTCTTACTTTCCATGAGGATTTGTTCCTTTGGTTAATTAAGATATTAGGTACGGTAAGTTTGTTATGAAATTACTGATTTTTTTTTTGAAGAAGCTAAAATGAAATTTATTCAAAACGTAAAGAATCCTACCGAGCACAAGGAATGCTAGACTAGGAATCTTAAAGTAGCAACATACAAAGGAAATGTGTTCCGTATATATGCGGAACACCCAAACAAACAACCATACATCAAATATAAACTTCTGCAAACAAACCAAAAACAACATCAAACTTCCACAAACAAACCAAAAACACCCTCCAAAATAACATCAAACCTACCAAAAACTCGTGTAAGCGCACCACGCTTCTCTTCTGCAGTTGAGCGCAGTTAAGCACATGTAAACACCCAAAAAATCACCACCTAGAAAACACATACAACCCCACAAAATCACAAGCAACACCGTCTAACAGTTATTTGAAAAACTCATCAGCAACAAACGCATTGAAGAAAACCCACAAAAAACATAACTACCACCAAAACCCACCACTAGCCCCCACAAGCACCACCTCAAAAATCAGCACTACCACCACCAAAACTACCATTAACCACCACAAAAACCACCATTAATCCTCGCCAAAAACCAGCATCAGCCACCACTAGCATCACCATTAAAAACTAACATCAGCCACCACGAGCATCACCACCAAAAACCACCACGAGCACCACCACAAAAAACACAGTATCAACACCACCATGGAAACTACCACGAACCACCACAAACCAACACAACAAAAAATCCATCAAAACCATAACAGATTATATGCAGACACAGATCACCACGTGACCGATCCATCACCACCTACGTTGCGAGCAAACAAAATCTACATCCACCGTCAAGAAAGAAAACGGATGTGGTATCAACCACCGCATACAAAAAAATTCAAACTCAAGCCATCAGTGTTGAACGACCAGAGAAACAGAGCCTCAACACATTTCACGAATCCACAAGAGATCGACCTTCGGAACCACCGCCAAAACCACCGTACAAGACCACCGGCAGATCTGGAGGTAGGTGGTGCGGAGGGCTTAAGCCGCTCATCGCACCACCAATAACGGCCTCTACATCGTAAGAAGATTGATTGAATTATTGGGCGACGGTAGCTTGTTGAAATTATTGATTTTGTTCTACTTTCATGTGTGCTGGTGTCTAACCCTTCCAATCAATTAAATAAATTTATTTTGGTTCAATTTTAAGTGGCATGATTCTTTCTTTTAAAGCATGTCTCCTTGAAATCGATATAAAACTTGAGATTAAACCTGTCCAAAAAAATTGTTGAAACTTATCATGCGAACGAGGTACCATCAAAACTATAAAATAAGAGACTTGATAAGAAGGAAACTATTAGGAAAGATTTTATTTGATTATTTCTATTTTTAACACATACGTTGACGTGTCAGAAAGAGTGGTTTTAATTGGTTGACAATGTAAAATAACTTTACACTATTAGAGTATTTTATTTAAACTCATAAAAATATTCTTAAAAAAAACCATATAAAAATATATCATTTATAACTATTGATATGATTACAAGAGAGAGAAAAACAACTAATTCAAAAATGAAATAATACATAATGTGATATATGTACGGTGTTAGAAATCCAAAAAAAAATCCCTCAAAAAAAAAAGAAATTCAAAAAAAATGACAGCATAACATTTTTATAAGTAATAAAGGATTATTCAAGCCATTAGAATAATAGGTAGACTATTACTTTTCCCACCTTCTGAAGTTCTCGCGCGCCTTGTAAATTTACAAAAAAAAAACCCTTTGGATTTCATAATTCGGATTTAATTTCCCATAAATTTTCGAATTATATAATCCGGAAATCTCTTTTACCAGAATTTCAACACACTTTGCTTTATTTTATATTATTTAGATGTTAAATTCATAAAGTAAACACAAATATAAACACAATAATTTGAAACTTAAAGCTTATTACGTAGAATTATTAAAACACTTAAAGCTAATGGGGTAAAACTAAATCTGCAGCACTAGAAAGATGGAGGGGGAAGGGAGAATGGGGAATGAGAAAGAGATGTTGAGGGGGGGGGGAGGCTACTGGGGTAAGGTTTGTTTCTTTGCTACGCGTTGCCTTCCCCGTTGACCGTTCATATAATCCCTGAGTTTCCAAAGTAGCCTCTTTTTATGAAAGGCCAACGATGGAAATGTAACACCCCAATTTTATGTTTTTAATTAATTCCATGAATTTTAATAGGTGAAGTGTTGGTTAATATTATTATTGATGCTGCTTTAGCTTGAATGTTATTTGTTGTTAAGAAGATAGAATATTGATGAGGATTGATAAATAGTATGAGAATTTAAAAATAAAGTGAGGAATCAAAACAAAATAAAATAGTGTCGGAGGTGTAGAATATAACTTTCAAAACAGGGGGGGGGGGGGGGGAGGGGGGGTAAAAGAATAGTGAACAAAAGAGAAGAAAATTATAACAAGTGATTGACCCAATTATAAATAGAAACATTAGGAGTTAGAAGGGTCACTTTTTCTGAACGTGGAAAATAGAGAACAGGGGAGGAGAAAAGGAGAAACCCTAGCTGCGATGGAATCAAGCCAAATCTAGAATTTTTGAAGGAATCGAGGTAAGGGGGAGAATCTTTGCACTTTAGGGTATCTTAATCTATGATAGGATGGTTGTATTAAATTTTAATATGTTGTTTCTGTTATGATGTGAATTTTGATGAGAAAATGATGATGAACAAATTGAAAGATGAAGTTGAAAGATGAGAATTGAGGAAAACTAGTTTAGGTTTTCGAATTGAGTTTTAGTTTTAAAAAGAGTGGATAATCTGGTAGGTTTACGAAGAATTAGTGTTTGAATGATAGGTTGATGATGGAGTGAATATTAGGGTCGAGTTTGGCAAGTTTAGGGTCGAAAACGGAGTTAGGAAAAGTCCTTTAATGCTAAATCGCAGATGCAAAATCGCAGAAAATCTACGTTTTCTGTACCCCGAAACAAAAATAAAAACTGGGCCTTTTCTGTTCAGAAATAGGTTTCGGTGTCTTCATGAAAGTTGTTGCTATGAATGTTAGATTTAATTGGGCGTTGGTTTTACCTCATTTAAACATCTAGAACTCAAGATATGATCAAAATACTACACAGAGGTCAGCAGGGTCGTGCTCTTTTCCAGGCTTAGGAAAATCAACTTTTTCACTCTTTTCTGTTTTGAACTAGGTTTTGATGTAAACATAAAAGTTGTAGATATTGATGTTATATTTCCATTGGCTTTGGTTTTACCTCATTCAGATATCCACGGCGTGAGTTATGATCAAATTACCACGCATGGGTCTGCACAGTCGTGCATCTTTCCCAGCCTTAAGAAAATATAATTTTCCGCCGTTTTCTGTTTAGAGTTGGACCTAGGTGTCTTCATGAAAATTGTAGGTACTGGTGTTAGATTTCATTATCCATTAGTTTGAATCCATTAGTCCCTCTAGAACTCGAGTTATGATTTAAACACCACGCCTGAATCATGCTGCGTTGTTAATGAAATTTCAACACAATTTTTCTAGTGGACTCTTCAACTCCTATAAAAGAAATAGTAACTTTAAGAAACGTGTTTAAAGTAAAAGTAAGAATCCTTAGGCTACATATCTAGATGAGGGAATGGGTTCGAGCATAAAAGAAAGCGGTTGTTTCCAGATAAAAGCAAGTCTAAATATGAATCGAAGATAGTAACCTATGAGAATCTAATGATGCTAAATATGGCCTGGCAATAGGGAGTGAAATACAATGATATGAGGGGGGGGGGACAAGGGTGACGTTTAAGATAGATGACTAAGCTAATACAGGTCCGTCAAATTAGAGATAAGCCTAAAACGGTGAAGTAGTTTAAGTAGTAGAAGGGGAAATAGAAGAGATATAGGTAGGTAGTTCGTGGCAGAGTGACAACGAAGAGAGTAATCCCTTAGGGTATTTAAAAAGTCTAATGTGGCAAGTCGATTATGAGAGTATAAAATAGGAAAGATATAAAGAAGTGAAAAAGACAATGATGAGCGAGGATATGAAGTAGGTGCTTTTGGAGTAACTAACGAAGTCAAACTTAATCTCCGTAAACCAACGATGAGCTTAGGAGTATTGTTAATTGAAGAGTGAGAGAGTCATGGTAATCAAATAACTTAAGGCGAATGTTATATAAGAACGTATGTAGTGTAAAAACGAATAAAGAATATAGTGTAGTCGAATTAGGGGATCGTAGACGAAATGTAAGGAAGAATAGAGAGTTGTGAATTGAGTAATGAAAGATAATAGGAATGATGATATAGATGAATAAGATGGGAATCAATTAGAAGAGAGAAATTAAGATGAATAGGAAAGCAGATAAGAGGTAATAGTTATAATGTTTGACGATAATAATAATGACCGGTATCGAGAGAATAAAACCTTGAATTATAATGAAGTCTTGGTGAGGGAAGTTTATGAAGTAGAAAATAATGACGAGGTGTGATAATAACTTTAGATTAGAACGAGGTTTAGATTAGGAGAATGGTTGACGTATAAATGACGACGAATGTGAGGACGAAGTAATAAGATGTAAAGTCGCGTTAATGAGAAGAATAAGTATGAAGGAGTTAATGACGATGGTGAGGTAGAACCTAGTTGTAAAGAGAGGAGATGTTATAATAACGAATAAGTAAACAACTTAAGACTATGAATGAATAATATGGTATGATATCATAATAAAGTATATATAGATCCTAGAATAGATGATAAAATAGAGTATGTCTGTGAGATAGATAATAAAATAAAATAGAGGGATGGTGACAAGGAAATGAGTCGCGCGTAAGGGTTGGATTAATGAAGGGATAATGTGGTGATATAAATGTCTTGAGAGGAACAAAATGGTGAGGAGTCTTAGGATTGTAATGAAGTGTGATGATGAGTAATGTTATGTAAACTTATAAATAAGTGCGATGAAAGTTGATGAGGTATATATCATAAAGATGCTAAGATTGATGTTGTTTATCTTACGATATGAGAACTGATGATTATATTATAATGATGACGAGAATGGTGAAGTTTATTTCTAATAAAAGATGGGAGTGAGAGAGTTAAAGATCATAGAAATAAGAATAGGTGTTGTTTGTTTATATGGGTGATGAACTTGGAGATGTTTAAGGAGTATAAGGACGATAATGGTGACGTGTATTTTAGTTGATGAAGAAAATAAAGAGGTTTAAAATAATTATTTTGGTGATGTTTAATAATATTTGGTGGTGTAAGCGGTGATGGTTATATATGGTGATGTTTAGAGAGTATGGTGATGAAATGGTGAGAATATTTACAATTGGTGATGAAAATGGTGATGTTTAATTATGGTGATGTTCTTGTTTATGTTGTGGTGTTTTGCATATTAGGGAGAGTCGTGCATTAATGAATGTTGTGTTGACGATGTGTTGATGCATATTTACTTGACGAGTCGGTCCCCATGCATGCATACTAGAATTGAGTCTAGGAAAAATGGTGATGAATTGGTGATGAAAATGTTAGCAAATTTCATAAACAGTTCAATATACATAAATTTAATTTATCAATAAACAGCGGAAGCAATTATTGAACAAGTTTATGATCAGATACAACATGTTTGATTTACTGAAATTCAAAGTTTAAGGTCATAGGAATACCTGGATCCATGACAAAAGAGTTTTCCGGCAGCAGTGATCTGAAACAAAAGCAAAGTCAGCGGCGGCTGGTTTGGTTCTTCCTCAACCTGTACCTTGATGCCCTAATGCGCTTCAGATGGGGAGAAGAGCGGTTTTGCTGTGTACGGTATATTGGGGACCATAGCCTCTTTATATAGGATGGCCATTAGGGTTTCCCATTATTCCGTTAATGGACCATCCAGACATCCACCCGATCCAAGCCCATATCACTTAAATAATTAATTATTATTTTAATAGAAACCTAATAAGCCTTTTTCCATTATATGATCACTAATCAATTAAGGTCCTTAAAGATAAATAGCTAACATAATTAAAATAGATATATATGCCCACATAATAATCATTGGAATATTATAATTAAATAAATTATAACTAAATATTCCAACAATCTCCCACTTGGGCAATATATCTTAGCAATAATTATATCAAGGTTCTTTAGGTGCACATCTGAATGCTATCTATCGTTTGATTTCAACTTTACAATCTGGTCCATCTCATACATTAATAATGGGACCACCGCGGCTGTCATCACTGACATATAACGTGACGGAACCCCGACGACCACCGTAACAATGTACTCAATGACATAGATCAATATGGGTGAGTGGCATGGAAATTTCATGTAATGTGATCTCTAAATCATGCCTATTTCCAACTGGTCCTACATAAGTCTTTATGAGATCATAATGTAGTACAATAGGTGCAATAAAAATTACAGTAGTTGCACATAAAATTAAACTTGATATTGTTATAACAATAATATCACATAAGTTTTATTTCTGCAGAAAATCAAACATAACTGAAAGTTTGAACCAAAATTACATCAATAATATAGAACATAAAATAAAGAATAGGAAATGACTCCCACTAATCTAAGGCAATCGAAAAAACCAAGACCCATGTTTGCGACATGTCCATGAAAAGCCTTAGGTGCCAAGCCTTTAGTTAGTGGATCAGCTAGCATAAAGTCTGTTCCTATTTGTTCTATCGAAATTTGTTTCTCCTGAACTCGTTCTTTCACAACAAGATACTTGATGTCGATAAACTTCGATTTCGTAGCACTCATATTGTTGTTGGAGTAGAGTACAGCTGCACTATTGTCACAATGAATCTTTAAGGGCCTCTGGATGCTCCCAACGATGTGTAGGCCAGTGACAAAGTTCCGCAGCCAAGTTCCATGATTTGATGCCTCAAAGCAAGCCACAAACTCCACAGCCATGGTAGAGGGAGCCACTAAAGTCTGCTTAGCAGACTTCCAGGAGACGGCTCCTCCAGCCAAGAGGAAGATGTAACCAGATGTGGAACGTCTGCTATCCGGGCATCCTGCAAAATCAGAGTCAGAATATCCGACGATCTCCAAGTTGTCTGACTTCTGATAAGTGAGCACAAAGTCTCTTGTTCTCTTCAAGTAACGCATAACACGTTTTACTGCCGTCCAATGCTACATACCAGGGTTGCTTAAATATCTCCCAAGAACTCCTATAATGAAAGCTAAGTCGGGACGGGTGCAAACTTGAGCATACATGAGACTCCCCACAGCCGAAGCGTAGGGAATCTTTTGCATCTCTTTCATTTCAAGATCCGTAAAGGGGCACTGCTTAAGACAAAATTTGTCTCCTTTAGCAACGGGTGTGTCTCCTGGTTTACTATCTTTCATGGAGAATCTATCCAAAACTGTATCGATATAGCTCCTTTGCGACAATCCTAAAACACCTCGAGAGCGATCTCTAAGTATTTGGATTCCTAAGACAAAGGAGGCGTCCCCAAGATCTTTCATCTCAAAATTCTTTGTGAGAAATTTCTTGGTTTCGTGTAGTAATCCTATATCGTTGCTTGCTAAAAGGATATCATCTACATATAATACCAAGAAAATATATTTACTCCCACTGAACTTTAGGTACAGACAATCATCAACTTGATTAGCCTCAAAACCAAACGAGGATATAACTTGATGAAACTTAAAGTACCATTGACGGGAAGCCTGTTTAAGGCCATAGATGGATTTCTTAAGTTTGCAAACCATAGATTTTGGGTCACCTGACACAAAATTTTCTGGCTGCACCATGTATATTGTTTCCTCAATGTTTTCATTTAAGAAAGCAGTCTTTACATCCATCTGATGCAGCTCTAAATCAAAATGGGCTACTAATGCCATTATGATTCTAAGAGAGTCTTTCGAAGAAACTGGAGAGAAAGTCTCTTTATAATCAATGCCTTCCTTTTGAGTATAACCTTTGGCGACAAGACGGGCTTTATATCTCTCAACATTACCCTTTGAATCCCGTTTAGTTTTAAATATCCATTTACAACCAATGGGTTTCTTTCCTTCAGGTAATTCAACAAGATCCCAAACATTGTTGTCAGCCATCGATTTTATCTCATCCTTCATGGCATCGACCCACTTAAGAGAGTTAGGACTTTGGATAGCTTGACTAAAGTTGATTGGATCTTCCGTAGTCAAACCAATGCCATCCTCATGTGTCTGAAGAAATACAACATAATCATCTGAAATTGCACTTCTCCTCTCTCTAGTGGATCTTCTTAATGGCGGTTCTTGAGGTTGTTGAATTTGAACTTCAAGTGGTGCTTCAGGAAGAAACTCAGCGTTGTCTTGTTCTTGAGGGATGTTATGAGAAACATCATTGTTTGTTTCTGAAACTGTTTCTGGAACAAAAGCAGGCACGATAACTTGCTCATTTTCAGTAACAATTTCTTCATCAAAGACAACACTCCTTATGTTTCCTTCCCCCCCAAATTCGACATCCTCAAGAAACCTTGCATTTCCCGTTTCAAAAATTGTTCTACTAATGGGGTTGTAAAACTTATACCCGTAAGAGCGTTCAGCGTACCCAACAAAATAGCAACTAACTGTCTTTGCATCCAACTTGTTTTCATGAGGCCTGTAAGGCCTTGCTTCAGCTGGACATCCCCAAACGTGCAAGTGCTTAATGCTGGGCTTTTTCCCAGTCCACAGCTCATAAAGGGTTTTAGCTACTACTTTACTAGGCACTCTATTTAGGATATAAACTGCGGCCTTTAATGCCTCTCCCCAAAGTGACTCTGGAAGAGAAGAATGACTAATCATACTTCTCACCATATCCTTAAGAGTCCTGTTTCGTCGTTCTGCAACTCCATTCATGTTGGGTTTTCCCGGCATTGTATATTGCGGAACAATTCCACATTCTTTGAGGAAAAGCGCAAAGGGTCCTGGACGTTGTTCTCCTGATCCATCATACCGACCATAGTATTCACCACCACGGTCAGACTTGACAGCTTTAATTTTCTTTCCAAGTTGAAGTTCAACTTCAGCTTTGAATGATTTGAACACATCCAGGGATTGAGATTTCTCATGAATTAAATACAAATAGCCGTACCTCGAGTAATCGTCTATGAACGTAATAAAATACCTTTGTCCACTCCAAGAACTTGATGGAAAAGGACCACATATATCAGTATGTATTAGTTCTAAGACGTCTTTAGCTCTTCCGGCATTAAAATTCCTTTTGTCTGTTTGCTTACCCTTGATACACTGAATGCAAACTTCAAAGTCTGACATATCTAAGGGTTCAAGAATTCCTTCCGACACAAGCCTCTGAATTCTCTGCTTAGAGATATGACCTAATCGCTTGTGCCATAAAGTGGCATAATTATGATTAATTCTACGTTTTGTACCTCGCGACTCTGTTTGCAATATTTTGTTAGAGGAACGCTCAATATCAAGCATATATAGATTATCAATTAAAGACCCGTAACCAACAATATTTGATTTATTTGAGAGGCTAACTTTATTATTTCCAAATGAACAAGAAAAACCAAATTTGTCCAAAACAGAAATAGAAATTAAATTCCGTCTAATAGACGGTGCAACATAAGTCTCAAACAAATCCAAACAACAACCAGTCTTAAACAATAATCTAAATGTTCCTATAGCCTCAACTGCAACCTTGTTGCCATCGCCCACATAGATGAATCTTTCAGCATCATTTGGCGGACGACTCCACAGGCAACCCCTTTTTAACTTTCCATGCGGCAAACATGGAACAATCATTCTTCATGTGACCATATTTCTTGCAGAAGAAACATTTCACCCCAGCTGGTTGTTCCTTTGCTTTCTTATTCTGTGAAGAATTTGCAGCAGCCCTTTTCCTTTTATTCTGAGAGTTGGTGGCCAAGTGAGCACTTTCTGTCTTCTCTCTTTTCAGTCTCTCCACTTCTTGCACACAGTGAGAAATCAGCTCATTCAATGTCCATTTTTCCTTCTGAGTGTTATAACTCACTTTGAACTGACTGAAGTGTGGTGGAAGAGAAATTAAAACCAAGTGCACAATTAAATCTTCAGGAAGTTCTAACTTCAGTGCCTTGAGTTTTGATGCGAGATTAGACATTTCCAAAATGTACTCCCTTATGTTCCCTTTACCTTTGTAGCTCATTGAAACCAGTTTGGATAGGACATTACTAGTTTCAACTTTGTCATTCTTAGCAAAGAACTTCTCAACGGTTTCAAGGAACCCTTTAGCAGTCTCACTCTCAGCAATCGAGCCCCTGATCATCTCTGGTATGGATCTTTTAATGATCATAAGACACATACGGTTTGAACGGTCCCACTTTTCTATCTTAGCTTCATTTGGATTCTCCGGAGTAGCAACAGGGTGATCCTCCCTCAAGGATAAGTCCAAGTCCATGCATCCAAGAACAATCTCAGCAGATTCCTTCCATGACTTGAAGTTCATCCCACTCAGCATAGGGATAGTGTTAATTTGAGCAGCAAAATTGGGAGCGGTGGCAGCAGCAACTAAATGAAGAGAACAACAAACATACAATAACTTTAGTAGACATGTCATAAAATAACCAAAAGACATGCACAATTTCTTTATATGCAAATTAAATAAGACTTGAACAAGATACCAAACGCATCATTAAAACACAATCTTTGGATTGCTAAGATTTAATTGCAAGCGGTACTCTCAATGCAATGATCAAATATTGACGATAAGTCCGGTCAAATAATGGTCACCTTGGGGCATCCCATTATTCACATGGATAAAGCTTTATAATCGACACATATTTACCATCGCAGGTGTAAAATTATCCGGCCAAGTTGCGCCTTCCTTGGGGCCGACAACAACTCGCATGAATAATTTTACACTACATCTTTTTGTAAACTTAATTGAAATAAATTTACACAACAGAGGTTACTTGGGCAACATTATTGTTTCAACCAACTCAACTAATTTTACTAGACAATTCAATAGAATTAAATGGGAAAGTCTTAAAATTCACAAAATGAACATTACTCACAAATGTAATGCAGATTGTATGTTTATATATCTTTTAATAATCCCATGATTATTAAGGGGTATACTTGATGCGAGAAGGAATTCACAGGTTGAATTTAGGCTAAGAACAGCACACATACGTGCACTGTAGTTGCAGGGAAGTGAACAAAGTAGTATACATACTAAATCTAATCTATAGCATGAATGAATGCATCAAGATAAAATAATATATGTATAAAGATAAGTATTGTAATAACACAATGCGTACCACAAGATGAAAGAAAAAAAAATGAAACAACTATATGCATGAATAATTGCCACTGTCACGTAAGGTGATTTGTTTCAAGGAAGAATAAACAATTCAACTGATTAAAAAAAAAATTAGGTACTCCATACGTGTATGCAACAAAACATAATTATAAGGTTCCACAGAAATTTTGCTAGAAGTGCGACTTACGGCTAAAGTTAAGGACACTTAATTATTTTAAATTCAATCCAATAATAAAATAAAAATAAAAAATAAAAAGTTTCTCCAAAATTTTAGGAACATGATAATAACAGTCCCAAATAAACAAAAATTTGTTTCACGATGGAGAGGAAAAATAGGACGCAATCCGGTGAGTCAAAAAATCATGGCAACATTGATAGGAAGCGTAAAACAAAATTCATCAAAAATATAACCACAAAGATGAATTTTCATGTACAGATATAGTCAATTAAAATAAACCAAAAACAAGGTATTGCATACAAAAGACCATTGTTTAACAAAGACTAGATGCACCGATCTGGATGTGCCAAATTGAATAAAATAAAATAAACATACAGAGTTTGTTTCAAAATTAAAGAAACAAGTCAAACTTAATTTATCATTTAAACAAAAATTGACAATCACGTATCACCAATCCAATCAATTTTTGAAAATAAAATATAATATTTCCAAACAAATATTAGCCAGTATTGAAAAACAAAGTTTATGGATCATGATAGGCCAAAGAAATTGATTACACCGTTTTACCAAAATTGGTTTAAACAAAAAATTATTGACTTGTTTTGAAACCAATGAAGAAAAAAACCAAATTAGCATTGATAAAAAATAAATAGAGGTACTAGATGATAACAGAAGCATCACCAATTCGATTAAAAGAAAAATGAATCGCAACAAAACAAAAAATGTTTCATTAAGATTCATCCATGAATAAATTAAGCCAATGATGACAAAGTGTTGAAATTAGCATCGATGAATAACCAAAACAAAAAACAAACATCATCGATGGTTAACACACAAGCATACAAAATTATATATATATATGTGTATATATATATATATATATATATATATATATATATATATATAATATAACAGCCATCACAATTAATACAACTATCAATCGATGAAAAGTCAGGCCATATAAAAGTGATCGATTGAAAATAAAACATTAATCATCAATCGATGATATATACATATCAACCGAAACACATAATTTGCATAAAAGATCCAATAAACCAAACATGAAGTGGCTCTGATACCACTTGTTAGCAAATTTCATAAACAGTTCAATATACATAAATTTAATTTATCAATAAACAGCTGAAGCAATTATTGAACAAGTTTATGATCAGATACAACATGTTTGATTTACTGAAATTCAAAGTTTAAGGTCATAGGAATACCTGGATCCATGACAAAAGAGTTTTCCGGCAGCAGTGATCTGAAACAAAAGCAAAGTCAGTGGCGGCTGGTTTGGTTCTTCCTCAACCTGTACCTTGATGCCCTAATGCGCTTCAGATGGGGAGAAGAGCGGTTTTGCTGTGTACGGTATATTGGGGACCATAGCCTCTTTATATAGGATGGCCATTAGGGTTTCCCATTATTTCGTTAATGGACCATCCAGACATCCACCCGATCCAAGCCCATATCACTTAAATAATTAATTATTATTTTAATAGAAACCTAATAAGCCTTTTTCCATTATATGATCACTAATCAATTAAGGCCCTTAAAGATAAATAGCTAACATAATTAAATTAGATATATATGCCCACATAATAATCATTGGAATATTATAATTAAATAAATTATAACTAAATATTCCAACAGAAAAGTCTAGTAATATATCTCTGGCAATTTGGTGATGAAAAGTCCAGTAACATATCTCTGGCAACTCGGTGATGATAGGTGTGGTACCACATTCATATAGGTCTTAGGATGATTCCATATGCATTTAAATGACGTACTTGTTCTTGATATTTTTAAATGTGAAGTGTAATGTGATGGTGTGATATACGACATGTTGAGAAAGAATAATAGATGTTGATGATCTTGTAACGGTGGAATATTGTTCTTACGATATTTCAATATTGTGAATGTTTCCTTATAAGTTGTTATGACTGGATTTCTCACCCCTTTCTTGTTGTTGTATTTATGGTGCCTGTACCCGTGGGGTACATATACTTAGGACGAGGAGATCTAGTTGCGAGATGCTTAGAACAGGGGGGGGGGGGGGGGAGGGAGGAGTAAAAGAATAGTGAACAAAAGAGAAGAAAATTATAACAAGTGATTGACCCAATTATAAATAGAAACATTAGGAGTTAGAAGGGTCACTTTTTCTGAACGTGGAAAATAGAGAACAGGGGAGGAGAAAAGGAGAAACCCTAGCTGCGATGGAATCAAGCCAAATCTAGAATTTTTGAAGGAATCGAGGTAAGGGGGAGAATCTTTGCACTTTAGGGTATCTTAATCTATGATAGGATGGTTGTATTAAATTTTAATATGTTGTTTCTGTTATGATGTGAATTTTGATGAGAAAATGATGATGAACGAATTGAAAGATGAAGTTGAAAGATGAGAATTGAGGAAAACTAGTTTAGGTTTTCGAATTGAGTTTTAGTTTTAAAAAGAGTGGATAATCTGGTAGGTTTACGAAGAATTAGTGTTTGAATGATAGGTTGATGATGGAGTGAATATTAGGGTCGAGTTTGGCAAGTTTAGGGTCGAAAACGGAGTTAGGAAAAGTCCCTTAATGCTAAATCGCAGATGCAAAATCGCAGAAAATCTACGTTTTCTGTACCCCGAAACAAAAATAAAAACTGGGCCTTTTCTGTTCAGAAATAGGTTTTGGTGTCTTCATGAAAGTTGTTGCTATGAATGTTATCTTTAATTGGGCGTTGGTTTTACCTCATTTAAACATCTAGAACTCAAGATATGATCAAAATACTACACAGAGGTCAGCAGGGTTGTGCTCTTTTCCAGGCTTAGGAAAATCAACTTTTTCACTCTTTTCTGTTCTGAACTAGGTTTTGATGTAAACATAAAAGTTGTAGATATTGATGTTATATTTCCATTGGCTTTGGTTTTACCTCATTCAGATATCCACGGCGTGAGTTATGATCAAATTACCACGCATGGGTCAGCACAGTCGTGCATCTTTCCCAGCCTTAAGAAAATATAATTTTCTGCCGTTTTCTGTTTAGAGTTGGACCTAGGTGTCATCATGAAAATTGTAGGTACTGGTGTTAGATTTCATTATCCATTAGTTTGAATCCATTAGTCCCTCTAGAACTTGAGTTATGATTTAAACACCACGCCTGAATCATGCTGCGTTGTTAATGAAATTTCAACACAATTTTTCTAGTGGACTCTTCAACTCCTATAAAAGAAATAGTAACTTTAAGAAACGTGTTTAAAGTAAAAGTAAGAATCCTTAGGCTACATATCTAGATGAGGGAATGGGTTCGAGCATAAAAGAAAGCGGTTGTTTCAAGATAAAAGCAAGTCTAAATATGAATCGAAGATAGTAACCTATGAGAATCTAATGATGCTAAATATGGCCTGGCGATAGGGTGTGAAATACAATGATATGAGGGGGGGACAAGGGTGACGTTTAAGATAGATGACTAAGCTAATACAGGTCCGTCGAATTAGAGATAAGCCTAAAACGGTGAAGTAGTTTAAGTAGTAGAAGGGGAAGTAGAAGAGATATAGGTAGGTAGTTCGTGGCAGAGTGACAACGAAGAGAGTAATCCCTTAGGGTATTTAAAAAGTCTAATGTGGCAAGTCGATTACGAGAGTATAAAATAGGAAAGATATAAAGAAGTGAAAAAGACAATGATGAGCGAGGATATGAAGTAGGTGCTTTTGGAGTAACTGACGAAGTCAAACTTAATCTCCGTAAACCAACGATGAGCTTAGGAGTATTGTTAATTGAAGAGTGAGAGAGTCATGGTAATCAAATAACTTAAGGCGAATGTTATATAAGAACGTATGTAGTGTAAAAACGAATAAAGAATATAGTGTAGTCGAATTAGGGGATCGTAGACGAAATGTAAGGAAGAATAGAGAGTTGTGAATTGAGTAATGAAAGATAATAGGAATGATGATATAGATGAATAAGATGGGAATCAATTAGAAGAGAGAAATTAAGATGAATAGGAAAGCAGATAAGAGGTAATAGTTATAATGTTTGACGATAATAATAATGACCGGTATCGAGAGAATAAAACCTTGAATTATAATGAAGTCTTGGCGAGGGAAGTTTATGAAGTAGAAAATAATGACGAGGTGTGATAATAACTTTAGATTAGAACGAGGTTTAGATTAGGAGAATGGTTGACGTATAAATGACGACGAATGTGAGGACGAAGTAATAAGATGTAAAGTCGCGTTAATGAGAAGAATAAGTATGAAGGAGTTAATGACGATGGTGAGGTAGAACCTAGTTGTAAAGAGAGGAGATGTTATAATAACGAATAAGTAAACAACTTAAGACTATGAATGAATAATATGGTATGATATCATAATAAAGTATATATAGATCCTAGAATAGATGATAAAATAGAGTATGTCTGTGAGATAGATAATAAAATAAAATAGAGGGATGGTGACAAGGAAATGAGTCGCGCGTAAGGGTTGGATTAATGAAGGGATAATGTGGTGATATAAATGTCTTGAGAGGAACAAAATGGTGAGGAGTCTTAGGATTGTAATGAAGTGTGATGATGAGTAATGTTATGTAAACTTATAAATAAGTGCGATGAAAGTTGATGAGGTCTATATCATAAAGATGCTAAGATTGATGTTGTTTATCTTACGATATGAGAACTGATGATTATATTATAATGATGACGAGAATGGTGAAGTTTATTTCTAATAAAAGATGGGAGTGAGAGAGTTAAAGATCAAAGAAATAAGAATAGGTGTTGTTTGTTTATATGGGTGATGAACTTGGAGATGTTTAAGGAGTATAAGAACGATAATGGTGACGTGTATTTAAGTTGATGAAGAAAATAAAGAGGTTTAAAATAATTATTTTGGTGATGTTTAATAATATTTGGTGGTGTAAGCGGTGATGGTTATATATGGTGATGTTTAGAGAGTATGGTGATGAAATGGTGAGAATATTTACAATTGGTGATGAAAATGGTGATGTTTAATTATGGTGATGTTCTTGTTTATGTTGTGGTGTTTTGCATATTAGGGAGAGTCGTGCATTAATGAATGTTGTGTTGACGATGTGTTGATGCATATTTACTTGACGAGTCGGTCCCCATGCATGCATACTAGAATTGAGTCTAGGAAAAATGGTGATGAATTGGTGATGAAAAGTCTAGTAATATATCTCTGGCAAGTTGGTGATGAAAAGTCCAGTAACATATCTCTGGCAACTCGGTGATGATAGGTGTGGTACCACATTCATATAGGTCTTAGGATGATTCCATATGCATTTAAATGACGTACTTGTTCTTGATATTTTTAAATGTGAAGTGTAATGTGATGGTGTGATATACGACATGTTGAGAAAGAATAATAGATGTTGATGATCTTGTAATGGTGGAATATTGTTCTTACGATATTTCAATATTGTGAATGTTTCCTTATAAGTTGTTATGACTGGATTTCTCACCCCTTTCTTGTTGTTGTATTTATGGTGCCTGTACCCGTGGGGTACATATACTTAGGACGAGGAGATCTAGTTGCGAGATGCTTAGAACAGGGGGGGGGGGGGGGGAGGGAGGAGTAAAAGAATAGTGAACAAAAGAGAAGAAAATTATAACAAGTGATTGACCCAATTATAAATAGAAACATTAGGAGTTAGAAGGGTCACTTTTTCTGAACGTGGAAAATAGAGAACAGGGGAGGAGAAAAGGAGAAACCCTAGCTGCGATGGAATCAAGCCAAATCTAGAATTTTTGAAGGAATCGAGGTAAGGGGGAGAATCTTTGCACTTTAGGGTATCTTAATCTATGATAGGATGGTTGTATTAAATTTTAATATGTTGTTTCTGTTATGATGTGAATTTTGATGAGAAAATGATGATGAACGAATTGAAAGATGAAGTTGAAAGATGAGAATTGAGGAAAACTAGTTTAGGTTTTCGAATTGAGTTTTAGTTTTAAAAAGAGTGGATAATCTGGTAGGTTTACGAAGAATTAGTGTTTGAATGATAGGTTGATGATGGAGTGAATATTAGGGTCGAGTTTGGCAAGTTTAGGGTCGAAAACGGAGTTAGGAAAAGTCCCTTAATGCAAAATCGCAGATGCAAAATCGCAGAAAATCTACGTTTTCTGTACCCCGAAACAAAAATAAAAACTGGGCCTTTTCTGTTCAGAAATAGGTTTCGGTGTCTTCATGAAAGTTGTTGCTATGAATGTTAGCTTTAATTGGGCGTTGGTTTTACCTCATTTAAACATCTAGAACTCAAGATATGATCAAAATACTACACAGAGGTCAGCAGGGTTGTGCTCTTTTCCAGGCTTAGGAAAATCAACTTTTTCACTCTTTTCTGTTCTGAACTAGGTTTTGATGTAAACATAAAAGTTGTAGATATTGATGTTATATTTCCATTGGCTTTGGTTTTACCTCATTCAGATATCCACGGCGTGAGTTATGATCAAATTACCACGCATGGGTCAGCACAGTCGTGCATCTTTCCCAGCCTTAAGAAAATATAATTTTCCGCCGTTTTCTGTTTAGAGTTGGACCTAGGTGTCTTCATTAAAATTGTAGGTACTGGTGTTAGATTTCATTATCCATTAGTTTGAATCCATTAGTCCCTCTAGAACTTGAGTTATGATTTAAACACCACGCCTGAATCATGCTGCGTTGTTAATGAAATTTCAACACAATTTTTCTAGTGGACTCTTCAACTCCTATAAAAGAAATAGTAACTTTAAGAAACGTGTTTAAAGTAAAAGTAAGAATCCTTAGGCTACATATCTAGATGAGGGAATGGGTTCGAGCATAAAAGAAAGCGGTTGTTTCAAGATAAAAGCAAGTCTAAATATGAATCGAAGATAGTAACCTATGAGAATCTAATGATGCTAAATATGGCCTAGCGATAGGGAGTGAAATACAATGATATGAGGGGGGGACAAGGGTGACGTTTAAGATAGATGACTAAGCTAATACAGGTCCGTCGAATTAGAGATAAGCCTAAAACGGTGAAGTAGTTTAAGTAGTAGAAGGGGAAGTAGAAGAGATATAGGTAGGTAGTTCGTGGCAGAGTGACAACGAAGAGAGTAATCCCTTAGGGTATTTAAAAAGTCTAATGTGGCAAGTCGATTACGAGAGTATAAAATAGGAAAGATATAAAGAAGTGAAAAAGACAATGATGAGCGAGGATATGAAGTAGGTGCTTTTGGAGTAACTGACGAAGTCAAACTTAATCTCCGTAAACCAACGATGAGCTTAGGAGTATTGTTAATTGAAGAGTGAGAGAGTCATGGTAATCAAATAACTTAAGGCGAATGTTATATAAGAACGTATGTAGTGTAAAAACGAATAAAGAATATAGTGTAGTCGAATTAGGGGATCGTAGACGAAATGTAAGGAAGAATAGAGAGTTGTGAATTGAGTAATGAAAGATAATAGGAATGATGATATAGATGAATAAGATGGGAATCAATTAGAAGAGAGAAATTAAGATGAATAGGAAAGCAGATAAGAGGTAATAGTTATAATGTTTGACGATAATAATAATGACCGGTATCGAGAGAATAAAACCTTGAATTATAATGAAGTCTTGGCGAGGGAAGTTTATGAAGTAGAAAATAATGACGAGGTGTGATAATAACTTTAGATTAGAACGAGGTTTAGATTAGGAGAATGGTTGACGTATAAATGACGACGAATGTGAGGACGAAGTAATAAGATGTAAAGTCGCGTTAATGAGAAGAATAAGTATGAAGGAGTTAATGACGATGGTGAGGTAGAACCTAGTTGTAAAGAGAGGAGATGTTATAATAACGAATAAGTAAACAACTTAAGACTATGAATGAATAATATGGTATGATATCATAATAAAGTATATATAGATCCTAGAATAGATGATAAAATAGAGTATGTCTGTGAGATAGATAATAAAATAAAATAGAGGGATGGTGACAAGGAAATGAGTCGCGCGTAAGGGTTGGATTAATGAAGGGATAATGTGGTGATATAAATGTCTTGAGAGGAACAAAATGGTGAGGAGTCTTAGGATTGTAATGAAGTGTGATGATGAGTAATGTTATGTAAACTTATAAATAAGTGCGATGAAAGTTGATGAGGTCTATATCATAAAGATGCTAAGATTGATGTTGTTTATCTTACGATATGAGAACTGATGATTATATTATAATGATGACGAGAATGGTGAAGTTTATTTCTAATAAAAGATGGGAGTGAGAGAGTTAAAGATCATAGAAATAAGAATAGGTGTTGTTTGTTTATATGGGTGATGAACTTGGAGATGTTTAAGGAGTATAAGGACGATAATGGTGACGTGTATTTAAGTTGATGAAGAAAATAAAGAGGTTTAAAATAATTATTTTGGTGATGTTTAATAATATTTGGTGGTGTAAGCGGTGATGGTTATATATGGTGATGTTTAGAGAGTATGGTGATGAAATGGTGAGAATATTTACAATTGGTGATGAAAATGGTGATGTTTAATTATGGTGATGTTCTTGTTTATGTTGTGGTGTTTTGCATATTAGGGAGAGTCGTGCATTAATGAATGTTGTGTTGACGATGTGTTGATGCATATTTACTTGACGAGTCGGTCCCCATGCATGCATACTAGAATTGAGTCTAGGAAAAATGGTGATGAATTGGTGATGAAAAGTCTAGTAATATATCTCTGGCAAGTTGGTGATGAAAAGTCCAGTAACATATCTCTGGCAACTCGGTGATGATAGGTGTGGTACCACATTCATATAGGTCTTAGGATGATTCCATATGCATTTAAATGACGTACTTGTTCTTGATATTTTTAAATGTGAAGTGTAATGTGATGGTGTGATATACGACATGTTGAGAAAGAATAATAGATGTTGATGATCTTGTAATGGTGGAATATTGTTCTTACGATATTTCAATATTGTGAATGTTTCCTTATAAGTTGTTATGACTGGATTTCTCACCCCTTTCTTGTTGTTGTATTTATGGTGCCTGTACCCGTGGGGTACATATACTTAGGACGAGGAGATCTAGTTGCGAGATGCTTAGAACAGGGGGGGGGGAGGGAGGAGTAAAAGAATAGTGAACAAAAGAGAAGAAAATTATAACAAGTGATTGACCCAATTATAAATAGAAACATTAGGAGTTAGAAGGGTCACTTTTTCTGAACGTGGAAAATAGAGAACAGGGGAGGAGAAAAGGAGAAACCCTAGCTGCGATGGAATCAAGCCAAATCTAGAATTTTTGAAGGAATCGAGGTAAGGGGGAGAATCTTTGCACTTTAGGGTATCTTAATCTATGATAGGATGGTTGTATTAAATTTTAATATGTTGTTTCTGTTATGATGTGAATTTTGATGAGAAAATGATGATGAACGAATTGAAAGATGAAGTTGAAAGATGAGAATTGAGGAAAACTAGTTTAGGTTTTCGAATTGAGTTTTAGTTTTAAAAAGAGTGGATAATCTGGTAGGTTTACGAAGAATTAGCGTTTGAATGATAGGTTGATGATGGAGTGAATATTAGGGTCGAGTTTGGCAAGTTTAGGGTCAAAAACGGAGTTAGGAAAAGTCCCTTAATGCTAAATCGCAGATGCAAAATCGCATAAAATCTACGTTTTCTGTACCCCGAAACAAAAATAAAAACTGGGCCTTTTCTGTTCAGAAATAGGTTTCGGTGTCTTCATGAAAGTTGTTTCTATGAATGTTAGATTTAATTGGGCGTTGGTTTTACCTCATTTAAACATCTAGAACTCAAGATATGATCAAAATACTACACAGAGGTCAGCAGGGTTGTGCTCTTTTCCAGGCTTAGGAAAATCAACTTTTTCACTCTTTTCTGTTCTGAACTAGGTTTTGATGTAAACATAAAAGTTGTAGATATTGATGTTATATTTCCATTGGCTTTGGTTTTACCTCATTCAGATATCCACGGCGTGAGTTATGATCAAATTACCACGCATGGGTCAGCACAGTCGTGCATCTTTCCCAGCCTTAAGAAAATATAATTTTCCGCCGTTTTCTGTTTAGAGTTGGACCTAGGTGTCTTCATTAAAATTGTAGGTACTGGTGTTAGATTTCATTATCCATTAGTTTGAATCCATTAGTCCCTCTAGAACTTGAGTTATGATTTAAACACCACGCCTGAATCATGCTGCGTTGTTAATGAAATTTCAACACAATTTTTCTAGTGGACTCTTCAACTCCTATAAAAGAAATAGTAACTTTAAGAAACGTGTTTAAAGTAAAAGTAAGAATCCTTAGGCTACATATCTAGATGAGGGAATGGGTTCGAGCATAAAAGAAAGCGGTTGTTTCAAGATAAAAGCAAGTCTAAATATGAATCGAAGATAGTAACCTATGAGAATCTAATGATGCTAAATATGGCCTGGCGATAGGGAGTGAAATACAATGATATGAGGGGGGGACAAGGGTGACGTTTAAGATAGATGACTAAGCTAATACAGGTCCGTCGAATTAGAGATAAGCCTAAAACGGTGAAGTAGTTTAAGTAGTAGAAGGGGAAGTAGAAGAGATATAGGTAGGTAGTTCGTGGCAGAGTGACAACGAAGAGAGTAATCCCTTAGGGTATTTAAAAAGTCTAATGTGGCAAGTCGATTACGAGAGTATAAAATAGGAAAGATATAAAGAAGTGAAAAAGACAATGATGAGCGAGGATATGAAGTAGGTGCTTTTGGAGTAACTAACGAAGTCAAACTTAATCTCCGTAAACCAACGATGAGCTTAGGAGTATTGTTAATTGAAGAGTGAGAGAGTCATGGTAATCAAATAACTTAAGGCGAATGTTATATAAGAACGTATGTAGTGTAAAAACGAATAAAGAATATAGTGTAGTCGAATTAGGGGATCGTAGACGAAATGTAAGGAAGAATAGAGAGTTGTGAATTGAGTAATGAAAGATAATAGGAATGATGATATAGATGAATAAGATGGGAATCAATTAGAAGAGAGAAATTAAGATGAATAGGAAAGCAGATAAGAGGTAATAGTTATAATGTTTGACGATAATAATAATGACCGGTATCGAGAGAATAAAACCTTGAATTATAATGAAGTCTTGGCGAGGGAAGTTTATGAAGTAGAAAATAATGACGAGGTGTGATAATAACTTTAGATTAGAACGAGGTTTAGATTAGGAGAATGGTTGACGTATAAATGACGACGAATGTGAGGACGAAGTAATAAGATGTAAAGTCGCGTTAATGAGAAGAATAAGTATGAAGGAGTTAATGACGATGGTGAGGTAGAACCTAGTTGTAAAGAGAGGAGATGTTATAATAACGAATAAGTAAACAACTTAAGACTATGAATGAATAATATGGTATGATATCATAATAAAGTATATATAGATCCTAGAATAGATGATAAAATAGAGTATGTCTGTGAGATAGATAATAAAATAAAATAGAGGGATGGTGACAAGGAAATGAGTCGCGCGTAAGGGTTGGATTAATGAAGGGATAATGTGGTGATATAAATGTCTTGAGAGGAACAAAATGGTGAGGAGTCTTAGGATTGTAATGAAGTGTGATGATGAGTAATGTTATGTAAACTTATAAATAAGTGCGATGAAAGTTGATGAGGTCTATATCATAAAGATGCTAAGATTGATGTTGTTTATCTTACGATATGAGAACTGATGATTATATTATAATGATGACGAGAATGGTGAAGTTTATTTCTAATAAAAGATGGGAGTGAGAGAGTTAAAGATCATAGAAATAAGAATAGGTGTTGTTTGTTTATATGGGTGATGAACTTGGAGATGTTTAAGGAGTATAAGGACGATAATGGTGACGTGTATTTAAGTTGATGAAGAAAATAAAGAGGTTTAAAATAATTATTTTGGTGATGTTTAATAATATTTGGTGGTGTAAGCGGTGATGGTTATATATGGTGATGTTTAGAGAGTATGGTGATGAAATGGTGAGAATATTTACAATTGGTGATGAAAATGGTGATGTTTAATTATGGTGATGTTCTTGTTTATGTTGTGGTGTTTTGCATATTAGGGAGAGTCGTGCATTAATGAATGTTGTGTTGACGATGTGTTGATGCATATTTACTTGACGAGTCGGTCCCCATGCATGCATACTAGAATTGAGTCTAGGAAAAATGGTGATGAATTGGTGATGAAAAGTCTAGTAATATATCTCTGGCAAGTTGGTGATGAAAAGTCCAGTAACATATCTCTGGCAACTCGGTGATGATAGGTGTGGTACCACATTCATATAGGTCTTAGGATGATTCCATATGCATTTAAATGACGTACTTGTTCTTGATATTTTTAAATGTGAAGTGTAATGTGATGGTGTGATATACGACATGTTGAGAAAGAATAATAGATGTTGATGATCTTGTAATGGTGGAATATTGTTCTTACGATATTTCAATATTGTGAATGTTTCCTTATAAGTTGTTATGACTGGATTTCTCACCCCTTTCTTGTTGTTGTATTTATGGTGCCTGTACCCGTGGGGTACATATACTTAGGACGAGGAGATCTAGTTGCGAGATGCTTAGAACAGGGGGGGGGGGGGGAGGGAGGAGTAAAAGAATAGTGAACAAAAGAGAAGAAAATTATAACAAGTGATTGACCCAATTATAAATAGAAACATTAGGAGTTAGAAGGGTCACTTTTTCTGAACGTGGAAAATAGAGAACAGGGGAGGAGAAAAGGAGAAACCCTAGCTGCGATGGAATCAAGCCAAATCTAGAATTTTTGAAGGAATCGAGGTAAGGGGGAGAATCTTTGCACTTTAGGGTATCTTAATCTATGATAGGATGGTTGTATTAAATTTTAATATGTTGTTTCTGTTATGATGTGAATTTTGATGAGAAAATGATGATGAACGAATTGAAAGATGAAGTTGAAAGATGAGAATTGAGGAAAACTAGTTTAGGTTTTCGAATTGAGTTTTAGTTTTAAAAAGAGTGGATAATCTGGTAGGTTTACGAAGAATTAGTGTTTGAATGATAGGTTGATGATGGAGTGAATATTAGGGTCGAGTTTGGCAAGTTTAGGGTCGAAAACGGAGTTAGGAAAAGTCCCTTAATGCTAAATCGCAGATGCAAAATCGCAGAAAATCTACGTTTTCTGTACCCCGAAACAAAAATAAAAACTGGGCCTTTTCTGTTCAGAAATAGGTTTCGGTGTCTTCATGAAAGTTGTTGCTATGAATGTTAGCTTTAATTGGGCGTTGGTTTTACCTCATTTAAACATCTAGAACTCAAGATATGATCAAAATACTACACAGAGGTCAGCAGGGTTGTGCTCTTTTCCAGGCTTAGGAAAATCAACTTTTTCACTCTTTTCTGTTCTGAACTAGGTTTTGATGTAAACATAAAAGTTGTAGATATTGATGTTATATTTCCATTGGCTTTGGTTTTACCTCATTCAGATATCCACGGCGTGAGTTATGATCAAATTACCACGCATGGGTCAGCACAGTCGTGCATCTTTCCCAGCCTTAAGAAAATATAATTTTCCGCCGTTTTCTGTTTAGAGTTGGACCTAGGTGTCTTCATTAAAATTGTAGGTACTGGTGTTAGATTTCATTATCCATTAGTTTGAATCCATTAGTCCCTCTAGAACTTGAGTTATGATTTAAACACCACGCCTGAATCATGCTGCGTTGTTAATGAAATTTCAACACAATTTTTCTAGTGGACTCTTCAACTCCTATAAAAGAAATAGTAACTTTAAGAAACGTGTTTAATGTAAAAGTAAGAATCCTTAGGCTACATATCTAGATGAGGGAATGGGTTCGAGCATAAAAGAAAGCGGTTGTTTCAAGATAAAAGCAAGTCTAAATATGAATCGAAGATAGTAACCTATGAGAATCTAATGATGCTAAATATGGCCTGGCGATAGGGAGTGAAATACAATGATATGAGGGGGGGACAAGGGTGACGTTTAAGATAGATGACTAAGCTAATACAGGTCCGTCGAATTAGAGATAAGCCTAAAACGGTGAAGTAGTTTAAGTAGTAGAAGGGGAAGTAGAAGAGATATAGGTAGGTAGTTCGTGGCAGAGTGACAACGAAGAGAGTAATCCCTTAGGGTATTTAAAAAGTCTAATGTGGCAAGTCGATTACGAGAGTATAAAATAGGAAAGATATAAAGAAGTGAAAAAGACAATGATGAGCGAGGATATGAAGTAGGTGCTTTTGGAGTAACTAACGAAGTCAAACTTAATCTCCGTAAACCAACGATGAGCTTAGGAGTATTGTTAATTGAAGAGTGAGAGAGTCATGGTAATCAAATAACTTAAGGCGAATGTTATATAAGAACGTATGTAGTGTAAAAACGAATAAAGAATATAGTGTAGTCGAATTAGGGGATCGTAGACGAAATGTAAGGAAGAATAGAGAGTTGTGAATTGAGTAATGAAAGATAATAGGAATGATGATATAGATGAATAAGATGGGAATCAATTAGAAGAGAGAAATTAAGATGAATAGGAAAGCAGATAAGAGGTAATAGTTATAATGTTTGACGATAATAATAATGACCGGTATCGAGAGAATAAAACCTTGAATTATAATGAAGTCTTGGCGAGGGAAGTTTATGAAGTAGAAAATAATGACGAGGTGTGATAATAACTTTAGATTAGAACGAGGTTTAGATTAGGAGAATGGTTGACGTATAAATGACGACGAATGTGAGGACGAAGTAATAAGATGTAAAGTCGCGTTAATGAGAAGAATAAGTATGAAGGAGTTAATGACGATGGTGAGGTAGAACCTAGTTGTAAAGAGAGGAGATGTTATAATAACGAATAAGTAAACAACTTAAGACTATGAATGAATAATATGGTATGATATCATAATAAAGTATATATAGATCCTAGAATAGATGATAAAATAGAGTATGTCTGTGAGATAGATAATAAAATAAAATAGAGGGATGGTGACAAGGAAATGAGTCGCGCGTAAGGGTTGGATTAATGAAGGGATAATGTGGTGATATAAATGTCTTGAGAGGAACAAAATGGTGAGGAGTCTTAGGATTGTAATGAAGTGTGATGATGAGTAATGTTATGTAAACTTATAAATAAGTGCGATGAAAGTTGATGAGGTCTATATCATAAAGATGCTAAGATTGATGTTGTTTATCTTACGATATGAGAACTGATGATTATATTATAATGATGACGAGAATGGTGAAGTTTATTTCTAATAAAAGATGGGAGTGAGAGAGTTAAAGATCATAGAAATAAGAATAGGTGTTGTTTGTTTATATGGGTGATGAACTTGGAGATGTTTAAGGAGTATAAGGACGATAATGGTGACGTGTATTTAAGTTGATGAAGAAAATAAAGAGGTTTAAAATAATTATTTTGGTGATGTTTAATAATATTTGGTGGTGTAAGCGGTGATGGTTATATATGGTGATGTTTAGAGAGTATGGTGATGAAATGGTGAGAATATTTACAATTGGTGATGAAAATGGTGATGTTTAATTATGGTGATGTTCTTGTTTATGTTGTGGTGTTTTGCATATTAGGGAGAGTCGTGCATTAATGAATGTTGTGTTGACGATGTGTTGATGCATATTTACTTGACGAGTCGGTCCCCATGCATGCATACTAGAATTGAGTCTAGGAAAAATGGTGATGAATTGGTGATGAAAAGTCTAGTAATATATCTCTGGCAAGTTGGTGATGAAAAGTCCAGTAACATATCTCTGGCAACTCGGTGATGATAGGTGTGGTACCACATTCATATAGGTCTTAGGATGATTCCATATGCATTTAAATGACGTACTTGTTCTTGATATTTTTAAATGTGAAGTGTAATGTGATGGTGTGATATACGACATGTTGAGAAAGAATAATAGATGTTGATGATCTTGTAATGGTGGAATATTGTTCTTACGATATTTCAATATTGTGAATGTTTCCTTATAAGTTGTTATGACTGGATTTCTCACCCCTTTCTTGTTGTTGTATTTATGGTGCCTGTACCCGTGGGGTACATATACTTAGGACGAGGAGATCTAGTTGCGAGATGCTTAGAACAGGGGGGGGGGGGGAGGGAGGAGTAAAAGAATAGTGAACAAAAGAGAAGAAAATTATAACAAGTGATTGACCCAATTATAAATAGAAACATTAGGAGTTAGAAGGGTCACTTTTTCTGAACGTGGAAAATAGAGAACAGGGGAGGAGAAAAGGAGAAACCCTAGCTGCGATGGAATCAAGCCAAATCTAGAATTTTTGAAGGAATCGAGGTAAGGGGGAGAATCTTTGCACTTTAGGGTATCTTAATCTATGATAGGATGGTTGTATTAAATTTTAATATGTTGTTTCTGTTATGATGTGAATTTTGATGAGAAAATGATGATGAACGAATTGAAAGATGAAGTTGAAAGATGAGAATTGAGGAAAACTAGTTTAGGTTTTCGAATTGAGTTTTAGTTTTAAAAAGAGTGGATAATCTGGTAGGTTTACGAAGAATTAGTGTTTGAATGATAGGTTGATGATGGAGTGAATATTAGGGTCGAGTTTGGCAAGTTTAGGGTCGAAAACGGAGTTAGGAAAAGTCCCTTAATGCTAAATCGCAGATGCAAAATCGCATAAAATCTACGTTTTCTGTACCCCGAAACAAAAATAAAAACTGGGCCTTTTCTGTTCAGAAATAGGTTTCGGTGTCTTCATGAAAGTTGTTGCTATGAATGTTAGCTTTAATTGGGCGTTGGTTTTACCTCATTTAAACATCTAGAACTCAAGATATGATCAAAATACTACACAGAGGTCAGCAGGGTTGTGCTCTTTTCCAGGCTTAGGAAAATCAACTTTTTCACTCTTTTCTGTTCTGAACTAGGTTTTGATGTAAACATAAAAGTTGTAGATATTGATGTTATATTTCCATTGGCTTTGGTTTTACCTCATTCAGATATCCACGGCGTGAGTTATGATCAAATTACCACGCATGGGTCAGCACAGTCGTGCATCTTTCCCAGCCTTAAGAAAATATAATTTTCCGCCGTTTTCTGTTTAGAGTTGGACCTAGGTGTCTTCATTAAAATTGTAGGTACTGGTGTTAGATTTCATTATCCATTAGTTTGAATCCATTAGTCCCTCTAGAACTTGAGTTATGATTTAAACACCACGCCTGAATCATGCTGCGTTGTTAATGAAATTTCAACACAATTTTTCTAGTGGACTCTTCAACTCCTATAAAAGAAATAGTAACTTTAAGAAACGTGTTTAATGTAAAAGTAAGAATCCTTAGGCTACATATCTAGATGAGGGAATGGGTTCGAGCATAAAAGAAAGCGGTTGTTTCAAGATAAAAGCAAGTCTAAATATGAATCGAAGATAGTAACCTATGAGAATCTAATGATGCTAAATATGGCCTGGCGATAGGGAGTGAAATACAATGATATGAGGGGGGGACAAGGGTGACGTTTAAGATAGATGACTAAGCTAATACAGGTCCGTCGAATTAGAGATAAGCCTAAAACGGTGAAGTAGTTTAAGTAGTAGAAGGGGAAGTAGAAGAGATATAGGTAGGTAGTTCGTGGCAGAGTGACAACGAAGAGAGTAATCCCTTAGGGTATTTAAAAAATCTAATGTGGCAAGTCGATTACGAGAGTATAAAATAGGAAAGATATAAAGAAGTGAAAAAGACAATGATGAGCGAGGATATGAAGTAGGTGCTTTTGGAGTAACTAACGAAGTCAAACTTAATCTCCGTAAACCAACGATGAGCTTAGGAGTATTGTTAATTGAAGAGTGAGAGAGTCATGGTAATCAAATAACTTAAGGCGAATGTTATATAAGAACGTATGTAGTGTAAAAACGAATAAAGAATATAGTGTAGTCGAATTAGGGGATCGTAGACGAAATGTAAGGAAGAATAGAGAGTTGTGAATTGAGTAATGAAAGATAATAGGAATGATGATATAGATGAATAAGATGGGAATCAATTAGAAGAGAGAAATTAAGATGAATAGGAAAGCAGATAAGAGGTAATAGTTATAATGTTTGACGATAATAATAATGACCGGTATCGAGAGAATAAAACCTTGAATTATAATGAAGTCTTGGCGAGGGAAGTTTATGAAGTAGAAAATAATGACGAGGTGTGATAATAACTTTAGATTAGAACGAGGTTTAGATTAGGAGAATGGTTGACGTATAAATGACGACGAATGTGAGGACGAAGTAATAAGATGTAAAGTCGCGTTAATGAGAAGAATAAGTATGAAGGAGTTAATGACGATGGTGAGGTAGAACCTAGTTGTAAAGAGAGGAGATGTTATAATAACGAATAAGTAAACAACTTAAGACTATGAATGAATAATATGGTATGATATCATAATAAAGTATATATAGATCCTAGAATAGATGATAAAATAGAGTATGTCTGTGAGATAGATAATAAAATAAAATAGAGGGATGGTGACAAGGAAATGAGTCGCGCGTAAGGGTTGGATTAATGAAGGGATAATGTGGTGATATAAATGTCTTGAGAGGAACAAAATGGTGAGGAGTCTTAGGATTGTAATGAAGTGTGATGATGAGTAATGTTATGTAAACTTATAAATAAGTGCGATGAAAGTTGATGAGGTCTATATCATAAAGATGCTAAGATTGATGTTGTTTATCTTACGATATGAGAACTGATGATTATATTATAATGATGACGAGAATGGTGAAGTTTATTTCTAATAAAAGATGGGAGTGAGAGAGTTAAAGATCATAGAAATAAGAATAGGTGTTGTTTGTTTATATGGGTGATGAACTTGGAGATGTTTAAGGAGTATAAGGACGATAATGGTGACGTGTATTTAAGTTGATGAAGAAAATAAAGAGGTTTAAAATAATTATTTTGGTGATGTTTAATAATATTTGGTGGTGTAAGCGGTGATGGTTATATATGGTGATGTTTAGAGAGTATGGTGATGAAATGGTGAGAATATTTACAATTGGTGATGAAAATGGTGATGTTTAATTATGGTGATGTTCTTGTTTATGTTGTGGTGTTTTGCATATTAGGGAGAGTCGTGCATTAATGAATGTTGTGTTGACGATGTGTTGATGCATATTTACTTGACGAGTCGGTCCCCATGCATGCATACTAGAATTGAGTCTAGGAAAAATGGTGATGAATTGGTGATGAAAAGTCTAGTAATATATCTCTGGCAAGTTGGTGATGAAAAGTCCAGTAACATATCTCTGGCAACTCGGTGATGATAGGTGTGGTACCACATTCATATAGGTCTTAGGATGATTCCATATGCATTTAAATGACGTACTTGTTCTTGATATTTTTAAATGTGAAGTGTAATGTGATGGTGTGATATACGACATGTTGAGAAAGAATAATAGATGTTGATGATCTTGTAATGGTGGAATATTGTTCTTACGATATTTCAATATTGTGAATGTTTCCTTATAAGTTGTTATGACTGGATTTCTCACCCCTTTCTTGTTGTTGTATTTATGGTGCCTGTACCCGTGGGGTACATATACTTAGGACGAGGAGATCTAGTTGCGAGATGCTTAGAACAGGGGGGGGGGGGGGGGGGAGGGAGGAGTAAAAGAATAGTGAACAAAAGAGAAGAAAATTATAACAAGTGATTGACCCAATTATAAATAGAAACATTAGGAGTTAGAAGGGTCACTTTTTCTGAACGTGGAAAATAGAGAACAGGGGAGGAGAAAAGGAGAAACCCTAGCTGCGATGGAATCAAGCCAAATCTAGAATTTTTGAAGGAATCGAGGTAAGGGGGAGAATCTTTGCACTTTAGGGTATCTTAATCTATGATAGGATGGTTGTATTAAATTTTAATATGTTGTTTCTGTTATGATGTGAATTTTGATGAGAAAATGATGATGAACGAATTGAAAGATGAAGTTGAAAGATGAGAATTGAGGAAAACTAGTTTAGGTTTTCGAATTGAGTTTTAGTTTTAAAAAGAGTGGATAGTCTGGTAGGTTTACGAAGAATTAGCGTTTGAATGATAGGTTGATGATGGAGTGAATATTAGGGTCGAGTTTGGCAAGTTTAGGGTCGAAAACGGAGTTAGGAAAAGTCCCTTAATGCTAAATCGCAGATGCAAAATCGCATAAAATCTACGTTTTCTGTACCCCGAAACAAAAATAAAAACTGGGCCTTTTCTGTTCAGAAATAGGTTTAGGTGTCTTCATGAAAGTTGTTGCTATGAATGTTAGCTTTAATTGGGCGTTGGTTTTACCTCATTTAAACATCTAGAACTCAAGATATGATCAAAATACTACACAGAGGTCAGCAGGGTCGAGCTCTTTTCCAGGCTTAGGAAAATCAACTTTTTCACCCTTTTCTGTTCTGAACTAGGTTTTGATGTAAACATAAAAGTTGTAGATATTGATGTTATATTTCCATTGGCTTTGGTTTTACCTCATTCAGATATCCACGGCGTGAGCTATGATCAAATTACCACGCATGGGTCAGCACAGTCGTGCATCTTTCCCAGCCTTAAGAAAATATAATTTTCTGCCGTTTTCTGTTTAGAGTTGGACCTAGGTGTCATCATGAAAATTGTAGGTACTGGTGTTAGATTTCATTATCCATTAGTTTGAATCCATTAGTCCCTCTAGAACTTGAGTTATGATTTAAACACCACGCCTGAATCATGCTGCGTTGTTAATGAAATTTCAACACAATTTTTCTAGTGGACTCTTCAACTCCTATAAAAGAAGTAGTAACTTTAAGAAACGTGTTTAAAGTAAAAGTAAGAATCCTTAGGCTACATATCTAGATGAGGGAATGTGTTCGAGCATAAAAGAAAGCGGCTGTTTCCAGATAAAAGCAAGTCTAAATATGAATCGAAGATAGTAACCTATGAGAATCTAATGATGCTAAATATGGCCTGTCGATAGGGAGTGAAGTACAATGATATGAGGGGGGGGACAAGGGTGACGTTTAAGATAGATGACTAAGCTAATACAGGTCCGTCGAATTAGAGATAAGCCTAAAACGGTGAAGTAGTTTAAGTAGTAGAAAGGGAAGTAGAAGAGATATAGGTAGGTAGTTCGTGGCAGAGTGACAACGAAGAGACTAATCCCTTAGGGTATTTAAAAAGTATAATGTGGCAAGTCGATTACAAGAGTATAAAATAGGAAAGATATAAAGAAGTGAAAAAGACAATGATGAGCGAGGATATGAAGTAGGTGCTTTTGGAGTAACTGACGAAGTCAAACTTAATCTTCGTAAACCAACGATGAGCTTAGGAGTATTGTTAATTGAAGAGTGAGAGAGTCATGGTAATCAAATAACTTAAGGCGAATGTTATATAAGAACGTATGTAGTGTAAAAACGAATAAAGAATATAGTGTAGTCGAATTAGGGGATCGTAGACGAAATGTAAGGAAGAATAGAGAGTTGTGAATTGAGTAATGAAAGATAATAGGAATGATGATGTAGATGAATAAGATGGGAATCAATTAGAAGAGAGAAATTAAGATGAATAGGAAAGCAGATAAGAGGTAATAGTTATAATGTTTGACGATAATAATAATGACCGGTATCGAGAGAATAAAACCTTGAATTATAATGAAGTCTTGGCGAGGGAAGTTTATGAAGTAGAAAATAATGACGAGGTGTGATAATAACTTTAGATTAGAACGAGGTTTAGATTAGGAGAATGGTTGACGTATAAATGACGACGAATGTGAGGACGAAGTAATAAGATGTAAAGTCGCGTTAATGAGAAGAATAAGTATGAAGGAGTTAATGACGATGGTGAGGTAGAACCTAGTTGTAAAGAGAGGAGATGTTATAATAACGAATAAGTAAACAACTTAAGACTATGAATGAATAATATGGTATGATATCATAATAAAGTATATATAGATCCTAGAATAGATGATAAAATAGAGTATGTCTGTGAGATAGATAATAAAATAAAATAGAGGGATGGTGACAAGGAAATGAGTCGCGCGTAAGGGTTGGATTAATGAAGGGATAATGTGGTGATATAAATGTCTTGAGAGGAACAAAATGGTGAGGAGTCTTAGGATTGTAATGAAGTGTGATGATGAGTAATGTTATGTAAACTTATAAATAAGTGCGATGAAAGTTGATGAGGTCTATATCATAAAGATGCTAAGATTGATGTTGTTTATCTTACGATATGAGAACTGATGATTATATTATAATGATGACGAGAATGGTGAAGTTTATTTCTAATAAAAGATGGGAGTGAGAGAGTTAAAGATCATAGAAATAAGAATAGGTGTTGTTTGTTTATATGGGTGATGAACTTGGAGATGTTTAAGGAGTATAAGGACGATAATGGTGACGTGTATTTTAGTTGATGAAGAAAATAAAGAGGTTTAAAATAATTATTTTGGTGATGTTTAATAATATTTGGTGGTGTAAGCGGTGATGGTTATATATGGTGATGTTTAGAGAGTATGGTGATGAAATGGTGAGAATATTTACAATTGGTGATGAAAATGGTGATGTTTAATTATGGTGATGTTCTTGTTTATGTTGTGGTGTTTTGCATATTAGGGAGAGTCGTGCATTAATGAATGTTGTGTTGACGATGTGTTGATGCATATTTACTTGACGAGTCGGTCCCCATGCATGCATACTAGAATTGAGTCTAGGAAAAATGGTGATGAATTGGTGATGAAAAGTCTAGTAATATATCTCTGGCAAGTTGGTGATGAAAAGTCCAGTAACATATCTCTGGCAACTCGGTGATGATAGGTGTGGTACCACATTCATATAGGTCTTAGGATGATTCCATATGCATTTAAATGACGTACTTGTTCTTGATATTTTTAAATGTGAAGTGTAATGTGATGGTGTGATATACGACATGTTGAGAAAGAATAATAGATGTTGATGATCTTGTAATGGTGGAATATTGTTCTTACGATATTTCAATATTGTGAATGTTTCCTTATAAGTTGTTATGACTGGATTTCTCACCCCTTTCTTGTTGTTGTATTTATGGTGCCTGTACCCGTGGGGTACATATACTTAGGACGAGGAGATCTAGTTGCGAGATGCTTAGAACAGGGGGGGGGGGGGGGAGGGAGGAGTAAAAGAATAGTGAACAAAAGAGAAGAAAATTATAACAAGTGATTGACCCAATTATAAATAGAAACATTAGGAGTTAGAAGGGTCACTTTTTCTGAACGTGGAAAATAGAGAACAGGGGAGGAGAAAAGGAGAAACCCTAGCTGCGATGGAATCAAGCCAAATCTAGAATTTTTGAAGGAATCGAGGTAAGGGGGAGAATCTTTGCACTTTAGGGTATCTTAATCTATGATAGGATGGTTGTATTAAATTTTAATATGTTGTTTCTGTTATGATGTGAATTTTGATGAGAAAATGATGATGAACGAATTGAAAGATGAAGTTGAAAGATGAGAATTGAGGAAAACTAGTTTAGGTTTTCGAATTGAGTTTTAGTTTTAAAAAGAGTGGATAGTCTGGTAGGTTTACGAAGAATTAGCGTTTGAATGATAGGTTGATGATGGAGTGAATATTAGGGTTGAGTTTGGCAAGTTTAGGGTCGAAAACGGAGTTAGGAAAAGTCCCTTAATGCTAAATCGCAGATGCAAAATCGCATAAAATCTACGTTTTCTGTACCCCGAAACAAAAATAAAAACTGGGCCTTTTCTGTTCAGAAATAGGTTTCGGTGTCTTCATGAAAGTTGTTGCTATGAATGTTAGCTTTAATTGGGCGTTGGTTTTACCTCATTTAAACATCTAGAACTCAAGATATGATCAAAATACTACACAGAGGTCAGCAGGGTCGAGCTCTTTTCCAGGCTTAGGAAAATCAACTTTTTCACCCTTTTCTGTTCTGAACTAGGTTTTGATGTAAACATAAAAGTTGTAGATATTGATGTTATATTTCCATTGGCTTTGGTTTTACCTCATTCAGATATCCACGGCGTGAGCTATGATCAAATTACCACGCATGGGTCAGCACAGTCGTGCATCTTTCCCAGCCTTAAGAAAATATAATTTTCTGCCGTTTTCTGTTTAGAGTTGGACCTAGGTGTCATCATGAAAATTGTAGGTACTGGTGTTAGATTTCATTATCCATTAGTTTGAATCCATTAGTCCCTCTAGAACTTGAGTTATGATTTAAACACCACGCCTGAATCATGCTGCGTTGTTAATGAAATTTCAACACAATTTTTCTAGTGGACTCTTCAACTCCTATAAAAGAAGTAGTAACTTTAAGAAACGTGTTTAAAGTAAAAGTAAGAATCCTTAGGCTACATATCTAGATGAGGGAATGTGTTCGAGCATAAAAGAAAGCGGCTGTTTCCAGATAAAAGCAAGTCTAAATATGAATCGAAGATAGTAACCTATGAGAATCTAATGATGCTAAATATGGCCTGTCGATAGGGAGTGAAGTACAATGATATGACGGGGGGGACAAGGGTGACGTTTAAGATAGATGACTAAGCTAATACAGGTCCGTCGAATTAGAGATAAGCCTAAAACGGTGAAGTAGTTTAAGTAGTAGAAAGGGAAGTAGAAGAGATATAGGTAGGTAGTTCGTGGCAGAGTGACAACGAAGAGACTAATCCCTTAGGGTATTTAAAAAGTATAATGTGGCAAGTCGATTACAAGAGTATAAAATAGGAAAGATATAAAGAAGTGAAAAAGACAATGATGAGCGAGGATATGAAGTAGGTGCTTTTGGAGTAACTGACGAAGTCAAACTTAATCTTCGTAAACCAACGATGAGCTTAGGAGTATTGTTAATTGAAGAGTGAGAGAGTCATGGTAATCAAATAACTTAAGGCGAATGTTATATAAGAACGTATGTAGTGTAAAAACGAATAAAGAATATAGTGTAGTCGAATTAGGGGATCGTAGACGAAATGTAAGGAAGAATAGAGAGTTGTGAATTGAGTAATGAAAGATAATAGGAATGATGATGTAGATGAATAAGATGGGAATCAATTAGAAGAGAGAAATTAAGATGAATAGGAAAGCAGATAAGAGGTAATAGTTATAATGTTTGACGATAATAATAATGACCGGTATCGAGAGAATAAAACCTTGAATTATAATGAAGTCTTGGCGAGGGAAGTTTATGAAGTAGAAAATAATGACGAGGTGTGATAATAACTTTAGATTAGAACGAGGTTTAGATTAGGAGAATGGTTGACGTATAAATGACGACGAATGTGAGGACGAAGTAATAAGATGTAAAGTCGCGTTAATGAGAAGAATAAGTATGAAGGAGTTAATGACGATGGTGAGGTAGAACCTAGTTGTAAAGAGAGGAGATGTTATAATAACGAATAAGTAAACAACTTAAGACTATGAATGAATAATATGGTATGATATCATAATAAAGTATATATAGATCCTAGAATAGATGATAAAATAGAGTATGTCTGTGAGATAGATAATAAAATAAAATAGAGGGATGGTGACAAGGAAATGAGTCGCGCGTAAGGGTTGGATTAATGAAGGGATAATGTGGTGATATAAATGTCTTGAGAGGAACAAAATGGTGAGGAGTCTTAGGATTGTAATGAAGTGTGATGATGAGTAATGTTATGTAAACTTATAAATAAGTGCGATGAAAGTTGATGAGGTCTATATCATAAAGATGCTAAGATTGATGTTGTTTATCTTACGATATGAGAACTGATGATTATATTATAATGATGACGAGAATGGTGAAGTTTATTTCTAATAAAAGATGGGAGTGAGAGAGTTAAAGATCATAGAAATAAGAATAGGTGTTGTTTGTTTATATGGGTGATGAACTTGGAGATGTTTAAGGAGTATAAGGACGATAATGGTGACGTGTATTTTAGTTGATGAAGAAAATAAAGAGGTTTAAAATAATTATTTTGGTGATGTTTAATAATATTTGGTGGTGTAAGCGGTGATGGTTATATATGGTGATGTTTAGAGAGTATGGTGATGAAATGGTGAGAATATTTACAATTGGTGATGAAAATGGTGATGTTTAATTATGGTGATGTTCTTGTTTATGTTGTGGTGTTTTGCATATTAGGGAGAGTCGTGCATTAATGAATGTTGTGTTGACGATGTGTTGATGCATATTTACTTGACGAGTCGGTCCCCATGCATGCATACTAGAATTGAGTCTAGGAAAAATGGTGATGAATTGGTGATGAAAAGTCTAGGAATATATCTCTGGCAATTTGGTGATGAAAAGTCCAGTAACATATCTCTGGCAACTCGGTGATGATAGGTGTGGTACCACATTCATATAGGTCTTAGGATGATTCCATATGCATTTAAATGACGTACTTGTTCTTGATATTTTTAAATGTGAAGTGTAATGTGATGGTGTGATATACGACATGTTGAGAAAGAATAATAGATGTTGATGATCTTGTAATGGTGGAATATTGTTCTTACGATATTTCAATATTGTGAATGTTTCCTTATAAGTTGTTATGACTGGATTTCTCACCCCTTTCTTGTTGTTGTATTTATGGTGCCTGTACCCGTGGGGTACATATACTTAGGACGAGGAGATCTAGTTGCGAGATGCTTAGAAGGTTGCGACAGGACTTATCTTCCGTCAATGTTATTTTAGTGATGATTAGACATGTAGTCGAATATGAGCTCTGATATGTAACACCAGGGTTGGGGTTGACGATGAATTTATTTATCTTTGAGTTTAAATCTTGAGAACTATAATTATTTCTATTTCGATGTTGAATGACGAGAAATTTTTATTAATGAGATTAGAGAATTGTTTTCTGTTGTTGAAATTATTATTTAAAAGAAAAATTTATGCTATTATGTGATATCATGTGAAGTTTTGTAATATCCTAATTATTAAATTTATTCTTATTATTTAATAATTATCGACGGGAAATAGGGTGTTACAGGAAACATATAGAAGGAAGATGAGGACAGGAGGAGAGAGTGTGAGAAATGGGAAGGTTTTGGAGGCTATTTATAGGGAAAAAACTCGTCTAGATTGTATAAACTGACACAGTTCGGATTATATAATTTGGAAACCTCCCATGGTTTCCGGATTTTGTAATCCGAATTTTTACGATACTGGGGCAAACTGAAGGAAGCTGCGAACCTTCTGTGAAGTGAGGGATATTTCGGATTATACAATCCGGAACATGACTTTTTTCATGTGGTCCACATTGCTTTGTGGTTCTGAGGGACCTCTATAAATAGTTGTCCATGTGTTCATAACCAGAAACCTAAAAAAAAACATGAAAAACTTTGTCTTTGATCCGAACACTAAGTTAGGTGCGGTTTACTACAACAGGGGGAAACCATCCAATCTGTTCAATGTAACGCCCACTTTGATATTTAATTATTTTTATTAATTTAGAGTCTATTTATGCGAGTTATTTTAAATATGTGGGGTGTTGGTATTTTATTAAGTGGCTTTATTCTATTATTTATTAGAATATGAGAATTATTCGAGTAAGTAAATTTGAGGGTTAGAATAGAAAGAAGAAAGAGTTATTGGGCCTAAACAGATTTAGGAAGAGTATTTAGTATTATAAATAAGGAAGCTTAGGTTAGAAAGAGTTTTTAAGTTAAACCGCTTTTTGGAAAATATGAGAACAAGGAGAGAAGAGAAGAGAAGACAAAGAGAAGAGAGAAGAGGCTGCATCGATTGTTAAGGTAAGGGTGAGACTATCTTTCACTAATATTAGGTCTGTGAATCATTAGATTGCATCTAACATGCTTTAGGATGAGTTTGTGAGATTATGAGAAATTAGGGTTGTATGAACATGTGGGTAGTGAAGGGTTTTGTTTCTATTATTCTTTTTCGTGATCTTTTAATGAATTCATGCTATGCTTTAATTTGTTGTTGTGATTTTGATTATGTGATTAATTATGAATTCGTGATTTTATTTGTTTTCCTTTGATGTTCCGGTGCTATTCGGCACATGAATACAAGGGTTATTCTTTCGTTGTTATAATTACGTGAAACTTTTAATCATGTTTATTGAACGAGTTTTATCATCTGAGAAAATAATTATTGTATCATATATATTTTCTTTTCTCGTTCCATATATATATAGTTTCCGCCACTGGTTTATGGTTTTGACTAACCTATAAAATTTGATTGTTTGTGTCACTTGTGCATGCTCTGTGTTTCAGAGATAGTTATACTATATTAGATCATTTGATGGGAAAGAAAATAGCATGATAGAGTTAAGAGAAGTAGGATTCGGTTGTAAGGGTTCGGTTAGATTGGACTAACAATAATGCACTAATGTTTTGGTGTCACTGTAATCTATAGGAAGTAGCCATGTGCACTTAATGATAGAATGGCAATGGACTAGATGACAATATGCTCAAAGAATAATAGTCACGTGTAAGTGAAATTAGTTGACTAGTAGCTTGAATCAAATTACATTACATTGTATGTTTGAAATACTATGTATTAGAAGATGAATTAATTAATAATGTGTAACGAGAATTAGAATCGATGAATTATTTAAAGATGTGTATCGATATATTATTTTAAGATGTGAAAATAAATATATTATTTGACGATGTCTAATATAAAGATGTGTTATTTGACGATGTGTGATTTAAAGATGGGTTATATAAAGATGTGATCTTGTTATTTATGCACTATATGTGCTAATTATGATGCTTATGATGATGTGATGTTTAAGATGTTGTTGATTATCATTTGATGATGTTGTACTATGATGCTGATATGAGATGAATTATTTATATGCAGCATATACTGCTGAGTCTTATTTAAGATGTAAGTGTCGGTCTAAGTCAAGGAGTTATAAGATGTTCATGAAGTTCTAAGACGTAAGATGTTGAGTCCATGCATACTCATTTAAGGATGAGGGCTCATGCCCTGGAGCTTTTGCTCAACCAGAAACGAGGGCTCATGCCCTAGGAGCTTTTGCTCAATAGCGACGAGGGCTTATGCCCTAGGAGTATATTTATACTCATAAGCGACGAGGGCTTATGCCCTAGATTGGTACCACATGCATTTGCATTTTCATGATGATTCAAGATGATTTAAGACGATAAGAGTTGCATAAGACGAGTCTAAATGCATTGTCGAGTTGAGTCTTTAAGTTGTGATGTTTTAACGAAGTACCTAATGATGAAATATTTGGATGATGTTATGTGACGATGATTATGACTGTTATGTGATGATATATTGCTAAGATGAATTGATGATGTCTATGTATTTAAATATAATTGTTGAATTATATGATGTTTATGTTGTTAAATGTAATTTATGATTTATATACTTAATATTATTGTTTGAGAAATTTCACCCCTTCTGCTTAAAAATGTTGCTCTTCGTATGAGTAACTTGCAGGTAATCAAGATTAGGCGTGGTCGTGAGTGGACTCCTCACTAGTGTGTCTTTAGGTGCTCTGATACGTAACGGGATGAGAGTTTTGACATTGTTTTCTATTCCTTACATATTGTCTTATGAGAATTTATAATGAAGTTGTTGAAATTGAACTTATTATTATGTTTAGACTATTTATGAGACCTTTGTGATGAGGCCTTGGTGCCTAAGACTATTTTTAGACGTTGATAAATTCCGCTGCGAAATATTAAGTAATTTGTTGATTGAATTTGAAGGAAAAATATTTATTTAATCCATTTAAGATTTTTAGGAAATGTGACATTCCGTTCACGATGAGTTACTCTGATTTTATTAAGAAATTTTTATGTTGGGAAAACGGGGTGTTACATTCAAGATTCCCACCGATGTCACCCTCTACGGGTTGAAGAGTCAGCAGAATCAAATCAATCTTGAACTCAACTACAGAGACACACGGAGGGTGGATGGTGTTGGGTATCGACGTCTGTCGACCGACTCAGCCGAGAGTGTGCAGTTCACCCGGATGAAGCTCATGAACGACGAAGATGTGAGAACAATGTTCTCCATCTTTGGTCAGTTCAATACTAGAGGGTCGATCGAGTTGGACGCTTCATTAGTCAGATATGTTGAACATATTGAACGAAGTTTGATCCGACCAAGGAACTACGAAGAGATCATGGCACTGATGGATGCACCAGACGAAGACATTAATTTATATGATCAATGATGATGTGTTATATTTTATTTTATTACATGTTTTATGTTTTATTTAATTATGTGTTAGTAATATGTTGTTCAACTAAGATGTTTTATTATGTTTTAAATAATATATACTATCTAAATTTTCATTATGTGTTGCTTTACGCCAAAGATGTTCATTTAAATGCTAAAATCATCAGAATTCAACTCAATTTTATAGGGTGTAAATGAAATTTGGATTACATAATCAAAATTTCTTCAGCATAGGATTCTTTGTATGGAGCACAATGCATCGACAGATTATGTGGTACACAACGTCCAGAGACCTCTATAAATAAGTGTTTCTGGTTTTCATATTCATTTCCAGTAAAAACACACACAAACACACCAAAGAAACCATGAATATTTTTGTCATTATGCTGAGGATCTTTCTCATGTGGTCGCAAATAGATAGCTCTTTATTTGACTGCATGATAAAGATCCTCAGTATGCTGTAAAAAATATATAGATAGATCTTGCTGCCTTGGTTTATTTGCTGCAAAACAAAAAAAAACCTAAAAACAATCCTCTCCTCTTTGAATACCAAGAGGTTGCTATGAGCTAGATCTTGGTGTCTTCGCGACATAAATATCTTAGTTGGCAAGGCAGCAAAATCTAACTCAAAAAACAATCCTCTTGAAACACCTACCTTGTCTTTCATCGTTATGTTGCAGATCTGAATCCGAAAAGGTTTTTATGAACTCGATCCAGTTGGTCTGCCGATAGAAATATGTCAGTTGACAGGCCAGATGCATCAAGTTCAAAAACACCTCTTCGAACACCATCCTAGAATATTTTGCTGTTTATGTTTGTTTTAAGTTGCTTACTTGTTTTTTTTTATGCATTTATTAATTATTTTCTATGTCATATTCCATGAAAAATCTAAAAAAAAAAACCTTCACATAGGCATTCTGGTGTTGTTCGGATTATATAATCCGGAATGTTTTTGTCGTTTCCGGATTATATAATCCGGAAACCCTCAGTTGTTTTTGGACGGTGGCGTTTCACCAAAGGTTTGGCCGGTTAGTGGAGCCATTAATGCGTTTTTGGATGGTTTGAATGTGGAACATGTTTTATTTGACTGCACTTATGACCTATGACTGGTTTAAGTTTATAATTAGGCTTGGATCTTCAACCATTTCCTTGATTCTTCACTTTACCTCTTTTCTTACATTTTCTTCAAAAAAAAAATAGTTTTTTAGGAGTGTTTGTGGTGTCATGGTCATTGTTGACCATTCATATAACCCCTGCAATTGCTTTGCAGTTTATGCGGGGGTTATATAACGGTCAACAAAGACACTTGACGTCAAACAAAACATCAAAAATCACATTTATAAACTGTCCGAATTTCATTTTTCAAAATTGCTAACAATCTGGTTCGGATTACATAATCCAGACCAGGGGTATTTATGTATTTTTTGCAGGACGCACGAGAGGAGAGGATGGTGGAAAAATTAATAGTATAATAGGTATGTTTCCTATTCTAAGCGGTAATTCATTCTTTCTTTATAAATAATAAGGGGCTCACGACCCAAGAAATAAATAAAAACACGAATCAAGCCCAGACATCTCTGAATTCAGCATCACAATTAGAAAATTGCTTTGTTTGTGTTCAATAAGTTCCTAAAAACACATGAAAATTCCATAATTGCCCACAGTGGTAGTTAACTACTGTTCAATCTTTCCGGCTGCAGTTAACTACCGTTGGCTAGCTCCAAGCTGGAGTTAACTACCGTTGACTCATCTGCACTTAAGGTCGGTTCCTGGCAGAGCATAAATTGTGATTTTGTACGTTTTGGTCGAAAAAATAAAGAAAATCCAGACTTATTCGGAATGCTACGGAACATTGCACACCCTTTATATGTATTTTTATAGAGTTGTCTGTAAATTTTTGTAGCATTCCGACTAAGTCTCGATTTATTTTGATTTTTCGACCGAACCGTGCAAAATTGTAATTTTTTTTCAAGTGCGAGTCCGGAAAAGTGACCTAGATGTTGAATTTTTTCATGATTTTTTTCACTTATATTTAGGACTAAAAAAGAGCATCTTCCACAAAAAATTAGAATTTTCCGACAACGGATGGATTAAATATGAATTTTTAATGCGCAAAAAACTTAAGAAACCAAAACATCAAAACGTCGACCTAGAAATTGAATTTTGAGCTAGTTTTTTTTGCAGAAAGCTCTATAAAAATACATATAGAGGGTCTGTAAAGTTTCGTAGATTTCTGAATAAGCTTCAATTTATTTTGATTTTTGGACCGAAACGCGTAAAATCACAATTGATTATCTTACAGGAACTGCACTTAAGTGCAGCAAAGCTAGCTGTAGTTAACTACAGCTGAAGCCAGCGGTAGTTAACTGCAACTGGGAGTCAGCGGTAGTTAACTACCGCTGGAGGCAATTTCATAACTTCATGTGTTTTTAGGAACTTTTTGATGTCAGAAAAGAAATTTTCTCACAATTATATCACTAATTGATTAGACCTAGACCATAATCCTATAGGCTATTACTTTTCCTAACTGATGTGATTCTAAAGTGTGTTTACCGGTGTTTTCGGCAAACTACAGGCTAGTTCAGATTATTACAAGCGAGACCGAACTAGATATCTCGGGACATGTTGTGCAAAAGTTTTGATTGAAAAAGGCCACGAGATGGACTCAGGTTACTTAGAGAGAAAGACGAGTTTTGAAATAAAAAGGCACTCTCTATCGACATGTTTGAGATTGCAAGTAAAAGTAAGAAAAAATCAAAGTAAAGAGTAAAAGTTTAAACGCATAAACTTAAAGGAAAAAGGTAAAACGCATTGCATTAAAAGTAAAGTGGTCTACAAATCAGTTTACATACATTTTGTATAACCCGTTTCCCTAGACGCCGGTAGTTTGAGTGTTGTAGAATTTCTATAAATGATTTGCGACCCATTTTCCGACTTGGAAACTCTTATTTATACCTAAAGAAAATAACTGGCAAAACACTAACTCCATGATCAACACTTTCTCCATCTTGGACAACCACTTGTCCCCACGTTTCTACTAAGGGAACCGCTCTTGAGCTTGAAATCTTGTTTTCCCGCCTTGAGTACTTGACTTCGACACGATCGCTATTTCAGCCTTGCTTTGTTGAACTTCTGACTATGCGCGCTAGGCTTGCCATCCTGTCGAAATCCTCAAGTTGAAATGAGAAAGCCTTCAATTCCTACAAAGTTAAAGGTCAACCAAATGTTGACCACATTAAATTAGCCTGTTGAAATTACAGGCTGACAAAATGCCCCCCCAAAAATGCCATTTTCGAAGAAAAAATCTTCAAAAGAGGAGAAAATTAGCATTTTTGAGAAACACTTTTCTCTCTCCACTCTTATGACGTCATGGCCATCACGGCTTCTGGGCATAATATTTTTATGTCCCTTTTTGGATTCCACTACTTCATGGTTTTGTGGGCCATCACTTCAGCAGTTTTAAAAAAGGTTAGTGGTACCTTCGGTCGCCACGCGTCCCAATTTTATTTGTCCTTAGCTTTCGTGCGGTTTCCCACTTCCGCCATCATGGAGCCCCTCGCTCATTAACTTGTCTTTCTCGGGACTCCTCAAGTTCACTACCCCATGAACTTATCCGACTCCTTGACAATTAATATCTTTAAAGAAAGCGAAGAGTTCCCGCTTACTTCTTTTGTTTATAATAAAGCTCATTTGTGCATTTACTTTCATTTCTTAACCCTCCACTTCTTCAAACATTTTGCATCCTTCTCAGTTTAAATCCCTTCCTCGAGGATGGATACCCTTCCAGGAGATGTGTTGTTTGTAATCATCAAGAAAGTAGCAGCATTTGGGGCTAAAGACCTTATCATGTTTGAGTCTGCTTTCCCTTTTTACCAGGACCTCACTCGTGACAAGGCAGTTCTTAGGGCCTTACCTCATAGTTGCTTATGGTATCTCACTGATCACTCTCCCAGTGAAGGAAAGCGTAAGCTCATGCGTCAAATATCTCACAGTGGGAATGCGATGTATGGTGTGGCATCAGCGGCCCAAATGCTCCAGCGAGATAATCCTGACTTGGAAGAGATAAATCTCATTCTCAGAGAAGCAGCTGCTCATAGGTCTGATAGTGCTAAGTACTTTGGCCTTATACTAAAGGTGCTGGCTGAAGAGAGTTTTTCCCTGTATAAAGTTCTTCCTGTCTTCAGGGACCTCTTTGAACGCAAACAACTCGCTGAATGCGGTCGAGCCTTGGATAATATTGGCGGCATTCCTTTCTTATGGGAACACTACTGAACAAGGCCTTTGCCTCCAGGCCTGAAGTATAGACCCACTTGCACCTCTAAGGGGACCGGTAAGGGTCATGGGAGGAGGCCCAACATCTTCTGGAATCCTCCTGGAGATGACGAAGAATATTCGACAACGGACCTCTGCCTTCTATGTCGCCTCGATGTCGAAATTTCCTGGTTCCTCGTTCATTTCTGTTTCTTGGAAGATGCAAGGTTCTAGCTTTGCTTAGGGTTTCCGGAATCTACTAATGTGTCAAATTACCGGTAGGCGTAGAACTGTATTCAACATTTTGTATTCCAGCCCATTGGATGGCTTTTGATTCACTCAAGAACAACTGCCATTTGCTTTTTGTTTTTCTTTTGGTTTTTGTTATGCTTTACTTTATGACAAAACAATGTCCAATTTCTTTGTAACGTTTCGACAATGTTTTGTATTGTTTTGCTAACTTCAAAGCCCAATGTTTGTTTCTTGTTGAATTCTCATGTTTGTGCTATTTCTATTTTCACACAATAGGCTTATACTTTCAGCACATGCCTTCATTTCGACATATAATCAAAGAAATTTATTCCTTTGACAAATTGTAAATGGTAAAGATTTTCAATTTTCAAGGTAAAAATTATTTGCATCAAAGAGACATAAACCAACGTTTGTAATGAAAACTTCAATAAACATAACTCTTTGCCCCCGCGTTTTGCTATTGACAAGCCTTTCAAAAAGGGCATTAAAGAAGAATTACATCTATTGTGGCTTCAACCACTTCCTTTGGTTTCTACCCAAAACTTTGAATATTAATGGCAACTAATGCCAATTTTACCATTTGATTTTCAATTAGGAATCATACAAATTCCTTATTATAGATACAATCAAATTCATGTCCTATTGACCAAAGTTTCCTTAAGTTTCAACCTAAGTGTTTTGATAGTATCTTTACTAATGGTTTCTCAACCATATTTTGTTAAATGCCGGCCACTAAGGCCTACTTAACCTCATGTTTCGGTTAAACAACCGTGATTTTGCTCTAAGCATTTTGCTTAGATGTGAAGATCATCTTCGTCATTCCCTAAGGTTAGGGAATTCAACTCTTCCACATTAGGTTCTGTGTCGAGAGTCTCCCATTCCTACATGAAACCATGAGTTGGATGAAGTCTTATAGAACTCGTATCTGCTTGATTAGCACCAATAGCTTTTGCAGATGAACATGGAGAAATTTTTGCTAGACTTTTGTCGAAAGTCTTTCTTGTAATCTGATTCACTTCAGCAAGAAAATAGCTTTGGTCAGCCTCAATGTTTTCGACTGTACCATCATCTCTCCAAATTGAAATCCTTTGATGCATGGATGAGGGAACAACACCAATCCCATGAATCCATTCTCTTCCTAACAACAAGTTGAAGTTAGCTTTCGATGGGACTACCATGAACAAAGTTTGTCTGACCACAGTTTCCACCGTTAGACTCACTTGGAGAGCACCAAGGGAATGACCAACCTTTCCTTCATAATTTGACAGAATTACATTATGAGGCTTCAAATCTTTGTCGGTCTTACCAATCCTTTTGGGTAAGGATTGAGGCATCAAATTGATAGCAGCACCACCATCGACAAAACTTTATTGATACCAATCTCATCCACTTTGGCTTGGATGAACAAAGGTTTATGATGATTCGGTTTATGATGATTCTTCCTCGAATCATCAAGTTTTTCGAATATGGCTTTTCGATCATCCCTTAGAGCCATCATTTGTTACAAAGTAGCACATGGGTTTTTATTCCTCCATGTCCTTGGGATCGAACTTTTCTTCTGAATACTCGACTTATACACCATATCATATTCAGCTGGCAAAATAGAAACCACATTGCATATGACGTGAAAGGCCGGTTCAAAAACAATAAACTTTGAACCCAATTCATCATCTTCATCAGGATCCTCTTTGATTAGGGGAGGAGACAACCTTTCTTTCGCTGGTCTTCTTCCTGATTCGACCATTCTTTGACCATCACTTGGGTCAGTAGTTTTGTCTTCAAGGCTTACAGCAACGCCATTTTTGGACCTCTGGCACCTTCTCCATTGAGTCCTTGTCATGGGATTCTTCCCCTTGTAGTTGTTGTTGTACGCATACTTCTTTGACTTAAAGGCAATACCATTTTTGTTATCAGCAGTACTGGTGCTTCCTTTCACCACACTGTTTTTCTCGTGTTGCACATTCTTATGGGTCGACTGAACCCATTTTTGGTTAGGTGCATAAGGAACAAAAGCTTTTCCTTGACCACTTTTATTGACATAATTGGTGGTCGAAGAGTTATTGGTGAAAGGAATATGACTCTTTGTAAAGAAAAACTTAGGTCTATGATCATAAGATCATTTCCCTCTTTTCTTATGTTTTGGGATAGAACTTTCAAGGCCTTTAGTTGCCACTTTTTCAAATACAACACTACATCTAGGGAAAATCATTACCTCCGAATTCTTTAGCCTGCATCAATTGAGGAAGTCAATCAATTCTTCTTCAGTTGTAGGATAGGTTGTCTTTAACTTCTCGTCGAACTGAGACTCTGGGGTAGTCTCTTCAACATGTTTTGCATCTTTAGTAATGTCCACCATTTGACATTCCGCAACATCAGCTCTTGCTTCAACTTCTGCTTTGACAGACAAACCTTCGACAACATCAATAATTGCCTCAACCATGTTGCAGCCTGCAATATCAGTGTACATCATTCTAGCATCTTTCAAAGGATCAGAGTGTACTTGCATTTGAGGCTTTGGTTTGCCTATAAACTTCAATCTGCCTTCATTGAGACCCTTCTGAATCAAATCCCTAAAAAGAGAACATTGTGAGGTGTTATGTCCCAAATAATTATGGTATTTATAAAAACTTCTTTGCTTATGTTGCTCTAGTGGTGGGATTCTTAAATCCTTAGGTGCCACCACTTGACCATCAGCAACTAAGAGATCATAAATCTCGTCGCATTTTGTTACGTCAAACATATATGTTTTGGGAATATATCTTTCATTGCTTGATTCGACGGGATTATTCCCCTCTAAGGGCCCTAACGATTTACACGTATAAGGGGGCCCTGGTCTTAGTTCAGCAATGTCAATCTCCTTTGTTTCCAGAGGCGGAGAACAGTAGGGCCCAAGGTGGGCCACGGCCCACCCCCAAAAAAAATCAAATTTTTTTTCAAGAGGGAAATTACAAAAATACCCTTGGATTGATTTGTTTTTTCTTGTGGCCCACCCAACCTCTTCACTTCCTCTGTTAGATATAAACTTCTCATTCTCTTCTCACTCTCTCATTCTTTTCTCATTATCTTGTTTGTTGTTATTGTTTGTTGATAGTTGGTAATTGAATTTTAAAACTGCAATCTTATTTATTGAATTGACTTAATTGAATAAGATTATAGGATTAGAGGACCATAAGATGGATTTTTCAACTTATGCATATGACTTGTCACTTTGTTAGTGTTTATTGAATCATTCTTATTTGCTACGAAGGTTTTTTTTTTTATATTGTAGTTCAATTTAAGTTCAGTTTATGTTTAACTAAGAAGACTTTTTTTTCAACTTATGCATACTGTAGTTCAATTTTTTTTTATCATTTTAAAAGTAGTTTATGTTTAACGTATGCATATAAGAAGACTTTTTTTTTTTTTTCAACTTATGCATACTGTAGTTTATGTTTACCTACGATGGCTTTTCCTTATACTTGCTAGTTTTTTTTCCTTTTCATAAACTTTTAATAATGCTTAATTTCTTTCATTTAGATTGCTATTGACTTATGGAATTATTTGATTTTTTTGAAAAATTGATCATTTTTTAAGAGGAAAGTTTGTGGAGTGAAAGAGATGAACAAGGAATAACTTATACATCTCAACCTGTTAAAGTTTCAAGAATTGAACTAAGATCGTGTTTGGTTGTAACTAAAAGGAATAAAATTTACTTCATGATTGAACAACTTTGTGCTCAACGTTTATTACAACATAAATTTTATGTTTATATATTAAAGTTAATTTTGTTGGCCCACCCCAGATATATTTTCTGCCTTCGCCACTGTTTGTTTCGACATCACCGAAAGCTATGTTGAACTCTTGGTTGCTTTCGTCCGATCCGATATAAGAAACTTTTTCTCTTTTGTGATATTTCTGAGTTTTGGCTTTCTCAGCCCTTAGTCTTTCGACATGTAAAACTCTATCGGCCAACTGGACCATATCTCTAAAGTGTTGTGTGTCTAGTTTCTTCCTGATGGAATAATCTAGGCCACCAGCGGCCATTTCGACTAACTCATGTTCAGGCACTTGAGTGAAACATCTTGTCTGTAACAACCTGAATCTATTGAGGTAATCATCAATGGATTCAGTGTGATTTCTCTTGACACTTGCCAATTCCTTTAGACTTATTTTAGATTGACCCATGTAAAAGTGTTCATGGAATAACCTCTCTAATTGAGTCCAACTTTGGATCGAATGTGCTGTAAGAGTAGTAAACCACGTGAAGGCATTGTTTGTTAGAGAATTTGGAAAGTATTTCAATCTTAAATTATCATCATTTGGTAGATCTTCTGCCTCTGTCAAATATCGTGCGATGTGTTTGACAGTGGACTCACTGATATCACCTGCAAATTTGGTGAACTTAGTAATTTTATAGTCCCTAGGAAGTTCAGACTTTAATACCTTCCGACAAAGGAGAAACAAAGTTTGGCCTATGTAGGCCAATATTAAACCATTTTGAGCCATTATATTTTCGACCAAATTGGCTATATTGTTATGTGCTCCTATGTTTTGTTGTTGGACATTTCTAACAACTTCATCAGCATCACTATTTCTATCCACCAAGACCACCTCAGGCTGACCTTGAATCATGGGTTCGACCGGTTGAGGCACAGGTTGTGGCCTCTGAACCACTGGTTCGACCAACCGCAACGGTTGTTGGTTTTGGACTTTTAGAACCGGTTGGTAAACAGGTTGTGGAGGCGCAAAGAAATCTGTTATGCTCCCTATTTATGTGGTTAAGGCTTGGTAACTCCGGTTTGTGTCCCGTATCAAAGGACTAAACACAGTACAAATTTGTTGTGTCAACAAATTAACCATTTCGTGATTAATCTCATCCATTTGTTGTCTTAACAAGTTCATCGAATCTGTCATTAAGACTGGTATTTCGACCAAAAATGCTAGAACTTGAGGGACTATGTATGTTGTGGGTTGTGAACGGATTTGCTTGGTCTGCAAATTCGGACGCAATATTATGTACATTTGTCATCATCGAAATTTGGCATACCATACGATTGTTCCCTAGAAAGGTTCTGCACATATATGTTTCGATCATCAAGCCTAGGCTTGACTAAAGGAGAACTTGGAATACTGGTAGTTGAAGGAACACCAGCAGTGAATGGGGGCACAAAGGTTCCCATTTCTAGTCGTGTAATTGGAGAGGACGTCGAAACGGTTGAGGGAGAGGTTACTCCCGTTTCCGTCAAAACTGGCATAGCCATGGTTGCCTCCACAGGGGTTGGCACGTTTATATCTCCCAAAGGAGAAGTCGCTTGTAAAGATTGTGCTTATGAAGACGATTGTGAAGAGGATGAACTGGCTCGAGCCATAGATTTACCACTTCTCAAATGCATACACAAACAATTTGGTGTCTTTAGCAATAAAGTTACCCGGAAATAGTAACAAAATTCTAAAAACGGATCTCACAAGGAGATGGATTTTGAAAAAGTTTTTGAAGAACAGTTTTTATGAAAAAGTTTTTGAAAATCAATTGCACAAACAGGGTCCCACCGGGCGTGCCAATTTGTTTACCGGTGTTTTCGGCAAACTACGGGCTAGTTCTGATTATTACAAGCGAGACCGAACTAGAAATCTCAGGACATGTTGTGCAAAGGTTTAGATCGAAAACGGTTTGAAAAAGGCCACGAAATGCACTCAAGTTACTTAGAGAGCAGGACGAGTTTTGAAATAAGAAAGTCACTGTCTCTCGACAGGTTTGAGATTGCAAGTAAAAGCAAGACAAAATCAAAGTAAAGAGTAAAAGTTTAAACGCATAAACTTAAAGGAAAAAGGTAAAATGCATTGCATTAAAAGTATAGTGGTCTACAAATCAGTTTACATATGTTCTGTATAACTGGTTTTCCTAGACGCCGGTAGTTTGAGTGTTGTAGAATTTCTATAAATGATTTGCAACCCATTTTCCGACTTGGAAACTCTTATTTATACCTAAAGAAAATAACTGGCAAAACACTAATCCCATGATGAACACTTTCTCCATCTTGGACAACCGCTTGTCCCCACGTTTCTACTAAGGGAACCGCTCTTGAGCTTGAAATCGGGTTTTCCCGCCTAGAGTACTCGACTTCGACGCGATCGCTCTTTCAGCCTTGCTCTGTCGAACTTCTGACTATGCGCTCTAGGCTTGCCATTCTGTCAAAATCCTCAAGTTGAAATGAGAAAGCCTTCGATTACTGCAAAGTTAAAGGTCAACCAAATGTTAACCATATTAAATGAGCCTGTCGAATTTACAAGCTAACAAAGTAATGACACATATGCCGTATTTTAGTTATATCTGAAGTTGTAAAAGTCCAATTAGGATGTTCTTTGATGCGTTAGAACGGGAACAAATTTTCGTACAACTTCTATTTCACTCATCTTAACCAGATTTGGCTTCTATCATGATGAAAAATATCCTGAAAGTAGAACAAGCAATTTTGATATTTTCCTTGTGTTGTGGGATTCATTAGAATATTAGCTAAATATAATAAATAGGAGGAAACAAAAGGGGGGACGTTGGAGCAATAGCTAGTTTTTTTTTTTTTTTTTGCATTTGTGATATTGTAGTTAGCCAATATCGCAATATCACCCAAATATTATCCATAAAGTTGCAACCTTAGGTAGGTAAATGAAGAAGATGGTTTGTGTCTATCCGGTTCAAAAACTCATCCATAGCCAATCTACTAGGTGAGTGGGCTCCTCTATATTGATGTGAACCGATTATAGTATTCAATTTCAAGTGTCCAACACAGGAGCAGGCATGAGAAAAACATTTTATACATTTGATGTGAACCGATTATAGTATTCAATTTCAAGTGTCCAATACAGGAGCAGGCATGAGAAAAACATTTTATACATACTAGCATGAAGACACACAAACGTGCTCGTCTTTTCGTTTTTACTAGCAATAAACAATGAATGATAAAAGATAAAAAAAAGTTTGAATGAATGGTAAGATTGGAAAAAAAAAATATTACACCAAAATATAATATATTTTTTTATGTGGTTAAAATAAGATTTTTTTTTATAATGTCTAATATTTTTTATATTGGTGTGGATTGGCCGTTCTACCTTTGTTGATTGTAGCTATATTAATGTGATCTGCCTAACTTTTTAATTGATAATTAAAAAAAATAGGAAATAGTTTAAATAAAGGAATTATTAGAACGGAAAAGTCTAGTCCAAAATATCATGTCTCTTTGATATACGGTATACATAGTTTTCAAATTTCATTGATAGCACTTCTCGTAGAGCATAATATTGCTTATTCGGTTTTAGGCTACATCATACATAATATTGTTTCACGTGGAATTTCACAACACACGTTTTTTCCAAATTCAAGGAGGACAATTTGTTTTTCAATGATATTATATTCCAAAATTTTGGTTCTTTGTTTTTCAATGATACTATATTCCAAAATTTTGGTTCTTTAAAGGTATATTTCGACGTAGATTAAGGAATAACTAACGAGCAGTGCTATATATAGCGACTGCATTTCACTCGAATTAGAGAAGAACCAAATTTGCAGTTGAGTGAAAGAAGTCTGGTTAAATGGTAATGAGTTAAAATTGGTAAATCCAATTGATAAAAATCTATTGTGGATGTTGTTTTTCAAGAAGAAAACTATAAATTGAAATTTAGTCATGTAATCCAATTGTTTTCTTTTCTTTTTTGTGTACATTTTTGTAGCGCAAAAGGTTTACATTGGTTTAACAATTAAGTTATGCTTCATGTTTGATTCAAAATTTCCAATTGGTTTTATTCCTTACCAATGTAGGTGTGAATCGGAGTAATGAAGCACAATATTAAGGTGAATAGTTTCGGCTAATGTTCAATGGCTTGGAGCAAGATAATAACGCAATGAAGATGGTAGCTTAATGTTGGAGATGAAAAGAAGATTGAGTTTTGATGAAGTAAAAGCCTTACAAAAAGAGCTTTAAGTTGAACAACAAGCTAGATCAAACGTGATATTAGAGATTTTGATGTTTTTAAGTTTGAGTACTATCAATCACTTTGTTTGCACAAATAAATAACCCACTTGAAATCCTTTTTTTTTTTTTCCTTCGAGGAAACCCACTTGAAATCCATTAGTTATGTGATAATCTGTAACTACTTTTACTACATCAATATGGTATATACATGGGGAGTTTCTATGGTGTAGTCAAGAAATGAATTAAATGATCACATTGAAGCTAGAATTCTGATATATAACTTTTTTTGCATTTTATTATAATTAGATAGCAATGTAAAAAAAAATATATAGATAGCTAAACAGGAAACGCATTAAACCAATTGTACTAAATGCTAATGTGATTTAGCTTATGTTTTGTCCCTCTGTCTCTAATTATAAGCTTTTTTTTATGATGAATTGCATTCTTAAATATAAGTCCCTATTTTTTTAAACGTAATATGTGTTTTGATTTTTTCCTCTTCAAACATACCCCTTGATAGTAATACAGATTTATATTTGATGAAGGGAACAATTTGCAAGTTGTTCATGGTACCCATGTAAATGCTAGAATAAGGGTAATTGAATCCATATATTAATGCACTTACAGCAAATATGATCGATCAATAGCCTGTTTGTTACAGAGTTTTTCTACCCACGTTTTCTGTAAAAGCACGGCAGAACCCACTTTAACCCAAAAGCTCCAATTGCTAGCTTTTAAAAATCACGGCAAATTTGCTTTGGAAATCCCCCAATCTTGCTTTTTTGCTTGCAAACTCCATCCCAAACAAGCACCAAGTCTCACAAGATTTTACCTTTCAAAAAAAAAAAATCACACAAGATTTTTTTTTGTATTTGATTATTTCACACATTAAAAAAGAATGGTAAATTTTGTCAAAAAATTGCAAATTTAAATAAAGTGAATGGTGATTTAACGAAATTGCTCATAATTATTTATGTACTCACTCCGAATTTATATATAAGTAAAAAGTTAAATTTATTTGGTCCATATTTGGATCAAATAAATTTGACCTTTTGCTTATATATAAGTCCAAAGAGAGTGTTTGTATTATCATCTATGGATTTGGTCAAATCTATGTATTTGGTCAAAGTTATGTCGTTGAATTAAAAGTTATGTCAATAAGTAATATTGATGACAATGTCTTTTATACTATTTGATGTCAGATTATATTTTAACATCAATAAAAATACAATATAATTTATTGGTCTCTATTATAGCCGATGAGACCCGTTCGTCCTTGATTATTGAAATATTTATTGGGTTTTATGTATTTTCAAATCTTCATTATAACTACACCACGAAAACAAAATACATTTTGAAATGATTTTAGCCCATATGACCCGTGCGCCGCACGGGTCATCAATCTAGTTTTTTACAGTGGCGGAGCCAGGATTTTTCTAGAGCCTGGGCGAAATTTGTATCCCGAATTCATATATGACATAATATATATATATATATATATATATATATATATATATATATATATATATATATAGTCATAAATAGAAATAAAAGAGGTTCATTATTTTTTAACAAAAGTACAATTTGAAATAAGAGAGAAGAAATATAACATGACAATAACGTGTTAAATAAAATTAGGAGGTAAATGCCCTTGTACTTCAACAAAACGGTCTTCGCGGTGTGAATTAATCAAAACGTTTCACAAAACGTATTAAAACTATTTATATTATCATATAATGTATAATAACTTAGATTAATACTTTTTTTCATAATTATAACATGTTTAAAGTAAATATAATAATAAAAATAGACTACATTTAGTAAAGATAGAATGTTTGACAGATTGAAAAGAAATTAACTAATAAATAACTATTCATAGCATATCTTTAAACAAAGTTCATGATCAATTAACTACATTTAGTTCACATCATAAATTTTTACGAATAAAAAAGAGGCATTAAAGTGCCAAAAATGGTGTAAAAAATAATAAAAATGGTGAAGAAATAAATAAAATTAAAGTTGGCTCAGCTGGATTAAATATGGACCAATTGATGTATCAAGGGGTCCAAATTTAATCACTAAAGGGTTCATCACAGCCACAAGATCTAAATCAAAGAGTTAAAAAAACAAGGGTGCAGATATGAAAAAGGGGTGCAAAAGCAACAGCATATAGGACAAAACTGCAGGTGGGACCCGCGGTCAACAAGGAAGGAAGGAGGTCAACTCCTTCTTCTTCCTTTCTTCACGTTGAACAACAACATGAAAACACCATCATGCTTCAAAAATTAAAATCTCAATTCTTCACCAAATCTCACAAACTAAAATACCATTTTGCTTGGATTTTCACGCTGACCATGAATCTAAGCTTATATTTCACAGTGAATGTTTGTATAGAGAGAAAAGCAGAGCCTGGGCAAAAGCAAGTAAAGCAGAAGCAGAAGCTTGGAGTCGCGACTAATGGGTTGGGCTTGTTGCAAGTAAAGCAGAAGCAGAGTCTGGGCACTAGCCCAGCCTAGCTGGGGGGTGAAACCGCCCCTGGTTTTTTATATTGGTGTGGATTGGTGTTGATTGTAGCTATATTAATGTGATCTGCCTAACTTTTTAATTGATAATTAAAAAAATAGGAAATAGTTTAAATAAAGGAATTATTAGAACGGAAAAGTCTAGTCCAAAATATCATGTCTCTTTGATATACGGTATACATAGTTTTCAAATTTCATTGATAGCACTTCTCGTAGAGCATAATATTGCTTCTTCGGTTTTAGGCTACATCATACATAATATTGTTTCACGTGGAATTTCACAACGCACGTTTTTTCCAAATTTAAGGAGGACAATTTGTTTTTCAATGATACTATATTCCAAAATTTTGGTTCTTTGTTTTTCAATGATACTATATTCCAAAATTTTGGTTCTTTAAAGTATATTTCGACGTAGATTAAGGAATAAATAACGAGCAGTGCTATATATAGCGACTGCATTTCACTCAAATTTTTCACGACCTCACGCTTTTATTTATTTTCAAAAGTACTTTTAATAATAGAACCATTACTAGTATTGGATTTGAAGCCCTTGATTGATGAACCTTTTAAATGTTGAGATATACTTTCCACTTCTCATACACACCAAGTTTCTTCTCATCAGTAAGACACACTTGTGCCTATAAAGGATGAAGCGGTGTGAAGCGGTTGTGGGCTTGTGTGGCAGAAGAAAACAGAGATAAAGCAAGAGAGAGAACCACAATCCAAGATGTGTCATAGGAAAGTAAAAATAAAACAGACAATTTGTCTTACCATGTGGTTCGTGATGCTCTCGCGATGATATCTCTCGCAAGATTGAGTATTTCCCATAACTTAATTCATGTATATATAAGTACTGAAATATTCTTGTACCATAATCATTAAATGCTCGTGGAAATTTTAATTATATCGTAGGCATTATTTGAAAGATAAATGTAAAATATACGATATTATTTGAAAGATAAATGTAAAAAATGTGTTGAATTTTTAAAACACTCAATTTCGATACAAATATAATGAAACATCTAATATAACACTGATCCAAAGATGGATCTCACTACTTTTAATAAACTTTAATATAATATTTTATATTTCTATTTTTATGTCTATAAAATTCATTTTTCATAAAAAATAGTAAAGGCTCATCATTCAACGGTGAAAAGGCCTAGCCATGGGTGGCCCTGAGGATGTGCGGAGGGGCGGTAGCTCAGGGCACCATTTTTTTAGAGGCGCCAAAATTATTATTTTTACTTAGTAGTTAATATTATATAAATTTATTTCGTTTTAATTCGTTTTGATTAATTTTATTGAAAATATATTTTAGATAACTTTGATTATAAATGAATATTTTGCAACAAAAAAAAAATGCAAGAAGAAAAAAATTGGAATTATTAAAATGGCACAATTTGTCGTTTCGTCTAGGGTACCAAAAATCTTAGGTTTGGCCCTGGACCTAACGACACATCTTGTTATCAGTTTTCCTTCTATTCCTTCTATTCATGTGGAAGTAATTTTTGATATATATAATTGATACATGTATCGTTCAAAAAAAAAAGTTCATATTTAACACGTCCAAAAAAATAAAAGTACTTCAACAACCAAAGTTTTGGAATATGCGAAGTATTTGTTGAAGTTTCAATTATTTTCTGATACAGATTGTGTGTGGTCCAAAACGATTTCAAAAACTCAATGCTTGGTTATAAACATCCACATACAATACCAACTTTCATGTATAAAAAACGGTGGGATTTAGAATGGGAAAGGATAGTTTTTTCCCACCATGGGAAAGTTGGATTTCTACCATTAGATTAAAGTGGTGTACTGGTCTTATCTGGTCTACCTGTATTGTATTCATCCTCTAGCTCTGGAATTTTTCACCGGAATCAAATAATCTTCCACCTCTTTCTTCTTCTATGTCTCCACCACCACCACCACCACCACCACCACCAAACAGAAGCATTTGCTTCCAACCTCTCTTGTTCTCACACAACCATCATCACCACAAACATCACAAACTTATCAAACACCAACATCAACAATTTGTTAACCCAAACAAAATCATTCATTCCTTGAAACCCCAATCTTTTTTAAACTCATAACCATTAAAATTAAAGTTAATAAATTTATTCTGGATTATGCATTAAAAAAAAAAATCATCATTTTGATGATTTGTTCATCATTGTTTTATTAATGGTTCAAGATCAATACCAAGAGAAATACTTATTTTCGATGACCCAATGAACGATTCTCAAGGGCTGTTCTTTTTATCAGAGAATAATCCTCTTATTGGAAATCAAGGTGAAATTAGAAAAAATTGTCGCTATGTTAATGCCAATTAGATATAAATAATTGGCTAGCAATATAGCATAAGGTTCTGTTATTTGTTGATAAATTGATTGGAGATGGAGTTCGTCCGTGAAGATTGAATCTCCAGAAATGATAATGATCGAATATCAGATCTGAACCATGAAAAGAGTGTAAGAGAAAGGAAAAAAATGTAGTGTAAGCAGTCTATGATAAAATTAATACTTCTTTTTAATCTAACGGTTGAAAAACACTTTCCCATGGTGGGAAACAACTATCCTTTCCCATTCTAAATCCCACCATAAAAAACAGATTACCTTTGAGTAACTTGTAGTAAACATATAACATGATCATGAAGTATTTCACTCTAGTTTACACTCATTTGAAATGGGTGTTAGATTTCCTTCTCTTCTATCCCTTTTACAATCTCTATGATCCTCACGTGCCAGACATTGGAGAAGAGGTTTCTAGGTTACATGATGAATCAACTCTTGACTCAGAGGAATATGTTGATTGTGCTGTGTGTCTTAGCAAAATTGGAAAAGGAGAGGTTACAAGAGTACTGAGGTGTGAACATGTATTTCACAAAGATTGTATAGATCAATGGGTGAGTTTAATAAATCCCACTTGTCCTCTTTGCAGAAAACCAGTTGGACCAAGAAGGATTATTAGTGAGTTTGGAGTGGAAGTTTTATTTTTTGAGTTTTGTTCTGTTCATGCAAATGATGCCAATGACACTTGGTGGCTACGTTGAGTATTGGGCAATCATCCCGTTTATTTCACTTATTTGCCAAAACAACGTCAAACCGCCACCATGATTTTAACAAACCTACTGTGATATCAAATAGTATGTACGTAATAAAAATAAACTAAAATGTGAAAATTCATAATCCACAATGTTCTTATTTAAGTTCCCGGTGCATGGGGAAAGGAAATTAAGTTTATTATTTACTCTTAATGCAATTAGAGTCACTAGTTGTATATTAGTAGATACTCCTTCCGTCTCAAATTATAAATCATGCAATTAGAGTCACTAGTTGTATATTAGTAGATACTCCTTCTGTCTCAAATTATAAGTCATTTGAAAAAAAATATTGTCCTAATTTATAAGTCGTTTTACAATATCAATGAAATATTAATGTTATATTTCCTATTACACCATTTACTATTTATTACTCTCACTAATTTCAATTCTTTGATTTATCTTTCTCATACCATTTATTAAGGACAAATTTGTAAAATAACTCTTAATATCTTCTTCTCATACAAAATTAATTATATTTCTAAATACGTGTGAAATACCCAAAACGTCGTATAATTTGGAATGAAAGGAATGTAAAAGTTAGTTATACTAGTAAATTAGTTAGTTGTTCCTTTAGGATAGTGAGATGGGATCTCAGATCTAGGAGTTCCTAGGTTGAAGTCTAGACAGGTAGGTCCTATGTCATATAGTGTAAACGAGGAGTTTGCTGAGAGCTATTGAATAAGGACTACACTAGTGGATTTCCTTCCTGGCTTGGTAGCCCCCAGACGTAAGCGTGTTGTGCTGAACTGGGTCAACAAACTCACTGTGTTCTTTACTTTCTTGTCGTTTATTTTTCTTGTTTTTACTTATGTTTTTATCGCGCGATGTTGGAACATTAAACGGAACACTGCAAACGTTAAAACATCTGACAGAACATTTAAAACATCTGACAAAATTAATTATATTTTTAAATACGTGTGAAATACCCAAAACGTCGTATAATTTGGAATGAAGGGAATGTAAAAGTTAGTTATACTAGCAAATTAGTTAGTTGTTCCTTTTATCAGATATATAAGTTTTTGTTACTCAATATCAATATGAGTTGTGTTATTTGAACAACCAATTTATTAATAATTTATGAGACAACTATAGAATTACAAAGAAAAAATAGGTATTGACACGAAAACCAAAGCAATAAAGAGATAAAGTAAAAAATGATGTGAGTATGAGAGAAAGTTATTCACAATTAGGAACAAGAAATTCACAATTGAATTATTACTTAACAATCAAGTAACAATGCACAACATAATCCACAAAACCAATAACTATTGCAAACCAAACCTAACCTTAAACAAGATATTACTAACACAAGAAACTACACAACTTTGATGTATGTGATAAATTAATCAACAAGTCAATTTCTAGAATGAAATGTGGTTGAATTGATGAAACAACAAGTTCTTGAAAATTGGTTCTAGAATTTATTCAATCACAAAGCATATAGTGTAACAGCCCGATTTTTCGATTAGATTTATTTTAATTGTGTTATATGTGCTCTTGTGTGAATATTTGCCTCTGTGTGTATTTTTGGTTGGGAATTGTAAAATTCGGTGTTAGAAAGGTATTTTAGTCATTTTGGACTTAGGGGCATTTTGGTCATTTTGAGAGTAAGGGTAATTTTGTAATTTTGTTGAGGGTTATTTTTAGTGCTTAGTGAGAGTTATTATTTTACTAAGTGTTGGAGAGTGGGGTAATTATTTAGTTTACCGTTAAGTGACCGTTAGTGTTATATTTTACCGTTAAGTGAGTAGTAACATTTTGGGGTTAGAATAGAAATGGGTTAGGCCCATTAGGACATTGTGAGTTGAGCCCAATTGAGTAGAGCTTATATAAACACTAGTTGGTAGTGAAATTGGGGCTTTACCAACATTTCATTTCATTTTCAATTAAGATAGAGAGAAATAAAGGTTTGAAATGGAAGAACAAGAGGAAGGGGTTGGAGACTAGAGCTAGAAGATGAATTCATCATCTAGGAGCTAAATTGAGGCTTGGGTTAGAAATTCTTGGTGCAAGAGGTAAGAGGGTTAGGATTCACTCATAATTTCATAACTTTTCTGTTTTACCCATTTTTATGAAATTGATGAATTGATTTTTAATTGTGAAATTCGTGCTTATGTTGTGATGCAATGTTTGGATATGTAAATTGAATGATTATTGAGTTGTTGATGATGAAATTGCAAGCTTAAATCATGTACATATGTATGCTTTGTGTTTCACCCAAAAATTGTTGATATGAGATGTTGTTGTTGATGAATTGTGATGAATTCATGATTAGTTGTTGTTGTTGATGTTGTGAGGTATTGTTATTGATGAATGGAACCTTGGGTTATCAAAATCTTTGAGCTTGTGATGATTTGTCTTGTTATTTTTGAAGTTTTATGAAATGGGTCAAATGATGAATTTTGTGGGAAGAGTTTTGGTGCAAATTTTATATGGATTTGAGTGTCTTTTCATGTTTAGAAATGTTTAGACAAACCTTGGAATCAAATTTGGGCATTGGGGAGTCAAAATTGGGGTTTTGGGGTGAAAATGGTTCTTTTTCCCGAAACTACTGTCACAACTCGCAACCGCGCTCGCAATGGCGAGTTGAATGCGAGCAGCAGGGGCTCCCTGGAGCTAACTCGCAATGGCGAGTAAAGTTACTCGCATTGGCAAATTACACAGGGCACCAACCCCTGTTTCGCGTTCTTGCATCTTTTTCCCTCGTTTCAGTTTTGATTTGGTCTTGGGTGTAAACCTGGAAGTTGTAGATAGTCTTGTTATCATTCCAATGGCGTTGGTTTGACTTGAAAATGATTCTTGGATTTTTAGTTATGAGGAAGATACTTTAAGGATGTCTTAGAGGAATTTTACGAAAACTCCGCATAACCACTTTTAAGTCAACCCAAACATTATGGATTGTTTCCTACTTTCAAACTTGAGTTCTATAAGTTCAATTATAATTTTTAAACTGTGATGTGTTGGGTTTAACTTGTTTTGCTTAGAAAATGGAAAATTTCTTGAAAAGTGTTTCGGTGAGATGAACTTTGTGATTTTTGTGAAGTCGTCGTATTTGGCCGATGAAATGCTTTCGTAGCCTCTATTGCATGCACAAGTGACTTGTGAGAGTACATGGCATAGGCAATTGAACTTGTTTACTTTGTTTTGGCTTAATTGCTCAATTATTTTTAATGTTGTGACTTTGAGAGACGAACTTGATTGAAATTGAGTTTTGAGAGCCAATTGTATATGAATCCTTTACGGATAGTCGTTATACCTTATGTGAAGATGATTGGTGGTGTATATATGTGACAACTATATGTTGCTTGAATTATGAATGTTGTTGGTGATTGTACATATGTTAAGTGGTGGTGAATTGTTGTTGATTGCATGTGTACAAGTATTGGTGACGTTGAGGTGATTAGTTTGTGTGAACATATGCATTGTAGTTGAGTCATACGTTCATGCATTCATGACTGATGGTGGTGGATTTTATATCCAATTGAGGTGATTACGATGTTTTTGTTGCATCGAAGGTGACGACCTTGAGGTGATATGGTACCGCATGCATCTAGATGAGTCTAGAGCCATTGCATATATTGTTGGTGAATTGAATTACATTTGAGTTGTACTTGATGATTGAACTTGTTAATTGTTAATTGACATGGTTGAAATTGTGAGATGTGTATGATACACTTGTTGATACAAACTTGGAATGATGATACTGAATGATGTGTGTGTTGTGAATACTTGTGAATATATGTATGACTTGTTATCCTTCGTTCTTGAATATATCTTCATTTCAATGTTCTTGTTAAATCTTATATGGATTATGATGATGTAATGCTAACCCTCAGTGGTTTACCACCTACCTTTCCGTATGGACGGGTAGATGGAGTGCAGGGCGCTTAGAATGTGTGCTTGATGTTGCCGAGGAGCGGAGTTCCTCCTTTTTATATCCAAGTGTCTAGATTAGGGCTCTGATCTAGGCTAGTTCTTGTATGTTGTATTTTGTTTTGGATATGTAGTTTGGAGTTGAGACTTGATGTATCTGAGAGATGTATTTATTGTCATGAGATGTGGAGATGTTACTCATATGATTATATATATGTTCTGCTGCTATGTTTATAACACTTGACAATTTATACATGAATGTTGCTTTTGTTTTGATGACGTAGCATCTATTTCTAGAATATATTTGTATATTCACGCTTTTTACTGCTTATTAGAAGTAGGGTGTTACAAGTTGGTATCAGAGCTGTGATCAGTCCTTGTCTGGACTTGTATTCGTTGATTTTTCCTGTTAGTATGCGAATGGTAATGAGTTACCTTCGATACTTGGTTGTTGTGTTGTTGTTCTTATCCGTTGGTTGGTTTTGTGTAGTCTTGAGATGGCTGGTGGTAGAGATGATGCAGCGATTGTGCAGGCTTTGGCTTCGATGGCTCAGGTGTTGGCTCAGGCTAACGAGCAGGCGGCGGTTGGTCATCGTGATCCTGGTGAGGCTGGAGAGCGGAGGCCTGATCGTTTCTTGAGAAACAGTCCGCCGACGTTCAAGCGTAGGGATGACCCGGATGGAGCTCAGACATGGGTGCAAGCCATGGAGAGGATCTTTCGTGCTATGGTTACTAGTGAGGATCAGAAGGTCAGATTGGCTACTCACATGCTTGCTGAGGAGGCTGAGTATTGGTGGACCAATGCTAAGGGAAGGCTTGAGGCTGGTGGAGCTGTGACTTGGGCTAGGTTCAAGACTGAGTTTTTGAGGAAGTACTTTCCTGAGGATTTGAGGACTAAGAAGGAAGTGGAGTTCTTGAACTTGAAGCAAGAGAACCGTTCGGTGGCCGAGTATGCTGCAAAGTTTGAAGAGCTTTCGAGGTTTTGTCCGTACATCAATGCGGAGGATGCTATGGTTTCTAAGTGTGTGAAGTTTGAAAGCGGTTTGAGGCCCGACATCTATCAGTACATGTGTATTCAGGAGATCCGTGACTTTGATACTTTGGTGCATAAATGTCGTATGTTTGATGATGCCGGAAAGGCTAAGGTTAATCATTACAAGGCTCAGAATGAGAAGAAAGGAAAGAGTCATGGATTCCGGAAACCGTATAGCAAGGACAAGGGAAAGAAGAAAGAATCAGGTGGAAGCTCTAAGTCGAATTTTGCTGAGGTGAGGTGTTACAAGTGTGGCACATTGGGTCATTTTGCTAACGATTGCAAGAGTGGTGAGAAATGCTACAAGTATGGGGAAGCAGGTCACAAGGCTTTTGAGTGCAAGAAGGAGATCACTTGCTACAATGGTGGTGAGAAGGGGCATATCAGTACTAAGTGTACCAAGCCGAATAAGGCGGCGGGAAAGGTGTTTGCATTGAATGCGGAAGAGGTGGAGCATCCGGATAATCTCATCTGAGGTATGTGTTTTATCAATAGTACTCATTTGATTGCAATTATTGATACTGGTGCTACTCATTCTTTTATTGCAGATAGTTGTGTTAAGCGTTTGGGTTTGGTTGTGACTCCGTTGTCTCGAGGGATTATTATCGACACCCCAGCTAGTGGTTCGGTGACTACTTCGTTTGTGTGTGCTAAGTGTCCTGTTAGTTTCGGCAATGTTGATTTTGAGTTGGATCTTGTGTGTCTTCCGTTGAAGCATATGGATGTGATTTTTGGTATGGATTGGATGTTGACTTTTGGTGTTAACATTAATTGTTTGACCAAGAGTATAACGTTTTCTAAGCCGGTAGCTGATGAAGGTTGAAGGTTCTTGACCGCGTAACAAGTGAAGAAGTCTTTGGACGGCGAGGCTAGTGTGTTCTTGATGTTTGCTTCCTTGAAGGAAAGTAGTGAGAAAGGAGTTGGTGATTTGCCAGTAGTGCAAGAATTTTTAGAAGTTTTTCCGGACGACATTACCGAGTAACCGCCGGAGAGGGAAGTTGAGTTTGCAATTGATTTGGTACCAGGAACGAGTCCTATTTCGATTGTGCCGTATCGGATGTCTGCATCAGAGTTAGGTGAATTGAAGAAGCAGTTGGAAGAATTGCTTGAGAAGCAGTTTATCAGGCCGAGTGTTTCTCCTTAGGGTGCTCCTGTGTTGCTAGTTAAGAAGAAGGATAGAAGCATGAGATTGTGTGTGGATTATCGGCAGTTGAATAAGGTGACGATTAACAATCGGTATCCACTTTCGAGGATTGATGATTTGATGGATCAGCTGGTTGGTGCGGAAGTGTTCAGCAAGATTGATTTGAGATCAGGATATCATCTGATTAGAGTCAGGGCAGAAGATATATCCAAAACTGCGTTCCGAACGAGGTATGGACACTATGAGTATTATGTGATGTCATTTGGAGTATCTAATGCGCCAGGTGTTTTCATGGAATACATGAATAGAATAGTCCATCCTTTTCTGGACCGTTTTGTGGTGGTGTTCATAGATGATATTTTGGTGTATTCGAAGTCTGTGAAAGAGCATGCCGAGCATTTGAGGATTGTGTTGGGAGTCTTGAAGGAGAAGAAGTTGTTTTCTAAGTTGTCGAAGTGTGAGTTTTGGTTGCGGGAAGTGAGTTTCCTTGGTCATGTGATTTCTAAAGGTGGTATTGCGGTGGATCCGTCGAAGGTTGATGCAGTGTTGCAGTGGGAATCACCTAAGTCTGTTTTTGAAGTGAGAAGCTTTCTTGGATTGGCAGGATATTATCGGAGGTTCATTGAGGGATTCTCTAAGTTGGCGTTGCCATTGACGCAGTTGACTCGGAAAGGACAAACTTATGTTTGGGATGCTAAGTGTGAGAATAGTTTCCAAGAGTTGAAGAAGAGGTTGACTTCAGCTCCAGTGTTGATTTTGCTGAATCCGAAGGAATCTTTTGTTGTGTATTGTGATGCTTCTAAGATGGGTCTTGGTGGTGTGCTTATGCAGAATCGTCAGGTTGTGGCTTATGCTTCAAGGTAGTTGAAAGTGTATGAGAAGAATTATCCGACTCATGATTTGGAATTGGCGGTCGTTGTGTATGTGTTGAAGATTTGGAGGCATTATCTGTATGGTTCTAAGTCTGAGGTGTTTAGTGATCACAAGAGTTTGAAGTACTTGTTTGACTAGAAGGAGTTGAATATGAGGCAAAGAAGATGGTTGGAGTATCTTAAGGATTTTGACTTTCAGTTGAGTTATCACCCTGGGAAGGCGAATGTTGTTGCTGATGCTTTGAGTAGAAAGTCGTTGCATATGTCTACTTTGATGGTGTAGGAGTTGGAATTGATTGAACAGTTTCGAGATTTGAGTTTGGCTAGTGAGTTGACACCGGATGGTGTGAGGTTAGGAATGTTGAAGTTGACAAGTAATATTTTGGAAGAGATTAAGAATGGTCAGAAGGAAGATTTGGAACTTGTAGATCGTGTGGTGTTAGTTAACCAAGGTAAGGGTGGAGACTTCAGGTTGGGTAAGAACGGTGTTTTGATGTTTCGTGATCGTGTTTGTGTACCAGATGTTCTTGAGCTTAAGAGAAGGATTTTGGATGAAGGTCACAGAAGTAGTTTGAGTATTCATCCAGGAGCGACTAAGATGTATCAAGATTTGAAGAAGTTGTTTTGGTGGCCTGGAATGAAGAAGGAGATCGTAGAGTTTGTGTATGCTTGTTTGGTTTGTCAGAAGTCTAAGATTGAACATAAGAGGCCGTCAGGTTTGATGCAACCGTTGTTTGTGCCTGAGTGGAAGTGGGATAGTATCTCTATGGATTTTGTTGGAGCTTTGCCGAAGACTGTTAAGGGTTTTGATTCGATTTGGGTGATTGTTGATCGGTTGACGAAGTCGCACATTTTGTTCCTATCAAGACCGGTATGTCTGTGGCGAAGTTGGCCGAGATCTACATTGAGCAGATTGTTAGATTGCATGGAATTCCTTCTAGCATTGTGTCGGATCGGGATCCGAGGTTTACTTCTAAGTTTTTGGAGAGTTTGCAAACTGCTTTAGGGACTAACTTGAGGTTGAGTTCTGCTTATCATCTCCAGACTGATGGTCAGACGGAGAGGACTATTCAGAGTTTGGAAGATTTGTTGAGGGCTTGTGTTTTGGAACAAGGTGTCAGTTGGGTTGAATGTTTACCGTTGATTGAGTTTACTTACAACAATAGTTTTTATTCTAGTATCGGGATGGCACCGTTTGAGGCTTTGTATGGTCGGAGGTGTAGAACTCCTTTGTGTTGGTAAGAGTCAGGTGAAAGTGCTTTGTTAGGACCAGAGGTTGTGCAAGAAACTACGGAAAAGGTTAAGATGATTCAAGAGAAGATGAGAGCGTCTCAGAGTAAGCAGAAGAGTTATCATGATAAGAGGAGGAAGGACATTAAGTTTCAGGTTGGTGATCATGTGTTTTTGCGGGTGAATCCTGTAACCGGTGTTTGTCGTTCTTTGAAGTGTCGGAAGTTGACTCCTCGTTTTGTTGGACCGTTTGAGATTATTGAGAAGGTTGGGGTTGTAGCGTATCGGACTGCGTTACCGCCATCTTTGTCGAATCTTCATGATGTGTTTCATGTGTCTCAGTTGCGGAAGTATGTGTATGATGTGTCTCATGTGATTCAAGTGGATGATTTAGAAGTAAGGGATAATTTGACCGTTGAGACTTGGCCAGTTAGGATTGAGGATTGTGAAGTGAAGCATTTGCGTGGCAAGGAGATCGTTTTGGTTAAAGAGATTTGGGTTGGACCGACTGGTGAGAGTGCCACTTGGGAATCGGAGAGTGGGATGAGGGTTGCGTATCCAGAGTTGTTTCCTTCAGGTAATTTTCGAGGGCGAAAATTCTTTTTAGTGGGGGAGAGTTGTAACAGCCCGATTTTTCGATTAGATTTATTTTAATTGTGTTATATGTGCTCTTGTGTGAATATTTGCCTCTGCGTGTATTTTTGGTTGAGAATTGTAAAATTCGGTGTTAGAAGGGTATTTTAGTCATTTTGGACTTAGGGGCATTTTGGTCATTTTGAGAAGAAATGGTCATGTGTATCCCTCTGTTTTATAAGTATTGGCCTTAATTTGTTTTAGCCAAAAATTTGCCAAAGGCGAAGATTGTTGGGTATTTGTGTTGGCTGCATTATTGCTAAAACAAATATCCTTGTTCTGTAAGTTGGAACCAATGTTCCAACATGTGGTTAGGCAACTCTGTAAGATGTTGGATACAATGTTCCAAAATCCTGGCACGGTTCAGTGTGCCTGGGTTTTTGCCTAAATGTACGTGCGCTCTTTATTGTTTAAGGAAACAATATTTCCTTTACTTATTGATCAAGCAACGCGCATATCATCTAAGAATCAGCTGTGGAATATTTCTAAAGTAGATATTTTATTTTAGGAAATATTTGTTATTATTTGGAACGCTCCTATAAATGTTCCGACATTTTAGGACTTTCCAGATTAGTTTCTGATTCTTGTTTTGCAGGTTAGCTGAACCGATCTGCAAGTTACTGAAGCCCAATGATTTATTTAGCCCAAGCTGCTTCAGTATAAAAGGAAGACTTCAAGACCTAATTGCTCATTCAAGCCGTCATACTAAAAAGTTTAGATTTTTAGGGTTTAAGTCTTCATGCATTTTGTTCTTGTATCGTTTATGATGCAAGTCTAGAATCTCTTACCGTGTACCTTTCTTGTGTCGTCTGTGAAACTTGTTTAGGACTGAGTGTGTGAGTTTGATACTCTTGTGCACTAGACCGAAGTTGTGAAACAAGGTTCTAGTTGATTGTGTTGGAAGGTAACTTCTACTCTTGTTTTGGTTGAGGTCTGATAGGACACTGGGGCAGTGACTGGCCATTAGGATAGTGAGATGGGATCTCAGATCTAGGAGTTCCTAGGTTGAAGTCTAGACAGGTAGGTCCTATGTCATATAGTGTAAACGAGGAGTTTGCTGAGAGCTATTGAATAAGGACTACACTAGTGGATTTCCTTCCTGGCTTGGTAGCCCCCAGACGTAAGCGTGTTGTGCTGAACTGGGTCAACAAACTCACTATGTTCTTTACTTTCTTGTCGTTTATTTTTCTTGTTTTTACTTATGTTTTTATCGCGCGATGTTGGAACATTAAACGGAACACTGCAAACGTTAAAACAACTGACAGGACATTTAAAACAAGTACGCTAGAATTTCAAGATCATCGGCAGTTAACTGCCGAGGAAACTTCGGCAGTTAACTGCTGCCGGTTCCTTTCCTTGGCAGTTAACTGCCGCCCTAACTTTTCATCTTTTACATGTGTTTTTCAGCCCTATCAAATGTGTGAACAACAATTTTCATTTTATGCCTTGTTAGAGTAGAACAAGATATAGAAGAGCATAAATTGGTCCAACACTGGTTAAATATGACTCTATCTAATTTGGTCTTTTCACAATGTGATGAACTCCACTTCTTTCTTTGGACCATGTAAAGTTGCAAACTTTGATAAGTAAATGAAGATGATTTGTCTGTCCGCTTAAAAAGTTCTCCATAGGCAACCTAGCAGGTAGGTGGGCTCCTCCAAATTGATGTGCACCAATGATAGTATTAGAAGTCTCCATTGCAGGACCAGGGCATGAGAAAAACATTATATATATATATATATATATATATATATATATATATATATATATATATATAAAAGCGTCAAAATAGACACTAATGTGATCGTTTTTCCGGTTTTATTGATAAGAAATGATGAATGGTAAAATAAATAAATTAAGGGAACGGTAAAATGGAAGGAAAAATGTTAGACCAAAATACGTCATTTTTTTATGTGGGTTCAAAATAAGGTAGATTTTTAATAACGTCTAATATTGTTCCTATTATTGTTGATTGTAACTATATTAATGGGATCTAACTAACTTTTTAATTGATAATTTAAAAATATAGAAAATAGTTTAAATAAAGGGAAAAGTCTAGTCCAAAATATCGTATCTCCTTTATATATCGGTATAAATAGTTTTCAAATTTCATTGATAGCACTTTTCGTATAGAACAAAATATTGCTTCTTCAGTTTTAGACTTATATCATAATTTTGCTTCACGTGGGATTTCACAACACACGTTTTTTCCAAATTAAAGGAGGACAACTTGTTTTTCAATGATGCTCTACTCCATTCCAAAATTTTGGTTCGTTAAGGTTATTTCGACATAGATTAAGAAAAAACTTTATATAAGTACTTTTTTTGTTTGAAAGAATGAATATAAGTTTTAGACTTATATCATAATATTGCTTCACGTGGGATTTCACAACACACGTTTTTTCCAAATTAAAGGAGGACAACTTGTTTTTCAATGATGCTCTACTCCATTCCAAAATTTTGGTTCGTTAAAGTTATTTCGACATAGATTAAGAAAAAACTTTATATAAGTACTTTTTTTGTTTGAAAGAATGAATATAAGTACTTAAATATTCTTGTATTATAATCATTAAACGTAACCAAAAAAAAAAGTATTATGATCATTAAATGCTTGATAATAATTTTAATTATACGGTAGGTATTATTTGAAAGATAACTGTAAAAAATGTGTTGAATTTCTAAAACATTCAATTTCAAAAGAAAAAAAAAATAACGAAACATCTAACATAGAACCGATCCAAGGATGGATCTCACTACTTTTTTTTTTTTTTTTTTAAGATTATATCTTTAGTAATTCTTATATAATATTATTTCTTTCTATTTCTTATGTCTATAAAATTCATTTTTTATTAAAAGTAGTAAAGGCTCATCTTTCAATATTTTTGAAAAGTTCATATTAAACACGTTAAAAAAATAAAAGTACTTCAACAACCAAAGTTTTGGAATATACTAAGTATTTGTTGAAGTTTCAATTATTTTCTGATTCAAATTGTGTGGTCCAAAACGATTTCAAAAACTCAATGCTTGGTTATAAATATCCACATACAATACCAACTTTTCATGAATAAACAACAGATTACCTTTGAGTAACTTGTAGTAAACATATAACATGATCATGAAGTATTTCACTCTAGTTTACACTCATTTGAAATGGGTGTTAGATTTCCTTCTATTCTATCCCTTTTACAATCTCTATGATCAGCACATGCCAGACATTGGAGAAGAGCTTTCTAGGTTACATGATGAATCAACTCTTGACTCAGAGGAATATGTTGATTGTGCTGTGTGTCTTAGGAAAATTGGAAAAGGAGAGGTTACAAGAGCACTGAGGTGTGAACATGTATTTCACAAAGATTGTATAGATCAATGGGTGAGTTTAATAAATCCCACTTGTCCTCTTTGCAGAAAAGCAGTTGGACCAAGAAGGATTATTAGTGAGTTTGGAGTGGAAGTTTTATTTTTTGAGTTTTGTTCTGTTCATGCAAATGATGCCAATGACACTTGGTGGCTACGTTGAGTATTGTTGGGCAATCATCCCGTTTATTTCACTTATTTGCCAAAACAACGTAAAACCACCATGATTTTAATAAACCTACTGTGATATCAAATAGTATAGTACTTAATAAAAATAAACTAAAATGAGAAAATTCATAATCCACAATGTTCTTATTTAAGTTCCCGGTGCATGGGGAAAGGAAATTAAGTTTATTATTTACTCTTAATGCAATTAGAGTCACTAGTTGTATATTAGTAGATACTCCTTCCGTCTCAAATTATAAGTCATGCAATTAGAGTCACTAGTTGTATATTAGTAGATACTCCTTCTGTCTCAGATTATAAGTCATTTGAAAAAAATATTGTCCTAATTTATAAGTCGTTTTACAATATCAATGAAATATTAATGTTATATTTCCTATTACACCATTTACTATTTATTACTCTCACTAATTTCAATTCTTTGATTTATCTTTCTCATACCATTTATTAAGGACAAATTTGTAAAATAACTCTTAATATCTTCTTCTCATACAAAATTAATTATATTTCTAAATACGTGTGAAATACCCAAAACGTCGTATAATTTGGAATGAAAGAAATGTAAAAGTTAGTTATACTAGTAAATTAGTTAGTTGTTCCTTTTATCGGATATATAAGTTTTTGTTACTCAATATCAATATGAGTTGTGTTATTTGAACAATCAATTTATTAATAATTTATGAGACAACTATAGAATTACAAAGAAAAAATAGGTATTGACACGAAAACCAAAGGAATAAATAGATAAAGTAAAAAATGATGTGAGTATGAGAGAAAGTTATTCACAATTAGGAACAAGAAATTCACAATTGAATTATTACTCAACAATCAAGTAACAATGCACAACATAATCCACAAAACCAATAACTATTGTAAACCAAACCTAACCTTAAACAAGATATTAAGAAACTACCCAACTTTGATGTATGTGATAAATTAATCAACAAGTTAATTTCTAGAATGAAATGTGGTTGAATTGATGAAACAACAAGTTCTTGAAAATCGGTTCTAGAATTTATTCAATCACAAAGTATATAGCAATTAAACTATTTCATCACTATCATACATCAAAGTAAATTTACAGAGATTAAAGAGTAAGGGAGAGAAGAACACCCGATTTATAGAGGTTCCCCCTTTTCATCGTCTCTAAGAATACATTTGCTCTTCGTAGAAGAAAATGCCTCTTCTATGAGCTTCCTCTATAATGTTGAAGTTTACAAGAGTCAATTACAAAGGTTCCTTCAATTTTTGAATCACCACTATTCAATGTCTCCAATCTTCAAGCTCCTTGAAATTAGATGAATCTCAAGGTATTCGAATCAAGCTATCATGCAATCCTTCGATCTTCTTACCCAAGAAATCTTCTTTACTATGACTCTGCTACGATCCCCTTCAACCTTGATTTTTGAGAAACAACTCCCACAATTACCTTTGGAGGTGAAAAGTACCTCCTTTTGTTTTAGATCCTTGATGCTCCACCAAGATCATTGATTGAAACTAAACTTGCAATTTTCTTATAGCACCCTAACAACCTAGAACTCCTATCCTAAAAGTGTTCTTGGAAAAAAGTGTTTAATCTGAAGAAGTTTATAAGAAAAAAATAGAGAAAAAGACTTTAGAATGATTTTGCAAATTGATTCAATGAATGAGAAAATGCATGGTAAGAAGTATTTATGTGGGTTTATAGCAAGTTAAAGTACTAAATAAACTCAAAACCCTCAAATGATTCAAATCATACATTTAATGATTTGAATCATATGTGAAAAATGAGTTTTGTGTGTGTTTGAAGAATATATAATTCCAATCATAGGTTTTATGATGCTAATCATTTTTTGATCATGACGAAGTTTGATTTGAATCTGAGAATTCTTGATTCGAATCATTGATCCTAGATGAAGATTGATTATAATCACAAATTTCATGATGCGAATCAAATCAGTCTTCTGTTTTGATGATTCGGATCAGAGAATTTTTTATTCAAATCAAATGCACAAAAACTTCAGAAAATGTGAAAAACACTTGAAGGTGATAAAAACACAAGAAATGGAGGTTGAATTGTGTTGGCTTTTTCAAACTTTTTCTAAGTGTTTGTTAAAAACGATTCAGGGACTGAAGCAAAATAGAGTTTGTTCAGAGTCTGAAACAGAGTTGAATGCAGCGGCATAAAATCACACACACACACACACACACACACACAGAGAGAGAGAGAGAGAGAGAGAGAGAGAGAGAGAGAGAGAGAGAGAGATTATACTAGATCCTTTCACAAACCAAGAATAGTCCAATCCCCTTACACTTCCAAGGGATTTCACTATAATTTCAAAAATTATAAATTGCTTAAGCACACAAGCAAGAGACTTATATTGCGCAAAACCCACAAGAGAGAGACTTTTACAATTTAACTTAATCAAATAACATATTATTTGGTTTTACACTTGATATACAATCAAAGGTGTAATACAATAAGGTTCAGATGGACTTTAAGACTTAAGAATTTATAAGATATGCAAGTTTATAAAAATTTCTCCAAGTGTTTGTGCGCTATTGATTTTGACATAGTAAGGACACTTGTAATAATTCAAAGTGTTGTTCTTTTTTCTTCAAGTCTTCAGGTCCTTATATATGGAAAATTTTGAGAGATGTTGATGAATGTCAACGCAACAAATGAGTAATTGAGAAGCTTGATCAGAGACGTTGGAATATTGCATGATTTGGTTAATGTTTCTAAGTAGTCATTCGAAATTCCTTTGCTTCTATTAGAATGGTTTGTTTCATTCCTTTGCTCCTTGAATTTCTTTGTCTGTATCTGCACGTGGTCAGAAGGCGACAAATTGTACTATTCATAGTCTGATAGCGACCTTCCTTCAAAAGACGACAAAACCCATCAAAGTCTTATGATGTTGACGTGGCTTCAGAGGCTTCACTTCTTCATACGCTTTTGACCTTCAGATGCTTGAGGTCTTTAGAGGCTCGTTCCAAGTCTTCGGCTTCTCACTTGCTTCAAATCCTCATATACATGTTCATGATCTTTATCTTTCAAAACCAAAACTTGTTTTAACATAAATTTAATTCTATAGTCATGCACATTGAACACATATGCTTAGCATGTTTGTTAAGGGACAAGCGAATATGACTATTCATTCTCTAGCTAGAGTGGCCATTTTTTAAGCGTGAAGATTTTAATTGTGCTCCTTTTCGTATTCATTTGTATTTGCTTAGTGAAATAAGTCAAGTTTGTTTGGTTAAAAATAATGTTTTCCGTAAGTCCCATTGAAACTGTTTGTACTCACTAAAAATATAAAAATTGCGGAAACAGTTTCAACACAGGTCCTTTATTTGTGGTTTTATCAAAATAACAAGGAGATTAATTGTAGACAACACATGCTGGTTGGGTCCCTTTTTTTTCCAGAAAAGAGGAAAATCATTACATACACTAGCTTTTACTGAAACCAAAAATTATAAAGCTTTACCATATTCGGATGCACTTCTCACATTCAGATCCAAGTATACAAACCAAGGAACTAGGTAAGCAATAAGATTCTTATCCATACACAAATTACCAATGAGTATAAAAGAAGAAATTTAACATTCTTATGTACACCTATGGTCTATGCTACCAACGTATGTTGCTTCTTTTTCATCAATAAATTGCACAATTGGTGGTATACATAGAAACCAAAACTGATAGCCGTCGCATACAAAACTCATGGAGTAAAAACAATCAATAAAGATCTAAGAGGGAACACGGCAGCAGATAGAAAACAACTTACAGACTACAAAACATATTCCCCAACCTGAAAACCGGCAAAATACTCTTCCAATAATTTTTGTTTCTCTGTTCATGGTGGTATTGATGTATCCTTGGGACACTCACTTCTCATCTCTGCAATACCATTTGAATTGCATTTTGTTGAGGCTGAGTCAAGCTCTGCAGTGCAACAACACAATACATTGCACAAGTTTAGCAACATTCATCTGTATGTCTTAAAATTTGCATGCACTTGCTAAAGAAAATTAATGCTGCATAACCTTGCAAATGTGATCTAAGAGCTCTCTGTCACTCTGTGAGAAGTTAGCAAAGAAATCCACAAGGTAATTTACCAGATTTATCTGCAAGAGCAACCACAATTGTTAATAAATGTCAAATACATATGCAGGTTAATGCATCTTATTAAACAAATGAAACAGAATCAAATGTGAGACCTGATTAAGTGGATCGGCAACAGTTAAAACGTCGTCTTCATACTGATCATCTTGATCCTTGTGATATTGAAGCAAGTTCAGCAATTAAAAAGAATAAAATAAAAAGTTCAGCTTAAAACTCAGACAAGATACAATCATAATAAAGAGATTATGATGTGATAATAATGGTAAATCAACCAAACCTCATTAAACGCTTTGGCCATTGCTTCAAGATTTTCATACGTGGGTTTTCCTGGATTCGACATTGAACAAAGAAATCCTTTATCGTTTTCAATGCCATCTGTTTGAACTTCTTCCCAATCACTATCCTGTATGAACAGTTTATATGCCGTAAAATCATTAATTAGTCTTACATCACACACATCAATATTCACTAACCTACCTCATCTTCGCGATCCAAAACTTGTTCTTGTATTTCAGTTAATGCATCTGCCAGTAAAGCCACAATCTGCAAATATTCAGAAAAATACAAGTAAATACTATAATTATAGGGAACTCCACACAAGTATATACCAATTTTGGTAAAAACTCTTTCTGTATAAATTTTGTGACAATTCATTTTCAAATTTAAATTTAAAAAAAGACAACATAAATGTTGAAAAAAAAAGACAACATAAATGTTGAAACTACAAATTAGATAAGCTCAAAAAACATAGCCATTATGAAACTAAAACAGGCAAATTAAATTAAAATTATAACATAATAAAACAAAACATGTCTGTTAAAAAAAATGCTATACAAACAGCAAAGCACAATAAATAAGGTAGACTGACGAACACATTAGTGTCTGTCTCTCCGCTAGAATAAAAATGGAATTACCTTTGTAGGAAGTGGCAACATTACCCACTGATCTGGAGTTGATTTAGCTTTTGATCTAGTGGTTATTCCTGTGCAAGACTTCACATGACAAGTAAGTTAAAAAGAAACTCAACAAGCACTCTTAAAACCAAAAATAAATTATATACAAATAATATTATGGTAATACCTTAATCAGATGACCTCGGACTTCTATTTTTGCCAGTTCATTGTGCCTGCTGGATACCAACAAGGCCAGGGCACTTGTAGTAACTTTTATTTGATATGCCCCCTGTATCTCACCTACAATCAAATACCATGTGTAAAAAATTTATATATCATGCTCATTTGCGCATCTGTGTGTTTTATTCAATGGAAGAAAGCTCTCGGTAAAACCATACAAGTATGGGCAGGAATAGGCCAAGCTGACCTACAGGGGCCTACGGCTAGACCAGGCTTTTTTCTAAATAGAGAAGACTAAGCCATTTTTTGAAGCCTATTTAGCTAAACAGGTCAGGCTACGGGACATAAAAAAGCTTCTTAGGCCTACCGGACTGGCCTACTTAATCAAGTATGAATATTTTTTATTTCTATTATTATTAAATTTTGTACTTCAGATTAAATTATAAATTTATTAAATTTTTTAGTAATTTAAGCTTATTAATTTACATTAAATTTTTGTGTATTTAAATGTGTTGTTATAAATATGATATCATGTATAGTTATATTCTCTAAAATGTCATGTTAAATATCAAAAGGGATTTTAATCTCGTTAGTCTATTTTAAACATAGATCAAGTTACTTTTAATCATCATCTTGCTGCTATTAGAGATCATTACAAGTGGATCATTGGCGATGGTTTGAAAGTTAATTTTTGGACGGATAATTGGATATATGATTCCCCTTTGGTTGACATTTTGCAAATTCCTCCTAATTTACATGCTTACTTGCCAGCGACTGTCGGTGAGTTTTTGCAGGGATCCACTTGGTCCATTCCTCAAATCTTGTGTGACATGCATCCTAATTTATTGGCTGACTTGAATAACCTGGTTTTACCTCTCTTGCCTGCTGCTGAGTGCTGATGAAACAGTTTGGACTTGCACTGGTGATGGTATGTTATCTTCTAAAGCAGCTCTTGTGTTTTCAAATCATGTGCGATAACATGTCTCCTGGGGTAAGAGTGTAAGACTGTTTGGAAATCCTTCATCCCTCCCTCAAAAAAAAAAAAAAAATTTGGTTTGGAGGCTTATGTACAGTAAGATCCCCACATGTGAGCATTTGAGGACTCGTGGTTGCATTGTGGTTAATGCAGTCTTTGTGGTTTGACAGATGAAACCTCTATTCATCTTTTTCTCCAATGTCCTTTGGTTGTCAGAATTTGGAATTGGTTATCATTTATTGTTGCATCACAGGTTTTATCTTAACTCCTGTCAAGATTTGTTGCAGCAGGTGAATTAGTCAAGTAGCAGCCAAGTTAGAGATATTACTCTTTCTTCTATCATCTTTACTCTCAATTAGGACTGTTCTACACTCATGAAAATGGAGGGCTTTATAACAAAGACAGATTGGTTGTATCAGGAAAAAACTAAGTCCTAGATATAATAAAGATATAACCTGAAATGAGTATATAAAGAGTGGCACCCCTTACCTTATAAGCCAGTTTTGAGCATGAGTTAGACCCAATATAAAAACCTAAATGGTATTAGAGCCTATCAATCGGGCAACCCACCATTATATCCCCGCACCAAGCCAAATAGCGGCGTGAGGGTACTGGGAAAAACCTAAGTCCCACAAAGAATAAAGATGAAGCCTGAAAATGAGTTTATAATGAGTGGCATCCATCACTAGGTTGTTCCAGCCTGAAATAAAAACCCAATAGGTTGTTCCAGCCTCATCATCTTGGATTCCTAAGCTACTCAATGAATTCACTCTAGTCCTACAGGAGGCCATCAGAAATTTACAGGACATATAGGCAGGCTGCTCAATCTCTATACTGGTCAAGGTCGAAAGGGACTCTTTTTCAGATATTGTTTCAACATGTTCTATTTGTCCACGGAACAAATATCTAGCAGCTTAACCTGCAAGAACTCTCCAACCCTTGCCCATCCCTAATGCCATTTGGGAGGAAATTAGTATAGACTTCATCACAGGTTTGCTTTAATCTAAGGGACAAGATGTCATGTTGAGTAAATATTGTAATTTTCTTCTCATCTAGCACCCTTATTCTGCCAGATCCATGCCAGAGATCCTCATCAGAGAGATTCCTACTCCATAGTAAGTGATGGAGATTCCACTTTCTTTAGCCACTACTGGCAAGAGGTTTTCAAATAACAGGGGACCGCCCTTAAATTTAGCAGTGTTTATCATCTGGAAACTAATGGGCAAACAGAGGTGTTGAACCGTACTTAAGAAACTTATTTAAGATGTTTCTTCCCTGAACAACCAAAACAATGGGCAGATTTTATTCCATCGACATAGTACAGGTACAGCACCAGTTTTGAAAGTGCAACCCATCGCCCACCCCATCGAAATTCTCTATTGAAGATCTCCTCCCTCTCTGACTTGCTTTATTCCAGGTAATACAGTGGTTGATGAAGTTGCTCCGGATCTCATGACTAGGGATGAAGCCCTGCATTAACTCAAGTATCATCTGCAACGAGCCCAGGATCATAGGACCTATTCAGGCAACGCATACATGAAGGAATCCATTAGAGGGAGAATGGGTCTATTTGAAAATACGCCCACACAAACAAGTGTCTTTGCCCGCAAGATTAAACCCTAAATTGCCTGCCAAGTATTATGATCTCTATTTAATCCTAAAACAAATTGGGGCAGTGGCTTCCAAACTTCAACTGCATTCTAGTGCCAAAACTCATCCGTATTCCACATTTCTCAATTGAAAAAGTTGTTCCACGTCTCGCTGTCACTGCAGATTTACCTGCTTAATTTCAAGTAGACGAGGGTGACTTGTCAACCTGCTAGAATTCTGAATACTAGACAAGTCCTACAGCAAGATACACTTATCCCACAGGTGATGGTACAGTGGCAAGGCAAATCAGCACAGAATGCCACTGGGGAAGATAGGCTAACCAACCAGGATCAATTTCCAGACTTCAACCATGAGGACAAGGTTGCTCTAAAAAGGGAAGATATTGTTAGGAACCAATCTAAGTCTATGCAGGTGTACTATGTCTATAGGAAGAGCGGAAGGAATATAAAGCTGTAGTTAGTTGTTACTGTTTTTTTTATTGTAATATGTTAGTCATATGTAGTATAAATAGGACTAATCTTCTTTTAGGAGGATGAGGAAATCATTTTACTTGAAAGTGTGAGCTGAAGAATGCTCTGGTGTGAAGAGGAGAATAGCTCTTTTGTGTACCAATTTTCTTTGTTATCAATAAAACTACCAGGGAAGAATAGACTCATTTTCCTCTATTGTTCAAGCCCTAACAACATACTTGTGATGGAGATTGTTACATGGTTTGTTAATTTGAATTATTAGCTCACAGATATTTTCAACAAGTCTCGTAAGGGCCAAGAGTTCGCATATAAAAGAAAAATGATTGCGTATAAACTATATTAGTAACAACAAACAAGATATCTCTATATAAACAATCCTAATCTTACTGTTAAGAGCACAACATGCAATCCTCCAGACTTCGATGAGTGGACAGATCGATAGTCACTTTATCTGTGAGAATATACTTTTGGTGGAGATTGTTACATCTTTTGCTAATTCGAATTGATAGTTTGCACTTTGCAGGACCGAGAATAAATCGTATATGTAACAAGTTTCATGCATATACATATATGCACAAACTTGAGCGGTGTTGTTGACAATTCTGATATTTCCCCAACTTCATTTGTTCCCTGTTTTAAGCTATGCAAATATCCTGTTTCCTAATAATTCCTATTTCCCTATATGTTTTTTCCAGATTCTATTCAGATTATTAATATAGTAAATTAGGAAACATTTTAGGCAGTAATTTCATAATCAATCGCTATAAACAATGAATTTTTTCTGTACGAAGGTTATTATTTATTCAAGTAACTAAGATCTCTCAACTCTATCAATTCTAGTCTTGATTTAAGTTACTTAGCAAACACAACAGCGCAGGGATGCTCACCTTGTTGCTTAGCCCATTCTGACATTACATAAGCAAAGGAATTATTGTGTCCCTCAGCTGGAATTGAAATTAGCAAATCAATAAATTGGCCAACATTAGGAACACTCATGTGTACCTGCATTTAACCAAACATTTGATAAAATTATCTCTGGACGAAGGACAGGTGGATGGTTTCTAGCCAAACAAATAATGCCGTACTAAACATGCCACGAAAAATGACAAGAATGCAAACAATGTAATATAAAGGATACTCCAAAACACAAACACCTAGCTAACAAAATAATTATTGATGCAAGAAGAGAAACAGAAGTTTTATACATGATCATTGCTTAAGTACTAGCTATCCACTTTTATAGACAATTGATAACAATGGAGATCTGGGACCATTAACCATTACCATAAAAAACTAACAATAGAATCATTAAATGAATCTAAACAATTAGTTATATTAGTATTACCAATCTGGCAAAAACAACTAGCAATGAGCTTCTCAGGGAAGCAATTTGAGCAGATTGCATGCGTCTGACAAGAGCAGCAACCAGGTCGCGTATATGTACAGCCATTTGTGATGATAAATGCAATATGAGTTGAAGAATATAACTCCCAACAAAAAGAGACCCGGAGCTTTCCAAATTTGGGTCTAGCAGTCTGTTCCAAATTAACAACGAATCAGGCAACAAATGAGAAGCAGAAAAAGAGAACACACAGATACACACAAGCAGAAAACAAAAAACAAAAAAACAAAGTAATAAACTCATCTACTAGTATCTGTAAGTAGAGTGTATCAGAACACGGGAAGAAAAGTAAGCCTTCTTCCATTTTTATCACATTACAAATCAGCAGTTAATTTTCTTTTTTCATATACGTGTAGTTAATCAGTTTACACTTTTTGTTACGATGGTTGAATCGTCCACTCATTCCCAGCTATAAAAAATGTGAACACAACAATTCTTATGACAAATAGTAGGTACTAATAACCTGAATTGTAAGTGTTGGATAGATATATGCACAGATGCATGTGTGTAGTTAGATATACAGCTGTATAAAATGATGCAACAAATGCATTTTTTCAATAATAAATATAAATGGTAGTCAGGGTTAGAAGTAAAGCATTTCCTATACTGGTTTTCTCATTTTCTTTTCTTACAGGAAAGCTCAATATGAATAGCATAAATTTCAATCAATAAAATGTATTTTATTAACAACTACTATGCATGGTTGAACTCACAATTAGCTAGATGGATCATACATATATACATTCTAGTCCACATAATTCAGTCTGGAATAGGAAGAACATAAGAGCGTCTCCACCGCTAGAACAATGTTGATGTTCTCAAGTTAATTTTTGTGGGCCAATAATTGCCACATAGGATTCAAGAACTTTCCTCATTTTCACTACAATGCATTTAAGTTCTTAATGTTTTATATGGGGTCCACCATGAACTTCACATACTATATTTTCTTTTCCTTTCCTCTTCTCTCTCTCTCTCTCTCTCTCCTTGTTTTTGTTTTCTCTAACACAGCACTGCAAGAACGTGTTCCCCTACAAGAACGGTTCTCCAACCTGTACTTCCATGTCATTCTCCTCCAATGCCTAGAGCAAAATTCTATGTTCTTGTGTTTTATAAACAATAGGTAGAACAAGCGTTGCTGATGCTCTTAATGTTAAACTATTATACTCCCTCCATTTCAAAATAAGTGTCATTTTAACAACAAAAAAATTGTGTCAAAATGAATGTCATTTTCAGTTTCCAATACAATGATAACTATTTCATTCCAATTGTACCCTTCAATTATTGCTATGTACATTACTCCCAAATCATTACTTTAATAGCAAAGAAACCAATAGTTAATGAGGATAATTTGGTAAAATAATTATTCTCTTTCTTCTAATCATTGCATTTCTTAATATATGTGTAAGAACCTTAAACCACGTACATTTTGAAACAGAGGGGGTAGAAAGGATGCATCAAGCAATGGTGGCAAGTAATGTACTAGAAAATTTGAAATAACAGACAACTACCTGGAAGCTATATCAAGTAAGCTTCTCATAGTTGATCCAGAATCAGGTCCCCAAAGAAGAACTTCTTGTCTTCCCCCGGATATAAAAGCAGATAAACATTCTGTAGCATTCTGCTCAGATGAAAGTCAATTCAAATAATTCATTCTATGTTGCAATAAGAAATCATTGCAAAAAAAAGGGTAACCCGGTGCACTAGAGCTCCCGCATATGCAAGGTCCGGGAAGGGGTCCCACCATTTGGTGTATTGTACGCAGCCTTACCCTGTTTTACACAAGAGGCTGTTTCCAGGACTTGAACCCGTGACCTTTCAGTCACATGACAACAACTTTACCAGTTGCGCCAAGAAATCATTGCAAAATCAAGAAATAAAATAAGATATACATGTATATTTTTATCAAAAAAAAAAAAAGTGACCTGAATTTCACTGTGCTCATCACTTTGAAGGATAATTCTGATAACAGCATCGAAACAGACATCATATATTGCTTTGATTACATCACCAGGGGCATTCTGTACAAAGCTATGATATTGTGAGATTGGAAAATAAAATAATTTAATTTTAAAAATAAAAAATGAAAAACCAATCCATGCAATTATACTTGCCTTCAGTAACATTGTTACCAGATCTAGTGAACCAGCTACCAAACCATCAGCCTGCTCTTGGGGCTGTAAGAACATTTAAAGGGTGTATAAATAACAATGAGTGCTATTTTAAAATCATTAATTAATATTGACTTTTAGTAACTTTAAATAGTCGTACTTCATTTAAAATTGGTCCAATATATGGCAAAATTCTGGAAACCAATGGATGTATACATCCAGGAATGCTTTTGATTGCCTGAAAAACAAATATCATCAGATGACAAAATAAATCACATATAAACAATTGAAAAAATTGATGCCAAATCAATTGTTACGAACGTAGAAGCTTGCCATTTTATGCATAATCAGTAATAAATTCAGATCAAACAAACATCATAGAAAGCTAAACATTGCAGCTAAAGAGTGGTTTAAGATTGAATTGGTGTTTAGAGGATGTAAAACAGGTTAATGATCACAAACGTCAATCATTGCATTCTCCACCAGAAAACAAAAATTCTAACATGATATCAGTCAGAGCCCTAATCAGGATTTGTTGGACAACCCGCTACCAGGCCACTTGGGTCACACTCTGAATGGCCAGTCTTGGGCGGGAGTTACTTTTCAGTTATAAGATTTCAATAAATATTTAATTTATATGTTATGTTATCAACCAGTTTATCTATTAATTCTGCCAAACTCAGACATAATATATAATATCTTCCTTTTCATGTCACAATCTCATGTTTTGCATTCCTATACCCTTCAATGCAATGTCTGTTGGATATACGAATTACAATCTCAATTGTAACTAATGTTAAATGTTGACAAAATCAAGACACTCATGCAGATAATAATATTAACAAAAGAATAAGCATCAAAACCATTACCTCAAGAACTTCAAGTGCATCAATACTGATAAAAGGATCCAAAACATGTGATGCCCATACATTAAGGATTACCGGAGATACAACACTTTCTACTACTGCTGGTGATTCATGGCCTACAATATAAAATGAGGGGATAAATACAAACAAATGGCTAGCTACTAAACACAGCACACAAACGTGTGTGGAAGTAAGACTAGACCAGAAATGGTCTATATATCAATAATTCAAATACAAGAGAAAGATATAACTAACCTGCCTTTACTGCTTCTTGCAATGTTTCAAGTACCATGTGCAATGTTTCATCCGATGCCTGGACACCATATTAAGGTAACTACATCTTGCAACAATAGCAGTATATGTGTGTGTGTGTGTGTGTGTGTGTGTGTGTGGGCAGCTAACTTACTCCCGCCTATAGAACATACATGAAGGAGTAAGTTAGCAACCCTACCCCCACTTATTTTTCCTAAAAACTCCATTGCTTCTTTAACAAACACTAATTTAATGGATGGACATTATTGTAATTTTCTTTTTGTAAGTTTTTTGGTGGAAACATGTTTTTTCTAACATGACCACTATCGACGGAGCAAAAACCATCATCGTTAGATTGGAAACATTGTTCAAGCACAGTATGCCACACGAAACAAAAGATCTGTTTCATCAACCACCTAACACATTATTGGAACAAACACAAGTTTTTTAACATTGTTAATATTTGTTTCAAGTTTTTCATTATTTTTTTATGGATGTTTCACGTTTTTTTTTTTAAAACAAGGGTTTCTTAATTAAAAACAGTAGAGACAAACATTAACTGGGACATGATAAAACAAAAATGCAATTGTCAAAAGCAATTTCATTAGGTAGTTGTTAAAAAGAAATAGTCTTAAACGCACTTTTGACCCCCTAATTTTTCAAAAATAGCGATTTTGGCCCCCTATTGAAAAAAACAATATTCCAGCCCCCTAACTTTACCCCCTTTTGCAAGTGCCAATTTTGACCTGGTCAAAGCCTATGTGGCTACTCACTTAAGTGAGTTGGACACCACGTGTGACGTAGGTCATTTTCAAATTAAACAAAAAAAAAACCGCATATACATCAAAGGAATTAAATAAATGAAAAAAAAAATTCAAACCCAAAAAAAAATTCAGCATTACGATCTTTCACTTTCTCTCTCTACCTCCTTCATCTTCTACTTGTTCTGCTAACTCTTATTCTTCCAATTCTACCTCCTTCCTCTTCCTTTTAAGGCTTAAACCCAAAAAGAAAGAAAAAAAATAGCTATACGATCTTTCACTTCTCTGTCTACCTCCTTCATCTTCTTCCTCTTTCGCATGTTGTGTCTTCCATGAAGAAAAAAAGCTTCCCCTTTAGGATTCAAACACATGAAAATCCGTTTCAACCCCATTAACACGAACACTAACCATAACTTTTTCCCTTTTCGCCTCCTTCATAATTCTTTGAAACTTCACAAATCTAACATACCAAGGAGATGATTTAAAGCTACCATCTTTTTGCTGAACAACAATTATAACAACCGTGCCGCCAAACGGAAGAAACGGCCCGGAAAAACTCTATACACCACATCTTATGTAACCTCCTAATCTCCCCCAAGATTGCATGTTGTTGTTGTTAAATTAACGTTTTGTTTCATAATTATTGTTAAAATCTTCAAAACCAAAAAAAAAAAAAAAACAGAACCAAACTTCCAAAACCAAATAAATGAATTATTAAAGTTCTGAAGACATGAAAGGAAGCAACAGAGAACGCATATTCAGTTACAGTGAAAGCACCTTTTGATATACAAAATGGGTTTGATGATGAAATTGAAGCTACAAATGCATTGTTGTTGTTCTTCATGGTTTCCTTATTTTGAGCAAAAATCAAGGAAAATAGTTGGCTCATGTTGTTCTTTTTTATTTGTGATGATTTTGGTTTTTTAATTTGTGATGATTGTTGTTCATTTTTTTTAATGGAGAGAAGAGAAAGAAGAGAGAAAAAGGAGATCGAGAGGAGAGAGAAGACAAAGGAGTTTTTTATTTTTTTAATTATTATTTTTTCAATCAATGATGAGTTGGATATTTTTTAATTTAAAAAAAATATACACATGTGGCATCCTAGTCATCTAAGGATGTGTCCACATATGAATTGACTTGGTCAAAATTAAAGGGGAGGGTCACCTTTGCAAAAACGGGTGAAGTTAAAGGGCTGAAATGTTGTTTTTTTTTAATAGGGGGCCAAAATCACTACATTTAGAAAGTTAGGGTCAAAAGTGTGAAGCCCAAAAAATATTTGGGCTTTTGGTCAAAAGCAAATGGGAGTAGGTTTGCTAACTTACTCCTTCATGTTTTTAGATGGAGTAATATATATATATATATATATATATATATATATATAGACAGATAGATAGATAATAGATAGATATGACAAAAGGATTATATTGTACATTACATGATTAAGAAGATCTGTGAGGGATGAAAATAAACCCGGTAATTGTGGTTGGACAATTTCTTTCTTTGCTTTAGGGAGAAGCTGAGAAAGTGCCCTGCAGGCACCTACTTTTACAGGTGGAGGCCTGTCAAATAAAAAGTTAGAAGAAAGCTTGATGTGCAAAGAACACAAATTGACGCAATTTTGCTTACACATTCATTGTAATTGCCTTCAATGCTGCATCGAGAGAGTGCTCTAGTACACCGCTGCTTATCTGTACATTAAGCAAAGAAAAAAAGTTATATATATGAGAGAGAGAGAGAGAGAGAGAGAGAGAGAAGGAGAAACTATCCAAGAAAAGAGAACAGGACAGAAAATGGTTACCACAGAGGATAATTTAGCAACTGAAGTAAAAATACGAGCATATAGAAAGGGGTATTCAAGAGAATCTGTCACAAAAAAAAAAAGGGAAAGTGAGATGAAAAATACACACACACATATATGCAGGCATGCATGTATCACAACTGAAGCATAAGGAAGGAATTGAGAAATGACCTATTAGAAAGTCCTCGGCAACAATCTGCTCAATCATGTCCTTCAAGTTACTTGTCTTCAACCCTGACTCCTATATGAAGGACATAAAATATATATCAAAGTATATCCTAGTCCAAAATAGTGCCCAGTTATTGAAAATGGAGATGAAAATATTTAAGCATATATATCATCTGCCCGTGAGAATTGAGAAAATCAAAATCAAAATCCCATACCTCTGACTCAAGCAGTTGCTCTGAAAGAGATGACAAGGCAAAAAGAGTAGCTTCTCTTATCTGCCAAATTGATATGTGTAACATTGACTTTAGAACTTAGATATGATATATTCCGTGAAATGGTTTATACAAAATCAAACAAAATTCTCATGATACAAATAAGTTTTGGGACCATTGGATTGCATAGCATGGCATTATTAATATAGCATATGTTTCACGCTTTAGATGAGTATTAGAGGTTAGAACCGGTAATTCAATCCAAGTAATTTTACACTGAATAGCACTAGTTTTATTGATGAAACACTTGAGGAAAGAACATTACAATGAGACAGATTATTAGAGACAGACGAGTATCCTTGTAATAAGAGTGAGTATCCTCTCTCAAATCATCCAATTACGAAATAAACTGGCCAACCCCTTTTTATGCCCTACCCTATTCTATTTATTTAGTTGCAAAACAGTACCACACACACAATCTAACTAGGCTGGGACATCTTTATTGGGTCTGTGTCTCACACAATTGGAGGCCGACTAACAATGAGATATACAGAAAAAACAGATCTCAAACCACCAGGGAAAGTATGAAGAGCCTTGTGGAAAAGACAACTAGCGGAAAAAGGGAAAATTAGGTCATAACAATCTTGCAAAGAAAGGAAGGAGTAAACATGAGGGAGCAAGGATAAGAAAGGCTCAACAATCCTAGTTCAGGAGGCATCAAGAAATTTGAGTGAAAACATTGGGGCCCTTTGGAAAGGGAGGTTGCCAGGTTGGTAGACCCTCAAATATCTAAGGGTATTTCGACCTTTTTTCTTTGAGTCTGTAATAAAGAGGAACTTTCCAGTTGTGAGGAGCTAGACTCGATTTTTTTCTTCCTTGGTAATGATCCTAACAGAGAGTTAAGGAAAAGAAAAAAAATAAAAAAAGAGGAGTATTTGGAATCAGCATTATTTTAAAATAGCCTTCTCAGCAAGCCAATTAAAATTAAATTATACTCTACTAGATGTACTACAAATATTCTAGATCCAAGGAAAACAGAACTTCAGTACTTACCCTCCACCAGCTTGCATTGCCTGCTACTTTCCTTATTTGAGACTCGGTGAACCATTGTTTTGCAGCATCTATGATGGCCAGAAATCCTTCACCATCAAAAGAATTGACCACCTCTTCCAGTAAAAGCACGCCTACAAGAAGCAATTTTTTTGATGAAGCTCACGAACATCTCTACAACATACATATAAATCCATACAAACAACCCAAATAACAGAAATGCAAAATAGAGATTTTTATTTTTTAAGCAAAATATAGTGCACATGCATTATATGGCAGAAAAAGGCATCCCAACTAGGTTGGCTTCCCCAAAACCACCACCTATCATTTGCAGCACTCTAACATATTAAGATAAAAATAAAATAATGAAAAAGGAGCTTGGGGGAACTAGGCCAAAACCCAAGAAAACAAAGTAGCAGATACATAGCAACGGCCTCGTTAAAAACCTTACCAGGAAAACCCAAAGGGATAAAACCATGGTGATGGAAAAAAGAGTGCAGTACAATACAATCAAACTAGAAAAATAACTCATCCGCTTAACCCAATGTTAACAGAGTGCAGGCAGTACAATACAAGACATATTGGATAACTTGAACAGATTTTGCTAATGAACCAACTAAAATATTTCCAACGGATATCCATAAAGTCCAGAGAGTTAACTTCATTTTTTTTCATGAAATTTATACTTGTAATGCATGCTGAATGCATCGACGTATTCTAGTTTATTTATCCAAAAGGATGCAGTCCAAAATCCATCCATTTGTTGCCTTCTAACTAAAAGGGAGGTGATGAATAAGTGGCCCTATGTTCTTGACTGATGCAATTCTTAAAAAAAAAAAAAGTTGAAAACAGTAGTGCATACAAGGATTAAAGTCACTATTATAACCGATAGAAAAAATAATCATGATGAACAATCAACAAACCTAACCAAATTGAAATAAACTATCACTTAAAAAAATTGAAAATGGCAAAAAAATATGACCCTTGCAAATATTTGCCCTTAGGAAAGCTGTAAGGAATCAAAAAATAGAAGTTTGTGTTGAAAAGCACAATTTTTAAACTTTCAAGAAATTAAATATACAATTTTCAACAACAACCAAGCCTTTTCCCACTAAGTGCATGATTCAAATCACGCCATAATGTTCTATCATAAACCATATTTCGGTCGAACTCGTTAAGTTCTTAATCTTTCCTAATAGTTTCTCTTGTAGTTTTTCTGCGTCTTCTTTCCTAATAGTTTCTCTTGTAGTCTTTCAATACAATGTTTCTATATATTTCGTTTATTGACAAGTGCACGAAGGGAAAATGTTAGCATTTGTCATAAAATATTGAGGAAAGTTACACACCAGAAATGCGGCAGCTATAAGTGGCATCCTCTTCGTCAGAAATAAACTGGTTGGCATCTGCAGACCACGTATGAACCTAAAAAAACAAGAAAAAAATAATCAAGGATTCCATTGCAGCAAATTTAGAAAAGAAACAAGTAGAACATCATAATGGCACTACTAGATAGCACCATAATTTTCACTTTACCAATCATGTTTTACATCAACCCACAAGAAAATATTGATTGATCCTATAGGAGAGATGGTAGATTAATTGTCTCAAAGGCTAAAAGGTTAGAAGATATACTTGATAAGGCCCTAGATAATGGTTCAGCTAGTAGAGCCTACCACCATTATTTATAAAATCTTAGAATTCAGGTTGGGCCTAACTCAACGCTACAAAACCAGTTTGTAAGGTGAACGATGTCTTTCACTTATAAACACATTCTCAAGCCATATCTCATACAATGAAGAAAACCTTAACGCCTACGACTTGACATCTGGAGTGGTTTTACAGCAGGTGACCCCACAAATCATGGATAGGCTCTGATATGATATCATCTAAATAATTTGGATTGGACCTAACTCAACCCTACAAAATAAGCTTGTAAGGTGAGGGATGCCTCCAACTTATAAACACATTTTCAGGTCATATCTAATCTAATGTGGGACTTTTAACAGAAAATAAATAAGTAGAACATCATAATGGCACTACTATATATCACCATACTTCTCACTGTACCAAATGATGTTTTACATCAATCCATGGGAAAATATGATTGCTCCTGTTTATAACCAGAATATGAGAGTTGATCCAAGAGGAGCGAAGATGGACCAATTGTCTCACGGGCCAAAAAATTAAGAGCAGTAGGAGACTCAAAAATGTTTTACGTACCTGCTGTTCTGTCATTTGAAGAAAAGCAATAGTGTAGTACACCAATTCTTTGACATTAGCTGCAACCGCCTATAAAAGCGCAAACCACACATCAAAATAAGTGTGCAATAGAACACAACTATAAGTAAACAAACATTTCAAGAATGGTCTGAGCAAACCTTTGCTAGTCTTGAATTACCGACAATGGTCAGCAGAAGTTCAAACAGCTGTATTAAGAAAATTTGATGTAAAACAACAGTTCGAAGCTATATAAAGAAATCAACTACACACAAGAATAAACTATTTGGCCCTGATCGATACATGTTTAGACAGACCTGAGCCAGTTAATTACTTAAAAAAGTAAATTACACTATCCCCTATGAGATGCTAACATTACATTGACCTGTCATCCATTTTGAATAATCACAACCCTATCTAAGAGATTAATAAAGGAAGGCAATGTAGTCAAAATCAAAAAACTACCTAGGATCAGACTGGGGGAAAAATACCCTAAACCAAAGGATCATAACACAGATCATAACACTACCTAAAATGCAATATTATACTTTCACAAATCATATGCATATGCAGAAACAAACCTCTTGGTAATGGGAAACATCGGTCTATTTAAATATAAACATGCTTGTTAGGAGTGAGGAACACCTAACTTCATTTGAGCCTGCCAGGGATATTTTTTCATTTTCTACAATACAACTCTCAGCGTCACAAGTAGTGGTAAATGTGAACACCCTTCTACCAACGTTCGGACTTCAAGAGACAAAATGAAGTTTTGAACACCGTTTCTATTGAATTGGATCGGAAACTTCACAAAAAAATTCTTTGATACATCAAAAATCCTAAAGACAATAATAAAAGTTCAAAACTAGCCTAGATGATGCTTAGAGTTGTAAAGAGATGCTCATTCAAATGAAAATGCTATGACCTACATTAATCTACAAGAGTGAGTATCCTTTTTTCGAAACAGAGAGGACAACAATGCAACTTAGACATCTTCTAAGGGTGGAGAGTGGATGGTGTAATTACTCTTAAAATTAAAATGTGTAGAAATTGTAACTTTCGAAACAATTATGAAACACTGTTAAAAGATATAGATCAAACATAGAAGCCCAATTAAATTATGAATCATAATGAAATCAGTAACATTAACCAGCTGACAATTATTAACAAGGACGGGCCATTAACTTGATAAAGTAAAATGGAAACAAAAATACATTGAACCATTATTGATCGAAGAAATCAATTGTTGCAGATAAAATATGTTAGTTGACTCTGACATGAAAATACTTGCATTATCAAATCATCAAAGTAATAAACATCAAAAACCGCTGCTTTTGTCACCTGGATAACAAATGAATCAAGGCTTATCTCTGAGCCATCAGAATCATATCTTCCCTCATATGAATCTTCTGCTCCTTCAATAGATGCCTGCTCATAAACTCTCAGAGAGGAGACAAATGTATTCCACAGTGGTCCCAATATGACTACAGCGAACAGCGTCTTGTCAAACAAATAAAAAATAGAACTAATGACAAAGGCTACGCAACAAACTATGGGAACAAACATACCTTCAAATTGACTTTTAATTAGGCTTGAGAAATTCTGAATAAACTGATTCAAGCACTTCAAAACCTTAAAGAAGAAAGATGTAATATCATGTTAAAACGTAGGAAACTAAGAAAAAATGTAGAAATCAACTTTTAAAAAACCAGACCAACCTCCATTCTAATACTCCAATCATCTGGATTTTCAGATTGAACCGGAACTTCTAGAATAGAAGAAAATTGTTCCATCCATGGTTTAAGCAAAGGAACTACTAGAGAACTCGTTTCTGCCTAAACAGTACACAATGATATATGTTAACAATTAAAAAGTAAAATACACTAAACAACCAATGAACGAGAACTGTGCAAGTTACTTAGTGGCAAGAAAATACATTATAAACACCACTCATCGCCCCCAGCATAGAGGTGCAAGAATAGACTATTGAAAGGGCCTTGGTCCGTATGTATGTGTCATATATCTGCACAGAGGAACGAAAAAAAGAAAATTTTGTCATGTGACAGAAGAGGCACGATTCACAATACAAACAGAATATTGGTTATATTTCCTTGTGTTTCTCGTTCTTCTATTATGAAAAAATTCATAGGTCCAGAAATGATTTATCAAAAAAATTGCATTACTATAAATTGTTAAATTTGCTTCTAGAAATTCATAAAAAATGGAAAAAGGAAAACAAAAAGGAGACTTCCGTCTATAATCAGGACATGTCAATTCAGATGCTCCTTTCTTTTCTTAAGTTGAAAGTTGTGAATATGTAAAAGAAGAAATAATATAGGGGAAAGATATCAAGAAGAAGAGAGAGCGTGTTAGGAAATAGAATAAAGGGGAACTAGAGTACTTATGAGTTGTTAAAACAATTAGTTAATTAGCTGGTTAGTTTGTTATGTGACTGTTCAGCCGGTTAGCAAGTCTTTAAATGGCCTTCAATGAGTTTTATCATTAGACTCAAATTGTTCATAGATATCTTCTCTTCCACGAATCTTAGTTATTCTAATTCCCGTTTATTCTATATCCTATAAAAGAACTATGGAAATTCAGGGTCAATATGTGTATAATGAATTCGAGAAAGTTCGTAGATTGTTTTCCATCTATTCTTAACACTTGCACTTCCTCCCAAGCCAATCAGCTTTGGAAGGAAAAAAAAATCTAAGATTATGCTAAGATAAATAAAGCATAAAACTGCATAGTTAGAAGGTTAACAGAAAAATATACAAAATTATAACCTGCGGAGAGGATACAATGGTCAGCAAACTTGGGAACAAAGCAGGTATTAATGTTGGAACCGTTCTATCATCCAAGTCCGCTGAGAGAAGAACCAAGCATTTCATAGCTCCATGCACTAGAATAAAATTGTAAGAAAAATTAAGAAATGGATTAGCATATAGAAATTCAAGTGTTACATAAGTATGCTAAGAAAAGCATAGAGCAAACAACTTCCCAATTCGCGGAATTTGGGTCAGGCCTAATTCAACCCCACAAAACCGACGTATAAGTTAAAGGATGTCCACCACAAATATTATTATCTAATGTGGGAGTCATAGCATGAGGAGTGTGATCCAAGTGACCAAAAGGATCAAGATAGACTCTACTGTCATATTATAATTTGAGTGGGCCTAACTCAACCCTTCAAAATCAGCTTGTAAGATGAGGGTGCCTAACCAACCACTACTCAAACCATACTATTATCCAATGTGGGAATTTCAAAGTGTTATGTGTCAAGTTTGGGTTTTAGAGCAACAAATGGGCCAAACAGAGAATTTGTTAAATAGCTGCTTATGTGGTAAATTTGTTAAGAGTAAATGCAGTTATATTATGGAGAGGGTAGCAAGTGGAAGTGCATTCAATGTTCTCCAGTTAGACACCTTATGGTTTGAATGAAGATACAAATGTCTCTTCTCCAATGAACTTTTTCTCTGGCATTACAGTTACAGGGGTTATCTTCTTTGATACAACTATTTTCAACAGTTTCTTTCGTTCTTTGAATTTGGGTTCCTATCATATAGTGTTGCGAATAATGTAGATTGCACTACATTAAGATAAAATATTTCATACTTTCCATTTCTTCTTCTATACATAACTGCTATGATACTATTTCAGTTATTAGGGTAATTCAATTTCGTTTTTTTTAGACTAGCAATTAACAGCGTTGATGCACAGTAGTCTATAATATTTATATATCAATAATATTCAGTTTTTTCTTATCTCATTCAAGTAAAAGTGCCCTTATCATATAATGTTTAGTATATACACTCCATAAGGAAATGGAACCCAACTTTCACCCAAGGCTTTTCCACAACCAAACATAGTTTCAAACTTATAAAATCCTACAAATCACCAACTCAGAATGGATTGTTTACCTCCATTCAAGTTGGTTTGACTGTTGATCAAATTCAGGAGAAATGGCAATAAATCTGGCCATAACTCTGGCCAGTCATACACTGCAATGGATGCCACAGCCATACCAATAGCTGTGCAAATTTTCCGATGAGGGTCATCTAATGTCAATAGAAGCATTCTGCGGATGATATCCTGGAGATGTAATACAAATTATCACAAGAAACATGTTTTAGTATACTATTCATGAAATAGCCAATTGCAGAATAGAACAATTTTTTCAACAGGCAGAAAGAAAGAAAAATGGCCAGTTGCAGAATAGAACAATTTTTTCAACAGGCAGAAAGAAAGAAAAAAAAACAATAAGTGTTCTCATGGGAAAGTTAAACAGTCTTAAAAGTATGCATTATGTATTCTCCTATCAATAAGTGTTCCAGAAATCCATATTCAGGAAAATACATTATCTGCAGAGACATACATGATATATGAGATCCTTGAGGACAAAATTGAACTGTTGAAGTCTAAACATTCTTCTACAAATACTACATACAGTAATTGTCATTGTCAAAGCCCAAAAGGTAGAAACATTCTCCAGCATATAAGAAAATACAAGGAAATATATGACATTATGATTTAAGGCCTCAAAATGACAAGCAAAAGGAATGTTTAAAATCCAATGGTAAGGTATCCAAAACCAAATCAAATCTTAATCAACAGAAGCTCCGATAATAGTTTCCGGTGATGCCTTGTAGATATCGAGTTTTGAATAATAGTAAAAAAAAAATAGAAATAAAAGAATATGGTACCTTTTCGTCAGCAGAAACCACAGGAGGTTCAAATGATTCTTCACCCTCCTGCCAATGTTTTTTAACTAACTGCTTAAGAAGGACTGCAGCTAAGTAGAGGAGAGTTAAATTATCCAAGATCATAAGCTCGTGGAAGGAAGAAAATCAATAATTTCGTGGCACCAACATTTAGTATGTGGACTATTTTATAACAAATCAGTTGTTTTTCTTCTACTTAGGATATTTTTCGTAAGACATGATTTTGAGCTTATAGCTTATATCTTATAAACTCATTTTACTAGAAAAGACCTGTTTGTAACCTATCTTTACTAAATTATAGCGGTTTTTGATAAGCTAATCCAAGTAACCTATAGCTTATCGTCATTTATCTCAATTTTACCCTTGTAATCTTAATTGAAAAAAAATTAAATATATCATTTTCATGTCATTTCATATTTATAAGCTAGTTCAGCCGCTAATTTTAACAAACACTACAAATTCAATCAGCTAACTTATTTGCTATAAGCTATAAGCTAGATTATCATCTATCCGCTATAAGCTAGATTATCATTCTACCAAGCAAGGATGAAAACAAACAAAATTAAAGATTTGTTATTAACAATTGAAAAGGATATCTGGCGCAATCCCACAGCAATGTCCTTGTTTGCAATGACTTTTGATAATGCAGTGCCAAAACCTTCAGGGAAATTTAACATTATAAATAATTATCGTTCTAAATTGCTGAAACCATGAAGGAAATTGAGCATCATCACAAGAACCTGATTGGTGAGAGGCTTGATGAAGAGAAGCTTCGGCGAAAGAACGAATCTCGTGGTTAGGATCGAGTGTGGCAGATAAGCAACTGAGAAGCCATTGTTGATCTTGATCTACAACGTACGCCATTGATGATGAAACCCTAGACCAGACCCAACGACGCCGTTTTTGCTTTCAGGTTGCTTCAGCTTTTTCCCGCTCAGAGGAGAAGAATTAGGAAGATTCTTGCCCGAGAGTTGGAGAGAGGGTTTTATAGCAAGCCAAAACAACACAGACAGACAGTGGCAGAAATGAAATTTCCTCAATATACCTACCCTTATGCAAGAAATTTGTTTTTTATCCATGTAAATATATCAACTTTTTATTTTAATTCATCTAAAAAAATTCTTTGATTTTTAATCTCTAAAAGTTTTCTATCTTCACTTTAGGTCTCTCCTTTAATGTAAACTAATATGTAGAATTCATATTTTTTAATAAATTTTTGCAAAGAAGATTATAATATCATAAGAATCTCTTCCAAAAAAATAGAATTTTTAACAAAAACATGAATTAAATACGTATTTTTATATTTTTGGCAGATAAAAATCCATATTTAATTCATGATTTGTTAAAAAAAATTGTGAGAGATTTTTATAATATTGTACACATGTCTGCATAATTTCATTAAAAAATAACAAAGTCTACACATGAGTTGACTTAAAAACATGGATCAAAGGTGGTGATTGAAAATTTTATAGAGACTAAAGTCGAAGGAAAATTTTAGAAGGAGTAAATCAAAAAGTTGAGAGATGTGTTTTCATTTGAATGATGTTGCCATATATAGAGCTTTAATCTTGGTGATCATACAAGAAACTAGCCGTTACAAAACTAGTCTCGTTATTTTGTTCTTTTGTGTTTTGCCTTGATGACCAAGAAAGTATTGAACCTAGTCATTGTGCAATGTTTCTCAACTCTTGATCTTCTTGTGCACCTTTGGTTATGTTTTTGTCAACATTCGTTTTGGTGTTTTTTGAATTTTTCATTCTGAAGTCATGTCTAATATGCTTCTGATCTTTGGAGTTTCAATCTCATGTATCCCTTAACTTGCAATTCTAATCTACCTGATCTCGAACCTCAAGTACATTTGATCTTCATTCCTTTCTTCAAAAGCTATGATCCAAACTCTTGAATGAAAATTCGTTGGTGAGAACCAATTCAGAACTTCTTTAGCTTAGCCATTTTAAAGTGCTTCTAATGTGTCTATTTGATCTCCTGATCAGCAATATGAAGTGTTTCTGATGTCTTTAGTGAATTTATTTTTTATTAATGAATTTTATTCATGAAATTGACATGGATCAGCTTTTGATCTCATTTTGAAGTACTTCTGATCATTCTGAAGTAGCACATTGTGTTGTCAAGATTCACGTTTCTTGGATATATGTACATTTGTAATATCTTGGTCTAAAGAACACTCAAATAAACTTGTTAGATCAAACACATATCAGAATCATATTGATTTTTTTAATACAATAAAGTTTGTTATCATTAAAATATCAACATAAGAAGGATTTTGTGATTTATCTCAACAATCTCTTCATTTTTTTATGATGACAAACTTTTTGAATTTAGCATCAAGATTTTGATTCTGATTTTAACTATAAAATAATATGGGATTGATAATTGTCAAAATTATTGGTTATTTCGTTGCACTTATTCCCCATAATCTATTAGAAATAGAGTGGTTGCATGGCCTATATCGTCTAATTAGTAACTATTTAGTAAATTAAGAGTTTAATTAGATTTTATGGTTAATTAGTCATTTTGAACGAGTAATGCTCGTTTTGTTGTTTTGTGGAGCAGCTTAAATATTTGTTCTGGAAATCCAAGAAGATATAGCATGAGATATGAGGTCGGAGATGTATGAAGATGCAGAGTTGGGAGCATGTCTGGAGATGTATTGTTGTGGATCGCCCAGTATGGTCGTACGATGAAGTGTCAACTCCGCTCAACCCACTTGGGGTTGACATGGTGGTGTTAGTTTTAGACCTTGGAGTGTGCTCCTCTCACGATCTCAAGTTTGATTCTCCCTAGTGTCAATTTCAATGGGCTAGTTTGACTTCTTAAAAAAAGAAAAATAAAAAAAGAGCTAGCTCTCTTCCTATAAATGCCTTTCAGAATGACAATCAGAGCCTTTTCCATCGAATTTGAACATCATACAATAACTTCAGCTCTTGAGAAAACTTATTGATAGGATTCTACTATCAATACTAGTTTCCATTACTCATCGAAGTTAGATATCATCACTAAATTACATAAATCTTTGATTTTTACCTCAAAGAACACAAAAGAGCAAACACTCAATGAGTTAAGGGCCGCGACGACTAGGATAAGACGTGACAAAGGGGGAGGGGGTACCATCATAGTTCCATCGTAGAGTTGATTCTGATTTTGGTCTGAAGGAGACGAGGAAGTTTTGGTCCCGTCCATCTTTTGGGGCAGGGTGTGGCCAACAATGGAGCTTGCTATCGATAAGAATCGAGTGCTGACCATTAGATCTCGTTGAATGAAAGTGGTATTCTAAGTTCATCTGTTATTGAAGTCGCCATATGATCCATAGGGACCAGAGATCAACGACCTTGTGACGAGTGTAGAAGCATTCAGTCGCCATACTTTAACACTATGTTTGGTAGGGGTGAAATAGGGGAGAGAGAAGTTGAAGAGAGAGAGTATGAAGAGAAATGTTGAATTTCTCTTGTTTGGATTGAATAGAAATAGGGGAGAGAGAGATATAAAGCGTGGGACCCACACACTTTATTCTTCTCCCCAAAGATGCGAAGAAAGAGCTAAGAAAGGCTGCACTTTTTCCTATTTCCACCTTTGCCCTTGATTATGTGCAACATTTTTTATTTATTTTTTAAAGAATGTGAAACAATTGTTACCTAATTAGTACCATGCATCGACTTTCCAGTTCTAGTGTTTTTTTTGTTGGCCAATGCTAAATTGTAGAAATATACTTGGTATTTTTTTTATTGATAACTATATTGCAGATATTTTATTTTAAAGAAGTATATTGCTGATGCTAAAAATACTAACCATGAACTAATTCAATTGAGTCGTTCCATCAGAAAAATTCAATTGAGTCATTAAATTGAATTATTAATCAATTAAATAGATAATAAATTAAATAAAACAAGTTTGTTAAAAATTTAATTAAATTATATTAAACCTTTCAATTTATTTATTAAACCATAAATTGTATGTTGGCTTTAACTCAAGGATATTTTTGTCTTTTTAAAACATAATAACATCTCTTTCTCTTCTATTTCTCTCTTCTTTCTCTTTTACCAAACAACACATCAAATCTTCTCTATTTCTCATCATTTTCTCTCTTCTCTTACTCTCTCTCACCTCTTTCTCTCTTCACAACTTCTTCTCCCAACCAAACATAGTGTAAATAACAATTTCCTTCTTTCTGAAGAGGGGTGGCTAACCTGCAAACACATCGGCTATCAAGCTATGATTCATCGAATGTGGGAGGTGTTTAAGGTAGAAAAGTGTGTGCTTGGAAGTGAGGATAAGAAGAATCAACTCATCATTTGGAAGAAAATTGTACGTGTGGGTTAGTGTTGAAGACAATTCATCTGGATAGAGTTCAAAAAGATCATATTGAATCTGCCATCTAGATGAAGGTTCAAGAGGATCATCTAAAAGGACGGCATGATATTTCATATGGATCAACACTCAAGAAGACCATCCAGTACACAGATCGGAACACCTCATATGGATCAAGCTCAAAGGATACATCCATCAACATAATCATCCTTTAACAAAATATTAGTTTAAAGATCAAATTCATTTGCATCTAATCCGCAAACTAATACATTTATGCATAACCACTGCATCCGTCCACATCCACTACTATCGTCATCCATCCATGTCCATTATTGAATTATCATGTCATTAAGCTCAAGCATGAATCATCTTGCTCTTTGATGTTAATTATTCTGGATTAAGTGGTTAACAAAGGAGCTGAAAGTCATTTGAAGATTTAAGACATGACTACGCGAAAGGTAGAATATACAAGATTTGAAGCAACAATATAATATGAATATCTCTGTTGGAATCTATGAGATGTCTCTTATGTACATTTGGTACAATCATTGGAGGTGTTATCACTAGAACATATTACAAGTCCGTAACGACTCTTTGTATGAACTATTGATCAAATACAAACTCACTTCTCCTATATGCCCATTAGTTGCCAACAACCTTTGTTGAAAGGTTATTTGGAGAGGATTTGAAGATACTCGGCCTGGAGAGGCTTAGAGAATACTTGGTATGGAGAGGTTGTCTAATTATACTCAGCAGAGAAAGGCAATGTATGAATACTCAGGGTGTTTGGAGAGGTAGCATTGAAAATACTCATTAGTGTATTAGGTCCTTTCATAGAGGAGAAAATCACCTTGTTGAGGGTGGATTAGACCAGCTATTGGTTTGATAGTGATCTTAGCCAAAATCGAATTAGAGAGAAAGAAAAAGGACCAAGGAAGGGGTAACAATCGTCCTTTACCGGGGGCAGCCATGGCAATATAAGGAGGAGAAAAATAGAACTCCATAACAGAACAGAAAGTCCAAACTGCACCAAGCCTGCTAAAACTAAGCAACCAAAACGAATACCTGCCGGTGATGACAGAAGACGAAAAAGTGAGACAACCGCCATTGTGAAGACAAATATCGTGTTGGAGAACAGTGAGAGCTATGAGGAAAAATGTGATTCTGAATAGAACTGATATGCGCCGGTATCCACGACTTCTAGAGTTAAGACCCCATTTGGGGATTTATGGTTTCGCTCAAGCTACAAGGTTTTAAAATCAATCGCCTTCATTATCAGAAGTAAGATCACATGAAAAGGATGAAAGTGGCTAGAATTTTGTGTGGATCTGCAGATCTACTCGACTTTACGACAGTGAAGCGTGGTTAGAAGTCTCTTCTCGATTTTTCTTTCACAGACAACGTCTTAATTTGTTAAAAAATCTCAAACTTAACATTGATTTGATGTTGTTGACAGATTCCTTTCAAAAGTAGAGTGTGAAAAGACAAAAGTTTTAACTGGAGACATAAATTGCTAAATGTTTAAAGAAAATTTAAAGACATGGAAGGTATACTTAAATTCTAATAGCTTGAATCATTTTTCAATTTAAGAACAAGCTTCAGAACGTAAGTATCCGATCTCGTTTACATCATTTGAGGTAATATTATAGAGAAAATACATTAGGCAATTGTTCACTACGGGCAAAGCCACGTATGTGGAAGTAAATCTTACTAAATTAATCTATGATTGTGACATAATTATGAAATGTCGATCTATACTTTAAAATTCACCATTAGCAGAAATACAAGAAAAGAAAGAAGAAATTGATTGTGTTCATATGGCTCTTGGAGGTTTTTCGAGCAATGCAGAGAGATATATTTCATCCTTTGACTTTGGAGAAATAACCCACTTGTGTTTCTTGTACCTTAGTTGAAGAAACATGTACATATAATCATCTAAATCCTTTCTTTTACAAAAGAACCTATCAATCCATAGTAAACCTCCTGGTCTTAAAATTCTATCCCAATCATACAATATGAAATCCAATAATAGCAGATCAATCCAACCATCCATAAAGCCAGTTGTATGAACCAAATCCATAATGTTATCAAAGAATGGAAGCCTTTGATTTAATGTAACATATAAAGGAACCAAACCCCTTAGAGCTATCATCTCATTGAAAGGAGCACCAATGTTCAAAGCTGTTGAAACAATTGTTACATTCTTTTCCCTCATCCTTGCAGCAAACGTGCCGGTGCCGATTCCGTAGTCTAGTCCAATCCTTATCTCTCCAGGTTTAATAGCCAAAACATCACTGATCAAAAAGTCTGCAGAAAGTGAGCTATTAGTAACCCATTTCAGCTTTTCCTTTTCCATTTCAAAACATCCTGTACATTTTGAATAGCCCTTCTTTGGATTCTTGCTTGATAAGCACTCAAAATTTCTACATTGGTAATTCCCCCATCTCACATTTCTTTCATCTGGTAATCTCCAGAGTGACTCATTGATTGGGTAAGGTTTACTGTAAACTTTTGAAGCTCTTGTCAAACATCTTCTTCTAGGCAAAGGATCACACCCATTAAGCATAAGCTTTTGAGCTAAATTCCAATCATCATCACAGTATGAACCAATGTCATAGTCCATGTACTGTTCTAGCTCTTTCTTATGCAAAACACATGCATGCCCAATTGTGTTATAAACCTTGTCTGACCCATATAGATTAATCCTACTAACTCTATTCTCCTTTGGGGTTATATACTTTCTAATCTCCTCAGTGACAAAAAAATTAATCAAAGGATCCTCTTTTACTGTGGAGTTCCCTCTTTCTTCAAACTTTGGAAGTCTAATCTGTCTTAAAGCAACATTAGCACTATGAAGAGGCCTAACTATTTCATCCTCTAAATATTTCTTATCTAAAGTTATGCTCTTGTTTTTCTCCATTTCTTGTTCTTTTAACTCAAGTTTTCCCTGCAAAGATTCCAACATATCCAATACTTCTCCAACTCTATCAGAGAGTGCTTTGGCATCAAAACCATCATTTACATCTCTTATAGTAAAGAAATGTTGGCATATTTCTTCATTGTGAAAGAAAAAACCAGCATAGTAGAATCTAGTTAGGCTTAATATACTTACTAAGATTACTAACCCTCCCAAAATAATTTGTAGCCAACCCATCACTCTTGCAGGTTTGCATTTGGGAAGACATGACCTCCCCATTATATCGCGATTTTTGATATTACCGTCAAATTTGAAGGATGCAAATTAGATTGAAGTCGTCTTGTGGTTGCGAATACATAAAAAACTAGGAGCAAACAATTGAAGGAAATGAAAAATAGTAGGAGTGCATCATACCGTAAAAGAAACACGAACGAATTCTCTTCTAGTGAAATAGAAAGGACAAGACGATGCTCCTTGCTTCATTAGAGTAATTGCTGTTGAAGAACTGCTTCATTGAATTGAATGAAAAATGTATACACAAATGAGATGTAATATTACAGAAAACTTATGTCAAAAAAGAGGATTATAGAACACTCAAAGTGGTCAACTAAGTCAAGTGGTGAATAAACTATAATTATAGCACATGATCCAAGAAATGCAAGCAATAAATATACTTCAAAAAAGTTTCGATCCAGGTTTATTGGTAGAAAATCTTGGATTGATAGAAATGCACATGAAAGAAGTTTGACTTCACAAATGTGCCGGGCACGAAGCTATAAGAAAATTTTAAATAATTATTCACGACTTTATATTTTTTTTAAAAGTTTGAATGTGTTTTGATTTTTAGTTTTTAATATCTATTTTATAAATCAATTTCAAAAACTGTTTTTAAGAAGAAAATGAAAAATAAAAGTTGTCTGCAATCATAGTTTTGAAAACAGTTTGAGACTAAAGATTGATAAAACTTGTTTGTCTTGCTAACAAGTGTCCTAAGGATATTGTTTAAGGAATTTACAAAAAGAAAGTTTGTCTTGAAAATACAAGTCAAACATATATAAAAGTCATAATTACATAATTTTCAAGGTAAAAACTAGTACAGTACTAATTTTTTATGCTTAAACCTTGTAAAAAAAAGATGTTTTAACAATGTCCCAAGGGCACTTGTTATCATTTTCCTTATTTTTAAAAGGCTTAATTAAACCTTTGGTCCCTTAACTTATTTTTGGATTTCAATTTGGTCCCCTAACTTTAAACTGTCTCAAAGTGGTCCCTTAAGTATACATCTGTTTACTATAGTGGTCCCTTCTGTTAGTTTTTGTCAAAAAACTGTTAACCTTTGCCACGTGTCAGTTTTGATTGGTGATCAATGGTTGAATTTAAAAAGCACACATGGCATACGGTGGACTCACAACATATGATAATTCTTATTATTATTATTATTATTATTATTATTATTATTATTATTATTATTATTATTATTATTATAATAAAACAATTTTAATTTTTTCTTAAAAAAAACCTGAAAATTACAAACACACCATCGCCATCTTCCTTTCATTTTCCTTAACATTCTTAAAAGAAATTACTACCCAAAACAAGAATCATAATCATCATCATCTTCATTTCATTCATTTTTCAGTCATCAATACTCATCCAAACAAAGTTTGAGAATGACAAAATTCAGAACTGCAACTTGTTACATGACTTCAATCAAATCATCATCAGTGGACCGAACATCCATATTTTCTTCAGCACTTGTAGTAGGACTAACAGTAACAGAAACTTCTTTAGCTTCAACTTTCCTTCCACATTTCTTGAGCCCACTCTTATTGGTTTCAAGCTTGTGTGGCTTATCTGAATTTTTGACAGACCATAATAGAGAGATTCAAATTCAACCCTTTTTCTCTTTGACTCTCTTCTACCCTTTTTCTCTTTGAATTCGGATTCAGGCTGGAAAATGGAAATTGGAAATGGTGGATTTGATTAGCATGAATTGGGAAATGGGGTTTTGAGAAAAGGTTAAAGGTTGAAACTTTGGAGGGAAAAAAGAAGGATTGTGAGGTTGGTGATGATTTGAGTGATGGGATTAAACGTGGAGATGGTTTTGTGGAAGAGAGAATTGAGATCTGGATATGGGTCGTGAAGATGATGATGGATCCAATTAATTTGAGATTTTAGTGAAGGATTCAATCAAAAAAAAAAATTCTTCCTTTTCTTCTTCACGATTTTGATGGATGAATACAACAGCAACAATAATTCTTCCTTTTCTTCCTTTTTAGATGGATGAATACAACAGCAGCAGCAACAATAATTGTTGTTGAAATTGAGATCGAGATGTTTGTGGTTGTTGAAAAGGTTGTTGTTGTTGATGGTGATGAAGAAATAGTTGTTGATGGTGAAGAAATTGTTGTTGATGAAGAAATAGTGGTGAAGAAATGGTGATGGTGAATAAGAATTATCATATGTTGTGAGTCCACCGTATGCCATGTGTGCTTTTCAAATTCAACCATTGATCACCAATCAAAACTGACACGTGGCAAAGGTTAATAGTTTTTTGACAAAAACTAACGGAAGGGACCACTATAGTAAACGGATGTATACTTAAGCGACCACTTTGAGACAGTTTAAAGTTAGGGGACCAAATTGAAATCCAAAAATAAGTTAAGGGACCAAAGTATTAATTAAGCCTTTTTAAAATATCTTTTGAAAACTACAAAATGATGTTGAATACATGTTTCAGTTTTTATATCTCATTTTAGTTCCTTAAATTGAATAACTCACTCAATTGAATTCCACGACTAGAAATAAAGGATCAAACTGTAATTAAGTTTTTTTAGAGGTGTAATTGAGTTATTATATTATCAAAACATGAGATATTAATTAGTTTTTTTTGGTTAATTAAACAAATGTCGCTATAAACATCCCGAATTTCATTTTTAATCCTTAAAAAAAATCGTATTTTTTTATTTCTTGTAATATTTTCTACCAATTTTTTCAGTTCCTCTAGAATTTTTCATTAGCATTTTTAGCCCCGAAAAACAATTTCGTCGGCATTTTTATTCCATAGAAATTTTAAAGGAATTAAAACATAAATTTTTTTATAGTGATTGAAAATGAAATTTGGAGGCTCACTAGGGATAATATAGGCCTCAAGACTCAAAGAACATTTACAAATCATCCATCAAAGAGGTCTTCACATAAGCAGCGGGAGTTAAATTCACGACTTTACGGATGAGTCAAATCTTTACCAATTAAGTCACTCTTTGACGGGTTAAAATTTTAACCAAGAATAGGAAGTCATTTTTTTTAAAATGTAAATAAAAAAGTACAAGTTAGAAATAAATGTAAATAAAAAAGTTCAATTTAGAAATGGAACAAGTTTTCAAAAAATAAATGGAACAAGGATTTTTTTTTTTGCGTAATAAAAAAAGAAATTTCTATTTTTTTAAAAAATGGTTTTGTAGCCGACTCATTGTACATAGCACGAGGCAGCTAGAACACAAATTACAGAATTCTATTTTTTTTTTTTATTCATAGAGCAAAATCAACTTTTTCATCTTATATTTTCAGGTTGTACAATATTATAGAAATGTCATTAATGAAAATTGCGCTCTTTTCCGTGTTTTTTTGTTTCAAAAACTGAAAAATTTCTGTCAAAAAAAAAACTGAAAAATTAAGAAGCAAAACACCTTTAACCTGTTTTGCTTTTTCATTTTAAAAACCAATAAATGAAAAACAGTTTCCAAAAACACTCTTGTAAAATTGAATTGTCAAACAAGTTTTTAAATTTTAAATTTTAAAATTTGTCAAAAAAAAATTTAAAAAAACAAAAAATTTGTTTTCAAGAAGGGAATCAAACAGTAGTCACGACTTTTGAAAAATAGTTGTTGGAATGGAAAATACTTTGAGTATTACTTTTCCCACCCCATGCCTTTCCTCGCGCGCCCTATTTTTTTTTTCCAATTTTACCCCTAGTCCGGATTTTGTTTTCCGGAACTTATTGTTAGTATTCTTCAGATAGTTCCAAATTTTAAAATCCAGAATAGTATTTTAACAGAACTTTTGCAATTTTAAGCTCTACAATTCGTAAAATAAAATGCGAATAAAATAAAAAACATAAATAAAAAGACACAAACATAAAAACAACTCATTTTATTAATATATGAACAATACATTACAATAATTTTCAAGCTTTTTAAGCTTATTACATAACATCCTAAATATATTTCTAATCTCCTAAGAGCCTAATTCTAATCTCCTAAGAGCCTAACCACTGCTATGTGATCGGACATAGCAGTAGCTTGGCTATTGGAGGAAAACCGGAGGAGGGGGGAAAAGGAGGGCGGGAAGAAGAAACCAATGCCTTTGAGGGAGGTGGGGGGTGCTCAGACTTACGCCCCGACAAGCGAAGCTAATAACCACACTGACCCACACGACCCTCAGATGAACCGCCCTTCGTTGCAGCGCGGTTCCATCCTCATTGACCGTTCATACAAACCTTGAAAGTTTTCAACGAGGCCCTTATCTATGAAAGGCCAACGATGGAAAGCCATGGTTGTAGAAGGAAGAAGAGGAGGAGAGGGATGGTGTGAGAAATGGTGGGGTTTGGAAGGGTATTTATAGGGAGGGGTGGGTGAAAAATGGTTGGGAAACCATTAATGCAGTCAAAAAACGTGGTAAAACACGTTTTTTTGACTTGACCACCGACAAATGTGTGTGGTGCAGACCACCGGCCATGGCACCGAGGAGTTCCGGAATGAACCTTTAAATTCCGGAATATATTTTCCGGATTAGTGCGATTATGGTTCTCTTATGGTGAACGAGGGGAACGTTTGAACTTCTTTGTAGGGCTAAGGACATTCCGGAATGTATAATCCGGAATGCTTCAGCATTGGCTTCTTTTGAAAGAGTGCTTGGCTTCTTTTCAAAGAGTGCCATCAATTAGTGGTTGGACGGTTACAACTACTACCACGTTTTCATTGACTGTATTAATGACCTAGGACTTGTTTAAGGCTATAAATAGGCTTCCATCTTCAACAAACACCATCATTCTTCACTTCACCTATTTTCTTCCATTCTCTTCAAAAAATTTTTAGTTTTGTAGGAGTGTTTGTGGTGTCATGGTCATTGTTGACCGTTCCTATGAACCCTGCAATTGCATTGCAACTTGTGTGGGGTTCATATAACGGTCAACAGAGACCTTTGACATCAAAGAAAGACACAAAAAAGTGTATATCATCTGGTCCGGATTAAGTTTTCCGGAAAACACTTCACCACTTTTCTTCAATTTTCTTCGTATGTATTTAGTTTTTTACGAGAGTTTGTGGTGTCATGGTCATTGTTGACCGCTCATACGACCCCTGCAATTGCTTTGCAGCTTATGCAGGGGTCGTATAACGGCCAACAGAGACCCTTGACATCAAAGAAAGACACAAAATATGCATATCGAATTGGTCCGGATTGTATAATCCGGAAACACTAACAATATGGTTCGGAATATGTAATCCGAACCAGGGGTATTTTTGGAATTTTTACAGGGTGCGCGAGGAGGCCATAGGGTGGGAAAAGTAATACTCAAATACTTTTATGTGACAGTGCGCTTGATTTGCTAAAAAATGAAGGACATGACAACTTCAGTTGTACCGTGTTTAATTCGTAAAACTGTTTAAGGAATATGACAAACTAGAGGCAAGGGATAGGACAAAAACATAAATTTTTGTCCCTCGCTTAACCACAACACAACTTTTTGTTCCTCGTACAAGTTATCTAAAATACAAAAATAGCTATATGTCGACCAAAAATCGTATAAAACTAAAAATTATTCAATATCATAAAAGTTTATCGCGTGTTGTTCTAACTTATGTTGTGCTATTCTGTCTTGTGTTGTTTTGTCCAATACATATTTTTAGCAAATCAAAGGCAAAAAATCATTTAGACGCACACATATTAATATATTTCATTTAATTATTTAAAAAACTTACATTACTCTTGTAAAAAAAAACCTCACATTATTAAATTATTTTCTACTTTACCTTTTTCAAGTTGTTTGAGTGCCCAAATTATTTAAATTTGGGGTTGTGACTAGACACGTTGAAATAAAAACTGATTTAAAATAAAACTGCAAACTGATCCAAAAATATTGAAAACTATAAAATACCGAATTTTTTTGGATTCGTTTGAGTGTTGTTTTGTAAAAATCGTATGGATCGAATTTCAGATGACTTTTTCAAAATCAAACCAAGCCACAATATAAATTTTAATACTTAGTGTAACAACCCGTTTTTATCTAGAGATATTTTAATTACTTATTTTATGTATTTGTGTGTGGTTATATGTGCTTATCGTCTTTGTGTGTATTTGATATGGGATTAGTGGATTTTGGCCTAGAAGGATATTTTAGTCATTTTTAGACTAAGGGGTATTTTGGTCATTTGGTGAGTAAGGGTAAATTAGAATTTTATTTGAGAAATTTATTTTTGGTGTTTTTGTGAGAATAGTTATTTTTACCAAGTTACTGGTGAGTTGAGGTAATTATTTAGATATGATAAGTAATCGGTGTTTTGGCGAATAAATGAGTAGTAATTTTTTAGAATTTGTTAGTAAGAGTTTTAGGCCCATTGTAAACAAACCTAGCCCAATTAGAGAGTAGTATATATACTTAACTCATGAAGGATGATAGATCTCTGGCAAGTGCACCAAATACTATCGAAGTAGTAAAAATATCGATCCCACGAGGACTGTTTTTAATCTCAATAATTCAACTACGTTGTATTTTAGGATGTATAAAGGTTATTTTGATTTGCCACTAGGCAGTAGATTGGTTTGATTGCATAAAAGTAATTGCTAAAAATAAATTGGTTTTCAAGAATAAGAGAGAGATGAGTTTAGGTCTTTCGAATCATCTATGTTCCCCTAATTGTTATGTTGCACCTATTCGTATGAATGATCTTCTAATCCCACGATAGTTAACAAAATAGTCCTAATCAATCCCTTGAGTTAGGACCCTCTTCTTAAACTACAGCCCCTAATCCCTTAGGTGGTCTAATAATCTTTGAAGGTTTAAAGCACGTTAACCTAATATCACTAATAAACGATTATCCATTCCTAGACTAACCATGTTTATTAGAACAATTCAATAGGTCTAAGTAGAAAGCTATGGTCAGTAGTCATTCATTCTCACAAAATCATATTTATATTTGATCAGGATATAAAAAGCATTAAGAACAATTGAATTGAATAAAGACTAGAATATCATTCACAATAAATAGAGTTTCACAACATAATATCTCAATTAGGGTTACAACGAATCATCTCAGACCTAACCTCTAATGGATTTAGCTACTCATAATAGTGTTTACAAATAACATAATCATTAGAGGTAATAAAACATACACAAAGTGGTTGGAAGATGAAGAAATCGTCCTCCTGGTCTTCCTTGCAGTTGCAAAATCGCACTTGGCTCTCTAAAATTCGTAACCCTTGTTTTTGGAATAGACTTCAGCATAAATAGGCACAGAAAATCGCCCAAATCGTGTCACGTTTTAAGTGAATCGTGACACGTTTTTACCTTCTGGAGCAAGAAACTGAATTAGGGCTTCACCAAATCGTGTCACGTTTTACCAATCGTGACACGATTTCATAATGTCGAACCAAACCTTTCTGAAGCTCTTAAATCGTGTCACGTTTCTGATAAATCGTGACACGTTTTCTTTCTTTGTATTTTCTTCAGTTTTTCTGCTCTTTTGCTGCATAAGTCTCCTTGTGAACTCCATTTTTGTGAAATACATATAAAATTACGTAATGACAAGATGTCATCACAACCCCAAACTTAAACCATTCCTTGTCCTCAAGGAATTTACTTGCAAAGCTGACAATTGACAGTGAAATAACAATTACCTATTCAAGCAGTAGTACCCAAAAGTTCAACACCTTACTAGCTAATGATGAGCTAGTTTGACTTGTATGCATCCACCAATTCACAACTCCACGCAAATATTTGAAATAGGGTTCTACCAGTCGACATGCAGATCTACATATTACCATACGCTTGAAAAGTTTCTAAACATCAATCAAAGTCAATATCATTACACACTTTTGAGGTCTTTAGGGTTATAACGGGGCTTAGGTGAAAGGTGGGACATATTTGGATAAGTAGGCTACACAAAATTAGAGTTAGGCATTCCTACGGAAGTTAAAGAATAAATTCAATCCTACGATCATTCACCTTGTGGAATAACAATCAATGCAAAGGTACTAGAGAATATTTATAACTTTTAGGGACAATCGAGTTTGAAGTTACTCGCATGTTTCAAAGTTTGGTCCCTTTTTCATCATTCATTTCATCTCTTTTTTTTTTTTTTTCATACATCAATTTTTGAATGTATTTTTGCATTTTGCATGACAATTCTTTTTCTTTTTGTTCTCTTATTCTCTAGTACCCCCACCCCAAACTTAATTGGTTGCAAATTCCAATAGCAACCCCAAACTTAATTTTAAGCAACATTCTACAATGCCTAACTCAGAAAAACAATAAGGGACAAGTCCTAAAAGTCTCTAAGTTTGTAATGTAGTTTATCACCGAACAAAAAGTTCTAATCCTACCGGCTCAAAGGGGCTAAGAAAAGGATAAAGTTTAACAATTATAGTCAGGGTAGGCTTCAAAAGGCTCACAGGACCAAGCACTTTTGCCTCAGTGTGTAATTAACAAAGACCAATCAATAATAGAGAAACAATGCAAGTTCTAGAAATGTAGTTACATGGAAAACTAAGCTAAATATAAGTAAATTGAAAAACAAAATATGGCAATGAACCTTATGGCTGAGATTTCTGGGAATATGTGACTACCTAGCAACGCCGTACACTTCGCCTTTGAAAACCAAGTCACTCCTCCTTTTGAACTTTTGGAATACCACTTGAACAACTATTTGTTATCAAACTGTAAAAAGTCAACTAAACAAACAAATTCATCAATAATAAACAAGTGCAGGAATAATTACATAAACGGGGGGAATAAAACCGAGTTAAACTTAATTAAAAGCAATTAAAATTGTTCGAACATAAAATTAAAGTTACATAACCAAAGTGCTGAAACAAAAACTGAAAAATAAAAATAGGTGGGCCATCAGTAGCCCACTCAATCCTGCATCTGGTCCTCCGGAATCCAAGTGTTGGGGTCCTCCTCTGCATAGGTATCCTCCCCAAAGTGCTGCCTAGACTGAGCTCCACCAGCAGCAAAGTCAGCTCGGATCTCCTGCTCTCTATCCTGAGCTCGACCTCTGGTGACATCAAAGTAGTGGTCCATAGCCTCCTCGGACCCATCAAAGCGCTCGAAAGACCTAGTCATCTTCCTCCTGTTGAGGCAGACCGCCTCAGTGAACTCCTGACCAAACCTCGGACGGTTCCAATACTCCTGATCTGACACCTCATTCATCCAGTTGGCATGGCCGAACATGTAGTCCAGCATCATAGGATGAATAGGTGCATAGGCACCCTGCTGGCTGCTCCCCTCTCCAGCAAAAGTCTGACTCTGAGGTGGTGGCTGTGGCTGTTGTGGTGGCGGCGGCTGTGGCTGTCCTGCTGCTGCTGCCTCGGCACCCATGATAGTCTGCATGCGGTCATGATAATCCTTGACAAAGCCATCCATGTAAGTGTCGGTGATAGGCTTCATCATTGCTGCACTCAAATCATTAGCAAACAAATCGCACTCCTCCTCCTCACAAAGCCAATTGATAAGGCTCAAATGAGGGAGTGCCTTCTTGGTACCTGAAGCAAACATATAGATATTGTCGGCAATTAACTCACCAACATTGATGGGTGCACCATCAAGAATAGCAGACAGCGTCAACAAGCGGGGCAGCGGAATCTCTGAAGTACAAGAGGTGCCCTCAATAGTTTGCACCACAAAAGATGCACACGCCTTTGCATGGGGCTTGAAGTCAGCCCTCAACAGCATATGTGACCCTCCATGCCACTTAGCACCTTCAACACAAATCTGCATTAGCAACTCCTCCCACCTTTCATCATCCCAATTCTTGCACTCCTCCATCCTCCTCTTCACATCACAAATCTCCGGTGGCACAATCTCCAGCAACTGATTAATCCTTTCCGGGCTATAGTCTATCTCCTTCCCCCTCACATAGGACACATACTTCCTCCCCATATACCTAGCATTGGAATAGAATTCTATCCCAATAGTTTTGTTGGCCTGCTCGAAAATCATACTAACAAGGGACTCCCACCCTCTCTCAGTGATCACTTGATGGAATTCAGGGTTGGAGATGAGTTTGGTGAAATCAAAACCTCTCTCCGGGATCACCCTATAGCCTCGGATGTCCTTGAAACGGTCACGGGTAGCAGTATTATAAAACCGGTGGTTGATGGACGGTGGGGGTGCGGTGTTAGGGCTAGGTTTGATAGGTTGTTTGCGTTTGGGTGCTATTTTGGCCTTTTTGGCTGGTTGAGATGTGGCTTGTGACTTGCCTTTGTTGCGGGTCTCAACCATGGTTAGGGTTAGGATTTGGAGAAAAAAACTGGATATTAGGGTTAGGGTTAAGATGGAGATAATGGGTTTGGTTGTTTGTTGGTGATGATGAAGGTGTATGGTAATGGTTTGGTGATTAGAAGATGAAAAGATGAAGATTTTTGGTAGAAAAGGGTTAGAAAATCGTAGGTTAGGGTTCTGGGAAAATTTTGGCAGAGTTTGGCTACTTTTCGAAGTGAATGGAATGAAAATCGTGTTGGATATATTTATAGGCTGGGAAAATCGTGCCACGTTTGGCCAAAAACGTGTCACGATTTTGTTTTGTAACGGTTAAATTTTTGAAACTGCTAAAATCGTGTCACGTTTGGGCTAAACGTGTCACGATTGTTCATTTTTGAAAATTTTCTTGCCCAGAAATCGTGTCACGTTTTGGCCAACGTGTCACGATTTCCAATTGTCGAATTGCACCAGTTTGAGACTTAGAAAAATATTTAGGTGCCAAAATTCGTGTCACGATTTCAGTATCGTGACACGTTTCTGGAAATGTCGAATGGCACCTTTTTTTTACTTAGAAAAATTTCTGAGAGGAGCATCAGAGGGGGGGCAAATCGTGTCACGTTTGGCCCAAAACGTGTCACGATTTGCACAGTATTGGAAAACAAAAAATTTTCTTCCTCTGTTCGTTTCAGCAAAAATCTTTTTGTATTTTTGAATATTTGAAAGCAATAAAAAGGAAATAAGAAATACTACCTGAAATCTAAATGTGGGTTGCCTCCCACCAAGCGCTTCTTTACCGTCACTAGCTTGACTCATGACGACCCCTAAGGATCATTCAAAATAAGTCCTACCCTTGCCTTCGGTAGGTCGCCACCCAGATATGGCTTAACTCTTTGCCCATTTACCTTGAAACTTCGGTCACCTTCACGTGTCATCAACTCGACAGCTCCATGAGGTGACACACTTTTCACCAAGAACGGTCCAGACCACTTTGACTTGAGCTTTCCAGGAAACAGTTTCAACCTGGAATTATACAACAAAACTAGTTGCCCACAGTTAATATCCCTAGACACTAAGTTTTTGTCATGATACCTTTTAGTCCTGGCTTTATAAATGAGCGCATTTTCATATGCTCTAAGCCTCATCTCCTCCAGTTCATTAAGTTTCAAGAGTCTTTTCTTACCAGCGGCTTCTTGATCAAAGTTTAAGGTCTTAATGGCCCAGTACGCCTTATGTTCTAGCTCAACTGGTAGATGACATGCCTTTCCATAGACTAACTGATATGGTGAGAGCCCGAGGTGAGTCTTAAAGGCAGTCCTATATGCCCATAGTGCGTCATCTAATTTTTTAGACCAGTCCTTCCTATTTGACGCAACTGTTTTCTCTAAGATTTGTTTCAGCTGACGGTTTGAAACCTCTGCTTGACCACTTGTTTGTGGGTGGTAGGGAGTTGCAACTTTGTGCCTTATGTTATACTTTTTGAGCAAATTTTCAAGAAAATTATTGCAAAAGTGCTTCCCCCCATCACTGATCAAGACTCTAGGTGTTCCAAACCTAGTGAAAATGTTTTTATGCAGGAAGTTAACAACTGTCTTAGCATCATTAGCAACACAAGGTATCGCTTCAACCCATTTAGTGACATAATCAACACAGACAAGAATATGAAGAAAAGAGTAAGAGGAAGGGAAAGGTCCCATAAAGTCGATGCCCCAACAATCAAATGGTTCAACTTCGATGATTCCTGATAGGGGCATCTCATTCCTCTTAGAGATGTTACCTGTCCTTTGGCATTTGTCACACTGTGCAACAAAGTCGTGGCAATCTTTGAAAAGGGTGGGCCACCAGAATCCACTTTGCAAAATTTTTGCTGCGGTTCTTTCTCCACTATGGTGGCCCCCATAAGCTGAGCTATGGCAGTGCCACATGATACTATGAGCTTCCTTACCTGCAACACAACGTCTTATCAAACCGTCAGTTCCTATCTTAAACAGATACGGGTCATCCCACAAGTAGTGGTTTGCATCCTTGAAGAATTTTTTTCTCTGAGGATAGGTCATATCATCAGGAACTATGTTACCGGCCTTAAAGTTCGCAATGTCAGCAAACCAAGGCCTTTCTCCAATAGCAAACAGTTGTTCATCAGGAAATTCGGCCTTGATGGCCTTCTCTTTGTTTGTCACCTCATCTTTTTCCAGCCTTGATAGATGATCAGCTACTACGTTCTCTACTCCTTTCTTGTCACGAATCTCAAGATCGAATTCTTGTAGCAAAAGGATCCACCTCAACAGCCGAGGCTTTGAATCCCCTTTGGTCAAGAGATATTTAAGAGCTGCATGATCTGTAAAAACAATGACTTTGGAGCCTATTAGATAAGAACGAAACTTTTCCAATGCAAAAATTACAGCAAGCAACTCTTTTTCAGTTGTGGAATAGTTAATTTGATTCTCATTTAAAACTTTGCTTGCATAGTAAATTGCATGGAAAAACTTGTTCTTGCGTTGGCCTAGAACTGCACCAACAGCATAATCACTTGCATCACACATAAGTTCAAATGGTACATCCCAATCGGGTGCAATGATTATTGGTGCAGTTACCAACTTGTTTTTAATCAAAGAAAAAGCATTCAAACATTCATCATCAAAATTAAATTCAGTTTCTTTGACCAAGAGGTTACAAAGGGGCTTGGAAATTTTTGAAAAATCTTTTATAAAACGCCGATAGAAACCAGCATGCCCCAAGAAACTTCTTATTCCCTTAACATTAACAGGTGGAGGGAGCTTCTCTATAACCTCTATTTTAGCTTGGTCCACCTCTATGCCCTTCGCACTTATTTTATGCCCCAAAACTATACCTTCGGTCACCATAAAGTGACATTTTTCCCAGTTTAAAACAAGGTTAGTTTCGGTGCATCGTTTAAGGACAGCATCTAGGTGAAATAAGCATTGATCAAAAGACTTACCAAACACAGAAAAGTCGTCCATAAATACCTCAATATTCTTCTCTATCATGTCAGAGAAGATGGAGAGCATACACCTTTGAAAGGTCGCCGGCGCATTACACAGCCCAAAGGGCATCCTCCTATAAGCAAATATACCAAATGGACAAGTGAAGGCTGTCTTCTCTTGATCTTCTGGAGCTACCGCAATCTGATTGTACCCCGAATACCCATCCAAAAAGCAATAAAAGGCTTGGCCAGCCAACCTCTCAATCATTTGGTCCATGAATGGTAAAGGGAAATGATCCTTCCTTGTTGCGGTGTTCAACCTCCGGTAGTCTATACACATCCTCCAACCAGTAACAGTACGGGTGGGTATTAATTCATTTTTTTCATTAGCCACCACCGTCATTCCACCTTTCTTTGGTACCACGTGGACCGGACTTACCCATGAGCTATCAGAGATAGGGTAGATCATACCTGCATCTAGTAACTTCAGCACCTCTTTCTTTACCACTTCCTTCATTGTTGGGTTAAGTCTCCTTTGAGGTTGAACCACCGGTTTGTATTCAGCCTCCATGTGTATTTTATGCATGCAATAAGCTGGACTAATACCCTTCAAATCAGAAATGTTCCACCCCAAAGCTCCTTGATTGTCTCTTAACACCCTCATTAATTTTTCTTCTTCCAAAGGTGTCAAGGTATTGCTGATGATTACTGGTTTAGAGGCATCCTTAGTGAGAAAAACATATTTCAAGTGAGAAGGGAGTTCTTTTAATTCTGGATTTTTCTCTCCTTCTCCACTCAAAATAGGAGCATCCATAGAGTGCTTACCCATTAATTCTTCTATTTTTACCGGACCCAACTCTTGCTTGCTTGCTGCTAGTTGCTTCACACAATCACTTACTTCAAGATCTTCATCATGCTCACAACTCTCTATAGAATTTACAATTGCTCTTTCAAGAGGTTGTGGTGGTTGAGGTTCACGAGAGTTGTCTTCTACTATTTCTTCAACAACATCAATCCGGTAACACTTGGGATTTTCCTCTCGGTGTTTCATTGCTTCGAAGATATTGAACACCACTTGCTCATTATGGAACCTCAACATTAGCTCTCCCATCTCAACATCAATCAAAGCACGACCAGTTGCAAGGAAAGGTCTTCCTAAAATGAGTGGCATATCTTCATCTTCAGCCATGTCTAAGATCACAAAGTCTGCTGGAAACACAAGATCATTAACTTTGACTAGCACATCTTCAAGTATGCCAACAGGATAAGAGATTGACCGATCAGCTAAAGTAATGGTCATTCTTGTTGGTTTTGGCTCCCCACACTTGAGCTTCTTCATCATTGAAAGAGGCATCAAGTTGATACTTGCTCCTAGATCACATAAAGCTCTTCCAATGTCTACCGGTCCAATGGAACAAGGGATAGTAAAAGCACCAGGATCTTTCAGCTTAGGTGGTAGCTTCTTTTGAAGAATGGCGCTACAATTCTCGGAAAGAGAAATATTTTCATCATCTTTAGGCTTTCTTCTTCCCGTTAGCAAATCTTTCATGAACTTGGCATACAAAGGCATTTGATCGAGAGCTTCACTGAAAGGAATATTCACTTGAAGTTGTGAGATAAGTTGCATGAACTTCTTGAATTGTCCTTCCTCCTTCTTTTTCTTCTTCTCTAGATGAGGGTAAGGAAGCTTCACATATGATGGAATAATTTGTGGCTTGTCTCCATCTTTCAAGATTTGACTCTTTGACTTCCTCAAGATTGAGTCTTCATCTATCAATTTCTCACTTTTATCTCCCTCTATTTTTTTCTTCTTTTCATTTTCAACTACTCCATGATCATTTTTATTTTCAACTACACCCTCATCATTTTTTTCAACTACATCGTTCTCCTCCACCTCAACTACTTCATCAACCTTCTTTGGAGCTTTTGGAACTAAAGGTGTCAAAACCTTTTTGCTCCTCAATTCAATAGCATTACAAGACTCATTCTTAGGGTTATCTTTAGTGTTACCTGAGAATCCGCCTTTGTTTTGTTCAGCCAACTGCTTAGCCAATTGCCCCAGTTGAGTTTCAAGCATCTTCCTAGAAGCTTCATTGTTCTTTCTTTCAGCTTCTTGACTCTTCTTCATCTCTTCAAAGTTGCCTTGAGTCATCTTCATGAAGTTCATCATAGTTTCTTCAAGAGCTGATGGCTTCCTTTGTTGTTGTTGAGGAGGAGTAAGCATCTGAGAATTCAAAGCATTGTTATTTGAGTAGCTTAGATTTGGATGCTTATTAATGCCTGAATTGTAGTATTGATTTTGCCTTTGATAACCTCCCATGAAGTTAGCTTCTTCACTTGATCCTTCCGGAACGCATTCACCGTTGGGATGTTCTTCACCACATAAGTCGCACTTGATTGCAGCTACTTGTTGTTGTTTATGAGCCAAAGTGAACCCTTGAAACTCCTTAGTTAGAGCTTCAATTTGTTTGTTCATAGCTGCTTAGTTAGCAAGGATAGCAGTTTGTTCACTCACACCAAACACTCCTCTTTCCTTCTTCTTAGCTTCAGCACGATACTCATTTCCAGCCATGTTTTCTATCAAAGCTTGGACTTCATGATCAGTTTTGCTCTTGAGACTACCTCCCGCGGAAGCATCTAAGAACATTCTAGTGTTTGGTGTTACCCCCTCAGTGAAGATTTGGAGGTATTGCTTCTCGGTGAACTCATGATTAGGGCATCTCTTAAGAAGCAAGTTGAATCGCTCCCAAGCATCATACAATGATTCACCTTCTCCTTGCTTGAAGTTAGAGATCTCCATCTTCTTTTCCCAATACTTAGACATAGGGAAATACTTCTCCAAGAACTTCAGCTCTAACTCTTCCCATGTTTGGACAGTCCCGTTTGGAATTGTTAGCAACCAATCTTTTGCTCTTCCCGTCAAGGTGAAGGGAAACAGCCTTAGCTTCTTTTGTGCTTCAGTTACGGTGGCTGGTTGCACACAAAACTCGCAGGTTTCAGCAAAGCGGCTCAAATGTTCATGAGGACTCATAGCTTCAGTCCCATCGAATTGCTTGTCCCTCAAACCGTTGAGGACAGTTGTCTTGATGTCGAAAGCTACGGGGTTAGCTGGTTGAAAAGTGTGGGTCAGTTGACCGCGATGAGTGGCTAACCCGTAGTCTCCAAGCTTAGGTCTTGGTGGTACAACTCCTTCCCCTTCCATAGTTGCAGATTTAGGAGAAGAGATTGTTTCAGATTCACTTGAGAATTGCTCCGGTACTTGTTCTCGAACACCCGGTGGAACGGATTGAGCTAACCTTTGCGATCGGACAGCTTTACGAAGTGCTCTAGCAGTTCTTTCAATTTCCGGATCGTACTCTAAGTCGTCCGAGCTCTGTTTACCTCGCATAAACAGCAAAATACCTTAGTAGCACTGCACAACGCAAAGTAATCAAGTGAATATGAAAACAGAAAAATAAAAAAATTAAAAACAGAAAAATTAAATTGCAAAAACCCTAAATTATAACGTAATTGCCTTGTTGAAATAATTCAACAGTCCCCGGCAACGGCGCCAAAAACTTGATAGATCTCTGGCAAGTGCACCAAATACTATCGAAGTAGTAAAAATATCGATCCCACGAGGACTGTTTTTAATCTCAATAATTCAACTACGTTGTATTTTAGGATGTATAAAGGTTATTTTGATTTGCCACTAGGCAGTAGATTGGTTTGATTGCATAAAAGTAATTGCTAAAAATAAATTGGTTTTCAAGAATAAGAGAGAGATGAGTTTAGGTCTTTCGAATCATCTATGTTCCCCTAATTGTTATGTTGCACCTATTCGTATGAATGATCTTCTAATCCCACGATAGTTAACAAAATAGTCCTAATCAATCCCTTGAGTTAGGACCCTCTTCTTAAACTACAGCCCCTAATCCCTTAGGTGGTCTAATAATCTTTGAAGGTTTAAAGCACGTTAACCTAATATCACTAATAAACGATTATCCATTCCTAGACTAACCATGTTTATTAGAACAATTCAATAGGTCTAAGTAGAAAGCTATGGTCAGTAGTCATTCATTCTCACAAAATCATATTTATATTTGATCAGGATATAAAAAGCATTAAGAACAATTGAATTGAATAAAGACTAGAATATCATTCACAATAAATAGAGTTTCACAACATAATATCTCAATTAGGGTTACAACGAATCATCTCAGACCTAACCTCTAATGGATTTAGCTACTCATAATAGTGTTTACAAATAACATAATCATTAGAGGTAATAAAACATACACAAAGTGGTTGGAAGATGAAGAAATCGTCCTCCTGGTCTTCCTTGCAGTTGCAAAATCGCACTTGGCTCTCTAAAATTCGTAACCCTTGTTTTTGGAATAGACTTCAGCATAAATAGGCACAGAAAATCGCCCAAATCGTGTCACGTTTTAAGTGAATCGTGACACGTTTTTACCTTCTGGAGCAAGAAACTGAATTAGGGCTTCACCAAATCGTGTCACGTTTTACCAATCGTGACACGATTTCATAATGTCGAACCAAACCTTTCTGAAGCTCTTAAATCGTGTCACGTTTCTGATAAATCGTGACACGTTTTCTTTCTTTGTATTTTCTTCAGTTTTTCTGCTCTTTTGCTGCATAAGTCTCCTTGTGAACTCCATTTTTGTGCTAAAATACATATAAAATTACGTAATGACAAGATGTCATCAAAGGAAAATTAGGGTTAGAACATTTCATATCATAACAAAGGGAGGATAGAGAGAAAAAGTGGGAAGAATAGAGAGAAGAAGAGAAGAGGAAGAACTTGGAGAAGAGGGAAGCTAGAGAGGAGAGTGAAGTCATAGCCGGTGATTGTGAAGCTTTGAGGTAAGGGGGATAGAACTTTTTCATCTAGTAAGCTATAATCTCATCTATTTGCTTATGGGTCATAAGTGCTTTTGTGTGAATTATGACTTTTGTGATTTTTGATGTTGAATTTCGTGCTCCAAATTGATGAGTAATTATTAGTATGTTAAATTTCATGGAATTTATGTGTTTATGTGTTCAAGTTCATAGTTGATGTTTGAAATAAGTTGTTTTGGTGATTTTTGCTCAATTAAGTGTAAACCATGAACTTGTGAATGAATATTGTTCAAACCTGTTCCTAATCACTTAATAAATGATTTTATATGTTTGTATGTTATTGGGGTTTGAATTCTTGTTGTTGTTTGTGATGTTTGGATGAAAATGTGAAAATATGAGTTTTTGGTAAAAAATGAGTTTGATGATGATTTTGTGATGAAATGAGTTCATGTTTGTAAGTGTTTTGAATGCCTTTTTATGTATGTTAACTTAAAACAAAGTTTGGGAAACAACTTTGGGTCAGAGGGGATCAAAATCGGAATTTGGAGGGAAAATTGAGGGATTCCAAGAGGGAAATCCAAAAATCTAGGTTGCCTTACTGTGCAGCTCGCCTGGCGAGCTGGAGTTTGCCATGGCGAGTTGCTCAGTACAACACCCATGATTTTGGGTGTTCTGGACAGTTAGTGGTCGTTCTGGACTTTCCTAAATGCTTCTTTTGATGTGTTTGATTACTGTTTTCACTTCTAAACCTACTGGAACATCAATTGAATTGGGTTAACATGATTTTGATGAATCCATTTGAAACTTATTTGAAAATGTTCAAGAACGAAGAATTTTCCGAAACTTATTTTTCTCAAATGAAATGATAGGTTTAAAGTTTGTTTTCTCTAACAATGATTTTAAAATGATTATGAAAGGTGTGTGCGAGCTTTAAACTTTGTCTTACTTTGAAAATGCATTACTTTTGAAAAATGAGAAAATGAGACGAACTTAGTGATTTTTTTGGAATTAAATGGAATCAAGCTATGGTGTGGATATGCTTTATTGATATGTTTAAACATGAATGCCTTGTTTTCGGTGAATTACTTGGAAAAAGATGGTTTTTGTGAAAATAGACGAACTTCGTCAAAATGAGTTTTCTTGATTGGATATCTTGTAAATGGCTTTAGTAACATGATAATAGGATGAAATGAGAATGAAATGATGATTGTTGGATGTTTGATATGTTGATTATCATGATGGAGTTCTATGTCGTCTTTTATGTGAAATTATGGTTTGTGAGATGATTGTGTATTACTTATGGTGAATGAATGTTGATGGCTCTTGTTCAATTGTATGGATCATGGATGTAAATATTTGATGATGCTATAGTGGGTTCTTGGTGGGGATATTATATGATGGAGGAGTTATATAATTACTTAAGATATTTTAAAATAATTACTTATTTAGGTGGCTTCTAGGATGAATCATCCCTTTAATCCTATGTTGTAATTGTCGCATTGTTGGGTCTTTACTTACATGTCCATGCAGTAATGTCGAGTCTTTGGTGGGAACATAACCGGAGGGAGTTATGTTAGTACGTAGTTGGAGGGATTATGTAGTGGATTCAATACGGTAAAATTATCTCTGGAATCCAGTTGGTACCACATGCATGTAGAGGTGTCTAAGAACATTGCATGTATTTGAATTTGGTGAGATGTGTCATAATTGAATATGTGACTTGGTGAATATGTGCATTGACGAAATTTAGTAAATGTTGTGATGATGTGAATCTGTGGTCTTGTATATGTTTGATTGATATACTATATTGATGATGTGATGATAATTATGTGGAACTAATATTTTAAGAATGTGGATATGCACATGTATATTTATTTGGAACTTTGATGCTTTATTTGATTATGTTTATTATGTGGATTAATATTTAACCCCTAGTGGTTGATCAGTTGACCACCGCGTCATTTCTTTGAATGGTGTAGGTGACTTGCAGGATTGAGGTGATTGCTTTTCTTGGATGCTTGAGGGCTAGCATGGATGCTTCCTCATTTATTTTCCGCTTAGAATCTAGTTAAGCTCTGATGTAGAAGTTTCAGTCTTGAGTCTTTATTTTGATACCTTTATTTTCAGTATTAATTTCTGAATTCACTTTACACACCATTATCACTTTGTTCATTATTTATTACACTAACACTTCTGAACGTACTTCAGAACGTTATGAACTTAACCATATTCTTGTTTCTTTCAAATATCATTTTGAGAATCATTTACCACCAGTGCAGGTTAAATTTAAAAAGGGTCACAATTCAAACCCCCTTTTCTTGTGATTATTATTTCCACTTCACAATCACCTATTGGGGCGACCAATCCATACGAAGATCAATACGTCAACGAGTAGACTCTATGTAAGACCGCAACAAAGATCGCTGGGAACGTATGAGTCCAATGATTCAACGCATTGTGCCAAAAAGGGCTTAGATAGCGCTTTAAAAGCGCTTTGTGTTCTGGTGCTGCTAAAGATTTAGATACCGCTTTTGGATAGAATAGCTCCAGATCTTCCCGATTACGATCACATCCAATGTGCCTTCATAATGCATATAACATGAATGTGCTCCACCTGAAGCAATGAGAAGTCTGTCCATGACGACAACACCTCTAAGTACCAAAAATATCGTAGTGCCTCCAAGCACGACGATCACCCTTTCAAAAACTAAAATTAAAGAAAAAGGAATTTAAGAAACAAAAACAAAAAGATTTGTTACCGGACAAAAATGTAGGCGTTCAATCTGTCATCACTCCAAACGGCACAAAGGAAGGAGGATAAAATGATAATCCACCCCCTCGCCATGGTGACAGGGGTAGAAAGAAGTAACTCCCTACCTAGCGATTTTGGAAGCATAACAAATTGTCATTCCTCCTTAGGAAATAAACGCCGATAGGCTTCTGTATTTTTTGACCGTGAAGAAAATCTATTCCATAACAGACCATTCACTAAAAGAATCACAAGATAACCCATACCCGAATCATTCAGGAAACCGCCTACAATGGAGACATACAAAGGGTCAATTGACTCTGACGACCATTGGTAGAACAAAGACATTGTTATGAGATTTGGAGGGGATATTTCTGGACCAGTAAAGTGCCAATTATTTGTGCTTGATTTGAAAATAAAAAGAGTCATGGCAAGGTTCAAACGACTCCACGCCACTCCTTCGATTCATGATCAAATCTTAAAAGACAGTTCACAACACATTTCACGGTGTCCTGCAAGAAACCAAAGTCGACCAACTCCCTAACAACTATCATATAAGGGAAATGCGAATCACTCATGAACTATATTGATCGGTTCATCAAAGAAGTCATGTTGTTCCGGGGGGCATACAAACGGATGAAAGCATTTTTGCTCGAACATGGACTTTGGAAGGGATCCAAGTTCCACCAGAAGGTCACACTGAAGTACAATCTATCATGTAATAAGCTCCTCACCCTAGACAGAAATTACATCAAGTATATAGATAAAGTAAAAGTTGTCGAGGAAAAACAAGAAGGTCGAACTACAAGCCTGAACCAAATAAGCTTTGAGGGCACTGACAAATGCCGATGGAATTCACCAAATACATGCCCATGTATGCTTATCGAGAAAGCATACTACGTGATTGCGCAAACACGTACTTCAATGAAGAGATAATGGAATTCCCACAGCAACTGAAAGACATGGTGGACATAGCATATGTTATCGCTTATGTAGAAGTCACGACCATCATACGAATGAAAGTGTCCACCTGAAGGACGCCATTGGAGCCTCATTCAATTAAGCAAATTAATGAAATATACGACAAGATGTAATTTCATACATTACAACGGTTCATCTTTAATAGATAAAAAAAAAGTAGTTAAAATGTGTGACTTCGTTAAAAGTGGCCGGCTAATTTTTTTGATGAAAACTAGTCCAAGATAAAAGTAGTAAATAGTTCAAACCAATAACATGTTAAATAAATAAAGAAATAATGATTTTGTTCATTGAATGTATGGAACACTATCACAATAATCTTTAAATGTATTACAAATTACAAACATGTCATTAACCTCTTTTTTATTAGTCATTTTATGAATAATTTGATTGATGAAAAACACATTCAAAGACAAAATAAATTATTTAAAAAATATATTTGAGAACCAAAATGATTAATAAAAAAGATATTTATGATTAATATAAAAAGACATTTTGGTTAAAATAAAAAAGGAGAAGAAGAAGGAATGATGAGACAGAATACTGTTGCTGATGTTATATATTCATTCAAGTGAGAGAGATCCGCAAGAAAGATGTGTCGGCGAGACACGTGGTTATGAGACACAGTTTAACAGACTACTATGACATGGCTTGAAGGAATGATGGTATAGGGTGCTAAAAAGAGAATGGACAAATGAGTATGCGTGCCACACTCATGTTACTATGTCTATGAAGTGTTGCTTTCTCAACCTACTAATTCAAAGGGAATTAGGGGACACCGGGAAAGTGGTTATTGGAGGGGTGTATTTATTGTCAAAAAGCATTGCAAAAATCAAGAGAAGAGAGGAAAAAAAATCCTTATCATCAAATGTTGTTGACAGTTCATAAAATGAAAGATTGATGTTTTTTCTAGACCAGTTGGTAGGTGATGTGCACATAGTTTATACTTATCATCAAAACATGCATGCGATGCAAGTGTAGATAGGAACAAGTAATGGAGTCACAAAAGAGTTTTGTTCACTCAATTTTTTTTTTTTTTTTTATTTATGTTTTAGTCTCTTCCCTACACAATAATGCCTGCAGGAGGTAGTGCTTTATTTCTTTTCTTGCACATATCTTTTTCTCTATCACTCTTTGTTTTTTCTGCAAAGAAAACGTAAAGGAAACGCTTCTATGCACCCTCACTCACACTCTCAAAATCATATTCAAAATTCTCTACTTTTTATTACTCATAGAGTCTGCTTCTTCAAGCTAAGTATTTTCTTTTTTCCTTTTTTCACACCTCTCTCTACCATTTTTCACTTTACTTTTGAAACTAAATCTAGTTTAGAGTAAAGCAATGAAGGAGAAAAACAAAGGTGTTGAAGCTTATAGCAATGACATGGATTGCTACTATTCTACTTCTGATTTTCTTCCATGTAAGAAGCATCCTTCTTCTTCTTCTTCTGGAGGAATATGTGCTTACTGTCTTAAAGAACGTTTGGTCAAGCTTGTGTGTTCAGATTGTGGAGAACAAAGGCTTTCTTCTTGTTCATGCTCTGATGAGATCACTTCCAATCGAAATTCATGCTCTGTTGAGGTAGGAAGTGTTGGAAGAGTCTCATTTCTTATTGAGAATGAAAAGAATGAGACAAACCCATTTCAGCATTTGAATTCTAAGGCCAAGATGCAAGAGAAAGAAGAAGAAGAGGTTGTGGTGCTTAAGAGAAGTAGTAGCAGTTGTGTTGATATAAAAAGACATGGTTTTTGGAGAATTGGGAAACTATTTAGGAAGAATAAGAAGAACAAGGATTGTGGTAGAAGTGTTGGTGGGTTTGATGAGAAGAATGAGATGTGGATGGTTGATCATCATGGAGGTGTTTCAAGGTCAAGATCTCTCTGCAGTTTCAGAGGTGGAGCTATATTTGGATCTGAAGATGGTGGTGATTCAGTTTTATCAGGTGCTAGAAGCTCTATTTCTGCAGCTAGAAGTTCAGGTGTGAATGGTGGTTTGATGTTAGAATCTGGTAGGAGAAGTGGTTACAGTGAAGCTGAACCAAGAAGAAGTGATTTCTTCTATGAATATGAAAATGGTAGAAAGAGTACTGGTGTAATGGAAATTGATGGAAGCAGCTACAATAGGCGTGTGTTTTCACTAAGAGAGAGTGATTTTAAAGGCATGGATGAGTCTAGTTTTATTGATTTGAAGCTTGATTATTCATCTGAATCAAAAATGGCAGATACACTCTCAGCTTTTGGAAGCATAAGAGGTGGAAATTTCATGACACATGATGCTGGTGGTGGTGGTGGTGGTGGTGGAGGTGATGGAGGTTCATGTAGGTTCACTATGAATGAAAGAGGAATTAAGAGGGAAAGAAGAAAAAGTATTAAGGGTTGGAGATGGATTTTCAAATATCATTCAAGTTCAAGGAAAAGAGATCAAGACCTTATGTTCAAAACCTAAGAAAATGTTACCAAATACATCTTCCTATGTAACTTCATTAGTCTTAGTCTGTGGTTTAAATTGTTGTAGTTGCTCATTAGACAGACATTTTATCTTTTCTTACCTACTAATTAATGTCACATTTTCTTTCTTCAGTAATCCTTAATACACAGAATTTCACATTTCTTGGTAAGTCCCTTGTCAATTTTTTCTTCTTTCTATTGAATGCCAGGAAAATGGAAGGAAAGTGCCAATTAATCATAATATAGAATTTTCAATGTAGATAACTGTGTGATGTGGTTGCCACAATAGTACTATGCCAACAACTTTATACATTGGTGTCTTATTGAAAGAAAATGCCAGGAAACTGAGAAGGGGATGCTATTTTGACTCGTCCCATGTTTGATTAGGCAATTTTGTCCTTAAACCATTGTTGGCCAAATTTGTATTGACTTTTATGAATTAGCAATTTCATCCCTAATATTGTAAAATGTAAATCAAAATAGTCATTTCTTAACTTTGGTAGTTAGAAAACATCATGGATTTTTGGTGAGTTTAGTCGAAATGATAAATAAACATCATGTATACTATCAATTGGTCACACAGATTCGAACCTTGAAACTTGTTTATTCGGTGTCGCTAATATTGTCAAAGCAACCAACAATAAGGGGACTTAAAAAACACCATGTGACATAACATTTTTGAGAAATGATATTTGAACATTCATTTGGTGACAACTTTTGTGACAACTTTCTCTCTCATACTCACATTATTTTTTACTCTATCTCTCTATTGATATGGTTTCCGTGCCAATACCTACATTTTCTTTGTAAATTATACTTGTCAAATAAGTTGTCAACCAAATTGGTTGTTCAAATAACATTCCTCAACATTTTAATGCACACTACTTTTATATTTATTTATCAACTTAATATTGAGTAAAAATTTAACAAAAGGGAATTTAAGAATAAGATTATTATAATTTATTTATGGAGGTACAACACATGTTTAATTACAATGATTTGTGTAGAGTTGTCCACAACTAGCATCATGCGCGAGAATTTCAAATAGGATACTTAAAAGTTAAAACTAAATAATTAGAAAACATAAACAAAACCAAACCAAAATGCTTTCATGATGGACTCTACAAGCAGCCATAATTCAAAATAGAACCTACCTAGATAGGGCCTAATTTTATTAATCATTTGAAAAGTGGACTATATTTCGACAACAACCATATACACCCTCCGGTCACTATTATAAGCAAAAAACAATATTTTAGATTCATTCATTTAATGATGTATTTGGTCTTTATCATAGACCACATGCATCATTAAATAAATGAATCCAAAATGTTGTTTTTTGCTTATAATAGTGACCGGAGGGTGTAATGAATTGTTAAAGTTGAAATGCTTGAACTACATGAACCCCACCTACGAAACATCCTCAAATTTTTTTGTTTTTTTTATTTTGCATGCCTGGTCCAATCTCTTCAACTTGACAACTCAGCATCCTACTCTAATCCCCAAATTATCTTCTATCTCGTTTTTGGTTGAAACTGTCCAAATAGACAAAGCCAACAAAGCTTACCAAATTGGACTCTTCCATTGTGATGTGGGGACCAAATTTGAAAATCCCAAAATAATTACTCTAATTCTTATTGGAAAAATATATTTTTCTTCACTAACTTCAGTCAAACATGGGCATTTTATACATGTTTGGTTAAATTATCATTCATTGACCACGTCAAAATAAAACCTCATATATATTTAAGTTCAAGTTCATACATTTAGATCAACCTCAAACAAGTTATTCTTGAATATAAAGCTAGAAAAAAAAATACTCAAGAGTAATTGTGAGTGAAGAGAAGCAAAATTAGAATATAGAATATGTATGTGACTAGGCCTCTTTCTTTGTACAAGAAGTCTGAAGAGGCTCTCTCATTACCTCCACCAGAAGGCCCTAATTCTGGTGTTTTGGTAATTCAAGATAATGATTTGAAACCAACCTCTTGTTTTGGGTTGGGAGAGTACCATGAAGTTAAGGGTTTGCCTTTCCCTCAAAACATGAACCTTGAGTTGTTTTATAGATCAGGCATTTCTCTTAACAGAACTACTCATAAACACAATGTTGCCTTCATTCCAGTTCTTAATCAGCCATTGTCCTCCAATCAATACTATGTGATACATCTTCATGGCAAGAAAAGAGGGTAAGTCTTAATTTTGTGAAAAATAATAATTTCTTAACTTCGTTGTGTAGATCACTTATTTTGCACTAGTTCAACCAAATGTCAGTTATATAGTACTACGGCGTAAGGTTGAAATAACGGGGAATATAGGTGACTTTGAATTTCGATGACTTTGGTGACATCAATGTATTTTGATAAGGACAAAGTCACAAGTCACCGAAACTCAAAGTCACTGAAGTGGAATCCAAATAACAGACGAAAAATTTAAACTCGATCATCAAAGCAGGTGTCACTTAAGGTTTTCTCATTTTACATTTTCTAGATTTTCATCATTATTTCAACTTTTGCTAGTATTGTAGCATAAGGGTGATTCAATTCAAGTATGTGAACAAATCAAAGTCACTAAAATTTCGCCATGAGTATATGTGCATGAGTTTGAATCCTCTAACTCTGTTGCACGATGCAGCGGACTTCAGAGCTGTTAGATTTGAATGCAAGTTGGTTTTTGATTCAAATCCAACATTTCTAGCAGTCGCTGCCACGTTCAGGGTTATAGAGATAGCCGTGTTGAACCAATTTTAAATTTTTGACATGAATGATTAACCTTCTTGACATGTTCAAGTATTATACTGATGTAATTTGGTTTTTCTTCTGTAGGGAAGCATACAATAACTCAAAGGAGGAAGATGTGGACACATTCTGTTTCTACAATTCTGTCTCTGAAGTACCAATTCATCCTTTAGATATCAGTGACAAATATCAAGAGTTCGAGATCTATCCTCGTAGAAGCAAAGTTACATTAAGGAGTGGTTTCTCAGTTAAATCTGTTGCTGAAGATGGATACCCTCCAAGGTTTTTAAGTAGAAGGTGGAAATTGAGTGCTTCGCCATCAAGTGATTCAAGTCTTGGAGAAGCATCAGGTGTAGATGATTCCCTCCGTGCCGGGAAACCAGAATTCGATTTCACCATAGCAAACAGATGTTCAGAAAGTGTTGTTGTGGGAAAATGGTATTGTCCCTTCATGTTTATCAAAGAAGGAACTCACAGAACATTGAAAGAAGAAATGAGAAAATCAATGTTTTATGAGATTACACTAGAGCAGAAATGGGAACAAGTGTTTTCATGTGATAATGATGATGGTAAAAAGGGAAACACTGTGAATGTTGATGCTGTTGTTCAAAAAGAAGTGGTTGTAATTGCTGGGTGGGAAGCTATGATGGATAATAAGATGGATGTAGCTGAAAGTTTTTTGTGGTTTAATAGTATCAATAATGTAGGAGAAAAGAACAGTGTGGGTTTGAGTATGGCAATAGTTGAGAGAATGAAGTGGGAGCAGGAGAGGGTTGGATGGCTTGGTGGGAAAGAAAAGGAATTTCAAGTTAAGAAAGTGGAAGAATTTGAAGGGACTAATAAGGGATGGAAAAAATTTGGATGTTATGTGTTGGTTGAGACTTTTGTTATAAAGAGATTGGATGGAAGCATAGTATTGACCTATGCTTTCAAACACCATCATCAGTTAAGGAGCAAATGGGAATGAATGTCTGGTCCATGAGAATGAAAAAAATGGATAGGCTTGTAGTACTCATATTCAATTTTGTGTGATCTTTAATTAAGAAGAAATTTGTTTATACATTCATTTTTACAGATTTGCAGTGCAACCATTTTGATATTGCAGAGATTGTAAAGATAAACAATTGAGATCTTTCTCTCTCACAGTTTCTTTTGTTTTATCATCAGCCCATGCAAACCAAAACTTCTACTTTTATTATCAAATAAATATATTTTTAGAGATTTACTTTTCCCACCCTGCTGCCTTCTCGCGCACCCTGCAAAAATTCCAAAAATATCCCTAGTCCGAATTTCGTTTTCCGAACCAGATTGTTAGTGTTTACGGAAAATAAAATCTGGACGCGATGCCCTGTAGATAGACTTAACCGGTAAGAAATGAGCTGACTTGGTTAATCTATCCACAATTACCCAAATTGAATCATGGCCTTTCTGAGTACGGGGTAATTCTTCTACAAAGTCCATAGTAATGTGTTCCCACTTCCACTGAGGAATTTCTAACGGTTGGAGCAAACCCGCTGGTCTCTGATGTTCTATCTTGACTTGTTGACAGACTATGCACCTTGCTACAAACTCAGCAATATCGGTTTTCATGCCAGGCCACCAATACTCCTTCTTTAAATCTTGATACATCTTGGTAGCACCAGGATGAATTGAGAAACTACTCTTATGAGCTTCTTCCAAAATCAATCTTCTAAGCTCTTGGTCTCTTGGAACACATATCCTTCCTTCAAACAAAATTGCTCCATCCGAAGCCATGGAAAATTCTGGGTAACCACTTCTTTTCTGAAGTTCTGAGTCAACACTTTGGGCTTGTACGATCCTTGACCGCAAATCGCATGAGACTTCTAGTTTCTGTAACCAAATACCATCGTCATGCTCTGTGACTTCAAGGCTAAGGTCCCGGACCTTCTCGTACATCTTACAAACGTGCATCATAACTTCTGCTTGAGCTAAAGCCTTACGACTCAAAGCATCTGCTACAACATTAGCCTTTCCTGGATGATATTTCAATTCAAAGTTGAAGTCCTTTAAATACTCCATCCAACGCCTTTGCCTCATATTCAAATTCCTTTGATCAAATAAGTATTCTAAGTATTTCAGAATCTTGTGATCACTGAATAGTTCAAATTGCGTTCCATACAAATGATGCCTCCATATCTTCAAAACAAAAACTATGGCTGCCAATTCTAAGTCATGAGTGGGATAGTTTTCTTCATGCGTCTTGAGTTGTCTAGATGCATAAGCTATCACATTGTTTTCTTGCATAAGTACACCACCAAGTACTTTTGATGACGCATCACAAAACACAACGTATTTCTTCTCCGGGTCTGGTATGGTTAAGACTGGGGCTTGAGTTAGCTTCTTCTTCAAAGTCCTGAAACTTTTCTCACATTCTTCTCCCCACACGAATGGTACATCATTTCTTGTGAGTCGGGTTAAAGGTAAAGCGATATGGGAAAACTTCATGATGAACCATCAGTAGTAACCGACTAATCCCAAGAAGCTACAAACTTCCGAAACATTCTTCGGTCTTGTCCAATTCTGAACAGCTTCAACTTTCGATTGATCAACTGCCACACCTCCCTGAGAAATGACATGTCCCAGGAACTTGACTTCCGTCAGCCAAAACTCACATTTGTTGAACTTTGCATACAGTTGCTTTTCCCGAAGAATATCCAACACTATCCTTAAATGCTGAGCATGCTCTTGCGGATTCTTAGAATAAACCAAAATGTCATCAATGAAAATAATGACAAATTGATCTAGATACGACTGAAAAATCCGGTTCATATAATCCATGAAAACTGCTGGAGAACTAGTTACACCAAATGGCATAACTAAAAATTCATAATATCCGTAACGCGTTCTGAAAGCTGTTTTGGACACATCTGAAGATTTGATACGAATCTGATGGTATCCTGACCTGAGATCAATTTTCGAGAACACTGATGCCCCCTTAAGTTGATCAAGTAAGTCATCAATTCTCGGCAAAGGGTACTTGTTCTTGATGGTCACCTTATTCAGCTGACGATAATCAATGCGCACTGCCATCTTTCTTCTTGACTAACAAAACCGGTGCACCCCAAAGAGATACATTAGGTCTGATGAAATGCTTCTGGATAAGATCTTCCAATTGGGATTTCAATTCTTTGAGTTCCAAGGGAGACATTCTGTAAGGTGCTACTGACACTGGCCCGGCTCCCGGAATCAAATCAATCGAAAACTCAATTTCTCTTTCTGGTGGCAAATTTGTGATATCGGCCGGAAAAACATCCAGATACTCACTAACAATTGGAATATCATTAAGGCTTAAATCTAACTCTGAAGTCACAGTGAGAATAACATAAAAACCCTTATTCCGAGCACAAATAAATTGAACCATCTGGTAAGTATGCTTAAGTAGTTCCGACAAGGCTACTCCTTCCACCGTATTACTAGTAGGCATGTAAATACTTTTCTCCGCACACCCTATATATACATGATTTGCTGACAACCAGTCCATGCCTAATATCACATCAAGTTGCTTCATAGGAAGACACACTAAATCTATATAGTACGTCTTGCTAGATACGGTGATGGGACAGTTCTCACAAACATAGTTCGCTACAATACCTCCGTCGGTGGTTGTAGTTACCATCATAGGAGGATTTAATAATGAAACAGATAACTAAAGGGCTTCAACACATTGAAAGGAAATGAAAGAAAATGATGCACCACAATCAAACAAAACTCTAATAGGATTTTGGCCAAGGAAACACATACCGCCGATTAAGTCCTCGTTAGCCTGTGCCTTCTTCCCATCAAGTGAATACACTCTACCTTTACTCATTGTGGTACTTACTCCTTTGCCCTTGTTCCCTCTAGTTGGACAATCTGCCACATAATGCCTTGCTTGACCACATGCGAAACAGTTACCGGTGCCTATCCTGCATTCTCCCTGATGAGCCTTTCCACACTTCTTGCAAGTTGGATTAGTCCTGGGTGGACCTGTGTGCTTCCCTCTCTGTGGAGAACCCTTAGGTTTCAGCTTCTCATGATACTTGTCAACAAAGTTACATTTATTCCTCCCGCTTGCCCCAGAACCTTCTCTAGCTTCCTTATCAAAAACTCTTTCAGCCTCCAAACTGTTATGCACCATTTCATCAAAATTTGTCAACCTCTGTTGACTGACCACTGCGTAGATTTCACCTCTTAAAGCATTCCTATACTGATTGACTTTCCACATCTCATTGCCCGCATACTCATTATGAGTAGAGTAATGAGACAATTCCTCAAATTTCTTGGTGAAATCCATCACCGACATATGGCCCTGCTTCAAGTGATGAAATTCTTGCTCTTTCCTGACCTTGAACGACAAAGGAAGATACTTCTCTTTCATCACTTGTTTAAAATTCTCCCAGTTCACTTCTATTACATATAGATTCCGGTTATATTCTCGGAAAGCTGGATTTCCCACAACTGGAGGCGGTGGATGCGGCTGATGCACTCCCGGACCTTGCTGCATAGCTGCAGCCCACTGCTGTTGAGACTGAGCGTTCTGCTGAATCTGTTGTTGCATCATATGCATCATCTGTTGATTTTGTTGCATCATCTGTGCCCACATATGAGCATCAGGGTTAACATTCTCCTCCACATTCTGATTAACTCTTGGCCGGCCTCGTCCTTTTCGTGCTCCTGACATTTTCGCTCTAACTGTCATATTTAAGTCAAAGTGATCAATTTCAACCAAATATAACAATGAGGACAAATATCCTAAACACAAAAAGAACAACTACTTGGAATGTAATCTTAATGACCCAAGGCACGATATGAAACGACCTGCTCTGATACCAAATTGTAACGCCCAATTTGAAAGTGTCTAGAATATTCAAATGTGCGCTAAAACTGATATTGGATACATTAATTATACAATACAGAATATGACATCAAGTCGAGAGTTTAGATACAACGACATCCCAAAGTTTCTATGTTACATTATTACACCATAGTTTGCCAAACGAAGTATAAATACAAAGTTTGTAACAACATCTCTCATAATATAACATATGCATCTATAATCCACACTAAGTTGATTCCATGAAAACACGATCAATCCAAGGCTTTTTCTTTACCTTTTCCTCGAGAAACCTGTGAACCTGAACAAATAAGGAGTTGGGTGAGACATAATGCCTCAGTGAGTTCTTTCTAGCCCTAGGCTAGTGATAACCTCGGGGAAACCTATGGTTACCACATGCTTAAAATACAACATGCCGGTTGATTATACGTGTGTGGTCATGTTTGTCTAGACGGATGTGCATACTAGATCCGTCTTACATTCTTCTTAACTTGTTATAGGCTTTGATAACATCATACGTGTCATGACGGTCAAGGGATCCTAGAACCTCATTGCTAAGATACGTTAAACGCATCTAAGCCTAAACATGTAACAATCATGACATGAAACTATACCGGACGAACAGGGTAACCTAAGATCGTCTTCGGCATAATATTCTTTCCTTGCTCTATTCCAGTACTTGTACATGACTAACATCATAATCATGCATAGTTATATTCATAATTATTATGTTAGCATTGATCAAACAAACATTATCTTGATTCATTTTACGGAGAGCCCCGGGTGGAGTGACCCCGAGTACAATCCGAACATGACCGATGAAACCTAATTAGGGTACATCAGACTCCCTCAGTGTCGTGCGGGTCCCTTGCGGCTTGAACCGTTCTCCTTGGAGAACTTCTCGTATCCCCCCTGGCGTGGATAACAAGAAACACGAACACCTACATCTTATTATAGTTTGTTCATTGCATACATGAAAGGTTAAACTATACAAGTTATTTCCTTAACCTCGGAATCCTTGATCGATCCCTTGGTGGTAACTTACATACATGTTCATTCTTGTTCATGAGCGTAGAAAATATTCTTCGCATCTTAACATACTTAAGCATTCAAGACTATCATTCTAATTCTCGACAATCTATATCGAGGCTCTAGTTCATTCCTTCTAGTAGATATTACTTGCTACCCGATAAAAGCTTAGCATTCCTCTCGCATATCATGCTCTACTATACAAATCAGATACTTGCTTCACTTTTCATTAAATCATTTCAAAACCTATGCCTTGGAGTCTTGTTATGAGGGGTTTACCAATATAAAAGACTGCACGGAAGAAAACGAACCAAAGGACAACAATTGAGGTGAGACGAGCAACAATGCGCTGGGCACTGTTCACTCGCCTCGCGAGTGAGCTTACTCGCAGTGGCGAGCTCAACCCACAGTGGCGAGCAAACCCCCAGTTTTGCTCTTCTGCTCGCATTGCGAGCTTCTTGCTTTCTCTTGCGAGTGTTGACAGTTCAGCACCTGCATAATTGATGTTTTTGACCCAAAATCCTCTAAACCAAGAGTCCCAAGGCATGTTGTGACTCTAGTGATCATATAAAGTCTATAAAACAGTCATGGCACAAGTATTTACAAGTATAGTAGGCTTGATATAAAAAGGAAAATCATATCTTTATACATAAACCCTAGAAAATTATATCTCTCTCACAAGCCTAATCATAATTTCCCATGGGTGGAAAACTAACTAGGAACTCACCTTATACAACTGAAAGGAAGCTCAAAACCTCCAAGACTTCACACCAAAACCTTAGCAAGAAAAGCTCTAAACAAGAGAATCCAAGTTAGAGAAGTTTGCTTCAAAACTTTCCTAGCCAAACACCCTTAGTTCTAACCAACTCTTACTTGATTCTAACTAGAAGAAAGATTAAGTGAAGATTGAATGTAGAGAGGAAAGAAGTGGACCGATTTTTAGAGAGAATGGAGAGCAAAATTTTTCTTCAAACCCTAGTGAGAGAAAGTGATGAGAATAATGAAGAATATTGGCTCTATACCACATAAATATCTTCAACGCGTGAAATACCATGAATGCCCCTTGCCTTAAATGTGCGCATTTTTATCCCTTTCAGATTTTACGTCGGTTCCTAATAAGCGGGTTATTACAGCAACCTCTTGATATTTTTGAGTTATCTATCTATGAATGAGGCAGCAAGGAGTATCTTTATATTTTTGACATCATGCTGAAGATCTTCATCACGCAGTCAAATAGAGAGCTATCTATTTGCGACCGCATGAGAAAGATCCCCAGCTTAATGACAAAAATTTGCTTGGTTTTCTTTGGTGTTTTTGTGTGTTTTGCTGGTATTGAAGCTGAAAACCAGAGAGGGTGTATTTATAGAGGTCCTTGGATGTTGTGGACCACATAAACTCTTGGTGCAATGTGGTCCGTACAAAAGAATCATATGCTGTAATGTGGTCCATGCATAAGAATCCTATGCTGAGGTGTTCCAGATTTAATAATCTGGAATACACTTATGCCCTATGTGAATCCGGATTTCATAATCCGGAATGCATATCGTTGGTTATTTTATCGATTAAATGAACATCTTTGACGTAAATTAAAATATAATGAAAGTTTAAATAATATATATTATTCAAAACATAATGCAACAACTTAATTCAATAACACATAACTAACACACAATTAAAACAACATAAAACACACGATTAATTAAAACATAGCACATTATCACGGATCATCTAAACTAACTTCTTCCTCGGGTCCCTCCAGCAGAGCCCTGATCTCTTCGTAGTTCTTGGGCCGGTGCAAACTTTTCAGAATTTGTTCACCAGATCTAACCAACGAATCGTCCAACTCGATCGGTCCTTTAGTACTGTGCTGACCAAAGACAGAGAACATGGTTCTCACGTCGTCGTCGTTTGTGAGTTTCATCCGGTTGAAGCGAAGAGATCCGGCTGAGTCAGACAATGGACATCGATATTCAACATTGACCACCCTCCCGTGTCTCTATGGTTGAGTTGACGGTTGATTTGATCCAGCTCATCCTTCAGCCCAGAGAGGGTGACATCATTGCGAATCTTAAACAGATGGGGTGGTGTTCCACCGTTGTAGTAGACTGCCGCTATCTTGGTGTTCGGATCAAAGCCAGGGAGTTACATGATTTTTTTTCTGGTGTAGTTTACTTGTAACGAAAACAGGGACCCCTATTTATAGAGGTATCTGGGCATTGTGGACCACAAAAATTATCGGTGCAATGTAGGTCACATAAAATAATCCAATGCTGAAGCAATCCGGATTCTAAAATCCGAACCAACCTTCACCATACACAAAGTCCCAAGTTTCCCTTTGTTTCACGCCATGATCGTATTTTTCCAGAATATAAAATCCAGAATCTATATGTAATCCGGATTATATTTTTCGGACTGCACCAGAAGCTTTTGGCCGGTGGTCTGCACCACAAAGAAAACGTTTTCAAAGGTTGGTCAAGTCAAAAAACGCATTTTTACATGTTTTTTTGACTGCATTGATGGCCTTCACACCCTTTTTTTACCCTCCCTCCCTATAAATAGGCTCATTTCCTCACAATTTCTCACACCCTCTTCTTTCTCCTCTTCTCCATTTCTACAACGATGTGTTTCTATCGTTGGCCTTTCATAGAAAGAGGTCTCTTTGGAAATCCATCAGGGGTCATATGATCGGTCAATAGGGAAGGGGTTAGTCTGGGTGTGAGGTTGGTCTGTCTGGGCGTAAGTTTGACCATCATGGTCTCTTGCTCCTCAGAGGCCCTTGTTTCCCCTCTGTCTCCCTACCAACAGTGAAGCTACTGATATGTCCTATCAGCCGGAGCCACTGATATAGCTTCCCCCCTAGAAATAGTTTTAGGGTCTTATGTAATAAGATTATGAAGAGTTTTAAGTTCTTATGTAATAAGCTTAAAAAGCTTCAACATTATTGCAATGTATTATTCAAATATCAATAAAATGAGTTGTTTTTATCTTTTTGTCCTTTTATTTCTAGTTTATATGTTTATTTGCATTTATTTTACGAATTTCAAAGCTTAAAATTGAAAAAGTTCTGGAAAAATACCATTGCGGATTTTAAAATCCGAACAGATATGGAAAACATTAACAATACACTTCGGAAAACGAAATCCGAACCAGGGGTAAAATTGGAAAAAATAGAGTGCGCAAGGAAAGGCACAGGGTGGGAAAAGTAAAACTCATATTTTTAATGGAAAAATGGGCTATGACACAACAAAGACAATAAAACAATTTTTCTTTTATAAATAGACTTGGGTCGTACTCCGGTCCGATTGGTATGGTCCGACCAGCTGTTCGATCCAACAAAAATGTGACGCACAACTGTTTTTTGTCTTTTAGAAAATGGTCATTTTTTCAATTCACTTTGTACTTTTTCCACTTTGATCTCTCAATAAAAAAGGTTATCCAAATCATCATTTTTGTGTCTTTTACACAAACACCCCTAGATCCTTCTTAAAAAAAAACCTAGATCAATTCCTTTCATTCACTCATGTTTTTTAATGTCTCAACCAAGAACCAATAACCATTACTGCCTACAGTCTTCTCCGCCACCAACAACCAAATTTGCCTCTCTGTCCAAAAAACTATGTCGTCTTTTACGTACACAATGCTTAATTACATTTAATCATATCAAAAGAATCAGTTTGGAATGTTCCAGATCGACCCACAACGACAAAAAAGCATGGGTGCTTGTCTGGGCAACTCGTCACTAGCTCGCCACAGGCTCGCCTCGCGAGTTGCACCAGACAACAACTCTGAGTTCTGGTTTTTCCTCTCGGGAAAACCATCTCTTTTCACACCAAAACCCCATTTTCGATCCCATTGACCCCAAATTCGACCCCAAAACTTATACACTTGATTACAAACATAACAAATGTAACAGCCCGATTTTTCGTTAGATTTGTTTTATTATTTATTTATGTGTTTATATGTGCTCTTATGTGATTAATTGCCTCTGTGTGTACTTTTGGTCGGGAATTGTAGAATTCGGTGTTAGAAGGGTATTTTAGTCATTTTGGACTCAGGGGTATTTTGGTCATTTTGTGAGTCGGGGTAATTTAGTAAATTGATGAGGATTATTTTTAGTGCTTAGTTAGAGCCATTATTATTTTACTAAGCATTAGAGAGTTGTGGTAAATTATTTCATAACAGGTAAATGACCGTTATTATTACATTTTACCGTTAGGTGGGTAGAAACATTTTGAATTAGATTAGTAATGGATTAGGCCCATTAAGGCATTGTGAGTTGAGCCCAATTATGTAGAGCATATATAAACTCTAGTTGTTAGAGAAAATAAGGTTTACATAATCATTTCACAATTTTGAGAGAAGAGGTAGAGAGAGAAAGAGCAAGAGAGAAGAAAGGGTTAGAAGAGGAAAGCTAGAAAGAGCTAGAGGAAGGTAGATGATTCAAGGATTGGTGCTAAAGGGAAGCCTTAGCTTGAGTTTGTGAAGAATTAACGTAAGGGGGTTAGAATTCAATCATAATCTTTAGTTGTAGCTTCTTCCTTAATCTTTTGCTTATGTGCTTAATTGAATAAGTGGTTGATTTGAATTTGGTTGTAGAAATTCGTGCTTAATTGTGATGATATGATTATGTACATGAATTGAATGATAATTGTGTTGTTGTTGTTGAATTTGTATGTCAAAATGGGTATATATGAATATGATATGTTTTTGTGTGAAATTGATGAAGAATGAAGTTGTGATTGTTAAATTGTAGATGATTTCATGATTAGATGTTGTTGTTGTTGTTGTTAGATGTGTTGTTGATGAATTGATGCATTGGGTATCATGAATTGATGAATTATAATGAGATTTGTTGTTGTTGTTGTTGAAAATTGTGAGAGTTTTGGTGAATTGGTGAATTTTGTTGAGTTGTTCATGTGAAGGACCAAAATGAACTTTTGATATATGAAGGTGTTGGCTGAGTTTTTGGTGTTGTTGGGTGATTTAGACTTGGTAGAATTTCTGTTTTCATGTTGTGATTGTGTTAGTCGAGTCGTTTGGGAGAAACGGGTTTTTCGTGTGAAATGTCGGTGTTTAAGCGTTTTGCAAATAAGTGATTATGTGAGGTTCTGGAAATTGATTTTGGGGTGGTTGAAACTTGAATTTTTCTATAGATTATGATAGAGCTAAGTGTCAGGAGCGCGTAGGCGAAAACGGCATCGAAAACGGGTTAACGGTTTGGATTTTACGCGCAAAAACGTGAAAATTGGAAAATCTGATGTTGTCAGTCAGGCAGCCATCGTACTACGATTTTTGGCATCGTACTATGATTTTGACCAGTTTTTGGAGTGTTTTCGCACTGGAAAAATCGTACTACGATGGATGAAAATATACTACGATTTTGCCTGACCAGAAACTTTTAAAATGCATTTTTCTTCAATCAAATTGTTTCCAAACTTATTCCTAAGTGTAGGAACTTTATCCTAATCATCTAGGGGTGTTTTTATGAAAGAAATAACTTTGTTTAAAAGGTCTAATGAGTTCTTGTGGTGCTTTACATTGAATTGAGTAATTATGAGACGAACTTGGGATTTTCTCAAATGAACCTTAGTGGAACTTTGAACTAATGCTTGATAGTTCTAAGAGGCCTATGTTTATGCTTATATGATTGATGAAGAATGAATTGTAAGCTTTCAAAACTTGAACAAGTTACTTTGCTTTGAAAAATGTCAATGTTAGTCGTTTTTACAACTTGATACAAACTTTATCGAAAATGGTTCCTTAAAGCCGATTCCCTTATAAATCTTTTGTGGATAGTTTTATATGATTAAATGAGGATATGTGAATGGTTATTAGGTGTTGAATATGATGTTTATCATAATGTGTTGTATTTTCTCCATTAAATGAATTGTGAGAAATGGTGTGGGGTTGTTGAACTATATGATATAGTTGATGTTGATTAATGCATATATGTTGATTGATGATGATGATGTTGATGTTTGTCGATAATTATGATGATGATGTTGATGATTGTTGAAAATTATGATGATGATTATGTTAATGATAATGTGGTGATGACTCTTAATTGAATTATGACTTGATTGATTGTGTGGACGTAAATACTTGAAATGCAATTGTTGTGGAAGTTGATTAATGTAAAGGGAGGTGTACTTTTACATTGTTGTTGGTGAATATATATGTTGGAGTTTTTGCATTATTGGGTCTTTGCTTGTATGTCCATGCATCATAGTCATATTGAGTCATATGAGACATGTAAAAGGAGGTGTACTTTTACATAGTTGAATTGTAAGAGGAGGTGTACTCTTACATATAATGTGCAGTTGGAATCATGGGGTGACTGCCTAGACGTTGTTGGTGACGGTACCGCATGCATCTAGAAGAGTCTAGAACATTCATTTGAGTAATTGATGAGTCGTGTCATAATTGAATATGTGACTTGATGAATTTGTGTATTGGTGAAATTGGGTGAATGTTGTGATTGCGTGGATTGATGTATATGTACATTGGTGGATTTTGTTGATGGTTGTGAATAATTGAATTATGCTCTAATTACATGTCTTATTGTTTGTGCTTATACACTTGGTGAACCTATTTGATGATAATTAATTTGATAATAATGATGAGGTGAGAATTGTATATGTGTATACATATGATGTGGTGATTTCTTTGATAATGATAATTGCTTGCTTATAACTTGAAATGATGAATTGTACTTGTTGAGTTAAGTATGCTAGATGAGTAATGAGGTGAGTAATATTTTCATTGATTGATGTTGATAAATGATGAACTCTTGTCGATGACTTGATTAAAGATCAAATATGTCTGTTATGCTATGATAATAATGTGATAGCTTGAGGTGCAAGTAATGGGGGATAATAATCATGTGTTGCTAGTATTCTAGGAGGGATGGTTATGTATATGTGATATGTATGATTCCTTGAATGCTTATGTTTCATATGTTGATTATGATTGATGTAAAGCTAACCTCCAGTGGTTTGACCGCCTACGTCTGTGTGGATGGGTAGACACTGTGCAGGAGTAGTTCGCTTTTTGTGAGTGCTTGAATAGCGGGAGCTAATCTCCGTTATCGTGTTGGAGTCGTAGGTTTAGGCTCTGATTAGGTTGTCGGTGTCTTTATGCTTTTGTTGGATTTGTTTTATTTTGAGAATTGACCCACTTGTCGGGATTTGGAGTATTTATATGATGATGTGATTTGATCATGGCATGTATATTTTGGAGACGTATGATTTGTATCTGCTGCGACTGTTGAGATATTTATATATATGCATGATGCTTTGGATTTTGTTGAGACATAGCGTCTATTTCTTGAATATATGCTTTATTTGCGTGTTTTATCGCTTTAATAGAAATAGGGCGTTACAACAAACATCAAATTAAAACACCAATTCGTCCCAAAATCATCATCTAGTTCATTTTCACCAAAAACCGCCATTTTTCTCATTTCTCATTCCAACTTCAAACCAACCACACCAATTCAACACCCATCAGCACATAAGCATAAATAAACATAAATGAATTCAAACATGCTTCAACAACAATCACACTTCAATTCATGAATTTAACTCAAATAGTTAAAAATAATGAAGACAACTCAACAACAACAACAACTATGAAGTTTAGGATAATAACACCACTAATTCATGAAGTTTATCACACCCATAACTCTACATGAAAAAGGAACACGAATTTCATCATTTAATTTCATAAAATCTCAATTCACAAAATAAGCACTTATGAAATTTAGTAGAAAAAGAGATTCTAGCTTAAATTATGAATGAACATTATCCCCCTTACCTCAATTGAGCACAAACCTAGCCTTAGCTTCACTTTTGCTCTTTGAATCACTACCCTCTTCTTGCTCTCCAAGCTCTTCTTATCTCAAAACCCTTTTTCTCCTTCTCTAGCTCTTTCTCTCTCAACCTCTTTCAAAAGTTTGTGAAATGAGTGTAAAACCCTAATTCCTCTAAAGACTAGAGTTTATATAGGCTCTACACAAATGGGCTCAACCCTCAAATGTCTTAATGGGCTCAAAGTTCTCATTAACTAATTCACAAAGTTTCTACTCACTTACGAGTAAAAATAACGAATAGTTACCGGCTCATAATTAATTACCATAACTCACTAGTAACTTAGCAAAAATATTCATTTCCACTTAAAACACCAAAAAAATAATCCTCACAGTGAAATTACTAATTTACCCTTTTTTCCAAAAGACTAAAATACCCTCAAGTCCGAAATGACTAAAATACCCTTCTAACACCAAATTTCACTAATTCCAATTAAAATACACAAAGACAAATAATCACATACGAACATATATAAACACACATAATAAATAATAAAATAAATCTAGCGAAAATCGGGATGTTACAATAGTTACATACATAATGGTATGAGAGATAAATTGTTTCACCACAAAAAAAAAAAACAGATAAATTGTTTAATGCTTGTTTGGTCATTTACATACAAAAATTGTATGAGGTAGTGTTGAAAATAAAAAAAAAAACAAAATCATATAATAATTTTAAAATAAAAATACACGTAGAGTTATAGTTCATAAATATTTAGACGTTTTTAATTTTCTAGATATAAAATAGCATAATTTTCTTAGTCTGAATTTTTACTTTGTAATAGTTATCTTATTATTTTATTACTTATACATTGATGTGTTTTTTACAAAAAAAAAAAATTATTGTAATAACTCTTGCCTCCACCTACTCAAATTTCTGGATCCGTTACTATCGTGGAGAAAAACATTTAAATGTTAAATGCTCACTAAAAACTACCACAATGTCCACTAAAATCCAATTTTTTAAACAAACCATTAATTTTTTTTTTTAATACTGCTAAAGGATTGTTGTAAGTTGTAAAATCATTGAGTAGAATACCTACGATTTATAAGTAACTTCCAAGTTTTGACAATTGATTACCTGTGAGTCGTGATTATTTTTTGCTAAAATGTGCAAAATGGTGTTGCCATCCTCATCCTGGTGATTTAGCAATTTATATTCTAACTCCCTAGCACCTCTCTTGATATTTTTCTTAAGAAAGCAAACAAGAAAATCAAGAGCCTTGTAATTGTATGTTTCACGGCAACATGCAAAGCAGTCTGACCCCTCGCAGACATGTCTTCAATGGAATTCGGACGGACAAGCAATGAGGAACTCAGATAAAAGGTCCACTTTTTCGCTATAATTTGCTGAATGAAGAGGAGTCCAGCCTTCCCTCCCTTTGATTCTGACAAGTTCCTTGTTCATGTCCACAAAAGAAAGCACCATATTCTTATGGTTTTTTTTCATAGCTAGGTGGATTGGGCTGAATCCTTTCGGATTGAGCTTCCAAGCAAACGAAGGTTTCAAGTTCATAACCTCAATCGCAAAAGGGAGATGCCCTTTTGATGCAGCGATATGTAAAGGGGTTTCAACAAACTGTATCGAATCTATGTTTTCTAAAATGGATGGGTCATCTTCAATTACTTCATAGAGGAGGTTTATCCTACCCTCTTCAGCTGCAACTTTCAGTTTATGAAGATTGGTTGGGTTCATGTTTGAAGCTGCAACTCTTTGGTATAAAAAATTTGCCTGCTGATGATGGTAATAAATAAGCGTATAGGCTCTTGTTCTTCCTACATTATATTATAGTAATTTAGAATTGATTGGTTTTTTATTTTGATATAATTGATTGACTTGGTTAGTTGGTTTATTGAATTAAAACAATGTACGGATTGAAGTCAGGACATGCGCGGTTGTAACTTGTACGTAATACGGTCCCTCTTGTCCTATACTAGATAAAAATATAGACATTGGCATTTGTTAATTTAGTTGATTGACTTTGGTTTGTTGGTTTATAATTTAACAATAACAATGTACGAAACCATGACATTCATTGTAAGTAATACGTTTCTCTCGTCCTATAAGATAAATATATTGACATTGGCATTTGTTATTTGTTAATAAGATAAATATATAGACATTGGCATTTGTTATTTGTTAAGCTTGTTAAGATATCAGTGTCAATGAAAATTGTTAATGTTCTTACTGGCTTGGATTGAAATTATGAATTGGTTGGTCGACTAAGAAATCTTCAACCATGGTTAGGTCATATTGTGATATCAATTTTCATTTGTTGAGATGTAGATCAATAATTATATGATATATCTATTCTATATCTATTCTATATTCTATATCTTCATAAGGGTATTTAGGTGATTTTCTACTGGGTGGAATTAGGTTGTAGCCAACTCACCAATTTTATGCCATATTTCCCATTTTGCCACTCACCAATTTTTTTAATTATTTTCTAATTTTTATATTTTTAATAACTTTTAATTATTTTCCAATTTTTATGTTTTTAACAATTTTTCAATTTTTTGTCCCAAATTCAGTTGCTTCTACATTGCCGTTGAAATTATGTATCGTTTGATCCGGCTTTTTTCCAACTTCTCTACATTTTTAAGAAGAAGTTAGGCCAAACACAATATCAATTAAGTACTTACTAAAAAAAGTAATTTTTTTGAATGCATAAAATTGAATGGAATGAGCTTTGGCCAAAAGTTTTTGAATGTTACTTTAAAAAACTACTTCTTGACAATTTATTTCACAAGCACCTCTTTTCAACTCACGCTGGGAACATTTTCTTTTATTTTTTAATATTATATTTCAATATTATTTTTTTCTTCCATTTAACTTTATTTTATTTTATTTTTTTGAACCATTCCATTTAATTTTTTAAGGAGGTTCCATTTAATTTTATTATCTTTTTTTCAAAGGAAATTTATTATCTTTTTATCACTTATATATTTAATTTCAATATTGTTTAATCATCACAACCTCACAAATATTTTTATTCACGTTGTCATTTAATGATACCAAATATTTTTATTTTCTTTCTTCAACCTCGCGAATTATACACACACACATTAACGTTTAGAGTAATAGTTTATGTCCGTCTATCTGTTTTTTTGTTACGCTAATGCATATAATTTTTTTTAGTGTTGCTTGGTTGAGTTCCACCTCACCGATTTTTTTTAACTATTTTCCAATTTTTATATTTTTAAAAACTTTTAACTATTTTCCAAATTTTTTATTTTTAACTATTTTCCAATTTTTTCTCCCAAATTCAGTTGCTTCTACACTGCCGATGTGGGAGATTAAGATACCGTTTGACCCAGAATGAACAAAGGGAATAAAATTAAATGATGTATTATTGTATTTCTATATAGGACTTTCAATGTCAAGGGATTGTGACTACATTAAGGATCTCAAAAATGATTTGGAAATTGGAGTGCTGGATTCTTGGATTGTGACTGGTAGTGATGAGAATCAACATATGAAGCTCATTATTTGTTATACAAAGGTTAGATGAGTTAGTAAAGATTTGTTGTAATTTCCTTTATGATTTATCAATGTTACTTATTAGTGTACATTTTGATTTATTTATATTTTTTGATTTCTTTCTCTGATTTAGGGTGATCGACTTCATGTAATAACTCGATATTGAGAATTGGAGCATTGGAAGGCTTTGATCGAGGAAAACAAGACTTATACTTTGTATAATTGTCATGTGTTTGATAATGACATTGCATTTAATCCCTTAAAGGTTGTTTTTGGTTCTGGTACAAAGGTGCAAAAGTATGACAAGTTAACTAATGTTCTTACTCGTGAATTTCGCTTTAAGTCATTTAAGGAAATTCAAGATGGAAATTTCAAAACTGACGTTTTATATGGTATAGTTATGTGCTTTAATTTATTTATGTGTTTTCTCCGATTATAATGTTCTTATAGTTGTAATTTTTTTTTAAGAAATCATCGGGCTTCTTCATGAGATTGTCAAGACAACGCCAATTGGGACTGGAAAGAAACCGTGTACGAACATTGTGTTAAAAGATAAAAGGTATTATTTTCTAATTTGTCAGCATCAGATGATAGGATTTTGTATAAGTTTGATAATGTCCTGAAAGATGTCTTTCCTTATGCAGTGGGAATATAGTTGATGTAACACTATGGGAAAAATACTTCGTAGCTTTATCATTTACTATCTATTTACCTTGAGTTCTTTGCTTCCATTTTGTAGTCAATGGCAACCCAATTAGATGTAACAATTGGTCAGGTTTGAAACTGCTCAACAACCTACATCATCCGGTTGTTGAGACGTTTAAGACTTAGTAAGTTTGCATTATTATTTCACAATACAGTGTTAGAGTAACTTATTATTTTACAATCTGATTTCATTGTTTTTTGACCATGTTTCTTGAATTGTTGTCGTGATCTTAATACTTCTCAAGCTCAGAGTCAAAACTTCAGTCAGAACTTAAGTTAGAGTTCGGCTTCTTCTCAACGTACTTCATACAACGATTTTTCCAATCTATCTCAAGTTAGGTCAATTGCTGAATTTATAAACTTAGTCAAGGTCTGTTTTTTTTATGCACAAACATGCTTTGAGTTTTTCTACGCACAAGTTAAAAATACATATTGCATTATTCTTTATTTCATATGCATAATTTGTGTTAGGATACATACTGCATCACTATTTGGAAAACAACTAAATTTAATCCTAACCAGTTTGGATGGTATTATGAGAGTTGCACCAAATGTTCGAAGACATCAATGTCAAATGGTGCTAGCTATAGATGCACATGCGGGAGTGATGCTTAATTTCCATGTGTTTCAACAATGTTAATTGGTCAACAGGGTACATATAATGCACATGCATGCATTTATCTAGACTTTATAGGAAGATAATAGGAAGATAAATTAGAAGTCATAGTACATTTTCTTTAGCTTAAAATCAATTATGCTACCTTCATTTTATAATTTTATAAATTATATGTAACCATATTCGCATACATCTTATCCATGTTAATATGCATTAGACTAATATTGCAGTTATTTCACTGTTTAGTATTTCCCAAACGAGGTGTCAAGAACAATTCTGAAAGGAAAGCGCAAAACAATCACTCTCGTTGATGACCAGACACAGAGAAAGTATAAGTGTCGCCTCTATGCAATTAGAATCCATTGATTATAGGTATTTAATATGCTTCCTTTTTTTGTTTGCTTGATCACTATAGCCAAATATGATTTCATTTTTGACGACGCCGTTTATTTGTTTATAGTGTTTTTTTTCAATAATTTTCGTGAATTTTGCAGTTTTCAAACTCAGAGTCATAGCTTCAAGCCTGATAAAAAAATTAGAGAGAAACTCAATGAAGTCCAATATTTTTTTCAGGCCTAAATTGTAACAAAAATAAGTTTAAACAAATTTTTAATTCTTTAATAAATTTATTTCTATACCCTTTACCCTTTTTAATTCTTTTATCAATCATGACAATTTCACAAATGTTAATCTCTATTCAAGACTTGGTAAGGCTTTTCATAAATATTTTGATAAAGATTTATAATGTTTGTGCATATTCATTAATTTACTAATTTTTCCTTTGAAACAATTTTTTTTTTTTTTTTACAAAATACGTTATTAAACCCGTGCGAAGCACGGGTTTGTAACTAGTTCTACTTAAAGTGTTAAATATATTTGTACTCCTTATAGAATTATTATTCAAATTTTTTTAGTACATACTATATATTAAGTCAACATATATTTTTTAATATGTTTTTTCTAAATATATTTAGAATATTATAAAAATTTCTTAAACACTTTTAAAAACCATAGGTTGGTTAAAAGTAGCATTCTATTATCTATCGTTTCAAAAAGAAATACATTTGGGTCAATTGGCCCTCCTCTTAATAAAAAAATTTGAACATCCTAATATTTGAAGGTATGAGTATAATCTCCAAATCTATTGAAATTGCAAACACATCAATCTTGTTAAAATTTTATGGTCTAAATTGACAAAAGAAAAATACAGTATAATCTCAAAATCTATTGATATTGCAAACATATTCTTAATGTCAATCTTGTTAAAATTTTATGGTCTAAATTGACAAAAGAAAAATACATTTGATGACTAAATTAACTATCTAAAAACGTAGTCGATAACCAAAATGATTAATAAAAGAGATAATTGTTGATGTACTTGTAATTTCAATACATTGAGATATTTTAGTGATAGTGCATCACACATTCAACGATCAAAATGATTTTAGAAATTAGGGTTCAAGTTATCAAACTTGATTCATTTTCTTATTATAATTTAGTTCAATTTGTTTTTTTAATTATTAATCAGTTAGTTTTTACATTAATTTCATATGTAATTAATTATTTTGTTAATGACATGGAAACTTAATTAGCCAACATGCACAACCACGTCATTAATAACAATGACAAATCACTAAAATTGGCGGGGAATAAAAACCCCAATAAAATGTAAAATAAGGCGACTAAAATAGTGGTATTGAAAATATGGGGATTAAAATCTGACTAAGTTAAATTAAGGGGATCAAAAGTGCATTTAAACCAAAAAAAAAAAAACAATTGTAATTTTTTTAATTTCTGTCAAGACCCGAAATTCTAGTCGTGACCGGCACTTGAACTAATACCTCTTAATTCATCAAGCCTAGTGATCAAACATGACAAACAACAAATAACCAATTTTCAAAAGTTCAAAATAATATTTACTGAAATTTTGATAGAGTAACTTTTGTATTTTCAACATGGAAAATGCTCAATTGTGCGACAGAAACTATCGTGCGTATCCCGCGAATGCGCTGGCAACTGAGGTCCCCACTCTTTTTCATGCAAAATACCGAAATTAACCTTAGTTGTTTTGTCCAACTACTGCAGCTTCTGGTCGCAGAAATATGAAGGCGTTCAACGAGAATGAAACTATGATCACCGGAAACCAATCAACCTCCGATCCCCAATCATTCTGATCACCGGAAACCAATCAGAACGCGGATCCCCAATCTCCGATCCCCAATTTCGAATTCTCTCTCGATGACATCTCTACACTTCAGTTTCATTAAAGATTAGATTTTGTCTAATTCTCAATCTAAGTTGAGATGTTCCCAAGCCTTATGCCTCATCTCTTCCATTTGTTAGCTTTTCAATTCTCAATTCCATTTTTATTTTATTTAATTTTATTGCAGTAACTCTGTTTTTAGCTAGTAATGACATTTTCCAAGTCTCACTTGAATACCTTTGGATGTTCAAGCTTGGGTTGTAATATAGTGTAGTCCCTACGGGACACTCAGATAAGAAATATGAAATTGATAGATTGTTATTACATAAACTTACACTCAGAAGTATGAAATCTGTTGCGGATTCGTTGTGAAAACCACACCAATAAAAACTTGATGTGTGGAGCAAATTAACACCAAGCAATCAAATGAAGCGGATGACAAAATAATTCAAACAAAAAATAAACAGCAAGAGAAGAGAGAAAGAGAACACAAGAATCTGTTTACCCAGTTCGGTCTAATGATGACCTACTCTGGGGGAGAAAGCAGCTCTCCGTTCCACTATAATGATATGAGTTTCTTTACAAAGAGATATTGAAGGTTACAAGAATTAGTCTTCAAACCTAACTCTACCCTCAGTCCCAGCCTCTTCCCGTGACCAAGAGACTCAATCCTAATAGTGCGTTGTTCAAGGTGAATCAAAACAATCCCAACCCTAGTGTTGTTGCCAAGAGAAATTCTCTATAAACCCTAGTTTGTATGTTGGCTTCTAAACCCTGTTTTCTACACACGTAATCATCTGATACAAGGTTTATATTTATAGTGGAAAGCATCCCTCATAAATTGGAACAAAATCAGGCCCAAAAATACGATCTGTTTTTCTGCATCAGCGCAAAATCGGTGGTCCCAAAAATCGGTCTCCGATTTTGACAGCTTCCAGACTTCAATTTTGAGTCACTTTCAACATTTCTCCACCTTGACTCTAAATTTGTGATGATGTCAGTTTAACCATCATCACCTTGCTGCTCTCTCCAACCTTCATCTATTCTTCAATGAAGTTAATCAAGTCCAAGCAATGCTTGAACCTTGATCTTGGTAATGATTTGGTGAACATGTCTGCTGGATTTTCTTCTGATGCCACTTTCTCAACCATGATCTCCTTTGTCTCAATCATGTCTCTAACAAAGTGCAAACGAATGTCAATGTGCTTTGTTCTTTCATGATACACGTGATGATTTGCCAAATGAATGGCACTTTGGCTATCACAATATATCTTCACACACCCTTGACTAATCCCCATTTCTCCAATCATACCTTTCAACCATATGGCTTCCTTGACCCCTTCAACAAGGGCTATGTACTCTGCTTGAGTTGTTGAAAGAGCTACAACTGATTGTTGATTTGCCTTCCAAGTTACAGATGTACCGAACAAAGTAAACACAAAACCTGATAGAGATTTTCTAGTGTCTACATTACCTGCATAGTTCGCATCCACATATCCCTCCAAAGCATCCCTTCCTGGTTGTGACCTTGTATACTTCAGACCACCTTTCAAAGTCCCATTCAAATATCTCAGAACCCACTTCAAAGCTTGCCAGTGCACTTGACCCGGATTTGCCATAAACCGACTTATCACATTTATTGCATAGGATAAGTCCGGTCTACTACAAACCATACCATACATGATGCTTCCAACCCCACTGGCATAGGGAGTACCCTCCATCTTGCTTTTCTCTTCATCGGATTGAGGACACTGCTTTATTGACAACTTTGTGTGATGACCAAGACGAGTGCTAACGACCTTAGAATCTTTCATTCTGAACTGCTCCACCACTTTCCTCAAGTAACCTTGCTGAGATAAGAACAGCTCACCTTTGTTTCGGTCCCTTATGATATCCATACCAAGTATCCTCTTTGCATTACCAAGATCCTTCATCTCAAATTCATCATTCAATCTTTCCTTGAGCTTCTGAATCTCTTGCATGTCAGAACTTGCCATAAGAATATCATCTACATAAAGGATAAGGTAGAGAATGACTTTCTCATTCCTCCTCATCATGTAAACACAACTATCATAGTTGCTTCTCACAAAACCAGCCTTTACTAGGAACTCATCAAACCGACGATACCACTGCCTTGGACTTTGCTTCAACCCATACAAAGATTTCTTCAACAGACATACTTTTGAATCATCTTCTACGAAACCTTCTGGTTGTTGCATATAGATAGTTTCTTCCAACTCTCCATGTAGAAATGCGGTCTTCACATCCATTTGTTCTAACTCAAGATCATACATGTTAACAATCGCCATAAGTACCCTTATAGAACAATGTTTTACCACCGGTGAAAAGATTTCATTGTAGTCAACCCCTTCCACCTGAGTAAAACCCTTTGCTACAAGTCTTGCCTTATACCTTGGTGCTTCGACCCCTGGTATACCTTCTTTCTTCTTAAACACCCACTTGCTTCCCACTACCCTTTGATTCTTAGGTAATGAAACAAGTTTCCAAGTCTGGTTCTTTTCCAATGAAAGTATTTCCTCATTCATTGCCTTCAGCCAGTCCTTGCTTTCATTGCTTTCTAGTGCTTCCCTGAAGTTCTTTGGTTCCGAGTCTTCCAATTCTTCAGCTGCATTCAAAGCATAAGATATGAGGTCAGCATAACCGTATCTTTCAGGTGGATTAATTTGTCTCCTTTGCCTATCTCTTGCTAGCTGATGGTCAGGATCAACTGTTTCTTGGCCTTCACTCTCATCAGGTACTGGAGTCTGATCCTCCCCTTCCCTTTCATTAGTGGTAGGCTCCACCTCAAACTGAATTTTCTCTACCCCCGTTTCTGAACTTGTATCCAGGTCTTTGCACTTCATCCCCATGCGGGTCTCATCAAAAGTAACATCCCTGCTTATAATAAATTTTGATCCTCCAGGTTCCATCTTCCACAGTTTGTAACCTTTCACACCTTCATGATAACCCATGAAAATACACTTCACATCTCTAGCATCAAGTTTGTCCTGTCTGACATGAGCAATTGCTAAAGCTCCGAAAACTTTCAAATTAGAGTAGTCTGCCGGTCTCCCACTCCAAACCTCCATAGGTGTCTTGAGATCTATCCCTGTTGATGGACATCTGTTAATCAAATATGTTGCAGTACTAACAGCTTCTCCCCAGAAACTCTTGGACAATCCAGCTCCCAACAACATACACCTCACACGCTCCAACAAGGTCCTGTTCATTCTTTCAGCAAGACCATTCTGTTGAGGTGTGTATGCCACGGTTCTATGCCTCTTTATACCTCGTTTCCTGCAAAACTCATTAAACTGCTCTGAAACAAACTCCAGGCCATTGTCAGTTCTCAACACTTTCAGTTTAGTTCCAATCTGATTTTCTACAAGTGTATGCCTTTCTTTAAATTTTTCAAAAGCGTCACTTTTATTCTTCAGAATGTAAACCCATACCTTTCTAGAATAATCATCAATAATAGACATGAAATATGAACCTCCCCCATGAGTTTTAACTGATGTTGGACCCCAAAGATCCGAATGAACATGCTCAAAAGGCCTACTAGATTTATGCACACCCACCCCAAACTTCACCTTGTGTTGTTTGCCTAATGTGTAATTATCACAGAAATCTAGTTTGTTCAATTTTTCATTCCCTAGCAAACCTTGTTTAGCTAGCTCAACTATACCCCTCTCACTGACATGACCTAACCTCAAATGCCACAGTTTAGTTATGTCCAGAGTGTCTACACTAGCAACCGATGCATGACCTATAACAGTGGAACCATCTAAAATAGATAAACCATGTATTTTAGACCCTTTAGCTATAACTAATGCACCATGAGAAATTCTCATCATACCACGTTCAATTCTAGTACAATAACCTAGACCATCAAACATGCTTATAGATATTAAATTTCTCTTAAGTTCAGGAATATACCTCACATCCTTCAAAAGGAAATCACGGTCATCAAACATTTTGAGACGGATAGTACCCATACCTTGAATTTTGCAAGCCTTATTATTACCAAGGCGAACAACTCCACCTTCTTTCAGCTCCAAAGTTTCAAAGTACTCCTTTCTCGGACAGATGTGATAAGAGCATCCAGAGTCCAAGACCCAGCCCTTTTCAGGTTCCCAACTTGTCACAGTTAGTGCTCCAGCACTCTCATAACCTTCCTCTTCACTTGCAATCTGAACGGATGGATTACCACTTCCATTGCCCTTTCTCTCCGGACAATCCTTCTTGAAGTGACCATAGTTGTGACAAAGAAAACATTTGTACTTTGTTTTATTATCACCACCCTTTGACCTAGACTTTGACCTGGAATTCTTGCCTTTCCCCTTTCCTCTGTTTTCACTTCTCCCCCTTGAGACATTCAAGCCTTCTCCACTATCATCAACCTTCAACTCTTTGAACTTGGTTAACTCTTTGGTTCTCAAAGCTGCTTGAACTTCCTCCAAAGTGATAGTGCCCTCTTTGCCATAAAGCATAGTATCCTTGAAATTCTCAAAAGACTTAGGTAAAGCACACAGTAGGTGTAAGGCTTTATCCTCATCATCCAGGTTTACATCTATGTTCGCCAAATCATCAATAATCTTATTGAACTCCGTCAGTTGCTCCATTATAGGTTTTGACTCCACCATTCGGTAAAAGTAGAGTTGTTGTTTCAGACATTATCTATGTGCCAAGGACTTGGTCATGTACAATGAATCAAGTTTATTCCACATAGACACAGCAGTAGTCTCCCTTGCTACCTCTCTAAACACCTTATCCCCAAGACACAGAATGATAGCACTGACTGCTTTATCATTCATCTCCGTCTTCTCAACAGGTGTCAGATGCGCAGGCATCTGTGCTTCTCCCTTCAGTGCTTAAACACACTTTTGTTGAATTAGAATTGCCCTCATCTTTACCTTCCACAACCCGAAGTCGTTACTACCGGTAAACTTTTCAATGTCCCACTTCGAACCCATGATACCTGGTTATTGATTTGACCTTTGCCCCACGGTGGGCGCCAATTGTTGCGGATTCGTTGTGAAAACCACACCAATAAAAACTTGATGTGTGGAGCAAATTAACACCAAGCAATCAAATGAAGCGGATGACAAAATAATTCAAACAAAAAATAAACAGCAAGAGAAGAGAGAAAGAGAACACAGGAATCTGTTTACCCAGTTCGGTCAAATGATGACCTACTCTGAGGGAGAGAGCAGCTCTCCGTTCCACTGTAATGATATGAGTTTCTTTACAAAGAGATATTGAAGGTTACAAGAATTAGTCTTCAAACCTAACTCTACCCTCAGTCCCAGCCTCTTCCCGTGACCAAGAGACTTAATCCTAATAGTGCTTTGTTCAAGGTGAATCAAAACAATCCCAACCCTAGTGTTGTTGCCAAGAGAAATTCTCTATAAACCCTAGTTTGTATGTTGGCTTCTAAACCCTGTTTTCTACACACGTAATCATCTGATACGAGGTTTATATTTATAGTGGAGTGCATTCCTCATAAATTGGAACAAAATCAGGCCCAAAAATACGATCTGTTTTTCTGCATCAGCGCAAAATCTGTGACACTCCATATTATTAACTAGAAAATAATATAGAAATGTTTGCTAAGGTACTAGCAACTGGTTGAAACTCAAGGTTTAAAACTCAAATAAACATAGTACTTATTACATGAAGTATCCAAAGGAGTACCAAGTCACGTACTTCAAATTATTAACGCATAAAAGTAAACAAAACTAAGAAAGGTTGCCACGTCCAACAACTCCTCAAGTCTCCTTCGCCTTGGCTTTATCAGTTCACTTATATGTAACATGCAAACTAATTGGAATGAGAATACATCTCAGTGAGTTCATAAATAAATCATACATGTACCTCGCCTCATCGGCAATAATTATTAAGCTCTTGCATATAAGATTCTCACTAACTATTTCATTATATCTAGATACTACAATCTCATCATCATACATATGTATTCATAAGAGTATGAATAACAAAGTTTATCTCTGCTAGAGAACTTGAATCATCAACACAACCCTTTACAGTAAGGTATTCTCATCATTTACATATCTGTGCGTATTGCAAAAGTCCACACGAGCGTGAGTGTACCTAGGTGGTTGCCAACCGGTAAGGTAGACTAATAAGTCGTAAATGGCACCCCATTTACCTGCCCTTACCGAACATACTTAGGATATCCCATGTGTTTTGAGAGTACCCTTCTACCTCACAATTTGTATCTTTTAATTATTACCCTTAATTTGCTTAGTTACCTAAACTAGCAGCTAGTATCCTTTAATAGTTTACAAGTAATAATATATGTATATATGGCAGTAAGTTATATTGGTTGGAATCCAACACAGTTCATATATATAGCCACCAAAAATATATGTCCCTAGATTGTGATAATTCAAACTGAAACATAAATTATATACATAGATCTACCCATATGCATAGCCGTAACACGTATCCTTCACTAGTTGTAAATCTACAAAAAACCATAACTATATTTCCAGAATTAATTAATAGATTGTATAATATTAAGAAGTTAAATTAAAACTAAGAACCAAAACATATTGGTGATAGGAAGAAGCACCGTTCCTGAAACTTCATCAGAATTAGTATTATTGAACTAGAAACTTAACCACTAACCGTTATGCAAAGCCGTGATACACCTAAGTATAAGCAGAGATTCATATCCTAGTGTTATTCCCAATCAAAGCACACACATCCTAATTAAGTGTGAATATGTCTATGGTTTGAAAATCACCAAATTGATCTCACATATGAATTACTTAAATCAGCCCTGTACAGATATCAGTTAAAAATCACCGTTACAATTTTCGATGGTAACTAGTTCTACCCATAGGCCATATAACTAACTAATTCAATTAAATATGTATGATTCCAAATTCTAATTCTCATAAATTGATACTTAATCAGAACTCACCTGATTAAGAGGGTCAGTGATGATGCCAAGAATTGTTGGAACCGTTCTTGTTGTTATTGGGAGTCAAGGGTGAGGATTTTTGGTTCTGTTTAACGTGAAGTAGAAAGTGGGGAGGTTTTGAGAAGTTTTTCCCTAATTGTTGACTTGGTCTTAAATATAGAGACATATGATTGTAAAATGACAGCTTTGCCATTACTCTTTATTTTCTTCTCCATAATAACCTTATTCGCTTCTATCCCACTAACACACTCATAAACTATTATTTTAAATTAAGGTGATTTAGTAAATAATAATTAATAAGAATATACTATTATTTTTGGGGTGCTACATTTCTACCCCCCTAAGGAAATTTCGTCCTCGAAATTAAAGCTTACCTTGAAACAAATGAGGATAGGTCTCCATCATCTTTGATTCTAATTCCCAAGTTGCCTCTCCAGGAGGTGATCCTTCCCATATGACCTTCACAAGAGGGATTTCCTTGTTCCTCAAAGTTTTGATGCTGCGGTCAACTACTTGAATTGGCTGTGGTTGGAAGGTTAGATCCGATCTCAATTCCACCGTTTCAAATGCTAGAGGTTTAAATGGGTCTGCAATATACTTCTTAAGCTGAGATACATGAAAGACATCATGTAAACCTGACATTGAAGGAGGTAAGGCTAATTGGTATGCAACAGGACCCACGCGTTTGATAATTTGAAATGGTCCAATGTAACGTGGATTAAGCTTCTTTGCCTGGAACGCTCGTCCTATCCCTTGTTTAGGGGTTACTCTCAAGAAAACATGATTACCCTCTTCAAATTCTAGAGGCCTCCTACGATTATCAGCATAACTCTTTTGTCGGCTTTGAGAAATCTTTAATTTCTCTTTGATCAATCTAATCTTTTCTGTGGTCTCTTGGATGATTTCTGGTCCAAGGATTCCTTTATCCCCCACTTCTGTCCAACATAAGGGGGTCCTGCACTTTCGTCCATACAAAGCTTCGTACGGGGCCATGCCTATACTAGAGTGATAACTGTTGTTATAGGCAAATTCAATCAAGGGCAAGTGTTTATCCCAACTGCCTCTATCCTCTAACACACAAGCTCTAAGCATATCCTCAAGGGTCTGGATGGTCCTCTCTGTTTGACTGTCTGTTTGAGGATGATAAGCTGTACTGAGATTCAAACGGGTCCCCAAAGCCTCATGGAAAACTTTCCAAAGTCTCGAAGTGAACTTCGGATCCCTATCTGATATGATGCTGACTGGTACTCCATGTAGTCATACAATTAACTCCTCAGCCAGTTTAGCTGACATGTAAGTAGTCTTGACCGGTAGAAAATATGCTGACTTAGTCAACCTATCGACCACTACCCAGATTGAATCATATCCTGCCTGCGTGCGAGGTAGTCCAACTACAAAATCCATGGAAATTCTCTCCCATTTCCAAACTGGTATCTCTAATGGTTGAAGCATGCCAGCCGGTCTCTGGTGTTCAGCTTTGACCTGTTGACATACTAGGCATTGCGCCACGAATTCTGCGATGTCGGTCTTCATTCCTGGCCACCAGTAATCCCTCTTTAAATCATGATACATTTTTGTAGAACCCGGATGTATACTAAAACTGCTTTTGTAGGCTTCCTCCAAGATCCGCTTTTTAAGATTTGTTTCATTTGGCACACATAACCTTCCTTCAAAAAGAATGACACCATCGACTGCCATTGAAAATTCTGGCCTACTCAATTTGGATTGTAATTCTTCGTCGCATGTTTGAGCCTGACCAATTTGTGCTCGTAAGTCGCAAGAGATTTCAAGTTGGTTTAGTAAAACTCATCTGTTTAGCCAGGTGACATTCAAATTGAGGTTTCTAAAATCTTCATACAAACATAACTTATGCATCATTGATTGGGCCGCATATAATGATCTCCTACTTAAGGCATCTGCAACCACGTTTGCTTTTCCTGGATGATATTTTAGCTCAAAATCATAATCCTTGAGGTAGTCTATCCATCTTCTTTGTCTCATGTTCAACTCCTTTTGATCAAACAAGTATTCTAGGCTCTTATGATCACTGAACGTCTCAAAACGGACTCCATACAAGTGGTGTCTCCATGTCTTCAAAGCAAAAACTATGGCAGCTAACTCTAAATCGTGGGTAGGATAGTTCTCTTCGTGTGGTTTGAGTTGGCAGGAGGCATAGGCTACGACTTTCCCTTCTTGCATTAGCACGCAACCCAGGCCTTTCAAGGAAGCATCACAAAACACTTGATATTCTCGGGTTGAATCTGGAATAGTTAAGACTGGTGCGGTAGTTAATCTAGTCTTCATTTCCTCGAAGCTCTGCTCACATTCATGATTCCATGTGAATGGACTGCCCTTCCTAGTAAGGTGCGTCAAAGGTGATGCAATCTGGGAAAAATTCTTGATAAACTTTCGATAATAACCTGCTAGTCCCAAGAAACTCCTGACCTCAGTGACGTTCTTTGGATGACTCCAATTGAGCACGGCTTCTACCTTAGAGGGGTCAACCCTCACACCTTCTTTTGAAATTACATGACCGAGAAATTTCAACTCTGACATCCAAAATTCACACTTACTATACTTAGTGAATAATTTCTTCTCTCATAGTATCTGTAACACAATCCTCAAGTGTTCTTCATGTTCTTCTAAACTTCGAGAGTAGATTAGTATATCATCAATGAATATTACCACGAATTTGTCAAGATAAGAATGAAAGATACGGTTCATATAATCCATGAATATAGCTGGAGCATTGGTGACCCCAAAAGGCATTACTAATAATTCATAATGACCATATCGTGTTCTGAATGCAGTCTTCGGTATATCTGAAGTCTTAATGCGGATTTGGTGGTAACCAGATCGTAGGTCAATCTTCGAGAAAATTATGGCTCCTTTGAGTTGATCCAACAAATCATCAATTCTCAGCAAAGGATATTTATTCTTTATGGTCACTTTATTCAGTTGTCGATAATCAATGCATAATCTCATTCCTCCATCCTTCTTTTTGACCAATAACACTGGCGCACCCCATGGAGAGACACTAGGCCTTATGAAATGTTTCTTGATAAGGTCTTCCAACTGAGCCTTCAATTCCTTCAATTCCAATGGAGACATCCGGTAGGGGGACACTGACACTGGTCCTGCACCCTGAATTAAGTCTATGGAGAATTCCACTTCCCTGTTTGGAGGTAAGGATGTAATGTCCTCTAGGAAAACATCAACAAATTCTTTCACTATTGGGATAGAACTGACATCTAATTGGGGCTTAAAATCTGTTGAGAGCATAAGAATGTAATTTTGCTCACCACCAAACAAACATTGAATCAATTGGTGTGTACTGTCTAATAGTGTGGAGAAGACTTCTCCTTCTGTCATAGTTTTAGGAGGAACAAAAATTACCTTCTCTTTACACCCAATATACACTTGATTAGCAGATAGCCAATCCATACCTAAGACCACATCCATAGCTTTCAACGGCAAACAAATCAAGTCTACTAAGAACGTCCGTTCAGAAACTATGATAGGACAATTTGCACAAACATGCGTCGTTTCCACACTACCCTCAGTCGCGGTGGTAACCACCATTGTATTTGATAATGGTGACAAATCTAAATTAAGTCTCTGAACACATTTATCAGAAATAAATGAGTGTGTTGCTCCACAATCAAAAAGTACCATAATAGGTTCTTGTCGTAAGTAACACGTACCCGCGATTAAGTTATTGTCTCCTTGTGTCTTCCTTGCGTCAAATGCATACACTCTCCCAGTTGCAGGTGCACTGCTCTCCACTACTCCCTTCTTCTTCTTCCAAGAAGGACAATCTCTCATAATGTGTCCCGACTGCTTGCATGAGTAACATAGTCCCTTCCCTGCCATACATTCACCTGAATGTTGCTTTCCACAATTATCACACTCTGGTGGTTTTGTAGACCTGGAGGGTTGAGCTTTCTTGTCATTGTTCTGTGGATTCCGCACCTTAAGTTGCTGCGCAAACTTGTTGGAGTCCTTCTTCCTTTGTTGCCATTGTTGTTCTTTTTCAGCTTGGACCCCCTTCAAGCTTTCTTCAGCTATATAACATTTATGCACCAAGGTGGCATAATTAGTGACATCTTGGACAGACACACTATGACGAATATCAGCCCTCTATCCCCACTTGAACTGATTCATCTTCCATTGGTCATCTGGTGCATAGAGGGCTTGTGAGGAAAAACGGGCCAACTCTTCAAATTTTGCAACATACTCATTCACAGACATACTCCCCTGTTTCAGATGGTGAAATTCCTGTTCTTTTTGAATTCTGACGTTGTTAGGAAAATACTTGTCAAGGAATATAGGCTGAAAGTGTTCCCAATCTAACGACAAGTTGTTGGCCACCATGTAGGCACTAGCTCCCTCCCACCAGGCTTCAGCAGCTCCTTTCAGCATATGCACAACGAATGTTACTTTTTCTCCTTCGGTGCATGGTACTACTCTAAAAATCTTTTCCATCTCCTTTAGCCAGCCATGAGCCTCTAGCGGTACAGTACTTCCCTCAAAACTTGGAGGTTTCATCTTGAAAAACTCTTGGAAAGCTCCATGCCCTCCATGTGGTGGAGGTGGCGGGGGAGATGGAGCTTGTTGAGCATTCCCAGCTATGTTGGTGAGATGATTCAGAATGTTCGTCGAGAGGGTCTGTTGTTGTTGCATCATTTGCATCATCTGGGCCCAACGGTTATCATCTCCGTCATTTGCAGCTCGTCTACCACGCCCCCTTCCAGACATATTGTTCTGCATATCACACACAAATATCAAGCTGATCAGACTTAATACTTGATGAAATGATAATTGGAAAAATATATATGAAACTAAGGTGACGTTAACCTATTGACTCATAACTACCCAAGGTACTTTCAAGATCGACCTGCTCTGATACCAAAATGCGACACTCCATATTATTAACTAGAAAATAATATAGAAATGTTTGCTAAGGTACTAGCAACTGGTTGAAACTCAAGGTTTAAAACTCAAATAAACATAGTACTTATTACATGAAGTATCCAAAGGAGTACCAAGTCACGTACTTCAAATTATTAACGCATAAAAGTAAACGAAACTAAGAAAGGTTGCCACGTCGAACAACTCCTCAAGTCTCCTTCGCCTTGGCTTTATCAGTTCACTTATCTGTAACATGCAAACTAATTGGAATGAGAATACATCTCAGTGAGTTCATAAATAAATCATACATGTACCTCGCCTCATCGGCAATAATTATTAAGCTCTTGCATATAAGATTCTCACTAACTATTTCATTATATCTAGATACTACAATCTCATCATCATACATATGTATTCATAAGAGTATGAATAACAATGTTTATCTCTGCTAGAGAACTTGAATCATCAACACAACCCTTTACAGTAAGGTATTCTCATCATTTACATATCTGTGCGTATTGCAAAAGTCCACCCGAGCGTGAGTGTACCTAGGTGGTTGCCAACCGGTAAGGTAGACTAATAAGTCGTAAATGGCGCCCCATTTACCTGCCCTTACCGAACATACTTAGGATATCCCATGTGTTTTGAGAGTACCCTTCTGCCTCACAATTTGTATCTTTTAATTATTACCCTTAATTTGCTTAGTTACCTAAACTAGCAGCTAGTATCCTTTAATAGTTTACAAGTAATAATATATGTATATATGGCAGTAAGTTATATTGGTTGGAATCCAACACAGTTCATATATATATAGCCACCAAAAATATATGTCCCTAGATTGTGATAATTCAAACTGAAACATAAATTATATACATAGATCTACCCATATGCATAGCCGTAACACGTATCCTTCACTAGTTGTAAATCTACAAAAAACCATAACTATATTTCCAGAATTAATTAATAGATTGTATAATATTAAAAAGTTAAATTAAAACTAAGAACCAAAACATATTGGTGATAGGAAGAAGCACCGTTCCTGAAACTTCATCAGAATTAGTATTATTGAACTAGAAACTTAACCACTAACCGTTATGCAAAGCCGTGATACACCTAAGTATAAGCAGAGATTCATATCCTAGTGTTATTCCCAATCAAAGCACACACATCCTAATTAAGTGTGAATATGTCTATGGTTTGAAAATCACCAAATTGATCTCACATATGAATTACTTAAATCAGCCCTGTACAGATATCAGTTAAAAATCACCGTTACAATTTTCGATGGTAACTAGTTCTACCCATAGGCCATATAACTAACTAATTCAATTAAATATGTATGATTCCAAATTCTAATTCTCATAAATTGATACTTAATCAGAACTCACCTGATTAAGAGGGTCAGTGATGATGCCAAGAATTGTTGGAACCGTTCTTGTTGTTATTGGGAGTCAAGGGAGAGGGTTTTTGGTTCTGTTTAACGTGAAGTAGAAAGTGGGGAGGTTTTTAGAAGTTTTTCCCTAATTGTTGACTTGGTCTTAAATATAGAGACATATGATTGTAAAATGACAGCTTTGCCATTACTCTTTATTTTCTTCTCCATAATAACCTTATTCGCTTCTATCCCACTAACACACTCATAAACTATTATTTTAAATTAAGGTGATTTAGTAAATAATAATTAATAAGAATATACTATTATTTTTGGGGTGCTACAAAATCGGACTCCGATTTTTTCAGATCGGGCTCCGATTTTTTACGAGAGGAAAGTGTCAATACTGGTCCCAAAAACCGGGCTCCGATTTTGACAGCTTCCAGACTTCAATTTTGAGTCACTTTCAACAAAATCGATAGATTATTATTACATAAACCTTTTATTACAATTAGGTTGTAACTTCTAAGTTATCAAATTTGAGTGGATGTTGGTCTTTTTTTTTTTCCACCAGTGGTGTGGAATCCTTGGGATAAGAAAGCAAAGGTTATGGCTGATTTTGGGGATGATGAGTATAAGCATATGCTTTGTGTAGAGGCTGCTAATATTGAAAAGGCTGTCACTTTGAAACCTGGAGAAGAATGGAAAGGAAGGACGTGCCCGTGTCGACGTGTCCATGTTGGATTGTTATCCCTTGGTTACATTTTAAGCATGTTTTGCAGCTGCTGTAGAGGTAGAGAGACAACTTAGATTTTGTTAAGAATAACATAGAGAAAGAGCTTGTTGCACATATTGTGTACATTGAAAGTTTTTGAATAAATTGTCATTATATTGTGCATCTGTTTGGTATTTTTGTTTCTCTATTTTATGATACTCCTCAAACTATATTGTCTTGATAATTATAGAACTATTAAAACCTACGCTTTGCTAAAAATTCAATTGATACTATCTTTATTTCTTCTATTTGCAGAAGCTGAATAGCACAAGAGAATCAATTATGCCAAAGCTGTTTGCAGGAGCTGAATAGCACAAGAGAAACAATGATGCTAAAGAGAAATGATAAAATAGATAGTGTTGCTGGCCTAATATGGAATGGTATCTTGTACTTGTGGTGCGTTTGCAGGTGCTGTTTTGTTTGAGGTTTCCGACGGCTTGCTTGGTTTATTAAGTTTGTGCTTTGCACAGCTTTTCTTGTTGAGCAGCTGCTGCGTAGGCATTTTGCTGCTCGTATTTTTGTCAGCTTCGGCAGCTTTATTTGAGATTGATCGATGCATTATTCCTATGGAGCAGAAACATTTGTCTGTCTTTGTGATTTTCAGGGTGATCCACCTATATATGGCGCCCTTTAGAATAACTTTGTTGTAATATTTGAATATTTAATATATTGAAGAATGATACTTTCCCAAATCAATATTCAACATGATTATTTTTTTTAGAAACGGCTAAATTTATTCACGTTGAGTGTGTGCAAGAAACACAACAAAAACTCGTGGCCACAAATAAGAAAAATACAAAGGGCTCTGATATAGCAGAAAAATGAGGCTACCATATTCCTGCTAACAGAAACTCAATTTTTCTCCATATGCCTGCTAACAAAAACTCCATATGGCTGCTAACAGAAACTCAATTTTTCTGCATATGCCTGCTAACATAAACTCCATATGTCTGCTAACAGAAACTCAATTTTTCTCCAATATATGGCGCACTTTATATTGTTAATGTAATTACGTAAATGTAATATATTTTTTTTAGAATAACATTGTTGTAATATTTGAATATTTAATATATTGAAGATTGATACTTTCCCAAATCAAGTTTCAACTTGATTGATAATCTCTGTTTCAAAATCAATTACATAAAAAGGACCGAAATTGAAATATATTAAAACATTCAACCAATCAGAAAGAGTGCAATGATGGAAAAATTACAAAAAGTTTAAAATGATAAATGATGGCTAAGTAACGTTAAAGCCAAAATGAAACCAAACTAGACCAAACTGAGAAATGGCACTGCCCTGCAACTTACATACACCCCACAACAGAGAAACTACTGCAAATATGCAGGAAAACTACACAGTCGAAACAATAAGACTCCACCTTACAATATAAACTCAAATTTTACTCCAATAGTTTAATAACCATTTTCACCCCATCATGATGATGAATGATCATTTATATGGTGCTGTGCCTGCAAAAAGTACACACGAATGAAATAATTAGTGACTTATGTTGAAATTTGACTATATTGCAAAAACAAATCATAAATCAATACCTGTAAAAGTTATAAATATGAAACATTGTGGTCTATGCTTTGAGAAGAATATGGAACCTAAAACCAATAGATTTTGAATGAGTTATTTTCATAATATATATTTATATGTGTAAATAAAATTGAAGAGTGTTGAAATCTACTATATTCACCTGATTAACATCAAGATATTTTTGATTTGGATTGAAGGGAGCTAACATTTGTTTTACTTGAATGCTCTCTTGTGTGTCAATCACATCAAGATCAATGGTCTGAGATATAGAGAACTCTTGATTTTCTTGAACTTTAGATATACTAGGCCCCTACATAAAAATAAATAAATTAGACATACATTTTATTACGTGTAAGGGAGATAAAATAAACTTGAAAATTTCAAGATTACCTCTTCTTGACTTTGATAAGTGTTACTTTTTTTGTTGCCTTTTTGTCCTTTCTTTCCAGCAAGCTTCCTTTTCACAATTTGATCAACTTTAGAAGCCTTCCTTTTTGAAGGAGGACGCCCTTTACTTCGAGTCGCTACAGGATCAAGAATTTTAGTCATCTGATTTTGAACTAAGTTATCTCCTTCAGTGATCTCTGAAAAACTTTCATGACATGTCATCTCCAGTTTTAAGTTCTCTATTCTATCCATTACTTTCGATAAATCATTTTCAGTATGGATACATGAAGAAGCAACTTCGTAAAAGGCATCACAAGCTTTAGCTACACGCTGCAACTCTTCATTTCCGGCTAATTGATCAAAACCACTTTTAATAAGTGTATATCTTCGCTTAATATCCTTCCCCCATCTTGGCAATATATAACAAGAGGGCACTGACTCTGTTTTAGCTGTGAGCTTAAGAACACAAAGGATATGTCTACATAAAATACCCTTAAACTCAAATAAACAACATGTACATCGTATTTCAAAGTCTTTCTCATTGAAGAATACCTTGAACATTATGTCTTTAACTGTATCAAATACCTTTTTACTTTCTGTCACACAATATGTTAAGTTCAAAGCCTCCATTCTCTCAAAGAAAGCATGACAGTACATCATAGAAGCCACTTCTACTTGAAACTCTTTGAATTTTGCATTGGTATATGCCTTTTGAAATTGAGATTCAAATCCAAAATGACTTATACAAGCAATAATTCTATTGGATGAACTAAAATCAGCCATATTTTCCTTTTCAATTTTATCTTTCAATGCATTATCATATTGTTCAACAAATTGCTTCAATGATGTCTTTGAGTGCACATATCCATCAAAAAATGCGTTCATACTTTCACTTCGTTGTGTAGTTGACATTCCAGCCCAAAATGTGTCTCTCACATACACAGGAACCCAACGATGACGCTCATCAAACAACCCTTTCAACCATTCATTATCATGAAGTTCATAACATTCAATAATTTTTTCCCACTTCTCCATGAAATCACTTATGCTCAAAGAATCATACACCGCATCATGCAAAAGTATTTTGATAGACTCATAGTTAGAGAGTCTACTCAATTTTTCTGGAACCTTTTTCATTATATGCCACAAGCACCACCGATGGCGAGCTTTCGGGTAGACGGCCTCAACTGCATTCTTCATTGCTCCATCCTGGTCAGTAATTATGGCTTGTGGAGCACGTCCACGCATACATTCTAACCAAGTAGTGAACAACCAAGAAAAAGTTTTAGTATCCTCCTTCGACAATAGGGCGCAACCTAACAGAACTGATTGACCATGATGATTTACTTCAACAAAAGGAGCAAAAGGCATGTCATATTTATTTGTTAAGTAAGTGGTATCAAAGGTTATTACTTCGCCAAAATACTCATAAGCAGCCCTACATCTCGCATCTGCCCAAAAAACATTTCGTAAACGACTTTTTTCATCCACATCCATTACATAATAAAATTCATTATTTTGTCTTTGCATTCTAACAAAATAATTTTGAATGGCTTCAGCGTCTCCTGTCCCAAGTCGAAGCCGCCTCACTTTGTCAATGTAGTTTCGAACATCTTTTTCCCCGAATGTAAGGTTATCATATCCACTTGCTTCAACAACCATAGACCGAAAATTTCTACTTACATTAATCCCAGCTTGGTCATTAACCTCCAATCTCCTTTTTATACTAGGGTCAATAATCTTGTTACATCTAAAATATCTTGATTTGCTTGGACTTATTAAGTCATGATTATGTTCAAGAGCAACCTTAGAAATAGTAGTTGTTCCATCTGAAGACACACATACATTTATTCTAGCCTTACAGTGTGTTTTCATGCTAAGATTTGGCTTTAAAAGATTTTTGGACTTACTCACATAGCTTCTTGCACGGTTACACCCTAGAGTAAAATACTTTTTTCCATCATCTCCCTTTTTTGTACTGATTATGCTAACTCCAAAACCTATACATCTTGCATAATTCTTGTAATATTTGTCAACTTCCTCTGCAGAATTAAATTTCATGCCAACCTTAGGTTCATCATCTTCATTTTCTGTTAAATTATCCTCACAATTTTCGTTTATGTGATCACTCTCTTCTTCTTCTTCTTCTTCAAAAGATCTAAAAGTTTTCTCCACTAATGCAACAAATTTTTTAAAAAAGAAACTTAAATTAATCAACTGAATTAAAAGTAAAGGCAACAAGATTAATTCTAAAACAATAAATAAAGAGATAAATTAGACTTACTATTGTCTCTTGAACTGGATGCTAAAATAGGGAAATCAAATTTCAATTGATGGTTGAGGTTAGAGTAGCAATGCTGATAAACAGAGGCAACAACGACAATCAAACTAACAACTCTGGAAGCGACGAAATTCAGTTTTGGAATCGACGGTGAATGTTGGTAACTGTGAGTTTGTGTTGTTGAACAAAATCAGAACATATAAGGTTATGGAGAAGGAAGATTGTACCGTGATTGTCCAAAATCAAAATGTGTGCCGTGATTGTCTCTTCCATATATTTATTTATTTATTTTAATGTTAATATTAAAAAATTATATAAAAAGGAAATTGGATGGTGGGGACAGTTATTCTTTCGTGCAATTCGTGGGGTGCTTGTCGCACCATATAGCACAACTGTTTCAACATTTCCAAGATCTGAATTCTATTTATAAACTTTTATCACCAGACATAATATCAAAGATAACTTTTCTATGCTACAAATAGTTAAGTATACTGGCGATAAAGGTCGGATCAGTTAACAAAAAGTTGACTCATCCAAAAAATCTTAAATTCAAAATTCTTACTCATCTAAACTTTATTTCAACGAAAAAAAAACATCCTATGATAAAAAAAAATGTTAAGTATCCTATGCTCTAGGGTGAGGAATAAACAATGATTAAATTTATCAAAAAGAAATGTTTGAATAAAAGGAGCTACTTTTTCCTTACAATTCTTAAAACAAACACGCAACAAAAACCGACACTTATTGATATTTTTCGTTCTATATTTTTCACCATCATCTTTGTAACATCCCGTTCTTATTATTATTTTTATTTATAAATTATTTATTTTCTGCTTTTATTTAATGTGATTGATTTGATTGGTTAGTTGATTTTTATTAGAATTGAGGAGTAAAAGGTATTTTTGACAATTTAGGAGTGAATGATATTTTTGTGAAGTTATTAGAAAATAAAAGATCACGAGGAATTAAGGGAATAGATGTGTATGAGTAAAAGGAAGGTTTATGTGAAGTAATTTGAAGGTGATAAAAAACAGACAAGAAGGGAGGCTGAATTGTGTTGGCCTTTTTGACGATTTCTTTTTCTAAGTGTTTATAAAAACCTAGTCAAAATCTGATTTTACAGATTCTGACTCAGAGTCTGAATGCAGAGGAATACAAAACACAGACATAAAGAGTCAGAGAGAGAGAGAGAGAGAGAGAGAGAGAGAGAGAGAGAGAGCAAACACAAAGCAATTTTATACTGGTTCCTACCACCACATAGGAGTAGTCCAATCCCCTTGCACTTTCAAGGAATTTCACTATAATAACTCTGGATTACAGATGGCTCAAGGACACTACCAAGAGACTTCTCTTTGGTCAAGCACAACTGCAAGAGATTTCTATGCTTAAGCACACATGCTTAAGACTTCTGCTTTAGGACACTGCCTAAAGACTTCTTGTTCAAGGACAACTCCAAAAGACTTCCCTTTGCTTAAGCACAACTGCTTAAGACTTTCCCTTTCTCAATCACAACTGAATGAGATTTCCTATGTGCAAAAGGTTTCACCAAGAGACTTATCTGCTCAAGCACGCATGCAAGAGACTTTCTAAAATGTTTACACAACTGTAAACAAATTAATTTGTTCTCACACTGGATTTAACAACGGTAATGTAAACTGAACAAATGAACATACTCTTTAGGATTTCTAAGATATAAACTTTAAAGCTAAAATCCAAAGTGTTTTGCGTTATTTGATTTGACAGAGTATTGGCACAGAAAAATAGCAGTGTTTTGTTACTTCTTCAAGTCTTCAACTCCTTATATAGGCAGTAATTTGAGAGACGATGGAGAAGAGTCCCAACACAAATAGATTCATTGAGAAGCTTCAATCAATAACAATGGCTCTTTGCCTGATATGGATAATTTCGTTGGAAAGTCCTTTGAATTTCCTTTGATGAAAGAAGAATTATAAGTTGCATTCTCTTTATTCTTGAGGTCGTTTATCTAGTTGCACACGTAGATAGAAGAAGAAAAATGAATTGCTATATCAGATATTATGATAGAGACAACTCACAGAATAAGACAAAAACTTACGTGGATTCTGTGCCCCTGAGATCCAAGTAGGCCAGTCAGCTTCTGTGTCAGATGTCCTACATAAAATCTATTTAGATAACTCTCTAGCTTCTGTGAGGCATCCTTATTCTAAGGACGTTGACTTCTGGTTGACTTTTCTTTAGATCTTCCATCCAAGAACAAGCAAGTACACAGTCGCAATTGAAATACAAGCAAGCATGCAAAATAAGGCACAAGAGAGAAGATAGCATGCAAAAGGATGAGAGACAATCAACAAACATCTACTCATAGAATAATCACAATTAACATATGAGAGAAAATTTTAAACAATAAAAAAAGGGTAAGAGGTGATTTTCAAGGAGAGATCAAAACACATTTGAATCTCCAAGAACTTTACCTATAACCAATTATACCTACTCCATTGCTTGAGTGCTTCAAGATGAAATGATGATAGAGAAGCCTATTGTGATTAACCAACATGATAAGACAATGGAGAGGTTAAGAATTTAAAGTCCTCGAATACGTCTTCCCAAGAAGCTTATTGTTGAGCATCATCCTTGACTTACTTCAATCATCATCAATCCTACACACACTAAAACAAACATACCTTTCCCAATCTTTTGGGAGTAAGAGAAAACAAGGAATACCTTAGTTGATTTGTGAGAACTAAGATGTGCTAAAGGATACGAAAGTAAGAAAAGGAACACATCTTAGTTTTAGTGTCTTGGACAACCTAGAGGGAAAAAGTTCCTTCAAGGTTGTAAGACACATTAACACAAATTAATTAGGATTCCTTTGGCTTCCAACAAAAGTTGGAGCCTTGGGATAAATTTCACAACAAGTTACTTTAGGCACCCACATAATTACCCCCTTAGGAGCTTCAACTCTCCTAATGTGGCAAAGAGGTGTGGTGTGGCCACTTATACCACAATAATGACACCTAATTGTAGGTACATGAGTTTTTCTATGATTCTTATTATTTCTTACATAAGAATATTTAGTGTAGGGTCTTTTAAAAGGAGCTCTTTCCTCCTTAGAATTCATAGCGAAAGTCATAGTACCTTTAGAGACGTGCTCTAGTTTCTTATTTAGAGAGGTTATCTCTTCATGAAGACTAGGGCAAATCTCACAACTAGAAAAATCCATCCAATTATCATATTTGGGTGAATTTTTATTAGGTGACTCAATTGTAGGACTTACAATTTTCTCATTAACAAGTAAAACATGCTCATCTTTTAAGCTTTCAAATGCTTCCTTAAGTTTAGAAATTTCGGATTCTAATTTCAAAATAGTTTTCTTTTGAGCAATTAGTTTTTCAAAAAAATTTAGAGATTCGGAATGCATTTCTTCAATAGAATCTTGTAAGTCCTTATAAGTGGGTTAAAAATCGGAGTAAGAATCAGAGTCGGAGTCCAAGAAGATTACCTCATTTTTAGCTTTCTTCATTTGACCCATGAAACATAGGTCGTCTTCATCCTTGTTTTTGGTGTCACTGGTGTTGGAGGTAAATTTATCTTCTTCCCAAGAAATGTAGGCCTTTCTTCATTTTGAGTTTCGATTGAATCCGGATCTTCCTCTTTCTTTAGCAAGTTCCAGGCATTCGTTTTTGTAGTGACCTTTTTCTCCACAACCATATCAACTAACCACTTTGTCATCACTATCTGATTCTTTTCCATTTCTTGAGGCTTTCCTAAAGTTCACTAGATTCTTGTTATTGTGCTTTAACCGATTCCTTTTAATGTAACGGTTGTACCGTCTTACAAACATGCTCATCCCCTCTTCATTTATAGCATCGACTTCAGATTCATCATCATTTTATACCGAAGAGGTAGAGGCGGACGAGGTGGTGTTTAAAGCAATGGACTTCCTTTCCTTCTTCTTACAGTCTTCCTCACTTGACTTGAAGCGATTGATCTCATGCTCATGTTCCTTTAACTTGCCAAAGAGTGTGATCATACTAAGAGCATTGAGATTTTGTGATTCTTTGATAGCGGTAACCTTGGGTTGCCATTCCCTTGTCATACATCTCAAAATCTTATTAGTGCAATCTTAGTTTGAAATGTCCTTACCAAGGTTTTGCAACTTGTTTACAATATGAGTGAATCTCATTTGCATGGAAGAGATGGATTCACCATCCTCCATGCGAAAGAGCTCATATTGTTGCACAAGGGTATTAATTTTTTATTGTTTAACATCATGGGTTCCTTCATGAAGGGTTTCCAATGCATCCCACATAGCTTTAGCGGTCTTACAATGAGAGACGGAATGATACTCATTAACCCAAAGAGAGGAAATGAGAATATTTCGCGCCTTTAAATCATATTGTACCTTCGTTTTGTCATCGTCGTTCCAATCGGCTTTAGGCTTATCTAGGACTACACCGTCTTCGCTATCAGCGGCAATTTGCGGTTGATACTGCCCATTGACAACGGTGTCCCAAACATCCATGTCCACCGATTGGATATTAACGCTCATGCATTCTTTCCAATAGTCGTAATTTTCTCCGTCGAAAATAGGTGCTCTATTATTCGCCCCTTTGGGCTCCTTATTAGCTATATGGATCAACTCTTCCGGTAGTTAGCCGTTAAGAAGAGACCATACCACTTGTTGGTCTATATGGACAATAAGGTTATAAGCTAGAGGGTGGTGAATAGTTTTTTGAAAAGTTTTTCTGGAGTTTGATAAAACTTGATTTTAACGAAATAGACTATTGGAATCGTGCGCGAACAATTACAACAATAAGCAAAAAGATAAACATATGTGTAATAAGATTCAATGTAGAATTGAGTGATTCAAAATACAATCTTATTAACAATCAAACTTTAATGAGCCTTGAACAATTTACAAAACTTTATACAATTTCAAAACAAAACCTATTTGAACACTAATACCAAACTATCAATTGAAAACACAATGCATATGAAATTGAAAAATTGAATAGATTTTGCAATAAATTGATCTAAGCAAATTATTTAAAATCTAATTCAATGAATTAGATTATCTTGTGATGAAAAACAACTTCGATCAAACTAGCAATTATTCTAACAATTATTCAATTAATCACATGCAATAGTAAAAAGTAAAGAGGATAGGGAAGAGAGATAACACCAATATTTTTATAGTAGTTCGCTCTTTCTCGTTCTCTCTAGAGCTACATCTACTCTTCTTGTTGAAGTACGCCTTCACCAAGGTCATCCACTAAGTAACAAATGTTGAATACAATGTGTTTACAAGAGTTCTTGAAATTAAACCTAATTCTTCAACCCCTATGCAAACACTCCGCCAAACTTCAAATAACTTTGAATATGGTGCTCCTTGAATCTTCGAATCCTTGATTACCCGTGCACCCCTTTGAACTCTTCACTCAAGTCTTCGATGCTATGTCCGGTAAACGAATCCCTTTCTACTTCAAGAACGGTTAGAAAGACCACCAAGACCTTTGGAGGTGGAATGAGATTATTCACTTCACTTTGAAGCCTTTATTAAGTCCAATCAATCTCCTTGAAAGAACCAACTTACAATCCCTACTAGCACCCTACCAAATCAATGTGACTCAATGTACAAATTGATTTTAAGAAAAAGTGTTTAATCTTGAAGAATTTATGTGCAATGAGTTTTTGAGACCTAGAGAGAATAGTTGCAAATGATTCAACGATTTGAAAGTTATGAGGATAAGAGTTTATATAGTAAAGGCAAGCAAGAGCAAAATTTCGAGCCAAAAAAACTAAATGAATCGATTCACTAAATGAGTGAATCGATTTAGACCACTATATGACAATCTGAGAAAGGGAGAATGATATGAAGATTGATACGCATCAAATGATTTTTGAATCGATTCAGACTGCCCAGGATGAATGTTGATACGATTCACAACAATGTGAATCGACTCATGATAAGTCAGAGACATATGATGATATGATTCATGAATTTTTGAGATAAATCAGAGTGAATCGATTCACACATGTTATGAATCAATTCACACAAAGTCAGAGACTTTTATGATACGATTCAGATATGTATGAATCGATTCATGCAGTAAAACATGGAATTTTTGACAAGTGATATGTGAAGAAATGGAAAGCTTGAGACACACGTAATCTTAGATGCTTTAACATATTCTAAGATAGCAACAAACCAACTATCCTCAACTTAAAACATAAAATGATAAACAAGCCAGCATCATCAAAAACTAGCCAGAGGCTTCAGATATCAGATTCCTTGGTCACACAGAGATTTGTAAGCTCCGATTAAGTCCAATCTGATACCTTATCAGAGTTTGATAAGATTAACAATTAAACGTATATTTTTTATTTATTAAATTCAGAAAAATTAAATCCAGGTTTCCTAGCTTCTGTTAGGCTCAGCGTTCAAATACTCTATCCTTTTCCACTTTTGTCATAAAAAAAACAAAAAAAAAATTAACAGAAAGAGAAAAACTTGTAAAATCATGAATAAACAAAGATGTAATCTGATTAGGATAAACATTCTTCATTAATCATGGAAATTACAATAGGAAAAATAGAAAAACAAAATAAACAAAACAAGCAAACAAAGAGCTTTTAAAAAAATTAAACTAAATCCTAAGTTCTGAACTCAACATTTGAATTTCCATTAAATCCTAGGCTATGTTGTCCGAAAGTTTTAAGATCTTCTGCTTCTTCTTGTTCTTCAAGTTTTCCCATAAGCCTTCACAACTTGGAGTCTGAAGATGTCATCAGAGAGGACTTTTACATCCAAATCAAGCAATCACATCTGCATCTCCATCTTTAATGTAGTTTAACCAACCATCTTCTAATGCTAAGGTTTTCTTCCCATTTTTTATGAGTTGAACCCTAGCAAATTTACGAATGGCAGAGTTGGGCGGCTTAAACTGAATCCCCATAGAGTTAAGTCACGTAGGGATGTTTTGGGAAGGTCACGTGGGAGTGTGCAATTTATGTTGGGAGAAGAGCAATTTTGTGTGTGTGTGTGTGTGTGTGTGTATTGTAATCAATTGTAATGACAAGCTATTGCCATTCTATTTGAAAACCTAGCCGTCTCTTTGTTCTCTATTGAAACCCTATATAAACTTATTCGTCTCTTTGCTCTCTATTGAAACCCTATATTGTTAACATAAAGGAAGATAAAGCTTGATTCCCTTACCCCTATAGTCTCTTTCTCTCTCTTAATTACATCCCCATTGTATCCTTTATAGGTTTTGGGCCTAAACGTGGTTTGTCTTGGTTAAGATTAAGAGTATTACTTTTCCCACCCTATGTCTTTCCTTGCGCGTCCTATTTTTTTCCAATTTTGCCCCTGGTCCGGATTTCGTATTCCAGACTGAATTGTTAGAATTTTTCAGATGTTTCCGGATTTTAAAATCTGGAACAGTATTTTAGCAAAACTTTTGCAATTTTACGCTCCACAATTCGTAAAATAAAATGCATATAAAATAAAAAACAGAAATAAAAAGACACAAACATAAAAACAACTCATTTTATTAATATATGAACAATACATTACAATAATTTTCAAGCTTTTTAAGCTTATTACATAAGATCCTAAATCTATTTCTAATCTCCTAAGAGCCTAATTCTAATCTCCTAAGAGCCTAACCACTGGTATGTGATAGGACATAGCAGTAGTTTGGCTATTGGAGGAAAACCGGAGGAGGAGGGAAGAGGAGGGCGGGAAGAAGAAACAAATGCCCCTGAGGGAGGTGGGGGGTGCTTAGACTTACGCCTAGACAGGCGAAGCTAAGAACCACACTGACCCACATGACCCTCAGATGAACCGCGCTTAGTTGCAGCGCGGTTCCATCCTCATTGACCGTTCATACAAACCCTAAAAGTTTTCAACGAGGCCCTTATCTATGAAAGGCCAACGATGGAAAACCATGGTTGTAGAAGGAAGAAGAGGAGGAGAGGGTGGGAGAGGATGGTGTGAGAAATGGTGGGGTTTGGGAGGCTATTTATAGGGAGGGGTGGGTAAAAAATGGTTGGGAAGCCATAAATGCAGTCAAAAAACGTGGTAAAACACGTTTTTTTTGACTTGACCACCGACAAAAATGTGTGGTGCAGACCACCGGCCATGACACTGATGCAGTCCGGAAAATACAATCCGGAATACACCTTTGGTTTCCGGAATATATTTTCCAGATTGTTGCGATTATGGTGAATGAGGGAAAAGTTGGCACTTCTTTGTAGGGCTAAGGACATTCCGGAATGTATAATTCGGAATTCTTCAACATTTTTGAAAGATAGCCATCAATGTTCCTTTGGACGGTTACAACCACTAACATGTTTTCATTGACTGTATTAATGACCTAGGACTTGTTTTAGGCTATAAATAGGCTTCCATCTTCAACAAATACCTTCATTCTTCACTTCACCTCTTTTCTTCCAATTTCTTCAATTTTTTTTAAGTTTTGTAGGAGTGTTTGTGGTGTCATGGTCATTGTTGACCGTTCCTATGAACCCTGCAATTGCATTGCAGCTTGTGTGGGGTTCATATAACGGTCAATAGAGACCCTTGACATCAAAGAAAGACACAAAAAAGCACATAACATCTGGTCCGGAGTTCGTTTTCCAGAAATAACTAGCAATCTTGTCCGGATTATATAATCCGGACCAGGGGTATATTTGGAATTTTTGCAGGGCGCGCGAGAAGGCCATAGGGTGGGAAAAGTAAAGCTCTAAAATTAATGGTCCACTATCAATTTGCTCATTTAATTCACTTAAGTTGGGATTAAAAATAATAAGATGAAGAATATTCAGCTATGGAAAAATATGGGCAATTACAACTACAGTCTTTTCTCTCTCTCAAAAAAAAAAAACCTACACCCTCAGGTCACAAATATAAGCAAAAATTCACTTTTTAGGTTCATTCAATAAATGATGTATGTGGACTATTTAATAGTCTAAATACATCATTTATTGAATGAACCTAAAAACTGAATTTTTGCTTATATTTATGACCTGAGGGTGTATAGTCTTTTGCGGCCTGAAATTGTGCAATGCAGCCGTTGCACCCACTATGTTGCATTTGTTTGTGCGTTGCGCCGTAGTTTTTATTGTGATATACAATTACAATGCAATTGCGACCTGATGCAGGTGTTTAGAAGAATATTGAGGCCACGAGGAATGCTAGCAAGTAACAACACTCACTTTTTAATACTCTCTCTAACACTCACTCTTTTATTGGATGAAATCAAAGTATGTCCCACCACTTTGTCTCGATTTAATTTTCAAATTGTAGATTTACAATGATATAAACCAATGAGAGAGTAAGTATTAGAGAGAGTGTTCAAAAGAGAGTGTGATAACATTCTCTTGAGGCCACATCAGGTGATGCAGTTCGTAATTTGAAACCGTATGAAAATAAATTGAGAATTCAACTATAATTGCTGAAAGTGAAAAACGTCCAAATCCTGATTTTTTATTTATGAATATTCACCTGAAGTCAATATTACACATCTCGGAGAGACAAGTCAGAATTGAAATTTGAGAAGGCAACTGAATTCAAATGACACAGTAGAAAATAACTCAACTGAAAAATAATATACATAATATTAATCGCTATCTTTCCACAATCTTTTCTTTACAGCATATTAATTTAGATTAAGAGCACAAAAATATTCAGAGTTTCAGACCCTTTTAAAGATCTTATCTCTTGAGGTTTGATATTCTAGTCAACAAGCCATAAAAAATCAACAAAAAAATTACAAAAATTAATCTTGGAAAATTCATACAAATGGACTTAATTCTGAGGTGTTGAATCAACAATTTCGTTATGTCTCTTTGAAGGACCTGAAGGTGGTACTGATCCTTTAGGGAAGAAGTTGAAAACCAAGCTTTTGTGTGGAAAGCCCTGTTGGCCATGTTTTCCTTGTAGAAACCCTCTTCTTTCATCCAGCTTCAAAGTTGTCCCAGTTCTTATTGCAGAACAAGAACCAAAAAGGAGGAAGTACAGTATAAGGAGAACTAGAGAAAAGGTTTTGCATGGAAGTCGCAAGGATTTAGAGGAATGAGAATTTTCCATTAAAAGGAAGGGCTTTAAAGGGATATGCTTGATTTATTGAATGATTTTGCTCAAACAAGCTTATTTGGCTTGCTTGCTATGAAGAAAGTCGTTTATGGAGTTGGTGAAGTGTTGAGTTTTTAACCTAGTAAGAAGAGGTTTTATATGTGTGTTTGCATGGGAAACAAAGATTTTTTTTTTTTGTGGTGGTCGGGGTTTGAACCCCGGACCTTGCATATATTATGCACTGTTCATACTAATTGAGTTAAGCTCACGAGGACCATGGGGAACAAAGATAAAGTTAGGCAATGTGAACCGTGAATGATAGGAAATTTCAAGAAAATAGGAGTAAAACAGAGAAGTGTGATACACGCTAAAGGTAGAAGAGACTATTTGATTTTTTAAATGTCAACGGTTGAAGAAAAAAATATTATTATTTTGGCGCCGGCTATGCTTATCGTTGGACTTGGAATACCAATATCTTTGTTGGGTGCACGGAAATTTCTCATTTTTGAGTCTATGAAAACGATTTTTAGGGAAAATTATACCAATGCGTGTGATTATAAAAGAATTGAAAATTAGGCACATGGCAACGAGGATATATATATGGTCACCATCATTATGCATGGTAGGTGTTTTCTCTTCACTTACTGGATTTTATTATGCAAGTCATGACTTGTGCATATATATATATATATATATATATATATATATATATATATATATATATATATATATATATAAAATAATAATTAGTGGTAGAATAAGACCTGTTCAGTTTGTTCTCATTCGACATATGGTGGTGGTTTTTAAGGTGAACAAGTGATTAAATAGTTTTTTTTTAATATATATATATATATATATATATATATATATATATATATATATATATATATATATATATATATATATATATATATATATATATATATATATCAATGACAAGCAACCAGTGACACTCCAAGAAAATATAATTCAGTATTTTTAGGGAAAGTGATTTTAATACTCAAAACACATAATTTTAAATAAAGTAATCGATATAAAAAATGTATTTAGTTTTGTAGGGATTTTTTTTTACAAATTTAGAATTAATTTATGAATGACGGGAACTATAACTTTGGATATATATATATTGATTCTTTCAAAAAAAAAAAAACTTTATTGATATGGTTTATTTTGCTTTTTCCGCCCATCTGGAATTACCTGAAGGAATTAACCATACATAATTTTTTTTAAAGAAATAATCATAAATCATGTTTCACAAGCAGGAAATTTTGGACTCAAGTACGTCAAGAATGCATTGAGATGGGTAGAATTATTAAATGAATTGTTTGGGTGGCATTTGCCAAGAAAAAGAAAAAAACCAAAACTGTTGAAACAATAATTTGCAATACATGGGATTGCCAAACTCCCAATTTTGGCAACAAGAGAATGGCTTTCGGGGAATGGTCAATGCCACTAATTATTGGCAATTTTGTTGTGGATAACGAAAGAAAATTAATAAATTAAATTTTGGATAATAAGTGCGAAGCTGGTTTTGCTGATACTCGATTGGCTGGCTCTTCTTGAGTAAATTTGTAAAGTTTCATATGGGGCTTCTTTCTAAAAAAATAAATCCAATTAGTTTTCGTCAAATTTTTATCTACCCATCAATAAAATTAGAGTAGAGGTATCCATCTAAGTTGACCTTAATCAAAACAATTTACTTTTCTTTTCTTGCACTTTTCATTTTAAAAATAGTGAAAGCCAAAAGAATGATTTGATTGACGTCAATTTAGATAGGTAATTTTTATTAGCTTCTTTTACACTATTTATTTCTCTGCATATATTATACAATACTTCTATTAAAACTGAGTTAATTTATTCTCGTGAGCATAACTCAGTTGGCAGAGACAATGCATTGTTATAGGTAGGGGTCGGAGTTCGAACCCGGATATCTCACTTATTCACCTTTTAAGGTGAATTATAACCACTAAACTACTTGAAAAAAAAAAGAACTGAGCTAATTTCACAACATTTATATATAAATTTTATTGATCAGTATTTGTCTTGATTGTTTTATGGGTATCATTTGCGTGAGACGCTCTATCAAGAAAACAAGCAGTTTCCGAGTCCACAATCTGCCCTTGGACATTCATCTAACCGATACAAATGAATTGATACATTCATAATATCGTAATCTAATCATATGATAATATACTTCTCTAAATCCTCCGGTTCTTCCAAATAAATTTTTAGTCAAAATCACTTATTATAATATATGTGTTAAGAATATTTTAAGTCGATGTCCATATAGCAAATGAGTTAATGGGTCATACTACTAGACTATTGAGCTTGTTCTCTAAGTTATTGTATATCTCTGTAAATAGAGCTCACATGTAACACGTTCTTTGACACACAAGAGAATAATATAATCCTCGCTTTTCTCACTCTATTCTCTCTTCTTCTCTTTAATCTACTTTTTTTTATTCTTTTTTTTTGGTACAAGTGTTTTTTTTTATTCTTATTCTAATAGTTTTATAACACGTTATCAGCACGCTCTAATCAATTGAGAATGTATTAGTATAATCTATTTCACAGATTCATATTTAGTTTAGAGTATATTAACACCCTCAAACCCAAGATGCATTATTCAATAATAAATCAACTAGTACATACAAGGTTTAAGTGCTACGCCTTCAATAGTCCAAAACCTGCATAATTCATTTTCAAAGTTCATAAAACAGTCGCAGCGGATTTGTAAAATAAAACAAAATAACACCAACATTTCAAGGTATGTCATCATACACATCATGTTTTCTCAAAATAATCAAACAAAAGACAATAAACATAATCCCAACAAAGTTTTAAATCAGAGTCTACAACTAGACTCCAAAAGCAAGCACAAAGCGAGGAAGCGTCAAGCTATCCTCGAGTACTCACGACGATCACGTGTCCTCAATCTGCACGTCTACACTATACAATAGAATGACATAGGCAGAAACCCGCAAAAGGATGAGAAATACTCAACATAGAAAATCATGAACATAAGGATAAATTCAAAGTAACAATTATCATATATTCATTAATTCAATATCTCAAATAATATTCTTATGTAAATAGACATATCAATTCTCAAACTATAAATTCAAGATATATCAAGTCTTTACATCATCACATTATCATCAAGTCAATTCACATATTCACAATTCAACATCATCATCACAAGTGCACAAGGAACATCAAGTATTCACACAACCGTGTACACATCATCACATATAATCACATAATTGAATACATGACTCTCACATCAATCCATATGCATGCAATGTTCTAGACACGACTCTCTATGCATGTGGTACCATTTTGGATGTCAGAGGTCTATTACCAATTGATCCCATCAACACTTATCAACACTAAACATCATCATTTGGACTTGACCAGGTATGTATGAACATATGTCTAAACAATGCATATATCCATACACCATAACACATGACATCAACACTCATCGTCACTTTATATATGTATATTTATCACCACAAATCATCATCATCAATAAATCATCATCATCAAATCATCATCAACACATAATCATTTTTAAGTTATCATAGCATAAATCATTACTTTCAAAAGCCCGTCTATTTCCTACATATGTCAAAGTTCATGTAACTCCCCTTGATTTGCAAATCAACACAAACTAACAAAAAGACTTATCACATTTCCTCATTTTCTTTATAAAAACACCCATTGATTGTTAAAATAAAGTCCATACTCTTAAGAACAAGTTTGAAAACATTTGGAATAGTTAAAAATGCATTTTCATAAGTTCTGGAAGTTGGTAATCGATTACCCTACTCGGGTAATCTATTACTGTACCGTAAGAAAAAAACAGCAATTTAGGCAAAATTACACTGTGGTGATCGATTACCACACACTGGTAATCGATTACCAGCTCCAGATTTTTAATTCTAGTACTGGGAGAAGTTGGGTAATTGATTACCACTGTGTGAAAACTCAAAAATCAGCTTTTCAAACATGTTTTTCACCCAATAATCAATTCCAAAACCGTTAACTCAACACCAACAACTTCTAACCTTTCAAAAACAATGCATTAGGTTAAACACCCCTTCATAAACACTTAACACACATCGAAACATCTTTTTAACTTAATTAATCTCATAAAACAACTTATAGCTTAAAAATTTGTTTTCACTAATTTAATTCCACACCAAGCAAGTTAGCAACAACAACACAATATCATAATCATTTAAACATAAAAACAATTTTCTCAATTCATTCACGTACCTCAATTTGTCAAAACAACAACTTCCATCACTTAACACAATTCACAACAAACCACAACTTAACACAAACATCGCATTTAACAACCATTTCTGTGAATTTTCAACATAAACATATACCCAATACTATGGCAAGTAATTAGAACATGGTTTGCGCAATAATCATCAACAATATCATGGTTTTCACATAATTAAACTAAATCTCAAAAGCACTTATTCCATACAATCAACCATGGGTTTTAGCACAACAACAACAACATTTCACTACTTTTATCATATTCAAAATTAGTTAATTAAGGAAGCACGAAAATTAACATAATTAATCAATTTTTCATGAAAACACAACAACAACAACAACAACAACAACAACAACAAAAACAACAACAACCAAGTTTCTACCCATATCCTCATTCAATCCTATGAAAAGTAATTCTCACACCCATACCTTAGATTTCAAACTTTAAGCCTTCCTAGCTCCAAATTATTTCCCTCTACTTGATCTTCAAGCTTGTTATACCTCTTTCTCCAGTTTGGTCTCTTTCTTCTTTCTTCTCTCTCAATTTTTTCTCTATTCTCACTTTGTCTCTTTCTAGTGAACTTACCAAATGATTCTCAAAACTAGGGTTATAACTATTAAAATTCTAGCGTACTTGTTTCAATATGTTTTGTGCGATGTTTCAGCGTTTATAATGTTTTGTTCAATGTTCCAACATCACGAAGTAAACAGAAATAAAAACAAGAAAATAAATGACATGAAAGTAAAAGACACAATGAGTTTGTTGACCCAGTTCGGTGACAAACACACCTACTCTGGGGGCTACCAAGCCAAGAAGGAAATCCACTAGTGTAGTCCTTATTCAAAAGCTCTCAGCAAACTCCTCGTTTATACTTTATGACCTAGGACTTACCCGTCTAGACTTCAACCTAGGAACTTCTAGATCTGAGATCCCATCTCACTATCCTATAGTCAGTCACAACCCCTGTGACCTATCAGACTCAAAACAATAACAAATGGTGAAGTTACCTTCAAACACAAACAACTAAAACCTTGCTTCAAAGCTTTGGTGTAGCACAACGAGTTTACAACTCAACACACAGTCCTTAGCATGTACCAAGATGATACAAGAAAGGCTCACAAATAAAACAGGACTAAACTTGCATCAAACGATACAAGATTAGAACACACAGACTCAAAACCCTAAAAGCTAAACTTTTTAGAATGGCGGCTTGAATGAATAATTAGGTCTTGAAGTCTTGAATATATACTGAAGAAATACGGGTCAAATAACCGGTTTGGGCTTCAGAACAAAGTAGATCGTCTAGCTGATCTACAAAACGTGAAAAAGTAACAAATAAGGAAAGTCCTAAAAAGTAGGAACATCTTTCGGAACTTCCTATCATATCACTTTATTCCCTAAAATATTGTTGCTCCTTTAGGAATAAAAGCTCAACTGATTTTGTACAGATATGTATGTTTCTTGGTCATCAAGTTAAGGAAAAGTTTTTTCCTTTTAAAGATAAGGCGCGCGTACAAATAGGCATGAACTCAGGCACACTGAGCCATGCCAGGATGTTGGAAGATTTTGTCCAATATCTTATATGGATGCTTAAACCATGTTGGAACATAGTATCCAAAAACACACTTAATGGATATTTGTTTTAGCAACAATGCAGCCAATACAAATACCCAACAATCTCCCCCTTTAGCAAATTTTTGGCTAAAACAAATTAAGACCAATTCTCAGAAAGCATAGGGATACAAGAATCATTTCTCCAGTCAGTATGAGCATACACTTATGAAGAAAACGATCAGCACACAAAATCTAAAGGGATACCTCAGATACACTTCCTCAAGTCATCATGAACACATATTCAAGAAGAAGGACCAGTCATGCAGTATCACAAAAGAAATCTCAGATGTGTGCACAAACCAAATGAATACCTTACACAGTCTTCAGTTATAGTTTGAACAAACTAGTCATGAAGAAAGAAAGTATCATACTCTTAATGATTAGAGTTAAGAGATAAGAAGGTATTACATATTTCAGAGACATGCAGCAGCGGATAAGATAATAACGCAGTCTCACAAGAGCAGAGGAAAAATAAATTCCTATGCTACACTTGGGAAAAATAAATTCCCACAATCATTAGACAGGAATATCTGTCACACATCAGCAAGGGAAAAAATAAATTTCTCATACCTACATAAAGCTGACAGTTAGATGTTCAACATCTAACTGGTTTGGATGTTTCATCATCCTTTGATGACAGTGCATCAACATTAGTTTTTTAGTCATATTTATGCCTTATAATAGCATTTAGAGAGTCAACTGCATGGAATTCATGGTGAAATCAAACCAAAATAGGAACAAGAGCTCAAGAGAAGAAACTTTGAGAAAACAAGAAAATATTGCCCAAGTTTAAGCAATCGTGCCACGTTGATCACTGGTCGTGGCACGTTGCAACGATGTGGAGTTCATGGTGACATTCTGGAATTTTCGTGGCACGATGGGAAACAAAACGTGCCACGATTGGTTGATGAACTTGCTGCCACGTCAGATTAATGAAGGCATCGTGCCACGATGGTCCCGAAACGTGGCACGATGATGGGCTTTTTCTGAAACCCTAAATTCTTTCTATAAATATCCAGCTGCTAGCAAAGGTTAGGGTACCGATTATTATTGCGATTTTGAGCACAGAGGACGGCAGGAGACCAAAGAACAAGCCCTGAATCTCATACCAACTCCGTTGGTTAGATTTATGTATGTTTTCTCTTGTTTATGCTTATGATTGTTTAGTTATGAGTAGCTAAACTCTTAGTTTGGTTAAGCCATGATGAAACTATTGTAATATATGATTTTGTAGTTGAACTCTCTCTATAATCAATGCTATTCAGTTTTTATTCAGAATTACTTGTGTTTATTGCTTTTCATGTTATTGTTTTGTATGACTACTAGCCCTAGCTCCTTGCAATCACATGAATTGATCTTAGGAATTGAATGACTACTAGCCCTAGCTTTTAATCCTGAAATAGTAATTTTGTTTAACTCAACACTAGGAACCTAGAGATAGGAAATTGAGAGTTATGATACATGAATTAACGTTCCAACATCGCTTCCACGGTTATTCAATCAAGTTAAGAGATTAATAGGGTTATAACTTAGGAAAGGGTTTTGAGTCAAGAGATTGATCAAAACCACTTAGTTAATTTATCGTAAAAACTGAGTAGTAATTGAGATTAACGAGAGGTAGACTTTTCATATAAAGCAATAGCGGATTCACCGGCTTAACCATTCATCTCAATATAATTTCCTCTCGCACTTTTTCTACTTTAATTAAGTCTGATAAAACCAAACTTTTCTGCCTAGGGCAACCAAATACAAACTTTACACATCCTAACATATAACGCGCTTGCTAGAATTGAAATTAACACAGTCCTTGTGGATCGATATTTATTACTACTTCGATAGTTTTTGGTACACTTACCAGATATCTATCATCCTTCACCACATCAGATAGGAATATCTGTCACACATTAGCAAGGGAAAAATAAATTTCCCATACCTACATAATGCTGACAATTAGATGTTTGGCACATCATACTCCACATCTGTTAGACAGCTTGATTACTTTCAAGCACTCAACATAGCAACATTGCCCCTCAATATAACACCTTATGAGTGGCTACAAAAAAATATTCCACTACTCTCCCTGAACACATGCTTAAGGAAGAAATTGAAAAACCAAAAATTCCTCATACATAGATAGATAATCTTCAGGGCCTATTCAAATAAATCTTTAGGGAATATTCATCAGCTAGCAGACCTATCATGGTCACACAGACATGTTCCAACATCTTATAGAACTTTAGCAGGGAACATGTATATTAGAAAATACTGAGAATTAAGACAATTCCCAGAACAACACATGATCAAGATGTTTCAACATCTGTGAGAACATCCACAAACCTGAAATAGTTGCAAAATAAATGCAACAACAAAAATACATGCAATATGTTATACCCTAATTTTGGACCTAAAAATACTAACTCAATTCTTCTTTTCTTGCATTACAAGTCATTTGAACTATCTCTGATCAATTACATCTTTCTCTGCATTTTATTTCAATATTATTTGCAAAATTCATGAAAAAGGGCATTTTAGTCATTTCCCATGTCAAAATTTCTTCCAGTCTTTTAAAAATTTGTTTGAGTCCTTTCAAGTAGTTTGAATAAGTCCTCATTTCAATTCTATGCCAAAATCCTTTCCAAAAATTACATTTGAAGTCATTTTGAGTCAGTTTTGCCCCTAGGGGCATTTTAGTCTTTTCATGTGTCAAAACTCTGTTTAAACTCTTAAAATTGTCTCTGAGTCTTTTAATGTTGCCTGTATAAGTGTTTGCTTTAATTCTCTGTTAAAAAAACCATTTTTAAATTGCATCTGAGTCATTTTTAGTTGTTTTAGCCCCAGGGGCATTTTGGTCATTTCACACGAAATTTTGGCAGAGAGGTTACTTTAAAGTACCTCATTTAGGTAGTTGGTTCATTTTAGTCCGTTTGGTCAATTTTAATCGTTTCACTTTACGTTTAGTCAATTTTACTAATTTTTAATTCAATTTTATTTTTATTTTTCATTTTTGCACTTTGGTCCTCTAATTCCTAAGATTTGCATATTAGTCCTTTTGGTTATTTTTCTTTTAGCCCTTTAATTTTTAATAGTTGCATTTTTGGTCCACTTTTCTCCTTCAGTCCATTAAACTTTTCTTAAAAATTTACAGTCAAGTCCTTTTTGTCCAAAGTTTTGCAGAATGGTCCTTTTTAAAATTGCAGGTCAGTCCTTCAAATTTCCAAAATTGCAAAAAGGCCCAAAAGTTCAGAAATGGTCCAAGGACGAGTTAGTTGCAGTCCAAATACAGGTGTCAGCAAGCTATTGGCTCAATCATCACACATGTCAGCTATAAATAGGCCACATCATTCAATGCAGTAACAGAATCAATCACAACACGCCAACTCATCAAAAATCACCAAAAAACACGTTTCCAATTCTCTCTCTGATCAAAACAGATCAAACACCAAAATTTCCAGAAAAAACTTCAAGAACATTCATAATAGAAACCCTAACCGTTTCCAGAACTACACAATTCATCAGAATCATATCAATTTTCATCAATGCAAAGTGTAATTCAGCAATTGTTGTGCAAAAACAATTCAGATTGATACGAATTCTTAGAGATTCGTCGAGAATCTTCATCATCGAATTCGTACCTTCGCAATTCAAGCACAAAGTGCGATCACGAAGGATTTTGAGGTGAGAAGAAGAGAGATCGAAGCAGTTTTGAATCAGTGAAGGAGAAGAAGAAGATTACCGATTTATTTTCGGTTCCAGAACTTACCAGAAGCTTCAACAAGGATCTTTTGTTCGAATCTCCAAAAAAAAAAGACCAGGTAATCCTCGAAAAACCTCTTCGTTTTCATCACAAAAGCTCAACGAAGCTCAACAAACAGAAATAAACGGTGAGTTGAAGAAGAACTTCGAAAAAGGTTCGAAGGACTTCGAAACGAAACCCTAAAGATGTGAATCTTCAAAGATTCACCGTTTATTTCTTGAAACGAGGCTTATAATCATCATAAGTAAGTAAGATACTTCAGTTTAGGGTTTCGTTTCAGTATATTCCAAATTTTTTTTCAAAAGCTTCGAAACCAAACCCTAAAAGACAGATCTGCAAAGATTCACCGTTCGTTTTACAAAATCAAGTTCAAATTCATCATCAGCAGAGAAAATAACATAGATTAAAGCCTCGTTTCAAAAAGTGCGAAGAAATTTGAAAAATCTGAAAATCGTAAAGTTTGAGTTTCGATCTACGTAGATCTATGTTTCATTTGCAATTTCTGATGCTTGATTCGTGTTTAGACTGAAAAATGAACGGTAAAAAGTCTTAGATCGTTAAGGTTTGATGAGTTTAGGGTTTCATCGTCACCGGCGGTGGCTGTTTCCGCCGGAGAAGACGGTGGAGGGTTTAGAGAGAGAAGAGAGAGTCTGAGAGTTAGAGAGAGAAGTGAATGGAACGAATGAGGCCTGGACCGGCCTCCTAGGATATATAGAGGAAGTGAACCAGACCGGTTCACCTGAACCAGTCTGGTTCGCCCTTGGTTCAACCTTTCCTTGATCTTGACCGTTTGATTTGCTTGATGATTACGTGTACGCTTCAGATCAATTGTTTCTGTGCACCTGAGCCTGTGTATTGTGTGCCTTGCGTTCCTAGCCGTCAGATTTAGGGTTTTGAAGGAGTTGGATCTATCCAACGCCTCTGAGGCACTTGGATAGTCCAAGATCCACCTTGGGTTTGGGCTTGGGCCTGGTTTGTTTACTGCCTTCGTTTTAAGGTTCTTTTTTGCTATTCCATCACTGATTCTTGCTTTTTACACCATTGTCTTGCTTAAAATTGTTGTAAAAATTCCCAAAAAATATTATGTGTTTTTAACGTGTTCTTTGATGAATTTGTAACATTTTTTTTGCATGACAACATTGATGAGAATATATGTGATAATTCCTTGATTAATACCTTACTTTTTTTGATTAAAATTGTGTGAAATTTTACTATGGTTTGGCCACAAGGCTTTGGCATGTGATGTGAGTGTTTGGTGTGTGGTTTTGTGATGAATATGACTCTGAATTTGTGATTGTTTCACTATCTTATGAGTTGATTTGTGAATTCCTTGTGTTACAAGTTATAGTGTGTGAATAAAGTGTAAGATGTGCCTAAGAGTGAGTCATGATTTCTTGGCTTGGTACTTGTCTCTAATTCTCATGATTATGATGGAAATAAACCCTTTGAAAAATGTCATAATGTGAGGATTAGAGGCCATAGTATTTGCTTCATTGTTGTGATGATTTCTTAGGCACATTTTACCATCTTTTGTTAAGTCTAGTTATTTCTTTCATGGTTGTTCATGGTTGTCTTACTATGCAAATTTTACTTGCTTACATTTCATTTTATGCCTTAATCTACTAACATTTTCTTTCCATGTTTCATTCATCCATGAGCATTCCATATTTCCATCTCCTCCTCCACTTTATTTCTTATACATTTGAAATTCTCACCAAGACTTAGAATGTAAAAACCTAGGAATTCTTTGTATTTTACTTTTATGCAATTTTAAAATTCTTGCAAGACCATAGAATGTATCTAGGCCAATGATGTAAAGGACAATGGACTCTAATGATGTACACCGACACAAGCACCGACACATGCACACACTTCACTTTAGGTATATAGCTAGAATATGCATGTTTAGATGTATGTTTAGGATTGTATGTTTAGATGAATGTTTAGGCTTTACTACTTAGAAAAATCAATTTTCCAAAAAAAATGAACAAACTTCACTCAAATCATCTTCTAAATAAACCTTGGGATCAAAATCCCATTGTAATTTTCCTTTTCATTTTCTTAATCAAAATTTCAATGAACTTTAATCATACTTGGACCATATTTTGCAAATAACTAATCAAACCTCACTCTTTTCATAATCTCATGCCTTTAAGGCCTCTCTCTTATTCTTCAAAACTCCATTTTCAAACTTAAAATCAACCAACAAAAACAAAAACATTTTTGGAAGAGAACTACGGTGGATTTGATCCCTTAAACGGGTACGTAGGCAAGGAACAAAATTCCTTCAATTCAAATAAAATAAAAATTCAAACACATTCTTCTCCCTCCAATTCTTCACTTAGAATACCTTTAGGCCTAATAACTACTTTCAAAATAGCATTTAAAAATAAAGCGCGCGCGTAGAAATTAAAGACGGTTCCTATAGGATACTATAGTCGTTATGGGTGCTTAACACCTTCCCGTAGCGAAAACAACTCCCGGACCTCGATTCTCAAGGGTTTTGCTTACTTTTTCCCTTCCCAAGAAAAAATAAGATATCACCGGTTTAAAAGGTTCAAACGTAATCAATGTTTGACACCCGAAAACCAAGATAAAACAGCTGGCGACTCCGCTGGGGGGATTCGAGAGTTACGCCTAGTCTTTATTTCCACGCTTGCGCTTGTATTTTTACTCGCTTCTTTTACTTGCTTTCCTATGTGAATAAATGTTTAATTTCTTGCAAACGTGTGGGGTGAGAATATCAAAAGTCCTGCACCCGGGCTGAGTGAACTTAGGATTTAGGAGGGATATAATCGACAATTCATTCCGGGGGTTGCCTCGTGTTTTGGATTATGCGATCAATCCCACATAGCTGAGGCATTTTGGGGGTGATGTTGTCGGCGCGTGTTGTCGCGTTTAGGCACTTTACTTCTAATTGTTCTATGACGCTATGAACCGTAGATAACCAAACCCATCCATGGCCATTTTCTAGGATGTAGTGCGGAGGCTAAACCGAGTGTTGTCTCGAGTTTTAGTCGTCACGCGATACTACACTCAAGTTAGACCTTCCACGGATAATCATGGAGCGAGTGTTGCCTCGTGACACCATGATATACGTCGGAGAGGTTGCAACTTGGGAACCTTTTTAGAACCCGGTTACTATTTCCTAAAGCCCTAGTTTCACCGGACGCCGTGTCCACCCATGACTCCTCGACTTTGAACTTCAACCCACCATGTTTTCTCCGAACTTGAACATAATCATGCATTCATGTATACATGCATACATGCATAAACTTTTGTCATGCATTGTTATCGAAGGGCTTAGACAAGTTGAATATGTAAACATTGTAGGAATGAAGAAGACTAAGTCCTACAAGTTCAAGGAAGTGGATTTGGCTAGTTTGAGAGATTTGGCACTCAAGGTCGAGGATCCGACTGGTTTCCGACACCGTTATGGGGCTTTACTTCCTATTCTTCATACTAATGTGGATGAGAAGCTTGTGCACACTCTAGTGCAATTCTATGATCAGAAGTATCGGTGCTTTACTTTCCCAGACTTTTAGTTGGTGCCTACTCTAGAGGCTTATTCTTCCTTGATGGGTCTATCTATTGCTAAGGAGGTACCCTTCGCGGGACTTGAGCATCCTCCTACTTCTTTGGTTATTGCTAAGGATCTCCATCTTACAACCTCCGATGTTTCCAAGAATCTTGTCACTAAGGCACGTATCCGAGGGTTCACTTCAGAGTATCTTCTTGAGAAAGCCAACCTCAATACCACTTGTCAGGACACTCTTGAGGCTATTCTTGCACTCCTCATCTATGGGCTTATTCTCTTTCCGAATCTTGATGACTTCGTGGACATGAATGCCATTATGATCTTCCATTCCAAGAATCCGGTTCCTACTTTGCTAGCTGACACATACCATGCTATTCACGATCGTTCCGGCAAAGGTCGTGGATACATTTTTTGTTGTGTGCCTCTCCTCTATAGGTGGTTTATTTCGCACCTTCCGAAGTCTTTCCACGACAACCCGGAGAATTGGTCTATTTCACAGAGGATTATGGCTCTCACTCCTAATGAAGTGGTTTGGCTCACTCCAGCTTCTAGGGTTAAGGAAATCATCTTTGGTGGTGGGAAGTTTCTTAATGTACCTCTTCTTGGTACCCGAGGCGGAATCAACTATAACCCGGAGCTTGCTTTGCGACAATTTGGTTTCCCGATGAAAGAAAAACCCATCAATCTTGCTACAGCTCCTTACTTCTTTCACTACTCCAATGCTCCCACGGGAATAAGAGAGGATTTCATGGAAGCTTGGTCTAAACTTCGAAAGAAAGAGGTGAAGCACATGGGTGTAAGGTCCGGTGTTGCTCATGAGGCCTATACACAGTGGGTGATAAACCAAGCTGAGGAGATTGGTATGCCTTACCCCTCTATGAGATATGTGTCTGCATCTATTCCTACCATGCCTTTGCCTCTACTCCCACCTACCCAAGAGATGTATCAGGAGCATCTAGCTATGGAGAGTCGGGAGAAGCATCAGTGGAGGGCTAGATACTATGAGGCTGAGTACTTGATTATGACTTTGGATGGAAAGGATGAGCAGCAGACTCATGAGGTCTTGACACTGAAGAAAGAGTTAGCTAAGGCTAAGAGAGAGATTGAAGAGAAAGATAGGTTGCTCATGAGGGACTCCAAGAGGGCTAGGGGTGCCCGTGACTTCTATGCACGATACTGTAGCTATGAGTCTGAGTCTGAGGATGATGCTTCCACTTCCTACGCTTGAGGATTTCCTTTTCCTGTTGTTATTTCCAGTTGTTTATGTTGTTTTACGTTCCAAAGTCTATCCCTTGGCTTAGCATTTCAAAGGGAATCGTCTTGTAAAACTATATGTTGGTTGTTTGTTTCTCATTCATGTTAATTTTTGTTTAGTAATGTTTGCAAATTTCTAATTTGTCTAAAACCCTTCGATAACACAAAAAAGAGTCTTTTTGCATATGCATTAACACATTTCATGCATCATATGCATTCATTGGTCACAAAAAAAAAAAAAACTTCTCTCGTGCTCATTGCCTCCTGGTTTTGTCCGCCGCAGTCTGAAAAGTGGCTCGTGTTCGCAAAGTCTACCAACCAGATAGAATTCATCAAACAAGATTTCACAAGAGAAGAATTATGGCTAACTTTGAAGAAGAAAATGCTCAGCTCCGTGCCGAATTGGCTGCTATGAAAGAAGACTTGGCTAAGGCTCATGACGCTATGTCCACTATGATGGCTGCACAGGAACAACCAGCCACATCTGTTCCAGTTTCTGCTGAAGTGATTCCCTCTATCCCACTGTCTACTGTGGCTACCGATGCTCGGTTTGTTATGCCCAACGGCCGTCCTTATGGACTCTCGGCTTACTATTCTCCTAATACTGCTGCTGGTGTCTCTGGTTTTGCTGGTCAAGGACAGATTCCCGTATCCACTGCTATGCCTCAAGTGACTACTGTTGTTACCGACCCTATTGTACACACTGTGCAACAGGTGATTGATGTTGACACTCCTCGTGGACAAGATCCCGCAATGGAAGCTATGAAGAGACAGTTGAGGGAGTTGGCTGGAGAACTCCGTGAGGTCAAGGCTTGCCGTGGAAACAATGGTGCTCCTGCTAAAGCTCGTGATCTATGCTTGGTATCCCGATTTGAGGTTCCTAAGAAATTCAAAGAGCCAGAATTTGACAAATACAATGGAACTTCTTGTCCACACAACCATGTCATCCGGTACGTCCGAAAAATGGCTAACTACGCAGATAACGACGCACTGATGATCCATTGCTTCCAGAGTAGCTTGACAGATGATGCAGCAGATTGGTACACTAGTTTGAGTAAAGACAACATCCATACTTTTGAGGAACTCGCTGCTGCTTTTGAAAGTCATTATGAGTTCAATACCCGCTTGAAGTCGAATAGGGACTCTCTTAAGGCCCTGTCTCAGAAGTCAGATGAAACCTTCCGTGAGTATGCTCAAAGATGGAGAGGGGCAGCTGCCCGTGTTTCTCCTCGACTTGATGAGGAAGAATTAACACAGACATTCTTGAAGACTCTGAAGAAGGAGTATAAGGAAAGAATGATAGTCTCTGCTCCAAACAACTTCTCCGATATGGTTACTATGGGAACTCGTCTAGAAGAGGCTGTCAGAGAGGGTATCATCGTTCTTGAAAAGGGTGAATCTTCAACCAGTGCACCAAAGAAATATGGCAATGGTCACCATAAGAGGAAAGAATTTGAAGTAGGGATGGTATCTAGTAATCCATCTGCAGCTGCTACACAATTACCTCTGCCCTATCAATACATGCAGTACTCTCAACATCCTTTCTTCCCACCATTCTACCAGCAATATCCTTTGCCACCGGGTCAACCACCAGTGCCCGTTAATGCCATTGCTCAACAAGTACAACAACAGCCACCCGCTCAACAACAACAGCAGCAACAACAGGGTCCCCGACCCAGACCTTCTTTTCCACCAATACCAATGCGGTATGCTGAATTGCTCCCAACTCTACTCGCTAAGGGACACTGTGTCACTAGACCAGGCAAACCTCCGCCTAATCCTTTGCCTCCCAGGTTCCGGCAGGATCTCACATGTGAATTCCATCAGGGTGCTCAAGGCCATGATGTTGAAGGTTGCTTTGCTCTGAAATATATTGTGAAAGACCTGATAGAAAAAGGACGGTTGACTTTTGAAAACAGTGTTCCTCATGTCCTTGACAATCCACTTCCAAACCATGCTGCTGTTAACATGATTGAGGCTTTCGAAAGAGTTCCCGTTCCTCAAGAGGATCCCAGGTTGGATGTCCGCAATGTTGTTACTCCCTTGGTACCGCTACATGTCAAGCTTTGCCAGGCTTCTTTGTTCAATCATGATCATGCTTCCTGTTCAGGATGTCTTCAAAATCCTATGGGCTGTAGTGCGGTGCAAGATGATATACAGAGCCTGATGGATGACAAACACTTGATTGCCAGTGATGTATGTGTGATTGTGCCAGTGTTTCATGATTCTCCTGTTGAAACTGCATCTCATACAAGGAATGTTGAGCCCTTGGTGATCAGGTTACCTGGTCCGGTATCTTATGCCTCTACAAAAGCAATTCCTTACAAGTACAATGCAACCATGATTGAGAATGGAGTGGAGGTGCCTCTGGTATCCCCAGCTACAGTTGATAATGTTGCTAGTGAAATTACAGCTCTAAGGAGCGGCAAAGTCCGTCCACCCTTGTTTCAAAGGAAGGTGGTTACACCTATTGCCACAATAACTCCGCCAGTTGCTCCTCCTGTTGACAAGAGCCCCGGCCCATCAGGCCAATCTATTGAAGAGTCTAATCTGGACGAAATTCTGAGGCTTATCAAAAAGAGTGACTATAAGATTGTTGACCAGCTGCTGCAAACCCCGTCAAAGATATCCATCTTGTCTCTGCTCATGAGCTCAGAGGCTCACAGGAAAGTGTTGATGAAAGTACTTGAGCAAGCTTATGTTGATCATGAAGTCTCTGTGGATCAGTTTGATGGAATAGTGGGTAACATTACTGCTTGCAATAACTTGGGGTTTGGTGATGATGAACTCCCCGAAGCAGGGAAACACCACAATTTGGCTCTGCATATCTCAGTACACTGCAAGTCTGACATGATATCCAATGTGTTGGTGGACACTGGATCATATTTAAATGTAATGCCTGAGTCTACACTAAGGCAGTTGAGTCATCATGGAACTTCTCTAAGGGGAAGTAGCTATCTGGTTAAGGCTTTCGATGGATCCCGCAAAGATGTTCTCGGAGAAGTAGACTTGCCAATTACCATTGGTCCTGGGACATTTCAGATTACTTTCCAGGTCATGGACATCAATGCTTCTTACAGTTGTCTCCTCGGAAGGCCGTGGATTCACGACGCTGGAGCAGTAACTTCTACTTTGCATCAGAAACTCAAGTTCGTGAGGAATGGTAAGATTGTCACTGTGCATGGTGAAGAAGCATATCTGGTTAGCCAAGTGTCATCTTTCTCTTGTGTTGAAGCAGGGTCCGCTGAAGGGACGTCATTTCAAGGATTGACTGTTGAAGGTGCAGAGCCTCGAAGAGCTGGTACTAGCATGGCTTCATTGAAAGACGCCCAGAAGGCTGTTCAAGAAGGGCAAGCTGCTGGCTGGGGCAAAGTGATTCAGATTTTGGAAAACAAGCGTAAAGAGGGCCTTGGATTCTCCCCAACATCTGCTGTTTCAACAGGAACTTTCTACAGTGCTGGGTTTATTAATGCTATTGCTGAAGATGCTGCTGAGAGTAGTTATGTGCCTACATTTGTTATACCAGGAGGCACTGTGAGAAATTGGGAGGCCATTGATGTTCCTTTAGTCATGCATGCTTCCATGTAATGTGTCTTGTTGCTCATGTTTTCCTTGTTTTCAAAATAACAATCCTTTCGCTCTGCCCAAGGCGAAAGTGATATCATTGTAAGGGCGTGTTTGTTTCGGCATTGCCGTTATCAATAAAAGTTGTCGTCTTTCTCACGACTCTTTGTTTTTACTTTTTAGTGCCTTTTTCTTGGAAATAATGGTAATGCCAGAAAAAACCAAAACATCTGTATTTTCTTATTAAATTCAAAAATCTGCATAAAAAACATTTTTCTAAAATCATCCCAATCATATTATGCAGATTGGACCACAATAAACCCGTTGAACACAGTGACCCTATGGTTCCTCCAAATTTTGAATTCCCGGTATATGAAGCTGAAGATGAGGAAGATAACGAAGAGATACCGTATGAGATCACTCGACTGCTTGAGCAAGAAAGAAGAGCCATTCAGCCTCACCAAGAAGAGATTGAACTCGTCAACCTGGGTACTGAAGAGAACAAGCGAGAGATCAAGATCGGTGCTGCACTTGAGCCAGAAGTGAAAAGGAAGATTATTCAGCTCCTCCATGATTATCCAGATGTCTTTGCATGGTCCTATGAAGATATGCCGGGTCTAGATCCCAAGATTGTGGAACATCGAATATCGACAAGACCTGAATGTCCTCCTGTCAAACAGAAATTGAGAAGGTCTCGTCCAGATATGGCTCTTAAGATCAAGGCTGAGGTGCAAAAGCAAATTGATGCGGGTTTCCTCATGACAGCTGAATACCCTGAGTGGATTGCCAACATCGTACGGGTACCAAAGAAAGATGGGAAAGTTCGAATGTGTGTTGATTACAGAGATCTGAACAAAGCCAGTCCAAAAGATAACTTCCCATTGCCTCATATTGATGTGCTTGTTGACAGTACTGCTCAATCCAAAGTGTTCTCCTTCATGGATGGTTTCTCTGGTTATAATCAGATACGAATGTCTCCTGAAGATAGAGAAAAGACGTCCTTCATCACTCCGTGGGGAACTTTCTGTTATAAAGTGATGCCGTTTGGCTTGATAAATGCCGGTGCTACCTATCAAAGGGGCATGACTACTCTGTTTCATGATATGATTCACAAAGAGATTGAAGTATATGTTGATGATATGATTGTGAAGTCAAGTGATGAAGAGCAGCATGTTGTGTATTTGAAAAAGATGTTTGAAAGATTAAGAAAGTACAAGCTGCGGTTGAATCCTAACAAGTGTACATTCGGTGTAAGATCTGGAAAGTTGCTAGGCTTCATTGTCAGTCAGAGAGGCATTGAAGTTGACCCTGACAAAGTCCGAGCCATCAGAGAGATGCCGGCCCCTCAAACTGAAAAGCAAGTCAGAGGTTTCCTCGGACGTCTGAATTACATTTCAAGATTTATATCTCACATGACCACTACTTGTGGACCAATTTTCAAATTGCTCAGAAAGAATCAGCCTGTTGTATGGAATGATGAATGTCAGGAAGCCTTTGATAGCATTAAAGAATACCTGTTGGAACCACCTATCCTTGTCCCGCCAGTGGAAGGAAGGCCTTTGATTATGTATTTGTCAGTGTTAGATGATTCAGTGGGTTGTGTTCTCGGTCAGCAAGATGAGACTGGTAAGAAAGAGCATGCTATCTACTATCTGAGCAAGAAGTTCACCGACTGTGAGACTCGGTATACAATGCTTGAAAAGACTTGCTGTGCTTTAGCCTGGGCTGCCAAACGCCTGCGTCATTATATGGTGAATCATACAACTTGGTTGATATCCCGAATGGATCCAATCAAGTACATCTTTGAAAAGCCTGCTGTTACTGGAAAGATTGCGCGTTGGCAAATGTTGTTGTCTGAATATGATATTGTGTACAAAGCTCAGAAAGCAATCAAAGGAAGTGTCCTTGCTGAGCATCTTGCTTGTCAACCTCTTGATGATTACCAGCCGATTAAGTTTGCTTTCCCTGATGAAGAGATTATGTACTTGAAAGCAAAAGACTGTGAAGAGCCACTGATCAATGAAGGGCCAGATCCCAATAGCAAATGGGGATTGGTGTTTGATGGTGCTGTTAATGCTTACGGTAAAGGAATTGGGGCCATCATTGTAACTCCGCAGGGGCACCACATTCCTTTCACCGCTCGAATAACTTTTGAATGCACAAACAATATAGCTGAATATGAGGCATGCATCTTGGGTATTGAAGAAGCCCTTGACCTGAGAATCAAACACCTTGACATCTATGGAGATTCTGCGCTTGTTATTAATCAGATAAAGGGTGAATGGGAGACTCATCATGAGAAGCTGATTCCTTACCGTGACTATGCAAGACGACTGTTGACATACTTTACCAAGGTTGAGCTGCACCATATCCCTCGGGATGAAAATCAGATGGCTGATGCTCTCGCTACTTTGTCTTCCATGTTTCGTGTCAACCACTGGAATGATGTGCCTGTGATCAAAGTGCAGCGTCTTGATAGACCCGCTCATGTGTTTACTATTGAAAATATGCCAGATCAGGCTGATGAAGGTGTGAATGATAAAAAGCCTTGGTATCACAACATCAAACAATTCTTGCAGAATCATGAATATCCACCTGATGCTTCCAACAGGGATAAAAAGACTTTGAGACGATGGGCTAGTAAATTCCTTCTGGACGGAGAAATCCTATACAAGAGGAACTATGACATGGTCTTGTTGAGATGTGTTGACAAACAAGAGGCTTAGAAATTGATGCATGATGTACACGACGGTACCTTTGGGACCCATGCTTCGGGCCACACCATGTCAAGAAAATTGTTAAGAGCCGGCTATTACTGGATAACTATGGAACGTGATTGCCACAAACATGCTAAGAGATGCCACAAGTGTCAAATTTATGCTGACAAGATTCATGTGCCTCCACACGCCCTCAATGTTATCTCTTCCCCATGGCCTTTCTCTATGTGGGGCATTGACATGATCGGAAGAATTGAACCGAAGGCTTCTAATGGACATCGTTTCATTCTCGTGGCAATTGATTACTTCACCAAATGGGTTGAAGCTGCCTCCTATGCCAATGTGACCAAGCAAGTGGTTGTCAAGTTTATCAAGAATAACATCATCTGTCGATACGGTGTTCCCAACAAAATCATCACTGACAATGGTTCCAATCTAAACAATAGCATGATGCAAGCTTTATGTGAAGAATTCAAAATTGAACATCACAACTCTTCTCCTTATAGACCTCAGATGAATGGTGCAGTTGAGGCCGCTAACAAGAACATCAAGAAGATTGTTCAAAAGATGGTCACTACTTACAAAGACTGGCATGAGATGCTACCGTTTGCCTTGCATGGTTATCGCACCACAGTGCGCAGTTCAACCGGGGCAACTCCCTTCTCTCTGGTATATGGTATGGAAGCAGTTCTCCCTCTGGAAGTGGAGATTCCATCTCTTCGAGTAATCATGGAAGCAAAGTTAACTGAGGCTGAATGGTGTCAAAGTCGGTACGATCAATTGAATCTGATTGAAGAGAAACGTATGGATGCGATGGCTCATGGACAGTTGTATCAAGTGCGAATGAAGAATGCTTTTGACAAGAAAGTCCGACCTCGAGAATTCAAGGAAGGCGAACTTGTATTGAAAAGAAAGATAAGTCAACAACCCGACCCAAGGGGCAAGTGGACACCTAACTATGAAGGTCCTTATGTTGTCAAGAAGGTTTTCTCTGGTGGTGCTTTGATTCTTACACACATGGATGATGTTGAACTCCCAAATCCTGTCAATGCCGATATAGTCAAGAAATACTTTGTCTAAAAAGAAAAGAACAGCGTGGTAGGTCGAAAACCCGAAAGGGCGGCCTAGGCAAAAATGCGCTTCCCGGTGGATCGAAAACCCGAAAGGGCGATCCAGGCAAAAGTTAGGGACAAAAAAAAATGAATATGAAAAAGCTCGCTGAGATTGTACGCAACTCAGGCAAGAATGAGCGCCTCGATGAGCCGAAAACCCGAAAGGGCGGTTCATGCAAAAATGAGGTTGACAATAAAAGACAAGTAACTATATCTGGCAAATCACCATCACCCCTTGAGGCATCTGCAACTGTCAAGGATCGTCTTCATCAGAAGCTTCTGTACTTGTGAATTCAAAATTTCTATGAAATGTAGCGGTCATTGTGTTCAATGTATCACCAACCAATAAAATTACCATTTTCCAAGCTTTGTAAATCCGTGAAGTCATGCCTTTGGCTGACTTTCACTCTTCTACATCAATTTGAGCCTGCGCTATTTGTTTGAAACTCTGTTTTTCTTTCTACTTTCAATGCTATATACAAAATATTTCTTTTCCATTTGATAATGTCAATATCTGAAACAAACATTTTTGAAATTTGAAAAATCTCTTTTTGTCTATTTTGAAAACAGACCTGAGCAATAGGGTACATTTCAATGAAACATGCATGAATAAATGAGTGTCAATGTCTATTTCAATACATGTTACAAGCAGGTTACTCCCCAGGGTGATCTATGGTCAATGGCAAGAATGAAAAAACAGAATGAAAATAAAAAAGTTGAAAAATGCAAATGAAAAGCTCGCTAAGTTGAAAACCCGAAAGGGCGGCTTAGGCAAAAATGAGCACCCCGCTGATTGAGAACCTATGAAGGCAATTCAGGCAAAAATGGGGCAATGAAAAGAATTTATTCCCCGGTGAATCGAAAACCCGAAAGGGCGGTTCAGACAAAAATGGGATTGAAAATGAAAAATGAAAAGAATATTGAAAAGCATTGACCACAGATGCGAACATCCAATGTTTACCCAGCACTGACACGCCTAGCAACGGCGACCTCTATCCAAGAACCTTCCAAGGGTCCCTCCCTTACAAGTTTTCATTGCCCTCAGCCATGGTTTCGATACGTCTCTCAACGACGGTCTCTCCAAAGAGGTTTTCCCCTGTAAATATGTTGCAGCACGAGCCACTACGTGCCCAATCTTCCAATGTCTCATCTGTCTCTGTGAAACTTTCTTGTCAAATTACAAGCCCCAATCATGCATTTTCAAGCATTCATACATGCATAATCATGCATTTTATGTGCTCATGCATTTAATGATCTTGTTGTATCATCCATACATGCTGCATTTCCAATTTCAACTTTCAATCCAACTTCAATCTCAATTCAATCCAAATTGCAACTGTCAATCTCAATTCAATCCAAATTGCAACTGTCAAACTCAATGTCAATTTCAATTTCAATCTCAATTGTCCAGTTCATTTCAATTTCAATTGTCAAATTCGATGCAATCTCAACTTTCCAATCTCAATTTCAACTTCAACTGTCAAATTCGATGCAATCTCAACTTTCCAATCTCAATTTCAATTCAATCCAATGTCAATTCGAAGCAATTTCCAATTTCAATTCAATTCAATCTCAATTCGAAGCAATCTCAATTTCAATTTCAACTCAATCTCCAATTTCAATCCAATCTCAATGTCAATGTCAATTTCAATTTTCAATTCAATTCCAATCCAATCTCAATGTCAATTGCAACTCTCCAATCCAATGTCTATGTCTATATCTCTGCTCAATCTCAACTTTCAATCCCTCTTTCAATGTCAACTTTCAATTCAATTCAAATCAATGTCAATTCACTCTCAATTTGCTTTTGGGCCAACAAAAATGGTCATGTCTACTCTCAAATCAAGTCAATGACAATTTACCCTCAATTGGTATCTTGTTAAATCAGACTTCCAACTTGTATCCTGTTACTGGTTAAGTGACTAGTTTGATCCAAAGAACAACTTGTACCTGCTTATATACCTATACTTTCGGATAAACGACAAGTTCAAACCAAAGATCGGTTTGTACCCAGCTTATGCTTTGTTATCGGTCAAACGACAAGTTCGATCTAAAGAACAGTTTGCACCTACCCACATGATGTGGTGATGATCCAACGGCAAGTTCGATCCAAAGAACAGTTTGTATCTACCCTTGTGTCTATATCTCCAGCCAAACAACAAGTTCGATCCAAAGAACAGTTTGTGCCTGTCTATCGGTCTGTATTTTCAATCAAGTGTCAAGTTCGATCCAAAGAACAGCTTGTATCTGCCTATATGTCTGTGTTTCCGGTCAAGTGCCAAGTTCGATCCCAAGAACAACTTGTACCTATTTCTTGTTCTGTATTCCTTGGTCAAGTGGCCAGTTCGATCCAAAGAACAACTTGTACCTTATTTTCTATCCCCTGGCTTGTCTACCCTGTCAATGTCCGCCTGAATCCCCAGTGACATGACATGTTCCATAGACCCCAGTCATTTGTCTTGCATTCATAATCAAAATATTGCATGGCATTCACATTTTTGAAAATCTGAAAACGTATTTTTATGTCCAAAAGCAGTGCAAATGTTAATATTTAAGTATCTTCGTCCCGTCAAATCAAAGACTTCGTCTCTTGACTCTCCGGACAAAGAAACTTAAATAGGGGCAGTTGTTATACCCTAATTTTGGACCTAAAAATACTAACTCAATTCTTCTTTTCTTGCATTACAAGTCATTTGAACTATCTCTGATCAATTACATCTTTCTCTGCATTTTATTTCAATATTATTTGCAAAATTCATGAAAAAGGGCATTTTAGTCATTTCCTATGTCAAAATTTCTTCCAGTCTTTTAAAAATTTGTTTGAGTCCTTTCAAGTAGTTTGAATAAGTCCTCATTTCAATTCTATGCCAAAATCCTTTCCAAAAATTACATTTGAAGTCATTTTGAGTCAGTTTTGCCCCTAGGGGCATTTTAGTCTTTTCATGTGTCAAAACTCTGTTTAAACTCTTAAAATTGTCTCTGAGTCTTTTAATGTTGCCTGTATAAGTGTTTGCTTTAATTCTCTGTTAAAAAAACCATTTTTAAATTGCATCTGAGTCATTTTTAGTTGTTTTAGCCCCAGGGGCATTTTGGTCATTTCACACGAAATTTTGGCAGAGAGGTTACTTTAAAGTACCTCATTTAGGTAGTTGGTTCATTTTAGTCCGTTTGGTCAATTTTAATCGTTTCACTTTACGTTTAGTCAATTTTACTAATTTTTAATTCAATTTTATTTTTATTTTTCATTTTTGCACTTTGGTCCTCTAATTCCTAAGATTTGCATATTAGTCCTTTTGGTTATTTTTCTTTTAGCCCTTTAATTTTTAATAGTTGCATTTTTGGTCCACTTTTCTCCTTCAGTCCATTAAACTTTTCTTAAAAATTTACAGTCAAGTCCTTTTTGTCCAAAGTTTTGCAGAATGGTCCTTTTTAAAATTGCAGGTCAGTCCTTCAAATTTCCAAAATTGCAAAAAGGCCCAAAAGTTCAGAAATGGTCCAAGGACGAGTTAGTTGCAGTCCAAATACAGGTGTCAGCAAGCTATTGGCTCAATCATCACACATGTCAGCTATAAATAGGCCACATCATTCAATGCAGTAACAGAATCAATCACAACAGGCCAACTCATCAAAAATCACCAAAAAACACCTTTCCAATTCTCTCTCTGATCAAAACAGATCAAACACCAAAATTTCCAGAAAAAACTTCAAGAACATTCATAACAGAAACCCTAACCGTTTCCAGAACTACACAATTCATCAGAATCATATCAATTTTCATCAATGCAAAGTGTAATTCAGCAATTGTTGTGCAAAAACAATTCAGATTGATATGAATTCTCAGAGATTCGTCGAGAATCTTCATCATCGAATTCGTACCTTCGCAATTCAAGCACAAAGTGCGATCACGAAGGATTTTGAGGTGAGAAGAAGAGAGATCGAAGCAGTTTTGAATCAGTGAAGGAGAAGAAGAAGATTACCGATTTATTTTCGGTTCCAGAACTTACCAGAAGCTTCAACAAGGATCTTTTGTTCGAATCTCCAAAAAAAAAACCAGGTAATCCTCGAAAAACCTCTTCGTTTTCATCATAAAAGCTCAACGAAGCTCAACAAACAGAAATAAACGGTGAGTTGAAGAAGAACTTCGAAAAAGGTTCGAAGGACTTCGAAATGAAACCCTAAAGATGTGAATCTTCAAAGATTCACCGTTTATTTCTTGAAACGAGGCTTATAATCATCATAAGTAAGTAAGATACTTCAGTTTAGGGTTTCGTTTCAGTATATTCCAAATTTTTTTTCAAAAGCTTTGAAACCAAACCCTAAAAGACAGATCTGCAAAGATTCACCGTTCGTTTTACAAAATCAAGTTCAAATTCATCATCAGCAGAGAAAATAACATAGATTAAAGCCTCGTTTCAAAAAGTGCGAAGAAATTTGAAAAATCTGAAAATCGTAAAGTTTGAGTTTCGATCTACGTAGATCTAAGTTTCATTTGCAATTTCTGATGCTTGATTCGTGTTTAGACTGAAAAATGAACGGTAAAAAGTCTTAGATCGTTAAGGTTTGATGAGTTTAGGGTTTCATCGTCACCGGCGGTGGCTGTTTCCGCCGGAGAAGACGGTGGAGGGTTTAGAGAGAGAAGAGAGAGTCTGAGAGTTAGAGAGAGAAGTGAATGGAACGAATGAGGCCTGGACCGGCCTCCTAGGATATATAGAGGAAGTGAACCAGACCGGTTCACCTGAACCAGTCTGGTTCGCCCTTGGTTCAACCTTTCCTTGATCTTGACCGTTTGATTTGCTTGATGATTACGTGTACGCTTTAGATCAATTGTTTCTGTGCACCTGAGCCTGTGTATTGTGTGCCTTGCGTTCCTAGCCGTCAGATTTAGGGTTTTGAAGGAGTTGGATCTATCCAACGCCTCTGAGGCACTTGGATAGTCCAAGATCCACCTTGGGTTTGGGCTTGGGCCTGGTTTGTTTACTGCCTTCGTTTTAAGGTTCTTTTTTGCTATTCCATCACTGATTCTTGCTTTTTACACCACTGTCTTGCTTAAAATTGTTGTAAAAATTCCCAAAAAATATTATGTGTTTTTAACGTGTTCTTTGATGAATTTGTAACATTTTTTTTTGCATGACAACATTGATGAGAATATATGTGATAATTCCTTGATTAATACCTTACTTTTTTTGATTAAAATTGTGTGAAATTTTACTATGGTTTGGCCACAAGGCTTTGGCATGTGATGTGAGTGTTTGGTGTGTGGTTTTGTGATGAATATGACTCTGAATTTGTGATTGTTTCACTATCTTATGAGTTGATTTGTGAATTCCTTGTGTTACAAGTTATAGTGTGTGAATAAAGTGTAAGATGTGCCTAAGAGTGAGTCATGATTTCTTAGCTTGGTACTTGTCTCTAATTCTCATGATTATGATGGAAATAAACCCTTTGAAAAATGTCATAATGTGAGGATTAGAGGCCATAGTATTTGCTTCATTGTTGTGATGATTTCTTAGGCACATTTTACCATCTTTTGTTAAGTCTAGTTATTTCTTTCATGGTTGTTCATGGTTGTCTTACTATGCAAATTTTACTTGCTTACATTTCATTTTATGCCTTAATCTACTAACATTTTCATTCCATGTTTCATTCATCCATGAGCATTCCATATTTCCATCTCCTCCTCCACTTTATTTCTTATACATTTGAAATTCTCACCAAGACTTAGAATGTAAAAACCTAGGAATTCTTTGTATTTTACTTTTATGCAATTTTAAAATTCTTGCAAGACCATAGAATGTATCTAGGCCAATGATGTAAAGGACAATGGACTCTAATGATGTACACCGACACAAGCACCGACACATGCACACACTTCACTTTAGGTATATAGCTAGAATATGCATGTTTAGATGTATGTTTAGGATTGTATGTTTAGATGAATGTTTAGGCTTTACTACTTAGAAAAATCAATTTTCCAAAAAAAATGAACAAACTTCACTCAAATCATCTTCTAAATAAACCTTGGGATCAAAATCCCATTGTAATTTTCCTTTTCATTTTCTTAATCAAAATTTCAATGAACTTTAATCATACTTGGACCATATTTTGCAAATAACTAATCAAACCTCACTCTTTTCATAATCTCATGCCTTTAAGGCCTCTCTCTTATTCTTCAAAACTCCATTTTCAAACTTAAAATCAACCAACAAAAACAAAAACATTTTTGGAAGAGAACTACGGTGGATTTGATCCCTTAAACGGGTACGTAGGCAAGGAACAAAATTCCTTCAATTCAAATAAAATAAAAATTCAAACACATTCTTCTCCCTCCAATTCTTCACTTAGAATACCTTTAGGCCTAATAACTACTTTCAAAATAGCATTTAAAAATAAAGCGCGCGCGTAGAAATTAAAGACGGTTCCTATAGGATACTATAGTCGTTATGGGTGCCTAACACCTTCCCGTAGCGAAAACAACTCCCGGACCTCGATTCTCAAGGGTTTTGCTTACTTTTTCCCTTCCCAAGAAAAAATAAGATATCACCGGTTTAAAAGGTTCAAACGTAATCAATGTTTGACACCCGAAAACCAAGATAAAACACAATATGCAAAATAAATGCAAATATGCACACATCAGGCATATAGATATAGAGAGAATATGTATCCATTTTCTCCCCCTTTTTAGCCACAAAATATGCCAATATGCACATAGTTATAGGCAGTTAGAAGTAAATTATGCATAAAATAAAAAAACACACACATAAATGATGTGATCCTAAAATTCTCTCTCTTGACAAGAATAATAAAGTCATTGTGGAATAAAAGAACCAAATTAATTTTGGGTTCAAAATTTTATATTCGCAGATCATGATATGTCTGTCTTGTTTTGGCTATATCTGGAGCTCTGGATGATATGTCTGTCTTGTTTTATTTTCGTAGGTCATGATATGTCTGTCTTGTTTTGGCTATATTTGATGATATGTCCGTTTGAGGTGATCTTTAACTCGTTGGAAAGCTTACGAAATTCTTTGTTTGACTCAAGAGCAAATTCGGAATATTTAATGGTGAAGAATGAGCTGTAAGCTGAAGAATTAAAGGTGGTGTTTGTGGAATTGTAACGTCTAGACATAATATGCCTTCACACATCAATGTGGAAATGAATATGTAACCTCCTCATGCATTGATCAGCCACCAACTTTAAAGATCCAATTAAATTGTAACCTCTATTGTAATAACTAGCCACCTAGGAGTTGTAACACTAGCTATGCTATGATTGTAAGCTTTTCAGCATCCAAGCCTATTTCCTATATAAAGGGGGCGAAAATAATGAAGAAGACAAAGAGAATTTTGATAAAAAAAAAGTCATTTTATGTGAATTTGGAAGCTTTACTTCTTTTTGGTTCTGGATTGAATCATGCATTGATCTTATCAAGAAACCACGTTTCTTGTGGTGATCCTCTACCAAATTAAACATCTTCCATGGATTGGGAATTTGTTTGGTTACCATTTCTGTCTATTTCCATCGTTCTTCACTTTTTATTATCATATTTTATCCAACATTCACAAAAATACAAAACTAAAATTATAACCATTTTTTATCCTTCATCAATAAAGGTGCAGAATAATTATGCAGAATTACAGACCGTAGGCACACTCAGGTGCACAAAAATATTTAGGGCATAGCCCACACAAAATAAGTACTGAAATTACAAAAAAAATCATTCAGCAGCCTCAGAGCTGCTTCCAGATCCTTCCTCATCCTTTTGATCATCACTACCAGCATCATCAGCTTCTTCTTCCTCATTATCTTCCTGTTTACCTGCAGCAGCAACATCCTCTTTCTCTAGGGCATGGATCATGAGCTCAAATTGAGCTTTCCTTTCATCCAACATCACACATGTGTCCTTTAGGGCAACAATGATTTCTTCCTTTGTCATAGATTTGGCAGCAGGAGTAGATCCAGATGTTCCAACAAGGTCTGGAACATGACTATCTCCAAAAAGTTTGTGATGAATGGTGATAGGAGATTCCCTCTTTTTAGGTAGGTCATCAACAGTGATAAGACCAGTATGTTGGTCTAACATAATACTACACAATAGAGTTGGAAAAGCTATTGGAAGTCTAACATCATCAGTATTAGCATGCTTTACTGTCTGGTCAAAGATATACCTGCCAAAGTCCATCTTAGATTTAGTTCCTACAGCATAGATAAATCTATACAAACCTGTGGCAATATCTGATGAGGGGGTAGTAGGAACCCAGTTTGAGGCCCCAATCCTATTGAGGATAGCATATTTCACACTAAGCTTTCCAAACAAAATCTTCCCTTTCTTTGGTCAAACCTTCACCTTGTTAGCAGTAATCTCCTTACTCACTTGGTTATTAGTAGCTTCCAACTCAGTAACACTTACATCATCAATCATCAAGAATCTGTTGATGATGTTAGGGGAGAAGTTGACATATTCTCCTCTGACATAAACCTTCTGATACTCCCTGCTCAGAGGATTGTCACATTCCGTAGGAATATTCACAATGAACTCTTTCACTAGATTTTCATAGCACTCTCCAAGGTTGCACACAGTTTTCACGAGACCTGCTTCTTTGATAAGTTCTATCACAACCTTTATTTTAACAGCTTCCTCACTTAGCTCTCTTTCTACAGCCAGTCTCCTATGGTAGATGAACTTCCACCTTTGAGCAAACTCAGGGAGGTGAAATGATACTTTGTCAATAGGAACATTTTCCACTGTCTGAATATTCTTCTTTCCAGTAGATCTTTTTGCAACAGAGGAGACGATGTTTAGAACATCTTCATCAACCTCATACTCAGATTTTAGAAGGAATAAAATTTCTCTTCCTAGAACTCCCAACAACAGTCTTAACACTTACCTTACTCCATCCTTTCTTAGGACCCACCCCAGTAGATTTTGTCCTACTTTTGGGTGTCTATGTTGCCGAGGTAGTCATTTTCTTAGGGATTGTTCTAGTAGGAGGTACAATTATCCCTTTGTTCCTTCTCAGCCTTTTGGCCACACCATCACCAAATGTGGTTGCCAAAGGAATGTCGTCCAGATCCAGTTCATCAACATCCACCACATCCTTATCTTTTTCTTTATCCATAAAGTCATCTTCCTCTTTTGTCTCCTTAGAGACCTCTTCATACTTTTTTCCTTCTTCAGAAATAGAGTTCTCAACAGACTTGTCAGAGATTGAATCCATCTCTGGAGCAGTCTCAAAAATAGGGTCCTTATTACCACCAGTTGTAGTGACATCAACAGAGTTGCTAGGTTGGCCCAAGGATGTTTCAACTTCCGGCCCATCATCCTTTCGAACATCAGTTTCATCAGGTTCTTCTCCAACAGAGTCATTGGCATTTGTATCGTTGCCAGCATCAATGTCCATGTTTTCAGCACTATCTATAGCATCATTCAAATATTCTAACCCTAGTTTTCTACCAGCATCAGGTACATTGGAAGTAAGGGTTTCACCAAGATTACCTTTTTCAAGTTCAGAGGTTAATTTCTTCTGAACATGAGTTGAGACATCTGACGAGTCTTTGAGCGCCTCTTTACCCTTAGTTTTCTTGACTTCTTGTGCAGAGGTTGTTGTTTCACTAATGTCACGATCATTCTTCAGTTCACCTTTCTTTGAAGATTTCTTCTTCTTAGTAGCAGATTTATGAGTGTTTTTCTTTTTGGTTACGGTGGGAGTGACGGTTGTGAGTGGCTCAATTCTCTTAGGATCAAAGGTGTCTTTGTTTTGTTGATCAGAGGTAGTCTTTTTAGAGGGAGTGCTGTCGGATTTGAACTTCATGGTGTATTGGTGTAGATGATAGAGTTCAGAGAAGGGAGGAGGATGATGGTGTTTTGTTATCAGGGAAGGAATGCAGACGGTTTTAGGAGTTTTTGAGAGAAAAAGAAGCAGACTAGGGTTATGGGTGAGATGATTGCGCTTAGTTGGGAGTTGAGTGAAGAAATGAAAGAAACTTCCTGAATTGGCGTGCACCAATAAGAAGAGAGAGACAAGAAACATTCTTGCACGCCTGTCAAAAATTAACTACTATAACTCCTGTGGTAGCGAAAGGATCATCCTGTCCTTTAATTTCTCAAATTTCTTTAAGTCTAAGATTTCAATATATTTGTCAATCAACAAATCTTTAGTGAAAATAATATTTCTTTTAACATGATCCCCATTATAGTGGCTAGGTACCTTTTTCTGATTCTTCTTCAAGTGGGTCTTTTGCCAGTTCATACTGCCAATGTGAGAGTGTTATGGTTTTTGACACTCTTATGATGTTCCATCCTTTGAATCAACAACATTCTGGCATGTTCAAGAATCTGATCTTTTTTATAAGGAACCCACCAATAGCAGTTATTTTTAGATCTATTTCCTTTCATCAATACTTCTCCTTTTTGATTAGTTACGTGGCATTCAGTTTTGTTGAACTTTACTTCCAATCCTTGGTCACATAACTGACTGATACTAATCAAGTTAGATACTAGATCTTTAACTAAGAATACATTCTCAATCTCAGGAGAATCATCACTGCACACATTTCCAATACCTTGGATTTTTCCCTTGCTTCCATCAACAAAGACAACATAGCCATTATTACAAGGTCTCAAATTTTTTAGTTGATTAATTTCCCCAATCATGTGTCTGGAATAACCACTATCAAAGTACCAGATGTCACATGATGATGTTTCCTGTGATGTGTGGACCATCAACCCAGCAGGGTTACATCTTGTTGTCCAGTGTTTCTTGGTATTTTTCTTTTCTAGATTACATGATTTGTATCCAGGTTGATTAGGGTACCCATACAAATTAAAACAAAAAGGTCTTATGTGGCCTTTTCTCTTGCAGTGGTGACAGATCCAAGGGCGATTTACCCTTTTGTCTTTAGACCTATGATGTTCTCCAGGATGTTGCAACATCGACTTGTTAGTGGTAGCAATGTTTTTTCCAGTAGCAGCTACAGAACTAAGATCTTTATTCTTTTCTTTTCTTAGTATCCCCTGATCTTTTGCTGTATGAACACTATTTTGGTTCTGTTGTGTATGGATTAGAGACTTGTGTTCAACAACTGTACCATTTGGTTCCTTTTTAACATGTCCTTCTAAAATAACATCCAGGATGCCAGTGCCTGTGGTCATCATTTTAACTTGTTTCTTAACATTTTCAAGCTAAGAATTCAGAAGATTTATCTGATCACTAAGTGCAAAGATCTTTAACAGATGATTACTATTTTCTGTGATTAGGTGTCTATTGATCCTCTTATGTTCTTCCAGCAGATTGCATATTTCTCTACATCTTACATATATGTCTTCGTAGGAAGCTGCCAATTTATCATAGGTTAACTCTTCATCACAGCTTTCAACATCAGATGTGACTCTACCAGTTAATGCTGCAACATGCTTGCCTTGATCATTTCTCCAATCACCTTCTGATTCATCTTCATCAGACCAAGACACAACCAGGATTTTCTTTTGTTTCTTAAGAAAGGTTGGACACTCTGTTGGTCATATCCTTCACATTCATGACATTGATCCTTTTTTAACTGGTTCCTCTTCTCATTAGTTTCAGCATTACTCACCTGATTTTGTTGGTCTTTGATGTTGTATCGGATGTTCTGACCATCTGCTCTGGATCTCCAGTCAACTTGTTTTAGGATCATGTTAAATTGTTTTCTAAAAAGCACAATTGCTTCAGAAAGTTTTTCATCTTTCTCATAATCTCCTAGAGACTCCTTATCATCAATTGAGACCATGCCTATGTTTTTCTCTTTCTTTTCTTCTCTACTGTTAATCACAATTTCAAAGTTTTGAAGAGATCCTATTAGTTCATCAACCTTCATACAAGACATATCATGAGCTTCTTCTATGGCAGTTACCTTCATGTCAAACCTCTTAAGCAGAGATCTAAGGATTTCTCTCACAAGCTTTTCATCAGAAATTCTCTCTCCATGTGACTCAAAAGCATTGGCAATGTCAAGAATATTCAGATGATAGTCTTGTATGCTTTCATCCTCCATCATTCTTAAATTCTCAAATTTAGTTGTAAGAAGTTGAAGTCTTGCACTTTTTACCTTAGTTGTACCTTCATGTGATGTTTTAAGAATCTCTCAAGCATCCTTAGCCACAGTACATTGATTGATCAGTCTGAACATATTCTTGTCTACCCCATTGAATAATGCATTCAATGCTTTGGAATTTCCAAGAGCCAGTTCATCTTCAGCAACAATCCATTCTTCTTCTGGTTTCAAGACAGTTGTCCTGTTACCATCTGCATCAAGTGCCACAGGATGTTCCCTGTTGGTCTATATGGTTAGATGATTACTAAGCTAGGGGGTGAAAGCGCATTTGAAAAACTTTTCGGAGAATTGTGAAAAACGATTTTAACAAATTGACTATTTGAAATTTACTTAAACAATCACAATCAATGAATCAACAAATACCAAATATATGTGGAATAAGATTTTATCTTAGAATGAGAGATTCACGATAGAAATCTTTGAGCACAATCAATTATTAGCAATCCTTGAACAAGGTACAAAACAATGCACAAATTCAAACCAAACCTATGGACAAGAATAATATGCTATCAATCCAAAAACATAATGCAAGTGTAATTGACTAACTGAATAGGCTTTGCAATCAATTGATCTAAGCAGATTATTTGAAACCTAACTCAATGAATTAGGTCAATTTTCAATGAAAACTACTTAGATCAATACTAGCAATTAACCTATCAATTATTCAATTAATCACAAGCAATATTGAAAAGTAAAAAGGATAGGGAAAGAGAGAAAACACCGATGTTTATAGTAGTTCACCCTATTTCGTCCTCGCTTAGGGCTACGTCTATTCTTCTTGATGAAGTACGCCTTCACCAAGGTCATCCACTATGTAACAAATGTTGATTACAATGTTTACAAGAGTTCCTTCAAATTAAAGCCCCAATTCTTCAACTCCTATGTAAACTACTCCCCAAAACTTCAAGTACCCCTTGAATTTGGTGCTCCTTGAATCTTCGGATCCTTGAATTTCCCGTGCACTCCTTCAAACTCTTCACTCAAGTCTTTAGAAAGACCCCCATGACCTTTGGAGGTGGAATGAGATTATTCACTTCCTTTGGAGCCTTGATTAAGCCCAATCAATCTCCTTGAGAGAACCAACTTACAATCCCTACTAGCACCCTAGAGAATCTACACACTCAAAGACAAAGTGGTTCTATGAAAAAGTGTTTAATCTTAAAGAATGTATGAGAAATGAGTTTTTGAGACCTAGAGAGAATAGTAGCAAATGATTCAATGAATTGGGAGTTGTGAGGAGAGGACAATATATAGGAGAGGATACAAAGGCTAAATTTTTGCACAAAATCAACTGCATGAATCGATCCACTTATTGGTTGAATCGATTCAAACAACATAAGACAAAATAGGGAAAGGGAAAAATATGTTGAGGAATGAAATGAGTCAAGTGAAATTTGAAATGACTCAAACTGCCCAGAAGGTAATTGATACGATTCATGACTTCTGTGAATCAATTCATAGCATGTCAGAGAGTTTGATGAATTGATTCAAACAATGAATGATACGATTCACACATGAATCGATTCATTAGAGAGGTGATATGATTCATAAGAAGTCAGAGACCAACATGTTTATTTGAAAGACCTATGAATCGATTCAAGCCTTGTTTGAATCCATTCATGCAGAGTCAGCGAGAAAATATGTGTTTTCTTTAAGACACACAACACACAATTTTGAGAGACAATCAAGTTGACACACAAACTAGAGTTGATCAACTAGGGTGCTATTATACAAACTAGGAGCCTGACTAATTGACAAACAAAATCAACAAAATAAAAGGAACATCATCAAAAACTTATTATTAGCTAAGCTAGAGGCTTCCATCTCCCCCTTTTTGTTGATGTCAAAAGAGGATATGTTGATGCTTTAACTTAGCTCCCCCTGAAACTTATTGCAGGCAACAATATGTATATGTATAGCATGTATCACAATATACCACAATCTAATTAGAGCACAGATCACATGAGCAAGCATCACACAAACATAAACAACAACAATAGGCATTTGATAACATGTTAGCAAAGACAAATCCAAACATAAACATAAACAAACATACTCCCCCTTTGATAACATCAAAAAGGGATAGTGCATAATGGCAGCAACATGTTAAGAGCCACTGATGACATCTCGTCATTACGTAATTTTTTATGTATTTTGATCAAAAATTGGAGTTCACAAGGCAACTTATGCAGCAAAAAGAGCAGAAAAACTGAAGAAAATGCAAAGAAAGAAAACGGGTCACGATTGGTTGAAAACGTGACACGATTTGACAAGACCAAAAACATGCTTTCGACATTGAGGAAAACGTGTCACAATAGCAAAAACGTGACACGATTTGTGGAAACCCTAATTCAGCTGTTTGCAATTCAAAGGAAAACGTGTCACGATTTAGTTAAAACGTGACACGATTTTAGGCGAATTTCTGTGCCTATTTAAGCTGAAGCCTATTCCAAAGACAAGGGTTACAAATTGGAGAGAGCAAAGTGCAATTTTGAGACCAAAAGACGGCTAGGAGGGTGGTTTCTTCAACCTTTTATCAATTTATGTATGTTCTAATTCCTCTAATGATTATGTTATTTGTAAACACCATTATGAGTAGCTAAATCCATTAGAGGTTAGGTCTGAGATGATTCTTTGTAACCCTAATTGAACCATGTTGGTGTGAAACTCTATTTATTGTGAATGACAATCTAGTTTTTATTCAATTCATATGTTCTTAATGCTTTTTGTATCCTCGAAATTCAGAGCACAGGAGAAAATGAATTTAATTATTGCTTAAATATCTTAAACTATATATAACAAATTAGAAACTTCAAACAATACACTAAAACCACATTAAGTTAGTCAGTTAAACGTGATCACATAATAAAACATAACCATTAATTAGAAAACACAACGACAGTATTCAACCGTCACACGACACAACGACTCATCTACTTGGCCGGACGGACCGACCTGCTCTGATACCAATTGTAACACCCCGTTTTCCCAACATAAAAATTTCACATATAAATCAGAGTCATTCAACATAAACGGAATGCTACACTTCTTAAAGAACATAAATGAAATAAATAACAATTCATCGTTCATAAATTGGTCAACATAAATATTCAAAAACTTTGCAGCGGAGTTTAATTCAACAACACAATTAGTCTTGGCACGAAGGCCTCATCAAAACATCTTGTAATAATCCAAAAACTAAATCATAGTCATGTAAAATCATAAGCAGTACGTAAGGAATAGAAAATAGCCACAAAAGTTTCCATCCCGTTACGTATCAGAGCACCTAAAGACACAGTGAGATAGCCACTCACGACAGCAATCAACAGCTACTTATTCTCGATCACCCACAAGTTACTCATACGAAAAGCAACATTTCCAAGCAGAAGGGGTGAGATTTCACATTCAATAATAATAAGCATATAATTCATCAACAGAATTTAACAACATAAATAACACTTATTTAACTGTGTTACTTCATCATAATACTTCTTAATTCAACTCCTTAATTTATTGATAACTTGGCAACAACGACAATAGATCAACTACGACATCCACAACTTCGACTAGACATCAAGGACGATGCAACAACAACTCTTTAACTTCGACAATGCAACAACAACTAAGACATCATGCATGTGGTACCATTTAGGGCATAAGCCCTCGTCTCTATTGAGCATAAAAGGCTCCCAGGGCTTGAGCCCTCGTCACTTTTGAGCACAAGGCTCCAGGGCTTGAGCCCTCGTCGCTATTGAGCACAAGGCTCCAGGGCTTAAACCCTCATCGTTTGTATGAATAGACTCAACAACTTGACATCTTAACATCCTAACATCTTACCAACTCAACAACTTGGCATCTTAACATCTTAACATCTTAACAACTCAACAACTTGACATCTTAACATCTTAACAACTCAACAACTAAGACATCATATAATATTGTATTCAAACATCAACACTTCATCATGTATCTTTGTAAAAACATAATAAATTATACATAACATATTTTCATGTCAAACCAAGGCTACTGGAAAGATATCGCAATTATCAACAACATTCATGTTTATACCAAAGACCAATTCAAAACAGAAACATATGAACAAAACGCAAAAACATGAAACAGAGAATGTTGTCACTGTGCAATTTCGATGGACCTACGTGCAGTAATTTGACCATAACTCAAGTTCTATAAATCGTTTTGACGTCTGACCAATGGTATTAGAAAGCTAACATCCATACCTACAATTTTTGTGTTTACACCTAAGACCAATTTCGCACCGATCAATACCAGTTTTCATATCAAAATTCGGGAAAAGTTGTGCTTAAATTCATAAAAATTCACTGTGACCTACGTGCAGTAATTTGACCATAACTAAAGTTCTATGAATCGTTTTGACGTCAGACCAATGGCATTAGAAAGCTAACATCCATACCTACAACTTTTGTGTTTACACCTAAGACCAATACCGCACCGGTCAATACCAGTTTTCATATCAAAATTCGGGGCAGAGATGAAAATAATCAGAAAAATCAACTTATATTATTCAAACTTCACATTCATTCAAAATCATCACAATCAACAACAACTCAACATAATTCATACCCATGACATTAACAACAACAATCATCAACAACCACAACTCATAATCATGAATCCAACCACAAATCAACAACAACATAACATAAATCATCAACTGAGCATAATTCATCAATTAAATTGCAATTCAAAACCCTATCTTCTTTTCAAACCCTAACTTCTCTAATCATCAAAATAAAACAACAACAAACATGTTAAACCCTATTTCAGAACTATATACTTATGATTAAAGAAGGTTAGTCCCACCCTTACCTTAGATTGATTAGCAGCAAGGTCTATAGACTTCTCCTTCTCTGACTCTTCTCTTCTCTTCTCTTCTCTTCTCTTCTCTTCTCTTCTCTTCTCTTCTCTTCTCTTCTCTCTAAACCTCGTTTTCTCCAAATCCTTGTTTTTGCATATATTCATCTTTCAACCTAATATCTCCTCTATTTATATTACTAATTACTCTTCTTAAATCTGATTAGGCCCAATAACTCTTCTTTCTATTTCAGCCCCCAAATCTACTTGTTCTAATAATTATATTTCTCCACTAAATATATTCTTCCACTAAATATATTATTCCACTAAATATATTCTCCCACTAAATATATTCTTCCACTAAATATATTCTAATAAATATTAAAATAAAGCCACTCAATAAAATATCAACATATCACATAATTAAATAAATCATATAATTCGACTCTATCTCAAGAAAATAATTAAATAATAAAATAGGGCGTTACAAATACCGGAGCAGACACTTATTGAATATGAAACACTCTCTTCTCCTAAATCTTCCACTATGGGAGAACCTCAACCAGAGAGACCTAAGTTGGGAGACTATGGTTTAGCCAACAATCGTGGTCGCCTGACGCACACTTTTCAACCTGCTAATCTTGTGGCTTTTGATATCAAGACATCTGTTCAGAATGGGTTGAAAGATAGACAATATGACGGGACCGAAGCTATGAGTCCTCATGAGCACTTGCGCCATTTTGCCGAAACATGTGAGTTTTGTGTACCCCCAGCCACAGTGACTGAGAGCCAAAAGAAACTTAGGTTGTTTCCCTTCACAGTGACCGAAAGAGCCAAAGATTGGTTGATGTCTTTACTGAGTGGAACCATTCAAACATGAGAAGAGCTAGAGCTTAAGTTCTTAGAAAAATATTTCCCTATGTCTAAATATTGGGAAAAGAAGCAGGAGATAGCAAATTTCAGGCAAGGGGAGAGTGAGTCACTATATGATGCTTGGGAGCGATTCAACTTGCTTCTTAAGAGATGCCCTAACGATGAATTCACCGAGAAACAATACCTCCAAAACTTTACTGAGGGTTTAACACATAACAATAGGATGTTCCTTGATGCCTCAGCGGGAGGTAGCCTAAAATCTAAAACTGATCATGAAGTCCAAGCCCTAATAGAAAGCATGGCCGCAAACGAATACCGTGTTGATGCTGACAAGAAGAAAAGAGGAGTTTTTGGAGTGAGTGACCAGACTGCAATCTTAGCCAACCAAGCAGCTATGAACAAACAATTGGAGACTCTAACTAAGGAGTTTCACAGTTTCACTATGGCCAACAAACAACAACAAGTAGCTGCAGTCAGATGTGATTTGTGTGGAGAGGGAAATGCTAATGGTGAATGTGTGCCTGAAGGGTTTAGTGAAGAAGCAAATTATGTTAACTATCAAAGGAAAAATCCATACTATAATTCAGGTTTCAACAAGCATCCCAACTTGAGCTACTCAAATAAGAACACTTTGAATCCTTTGATGCCAAATCCTCTACAACAGCAACAAGGAAAGCCTTCAGCTCTTGAGGAAACTATGATCAATTTCATGAATATGACTCAAGGAAACTTTGAAGAAATGAAAAATAGTCAAGAAATTGAAAGAAAGTGAAATTCTGGCACGTTAGTCTTAAAATGTTCTAAGAGATGTTTCAACATGAAACACGGATAACAGATGTTGTGTATGATGTTTAGAACATTAAGTTAACAAACATAATAAATTAAAAATAACAGACAAGGAAGAAAAAAGGCACAGAGAAATTGTTAACCCAGTTCGGTGCAACGTCACCTACTCTGGGGGCTACCAAGCCAGGAAGGAAATCCACTAGTGCAGTCCGTATTCAAAAGCTCACAGCAAACCACATTTGTACTTATGACCTAGGACCTACCCCAACAAGACTTCAACCTAGGAACTCCTAGATCTGAGATCCCATCTTACTGCCTTACAACAGATCACAAACCCTTGTGATTCCCAAATTATAGACTCAAATCAAATGAGGTTACCCTAAAAAATAACAACATGCAACCTTGCTTAAAAGCTTATATGCAGTTCACAATCTACCTAGCTCCTTGCTTAAAAGCTTCGGAGTAGTGCACAGTACGACAACTCAAGGTACAGTGCTAAACATGCATCAAGATGATACACGAAAGGCTCACTATCAAAAGACTCAAAACCTAAACAAACTCTATTTTGTAAAACAATGTCTTAAATAATTCTTCAGGTCTTGCAGCCTCCTTTATATACTGAAGCAAAGCGTGTCATCCCTTCAATCAAGCTTCAGATCAAACATGTGACTCATTGCTCAATCAACATACCCGGATAAGGAAACTCCTAGAAAGTAGGCTCATTAAAAGTCACATTACCATCACCTAAAAAAAAACTTTCCTGAGTCATTTTAACACTTCCTTAAGAAATCACATATGTTTTGAACTCCTCATAATTGCACACGGTTCAGACCAACTCAAGCTGGTGTGGATTCCTTCAATCAAGAAAGCGCGTGCGTAAACATATGCAAATCACAGAACGTACAGACCAGGTCTGGATGTTGGAACATTGTGTTCCACATCTGAAGTGAATATTTGTTTTAGGCAAAAGTGAAGCGAACATACAAATATCCAATAGAAAGAACAATGAAGCCTCAAGAAAAATGCTTGAAACTCAATTGGGGCAATTAGCTAAGCAGTTGGCTGAACAAAACAAAGGGGGATTCTCAGGTAACACTAAAGAAAACCCTAAGAATGAGTTTTGCAATGCTATTGAATTGAGGAGCAAAAGGTTTTAACGCCTTTAGTTCCAAAGGTTCCAAAGAAAGTTGATGAAGTAGTAGTGGAGGTAGAAAAAGATGGTGCAGTTGAAAAGAATGTTGAGGATGTAGTTGAAAAAGAAATTGAACATGGTGTAGTTGAAAATGAGAGTGATCAAGGAGTAGTTGAAAATGAAAGGAAGAACAAAATAGAGGGAGAAAAAAGTGAGAAATTGATAGATGAAGACTCAATCTTGAGGAAGTCTAAGAGCCAAATATTGAAAGATGGAGATAAACCATAAGTTATTCCATCTTATGTGAAGCTTCCATACCCTCATTTAGCCAAAAAGAAGAAGAAGGAGGAAGGTCAACTCAAGAAGTTCATGCAAATTTTCTCAAAACTTCAGGTGAATATTCCTTTCGGTGAAGCTCTTGATCAAATGACTGTTTATGCTAAGTTCATGAAAGAATTGTTAATGGGTAGAAGAAAGCCAAAAGATGATGAGAATATTGCGCTTTCCGAGAATTGTAGTGCTATTCTCCAAAAGAAACTCCCACCTAAGCTAAAAGATCCAGGTGCTTTTACTATCCTCTGCTCCAATGGGCCAGTAGACATTGGTAGAGCTTTATGTGATTTAGGGGCAAGTATCAACTTGATGACCTTTTCAATGATGAAGAAGCTTGGATGTGGTGAGCCAAAACCGACAAGAATGACCCTCACTCTAGCTGATCGGTCAATCTCCTACCATTTCGGTGTGCTTGAAGATGTGCTAGTTAAAGTTAATGAGCTAGTATTTCCTGCTGATTTTGTGATCTTAGATATGGCTGAAGATGAAGACATGCCACTCATTCTAGGAAGACCCTTCCTTGCAACAGGCTGTGCTTTAATTGATGTTGAAATGGGACAGCTTATGTTGAGATTCCATAATGAGCAAGTGGTGTTTAATATCTTCGAAGCCAAGAAGCATCGAGCTAAAAATCCTAAGTGTTACCGGATTGATGTTGTTGAGGAAATAGTTTAAGATAATTCCTGTGAGCCTCAACCAACACAACCTATGGAGAAAACAATTGTTAACTCTATAGAGAGTTATGACCATGATGAAGATCTTGAGGTTAAGGAATGTATCAAACAACTCAAGGCAAGCAAGCAAGAGGTGGAATCGGTAAAAATTGAAAAGATACTTGGTGACAACTCAATAGGGGAGCAAACTTTGAGTGTTGGAGGAGAGAAAAATCTAGAATTAAAAGAACTTCCTTCTCACTTGAAGTATGTATTTCTTAGCAAGGATGCTTCGAAACCAGCAATCATCAGCAGCACCCTGACACCTTCAGAAGAAGATAAATTGATGAGGGTGTTAAGGGACAATCAAAGAGCTTTGGGATGGAACATTTCTGACTTGAAGGATATTAGTCCAGCTTATTGCATGCACAAGATACATATGGAGGCTGAATACAAACTGGTGGTTCAACCTCAAAGAAGACTAAACCCAACAATGAAGGAAGTGGTCAAGAAAGAGGTGCTTAAGTTACTAGATGCAGGTATGATTTACCCTATCTCTGACAGTTCGTGGGTGAGTCCAGTACATGTGGTGCCTAAGAAAGGAGGAATGACGGTGGTGGCTAATGAAAAAAATGAATTGATACCCACCCGTACCGTCACCGGTTGGAGAATGTGCATAGACTACCGAAGGTTGAATACCGCAACAAGGAATGACCACTTCCCGTTACCGTTCATGGACCAAATGATTGAGTGGTTGGTTGGCCAAGCCTTTTATTGCTTCTTGGATGCGTATTCGGGGTATAATCAGATTGCGGTGGCTCCGGAAGACCAAGAGAAGACTGTCTTCACTTGTCCATTTGGTGTGTTTGCTTATAGGAGAATGCCCTTTGGGTTGTGTAATGCGCCGACGACCTTTCAAAGGTGTATGCTCTCTATCTTCTCTGACATGATAGAGAAGAACATTGAGGTATTTATGGACGACTTTTCTATGTTTGGTAAGTCTTTTGATCAATGTTTGTTTCATCTAAATGTTGACCTTAAAAGATCCACCAAAACTAACCTTGTTTTAAATTGGGGAAAATGTCATTTTATGGTAACTGAAGGTATAGTTTTGGGGCATAAGATAAGTGCTAAAGGCATAGAGGTGGATCAAGCTAAGATAGAGGTTATAGAGAAACTTCCCCCGCCCGTTAATGTTAAGGGAGTGAGGAGTTTCTTGGGGCATGCTGGTTTTTATCGGCGTTTCATAAAAGATTTTTCTAAAATTTCCAAGCCCCTTTGTAACCTCTTGGTCAAAGAAAATGAGTTTAATTTTCATTCTGAATGTTTAAATGCTTTTTCTTTGATTAAAACCAAGTTGGTGACTGCACCAATAATCATTGCACCCGATTGGGATTTACCTTTTGAACTTATGTGTGATGCAAGTGATTATGTTGTTGGTGCAGTCCTAGGCCAACGAAAAAACAAATTTTTCCATGCAATTTACTATGCAAGCAAGGTTTTAAATGAAAATCAAGTTAACTATTCCACCACTAAAAAGTTGCAGTAATTTTTGCATTGGAAATGTTTCGTTTTTATCTAATAGGCTCCAAAGTCATTGTTTTTACATATCATACAACTCTGAAATATCTCTTGACAAAAGGGGATTCAAAGCCTCGGCTGTTGAGGTGGATCCTTTTGTTGCAAGAGTTTGATCTCGAGATCCGTGACAAGAAGGGAGTAGAGAACGTGGTGGCTGATCACCTCTCAAGGCTGGAAAATAATGAGGTGAAAAAGAAATAGAAGGCCATCACGGCCGAGTTTCTAGATGAAAAGTTGTTTGCTATTGGAGAAAAACCCTGGTTTCCTGACATGGCAAACTTTAAGGCCGATAACATAGTTCCTGATGAGCTGGATTGCCACGACTTTGTTGCCCGGTGTGACAAATGCCAAAGGACAGCTAACATTTCTAAGAGGAATGAGATGCCCCTAACATGAATCATTGAAGTTGAACCATTTGATTGTTGGAGCATTGATTTTATGGGACCCTTCCCTTCCTCTTACTCTTTTCTCCATATACTTGTTTGTGTTGACTATGTCACAAAATGGGTTAAAGCGATACCTTATGTTGCTTATGACGCCAAGACTATTGTAAACTTCCTGCAGAAGAACATTTTCACTAGGTTTGGAACACCTAGAGTCTTGACCAGTGATCGGGGGAAGCACTTTTGCATTAATTTTCTTGAAAATGTGCTTAAAAAGTATAACATAAGGCACAAAGTTGCCACTCCCTATCACCCACAAACAAGTGGTCAGGCAGAGGTTTCAAACCGATAGCTGAAACAGATACTAGAAAAGACAGTTGCGTCAAATAGGAAGGATTAGTCTAAAAAATTAGATGACGCACTGTGGGCATATAGGACAGCCTTTAAGATTCATCTAGGGCTCTCACCCTATCAGTTAGTCTATGGGAAGGCATGTCATCTTCCGGTTGAGCTAGAACATAAAGCATACTGGGCCATTAAGGCCATAAATTTTGATCAAGTATCTGCTGGTAAGAAAAGACTCTTGAAACTTAATGAACTTGAGGAGATAAGGCTTAGAGCGTATGAAAATGCGCTCGTCTATAAGGCCAAGACTAAAAGGTATCATGACAAAAACTTAGTATCTAGGGATATTAACTCGGGGCAACTAGTTTTGTTGTATAATTCCAGGTTGAAGCGTTTTCCTGGAAAGCTCAAGTCAAAGTGGTATGGATCGTTCTTGGTCAAAAGTGTGTCGCCTCATGGAGCTATTGAGTTGATGACACCTGAAGGTGACAGAAGTTTCAAGGTGAATGGGCAGAGAGTTAAGTCATATCTGGGTGGCGACCTACCGAAAGCGAGGGTAGGACTTGTTCTGACGGACCTCTAAGGGTCGTCGACTGTCAAGCTAGTGACGGTAAAGGAGCGCTTTGTGGGAGGCAACCCACCATTTTATTTCAGGTAGTATTTTTAATTTTTATTGCTTTCAAAAAAATTCAAAAACACAAAAAGATTTTAGCTGAAACGAACAGAGGAACTAAAATTTTCAAGTCCAATACTGGGCAGAATCGTTACATGTTTTGGGCAAAACGTGACATGATTTTCCCTCAGCTCTGAATCTCTTCAAAAAATTTCTAAGTTAAAATGGGTGTCTATTCGACATTTTCCAAAACGTGTCACGATACTGAAATCGTGACACGACTTTTGGCACCCAAAATTTTTTCTAAGTTAAAAATTGGTATCATTCGACATTCCCAAATCGTGACATGTTTTCTAGGTAAGAAATTTTTTCAAAAGAGGAATCGTGACACATTTTTGGCGAAACGTGACCCGATTTTCCCAGCCTATAAATAAACCCACTGCGATTTTCATTTCATTCACTTCCAAAAGTAGCCAAACTCTGCCAAATTTTCTCCATAACCCTAACCTTCGAAATTCCTAACCTTTCCTACCTAAAATCTTCATCGTTTCATCCTCAAATCACCAAACCAACATCATAAACCTTCATCATCACCAACAACCAACCCTAACCCTAACCTTCATCAACCCTTTTTCCTCAAACCCTAACCATTGTTGAAACACGCAACAAAGGCCAACCTTCCACTCAAAAAGTCACAAAGAAAGGCAAAACCAACAGCCCTAGAAAGAAACCGGTCAAACCTAAATCTACAAATGAACCACGACCACCATCCATGAACCACCGATTTTTAAACTCACAAGCTGTTGGATATTTGTATGTTGGCTTCACTTTTGCCTAAAACAAATATTCAAGTGTGATGTTGGATACGATGTTCCAACATCCTGGCAAGGTTCAGTGTGACATGTTCCTATGCCTTGATTTACGCACGCGTTTTATATTTAAGGAATCCACGCATTTATTCTTGTTGGTCAACCTGCGTGCTTTTAGTACAAAATCAGATCGTTTGTGATTTCCTAAGACTGTGCTATTTAATTAGGAAAGTTTTGGAGGTGATCAGGATGTTCCTAATTTTGTGCCTACATATTAGGAGTTTCCTTTTCTGGTTCTGTTGTTCGTGAAATGGATCACTGAATTGTTCTGAAGCCCAACAAGTGTTCTGACCTGTATTGCTTCAGTGTATATAGAAGACTATAAGACCTAATTCATTCACCGAAGCCGCTGCACTAAAAATGTAGACTTTTAGGGTTTTGAGTCTTTGTGTGTTCTACTCTTGTATCTGTCGATGCAAGTTTAGTTTTGATTATTTGTGAGCCTTTCTTGTATCGTTTGTGATATATGTTAAGGACCTAGATCGAGTTGTAAACTCATGTGTACTACACCGAAGTTGTGAAACATGGTGTTAGTTGTTTTTGTGTGAAGGTAACTTCATATTTGATTGAGTCTGTAATCTGAGAATCACATGGGCTGTGATTATGTTGTAAGGGAGAGAGATGGGATCTCAGATCTAGGAGTACCTAGGTTAAAGTCTATACGGGTAGGTCCTAGGTCATATAGTGCAAACGTGGTTTGCTGAGAGCTATTGAATACGGAATACACTAGTGGATTTCCTTCCTGGCTTGGTAGCCCCCAGATGTAGGTGAGTTGTGCCGAACTGGGTTAACAAACTCTCTGTGACTTTTACCTTCTTGTGTTTTATTTTGCTGTTCGTTTATGTTTACTGCCAGCACGATGTTGGAACGTTAAACGGAACATCTGCTGTCTGTGCATTTGAAATTGAAACATCACATAGAACAGCTTCTAACTAACGCGCTAAAATTCAACATCTGTTATATTTGCCTTGATCTGTCTGTTTTCTGCTAGCTTGATGTTAAAACATCTTACTAGACATTCTGTTCGTATCTGATGTTGAAACATCGTGTAAAACATATGAAAGCTAGCCTGCCGGAATTTCAATTGGTATTAGAGCAGGCACCCGACCTGCTACTGGGTGAGCTCCAGGGAAGATAAATTATGGACTCATGGACAGATTCAAGGAAGGAGGTAATTAAGTTGTTTATTATTTATATATGCCTATTAAAGGGGAGTATTACCTGAGGGGGAGCATTATTTTTAACTAGCCTGATGATGTCATGATGCTAGTTTATTTATGTATGGATGGATGTGGGTATGTGCGCTTCTGGTGTACTGATGTCTTACCAGATGTTCTAACATCCTATTGTGAGAATTTATTTTTCTCTGAAGTTGGTTGTTTGTGGGAGTTTATTTCTCCCTTGATTTTTCTGTGAGGCTGGATTGTATCTCTGTTCTGCTGTATATGCCTCTGATGTTCTTGGAGATGTTACAACATGTCCAAATATGGAAGTGCTCCTGCTGCAGGTCTGATATCTTCTGGAGGTAGATTGTTTGAGGTATTATTTTTCTGTTCTGCCATTTCTGCATCTATTTTGTTTGGTGGTATTCTATTTGATGCATTCTCGAACAGTCTTGTTTTTCCTGATGCTGAGTTGATGTGTCAGAGGAGCTTGAAACATCTCATCTCATCTGTCTAAGTTTTTGTTTCTCCTTTTGAAGTTATCATGTAGCATGTCTTGTACTGTTGTGGTATACACTCCTGAAGGTTTTATGTTGGCATATTTTGTGGCTAAAAAGGGGGAGAAAAATGGTATATCTATACTCTCTATATGCCTGTCTATGTGCTATTATGTGCTATTCTGCATTTATTTTGCAGATTTGCTTGTTATGCCTGTATTATCTGGTGTTGCACTTATTTTGCAACTATTTCAGGTTGTGTGCAGATGTTGAGACTCATGTTGCAACATCTTGTTGTTCTTAATGATGATCCGAGAATCTGTTCTCAGTATTTTTTATTGTACTTGTTCCCTGCTGATGTTCTCTAGGAGGTTGGAATATGTCTGAGAGACTTTTGTAGATGTTAGTACTAATGCGGCAACATCTTGATGCTGCTCTGAGAATTTATTAATCTCAGTATTCTTGCTGTAAAGGGTCCCTAATGTTGCTATAAGAAATTGGAACATGTCTGTGTGACTTTGATAGGTCTGCTGGTTGGTGAGTATTCCCTGAAGATTTGATTGAATCAGCCCTGAAGTTTTTCTTTATTTTATGCGTTAAGAGTTTTGGGTTTCAAGATTCTTATTGTGCATGTGTTCAGGGGGAGTAATGGAATATTCCTGTAAGTAGTCACTCATAAGATCATATATTCAGGGGGAGTGATACTTCTAATGTGTGCTTGTGCTAGTCCAAGTTGGTTGAAGGATGTTGAGTCAGAAGTTTAGACATATTTATCTGTCAAGTGTAAGTATGGGAATTTATTTTGCCCTTGCTTCTTTAAATGGCTGGTGACAGTACTCTGAAGGCATCCATGTCTGTCACTCTGTAAGTATAGGAATTTATTTTTCCTGTGCTTCTATGGTTGGTTGGTGACAGTACTCTGTAGGTATGGGAAATTTATTTTTTCCCTTGCCTCTATGTGTGGCAGGTATTTCTATCTGATGTTATGAAGGATGTTGAAACATCTTATTTCTGTGTGGGAATTCTCTGTTCCCTAGTTGTAGCTTAGGAATTTATTTTTCCTTTGCTCTTGAGACTTTGCTTTATATCTGATCCGCTGCTGCATGTCTCTGATAAAGTGTAATACCTCTACCAGCTGACGCTGTGATTGAAGACTCGTGAGGTATTCTATGTATGCACACTCTTGCTACCTCTAGAGTGATACTACCTGCTACTCATTCTTCTTGAAATATGTGTTCGTGATGACTTGAGGAAGTGTATCTAAGGTATCTCTTTAGATTCTGTGTGGTAGCTGTTTCTTCATAGGTGTGTATTCGTGCTCTTGGAGAAATGGTCTTCTGTATCCTTCTTTATTCTTTGGATTTGGCCTTAATTTGTTTTAGCCAAAAATTTGCCAAAGGGGGAGATTGTTGGGTATTTGTATTGGTTGCATTATTGCTAAAACAAATATTCATGTTTGTGATGTTGGATGCTATGTTCCAACATGTTTTGGATGATGTGCTGGATGATGTCTCAACATGTCCGTTTTGCAGTTGTGTTACTTTTCTTCATGGTTGTGGATTGAAGAAATGTATGTGTTAGTAATCACTCTATGGTTGCATCTTTGATGGGGAGTGATACTATGAGGTGTGCTACAGTTGCTAATTTTCATGGAAGTTTATTTTTCCTATCAGTCGGATGTTTGGATGAATGTCGAAACATTCTGAGTAAGCTCCTGCATGTTTTATGGGAAGTTATTTTTCCCTTGTGTTTCCGTTGCTGCAAGGCTCTGATTGTCTAGTATGATACTTCTTTCTCTTATCTACTATTCCATATGTTGATTTGTGAAAATAGTGAAAGTAGATTCTGAGATATCTAATATATTTCTTCTAAGTCTTGAAGATTGTGATGTGACTGAAGAACTGTATTTTGTGGTATCTATTGGTAATCTGAGTATGTGTACCTTTCTTCATGGTTGATTGCTTGTGATGATTGAAGAAAAGGTTGTGTGTTATCTCTCAGCTTTGATTGGACTGACCTCAAGTTGTTTTAAGCAAAAATTTGCCAAAGGGGGAGATTACTTTTGCCTGAAACAAATATTCAAGTGTGATGTTGGATACGATGTTCCAACATCCTGGTAAGGTTCAGTGTGACATGTTCCTGTGCCTTGATTTACGCACGCGTTTTATATTTAAGGAATCCACGCATTTATTCTTGTTGGTCAACCTGCGTGCTTTTAGTATAGAATCAGATCGTTTGTGATTTCCTAAGATTGTGCTATTTAATTAGGAAAGTTTTGGAGGTTATCAGGATGTTCCTAATTTTGTGCCTACATATTAGGAGTTTCCTTTTCTGGTTCTGTTGTTCGTGAAATGGATCACTGAATTGTTCTGAAGCCCAACAAGTGTTATGACCCGTATTGCTTCAGTGTATATAGAAGACTACAAGACCTAATTCATTCACCGAAGCCACCGCACTAAAAATGTAGACTTTTAGGGTTTTGAGTCTTTGTGTGTTCTACTCTTGTATCTGTCGATCCAAGTTTAGTTCTGATTATTTGTGAGCCTTTCTTGTATCGTTTGTGATACATGTTAATGACCTAGATCGAGTTGTAAACTCATGTGTACTACACCGAAGTTGTGAAACAAGGTGTTAGTTGTTTTTGTTTGAAGGTAACTTCATATTTGATTGAGTTTGTAATCTGAGAATCACAGGGGCTGTGATTATGTTGTAACGGAGTGAGATGGGATCTCAAATCTAGGAGTTCCTAGGTTGAAGTCTATACGGGTAGGTCCTAGGTCATATAGTGCAAACGTGGTTTGCTGAGAGCTATTGAATACGGACTACACTAGTGGATTTCCTTCCTGGCTTGGTAGCCCCAGATGTAGGTGTGTTGTGCCGAACTGGGTTAACAAACTCTTTGTGCCTTTTACCTTCTTGTCTTTTATTTTGTTATTCGTTTATGTTTACTGCCAGCACGATGTTGGAACATTAAACAAAACATCTGTTGTCTATGCATTTGAAATTGAAACATCACATAGAACAGCTTCTAACTAACGCGCTAAAATTCAACATCTGTTATATTTGCCTTGATCTGTCTGTTTTCTGCTAGCTCGATGTTAAAACATCTTACTAGACATTATGTTCGTATCTGATGTTGAAACATCGTGTAAAACATATGACAGCTAGTCTGCCAGAATTTCAATTGGTATCAGAGCAGACACCCGACCTGCTACTGGGTGAGCTCCAAGGAAGATAAATTCTGGACTCATGGACAGATTCAAGGAAGGAGGTAATTAAGTTGTTTATTATTTATATATGCCTATTAAAGGGGAGTATTACCTGAGGGGGAGCATTATTTTTAACTAGCCTGATGATGTTATGATGCTAGTTTATTTATGTATGGATGGATGTGGGTATGTGTGCTTCTGGTGTACTGATGTCTTACCAGATGTTCTAACATCCTATTGTGAGAATTTATTTTTCTCTGAAGTTGGTTGTTTGTGGGAGTTTATTTCTCCCTTGATTTTTCTGTGAGGCTGGATTGTATCTCTGTTCTGCTGTATATGCCTCTGATGTTCTTGGAGATGTTACAACATGTCCAAATATGGAAGTGCTCCTGCTGCAGGTCTGATATCTTTTGGAGGTAGATTGTTTGAGGTATTATTTTTCTGTTCTGCCATTTCTGCATCTATTTTGCTTGGTGGTATTCTATTTGATGCATTCTCGAACAGTCTTGTTTTTCCTGATGCTCAGTTGATGTGCTAGAGGAGGTTGAAACATCTCATCTGTCTAAGTTTTTGTTTCTCCTTTTGAAGTTATCCTGTAGCATGTCTTGTACTGTTGTGGTATACACTCCTGAAGGTTTTATGTTGGCATATTTTGTGGCTAAAAAGGGGGAGAAAAATGGTATATCTATACTCTCTATATGCCTGTCTATGTGCTATTATGTGCTATTCTTCATTTATTTTGCAAATTTGCTTGTTATGCCTGTATTCTCTAGTGTTGCATTTATTTTGCAACTATTTCAGGTTGTGTGCAGATGTTGAGACTCATGTTGCAACATCTTGTTGTTCTTAATGATGATATGAGAATATGTTCTCAGTATTTTTTATTGTACATGTTCCCTACTGATGTTCTCTAGAAGGTTGGAATATGTCTGAGAGACTTTTGTAGATGTTAGCACTAATGCTGCAACATCTTGATGCTGCTCTGAGAATTTATTAATATTAGTATTCTTGCTGTAAAGGGTCCCTAATGTTGCTATAAGAAATTGGAACATGTCTGTGTGACCTTGATAGGTCTGCTGGTTGGTGAGTATTCCCTGAAGATTTGATTGAATCAGCCCTGAAGTTTTTCTTTATTTTATGCGTTAAGAGTTTTGGGTTTCAAGATTCTTATTGTGCATGTGTTCAGGGGGAGTAATGGAATATTCCTGTAAGTAGTCACTCATAAGATCATATATTCAGGGGGAGTGATACTTCTAATGTGTGCTTGTGCTAGTCCAAGTTGGTTGAAGGATGTTGAGTCAGAAGTTTAGACATATGTATCTGTCATGTGTAAGTGTGGGAATTTATTTTTCCCTTGCTTCTTTAAATGGTTGGTGACAGTACTCTGAAGGCATCCATGTCTGTCACTCTGTAAGTATAGGAATTTATTTTTCCTGTGCTTCTATGGTTGGTTGGTGACAGTACTCTGTAGGTATGGGAAATTTATTTTTTTCCCTTGCCTCTATGTGTGGCAGGTATTTCTATCTGATGTTATGAAGGATGTTGAAACATCCTATTTCTGTGTGGGAATTCTCTGTTCCCTAGTTGTAGCTTAGGAATTTATTTTTCCTTTGCTCTTAAGACTTTGCTTTATATCTGATCCGCTGCTGCATGTCTCTGATAAAGTGTAATACCTCTACCAGCTGACGCTGTGATTGAAGACTCGTGAGGTATTCTATGTATGCACACTCTTGCTACCTCTAGAGTGATACTACCTGCTACTCATTCTTCTTGAAATATGTGTTCGTGATGACTTGAGGAAGTGTGTCTAAGGTATCTCTTTATATTATGTGTGCTAGCTGTTTCTTCATAGGTGTGTGTTCGTGCTCTTGGAGAAATGGTCTTCTGTATCCTTCTTTATTCTTTGGATTTGGCCTTAATTTGTTTTAGCCAAAAATTTGCCAAAGGGGGAGATTGTTGGGTATTTGTATTGGCTGCATTATTGCTAAAACAAATATTCATGTTTGTGATGTTGGATGCTATGTTCCAACATGTTTTGGATGATGTGTTGGATGATGTCTCAACATGTCCGTTTTGCAGTTGTGTTACTTTTCTTCATGGTTGTGGATTGAAGAAATGTATGTGTTAGTAATCACTTTATGGTTGCATCTCTGAGGGGGAGTGATACTATGAGGTGTGCTGCAGTTGCTAATTTTCATGGAAGTTTATTTTTCCTATCAGTCGGATGTTTGGATGAATGTTGAAACATTCTGAGTAAGCTGCTGCATGTTTTATGGGAAGTTATTTTTCCCTTGTGTTTCCGTTGCTGCAAGGCTCTGATTGTCTAGTATGATACTTCTTTCTCTTATCTACTATTCCATATGTTGATTTGTGAAAATAGTGAAAGTAGATTCTGAGATATCTAATATATTTCTTCTAAGTCTTGAAGATTGTGATGTGACTAAAGAACTGTATTTTGTGGTATCTATTGGTAATCTGAGTATGTGTACCTTTCTTCATGGTTGATTGCTTGTGATGATTGAAGAAAAGGTTGTGTGTTATCTCTCAGCTTTGATTGGACTGACCTCAAGTTGTTTTAGGCAAAAATTTGCCAAAGGGGGAGATTACTTTTGCCTAAAACAAATATTCAAGTGTGATGTTGGATACGATGTTCCAACATCCTGGCAAGGTTCAGTGTGACATTTTCCTGTGCCTTGATTTACGCACGTGTTTTATATTTAAGGAATCCACGCATTTATTCTTGTTGGTCAACCAGCGTGTTTTTAGTACAGAACCAGATCGTTTGTGATTTCCTAAGATTGTGCTATTTAATTAGGAAAGTTTTGGAGGTGATCAGGATGTTCCTAATATTAGGAGTTTCCTTTTCTAGTTCTGTTGTTCGTGAAATGGATCACCAAATTGTTCTGAAGCCCAACAAGTGTTCTGACCCGTATTGCTTCAGTATATATAGAAGACTACAAACCCTAATTCATTCACAGAAGCCGCCATACTAAAAATGTAGACTTTTAGGGTTTTGAGTCTTTGTGTGTTCTACTCTTGTATCTGTCGATGCAAGTTTAGTTCTGATTATTTGTGAGCCTTTCTTGTATCGTTTGTAATACATGTTAAGGACCTAGATCGAGTTGTAAACTCATGTGTACTACACCGAAATTGTGAAACAAGGTGTTAGTTGTTTTTGTTTGAAGGTAACTTCATATTTGATTGAGTCTGTAATCTGAGAATCACAGAGGCTGTGATTATGTTGTAAGGGAGTGAGATGGGATCTCAGATCTAGGAGTTCCTAGGTTGAAGTCTATACGGGTAGGTCCTAGGTCATATAGTGCAAACGTGGTTTGCTGAGAGCTATTGAATACGGACTACACTAGTGGATTTCCTTCCTGGGTTGGTAGACCCAGATGTAGGTGAGTTGTGCCGAACTGGGTTAACAAACTCTTTGTGCCTTTTACCTTCTTGTCTTTTATTTTGCTGTTCGTGTATGTTTACTGCCAGTACGATGTTGGAACATTAAATGGAACATCTGCTGTCTGTGCATTTGAAATTGAAACATCACATAGAACAGCTTCTAACTAACGCGCTAAAATTCAACATCTGTTATATTTGCCTTGATTTATCTGTTTTCTGCTAGCTCGATGTTAAAACATCCTACTAGACATTCTGTTCGTATCTGATGTTGAAACATCGTGTAAAACATATGAAAGCTAGCCTGCCGGAATTTCACAAGCCCGTGACTGTAACACCCCGTTTTCCCAATATATAAAAATTTCAATAATAAATCAGAGTATTCAACTTAAAACAGGATGTCACACTTCTTTTCATAAAATCATAAACGGAATGCTACACTTCTTAAAGAACATAAATGAAATAAATAACAATTCATCGTTCATAAATTGGTCAACATAAATATTCAAAAACTTTGCAGCGGAGTTTAATTCAACAACACAATTAGTCTTGGCACGAAGGCCTCATCAAAACATCTTGTAATAATCCAAAAACTAAATCATAGTCATGTAAAATCATAAGCAGTACGTAAGGAATAGAAAATAGCCACAAAAGTTTCCATCCCGTTACGTATCAGAGCACCTAAAGACACAGTGAGATAGCCACTCACGACAGCAATCAACAGCTACTTATTCTCGATCACCCACAAGTTACTCATACGAAAAGCAACATTTCCAAGCAGAAGGGGTGAGATTTCACATTCAATAATAATAAGCATATAATTTATCAATAGAATTTAACAACATAAATAACATTTATTTAACTATGTTACTTCATCATAATACTTCTTAATTCAACTCCTTAATTTATTGATAACTTGGCAACAACGACAATAGATCAACTACGACATCCACAACTTCGACTAGACATCAAGGACGATGCAACAACAACTCTTTAACTTCGACAATGCAACAACAACTAAGACATAATGCATGTGGTACCATTCAGGGCATAAGCCCTCGTCTCTATTGAGCATAAAAGGCTCCCAGGGCTTGAGCCCTCGTCACTTTTGAGCACAAGGCTCCAGGGCTTGAGCCCTCGTCGCTATTGAGCAAAATACTCCAGGGCTTGAGCCCTCGTCGCTATTGAGCAAAATGCTCCATGGCTTAATCCCTCATCGTTTGTATGAATAGACTCAACCACTTAACATCTTAACATCCTAACATCTTAACAACTCAACAACTTAGCATCTTAACATCTTAACATCTTAACAACTCAACAACTTGGCATCTTAACATCTTAACAACTCAACAACTAAGACATCATATAACATAGTATTCAAACATCAACAATTCATCATGCATCTTTGTAAAAACATAATAATTTATACATAACATATTTTCATGTCAAACCAAGCCTACTGGAAAGATATCGCAATTTTCAACAACTTTTATGTTTATACCAAAGACCAATTCAAAACAGAAACATATGAACAAAACGCAAAAACATGAAACAGAGAATGCTGTCACTGTGCAATTTTGATATGACCTATGTGCAGTAATTTGACCATAACTCAAGTTTTATAAACTATTTTGAAGTGAAACCAATGACATTACAAAGCTAACATCCATATCTACAACTTATGTGTTTACACCTAAGACCAATTTTGCACCGATCAATACCAGTTTTCATATCAAAATTCAAGAGAAGTTATGCTGAAATTCATAAAAATTCACTGTGACCTACATGCAGTAATTTGACCATCACTCAAGTTCTATAAATCATTTTGAAGTGAAACCAATGACATTAGAAAGCTAACATCCATATCTACAACTTATGTGTTTACACCTAAGACCAATTCTGCACCGATCAATACCAGTTTTCATATCAAAATTCGGGGGAAGTTGTGCTGAAATTCATAAAAATTCACTGTGACCTACGTGCAGTAATTTGACCATAACTCAAGTTCTATAAATCTTTTTGACGTTAAACCAAAGGCATTAGAAAGCTAACATCCATACCTACAACTTTCATGTTTACACCTAAGACCAATTCCACACTGATCAATACCAGTTTTCATATCAAAATTTAGGGCAGAGATGAAATTAATGAGAAAAATCAACTTATATTATTCAAACTTACATTCATTCAAAATCATCACAATCAACAACAACAACTCAACATAATTCATACCCAATTCATAATATGACATTAACAACAACAATTATCAACAACCACAACTCATAATCATGAATCCAACCACAAGTCAACAACAACATGACATAAATCTTCAACTGAGCATAATTCATCAATTAAATTGCAATTCAAAACCTTATCTTCTTTTCAAACCCTAACTTCTCTAATCATCAAAATAAAACAACAACAAACATGTTAAACCCTATTTCAGAACCATATACTTATGATTAAAGAAGGTTAGTCCCACCCTTACCTTAGATTGATTAGCAGCAAGGTCTACAGACTTCTCCTTCTCTGACTCTTCTCTTCTCTTCTCTTCTCCCTAAACCTTGTTTTCTCCAAATTCTTGTTTTTGCATATCTCCCTCTTTCAACCTAATCTCTCCTCTATTTATATTACTAATTACTCTTCTTAAATCTGATTAGGCCCAATAACTCTCTTCTTTCTATTTTAACCCCCAAATCTACTTATTCTAATAATTATATTTCTCCACTAAATATATTCTTCCACTAAATATATTCTCCCACTAAATATATTCTTCCACTAATTATATTCTCCCACTAAATATATTCTAATAAATAATAAAATAAAGCCACTCAATAAAATATCAACATATCACATAATTAAATAAACCATATAATTCGACTCTATCTCAAGAAAAATAATTAAATGACAAGGAGGGCGTTACAGTGACCGTTTCAAAGACATCAAGCACTATAGGGTGATTCCTGAGCGAGCATTTTTGCTCCCAAAACTGTTAAAGAATCCTGAGTTTGAGCAACCACTAACTGCTCGGAAATGGCACGGTTTGAATGGGATAATTTTTGAGCAAGCTAATAAAACATTGGCCTTGGAGTTTTATGCCAATGATCGGTTTTCCGGGAAGAGGTATGGGTCTTATGTACGTGGGAAAGACATTGATTTCTCACCTGCTGCGATTAATAACTTGCTGAAGATTGTTCCACCGGAACATTGTGATGTGAAGAGGAGAAGGGGTACTTGTGGTACTTGGGATGATGAAGCTTTGGAAGAGTTGCTTTTGCAGATGTTTGTAGAGGGGGATAAGTGGCAAGGAGGGAAGCGGATGCTGTTGAAGTGTCACATCAAGTCGGTCTCCAAAGCTTGGCCATCATTTGTGGTGCAAACGTTGGAGGGCACCTCTTGCTCTTCTGAAATTCCATTGATGTGAGTCCACACGATTGCTGCTATTATGGATGGTGCACCTATTAATGTTGGTGAGTTGATTGCCAACTATATTGCTGACTTTGCTACAGGTAACAAGAAGGCTTTGCCTCATTTGAGCCTTATTTGCTGGCTTTTTGAGGAAGCCGACTGTGATCTTTTTGCTAATGATCTGGATGCTCCCATGATGAAGCCTCTCACCGATACATACATGGAGGGGTTTGTAAAGGACTACCAGGAGCGTATGCAGGATATTATGGCAGCAGAAGGACAACCACAGCCACAGCCTCAGGCACAGCCACCCCCACCTCAGGCTCACTTTGCTCATGGAGAGGGGAGCAGCCAGCATGGTGCCTATGCCCCTATCCATCCTATGATGCTGGATTATATGTTTGGCCATGCAAACTGGATGAATGAGGTGTCTGATCAGGAGTATTGGAACCGTCCTAGGTTCGAGCATGAGTTCACAGAGGCAGTCTGCCTCAACAGGAGGCCTATGACGGGGTCTTTCGAGAGATTTAATGGGTCCGAGGAGGCTATGGACCAGTACTTTGATGTGACCAGAGGTCGTGCTCAGGCTAGAGAGTAGGAGATCAGAGCCGACTTTGCTGCTGGTGGTACTAGGTCGAGATATCACTTTGGGGATGACTCTTATGCAGAAGAGAACTCTAGCACATGGATTCCAGAGATGCAGGATTGAGTGGACTACTGATGGTCCAACTCATTTTATGTTTCTTCTTTTGTTTCAGCATTTTGATTATGTACTTTTATTTTTATGTTTGAACAATTTTATTTGCTTTGATGAAGTTTAACTCGGTTGTACCCCCCGTTATTGTAATTGTTCCTGAACTTGTTTATTATTGATGAATTTGCTTGTTTACTTAACTTTTTCCAGTTTAGTAACAAATATTTGTTCAAGTGGTATTCCAAAAGTTCAAAAGGAGGAGTGACTTGTGATTTCATAGGCGAAGTGTACGACAGTTAAAGATAGGTAGTCACAACTCCCAGATATCATAACTGTAAGGTTCATGGCCAAATTTTATTTTTCCAATTTACTTATATAGAGTGTTCCATGCATTTACATTTCTAGAACTTGCAATTTTTCTCTACTGTCGATTGATCTTTGTCATTAGCACACTGAGCCAAAAGTGCTTGGTCCTGTGAGCCTTTTTGAAGCCTACCCTGATTTTAATTGTTATATTTTATCCTTTTCTTAGCCAAATTGAGCCGGTAGGTTTAGAACTTTTTGTTCGGTGACAAACTACATTACAAGCTTAAAGACTTTTAGGACTTGTCCCATATTGTTTTTCTGAGTTAGGCATTGTAGAATGCTGCTAAATAACAAGTTTGGGGTTGCTATTGGAATTTGCAACCAACTAAGTTTGGGGTGGGGGTACTAGAGAACAAAGAAAGAACATTATCATGAAATATACACACAAAAATGGTGTATTAAAAAAAAGAGAAAATAGAATGAAAAAGGGACAAAACATTGAAAATCCGAGTAACTTTAAACTCGATTGTCCCAATAGTTACAAGTATTCTCTAGTACCTTTACAAGAATTGTTGTTCCAAAAGGTGAATGAATGATGGATTGAATTTTGTGCTTAACTTCCGTAGGAATGCCTAACTCAAATTTTGTGTAGCCTACTTATCCAAATATTATCCCACCTTCACCTAAGCCCCGTTATAACCCTTAAAGACCTCAAAGTGTGCATTGACATTGATTTTGATTGACGTTTAGAAACTTTTCAAGCGTATGGTAATATGTAGATTGCATGTCGACTGTGTGTGAACCCTTTTCAAATTGTTGCGTGGAGTTGTGAATTGGTGGACGCGTACAAGCCAAACTAGCTCATCTTTAGCTAGTAAGGTGTTGAACTTTTGGGTACTATCGCTTGATCAGGTAATTGTTATTTTACTGTCGATTGTCAATTTTGCAAGTAAATTCCTTGAGGATAAGGAATGGTTTAAGTTTGGGGTTGTGATGACATCTCGTCATTACGTTATTTTCTATGTATTTTGATCACAAATTGGAGTTCACAAGGCAACTTATGCAGCAAAATGAGCAGAAAAACTGAAGAAAATGCAAAGAAAGAAAACGTGTCACGATTGGTTGAAAACATGACACGATTTGATAAGACCAAAAACATGCTTTCGACATTGAGGAAAATGTGTCACGATGGCAAAAACGTGACACGATTTATTGAAACCCTAATTCAGCTATTTGCGATTCAGAGGAAAACGTGTCACGATTTACTTAAAATGTGACACAATTTTAGGTGAATTTCTCTGCCTATTTAAGCTGAAGCCTATTCCAAAGACAAGGGTTACGAATTGGGGAGAGCAAAGTGCGATTTTGAGACCAAAAGACGGCTAGGAGGGCGATTTCTTCAACCTTCTATCAGTTTATGTATGTTTTAATTCCTCTAATGATTATGTTATTTGTAAACACCATTATGAGTAGCTAAATCCATTGGAGGTTAGGTCTGAGATGATTCTTTGTAACCCTAATTGAACCATGTCGCTGTGAAACTCTATTTATTGTGAATGACAAACTAGTTTTTATTCAATTCAATTGTTTTTAATGCATTTTATATCCTGATCAAATATAAACATGATTTAGTGAGAACGAATGACTACTGACCTTAGCTTTCGACTTAGACCTAATTGAATTGTTCTAATAAACATGGTTAGTCTAGGAATGGATAATCGTTTGTTAGTGATATTAGGTTAACGTGCTTAAACCTTCAACGATTATTAGACCACCTAAGGAATTAGGGGCTGTAATCCGAGAAGAGGGTCCTAACTCAAGGGATTGATTATGGCTATTTTGTTAACTATCGTGGAACTAGAAAATCATTCATAAGAATAGGTGCAGTATACCAATTAGGGGAACATAGATGATTCGAAAGACCTAAACTCATCTCTCTCTTATTCTTAAAAACCAAACTTTATTTTCTGTCATTACTTTCATGCAATCATACCAATCAACTGCCTAGTGGCAAATTAAAATAACTTTTATACATCCTACTTTACATCGTGATTGAATTATTGAGATTAAAAACAGTCCTCGTGGGAACAATATTTTTGCTACTTCGATAGTATTTGGTGCACTTGCCAAACATCTATCAGCCACAGCAGGCCAAAATATGAAAAGTAATGCCACAACAGGCTAGCATGAAGTATGAGATAAAAAGAAGAGAATAACAACATAAATTGTTATAAAATGCATGAGAAAAGAGAAACTCAAATGCATTCAGCCATTCTAAGATCCACTGTTTCCGGGATTGAGGGAACCACCAACATCTTCATTTTCAGGAAAGAAGTCATCGGTTGAGATGCCAAGGTTTGTATTCCACTCGTGAAATTGCTTCTTCATTTCATTGAACTGAGTCTCTTGAGTATCAAACCTGTGGCTAATTTTGAGGAATTGTTCATCTTGATCCTTGAATCTCTGTGTCATAAAGGCCTTAAGGTCACTAATGCTTTCCAACACCTGATTCAAATCAACTCCTTGAGGTTCAAATTGCTGATCTTCAACATTCTCAGGGTCATAATCAGGATCACTATCCTCCTCAGCCTCTTCCATATCTGCATCACCCTCTAAGTCATTGTTTAGGCTTGCCCTTATTGTATCAACCTCTTCAACTGTGGAATCGGCAGGAACAACAATATCATCATAGAACCAGAAATCACCATTGTCATAGAACCAATTGTTTCTACTATCTTGATAGTAATGCATTTTATTTACCGCTCCAGTGTCAAGCCCACTTCTTGGGTTAGGTTTGGTCAAGAGGGTTTCAGAACTTCCAACACTGCCATCAACAAGAACACACCCAAGATATGAGGGATAAGGCAATCTTTTAGAGGTGTCCAACTTGTAGGAAACCATCCTATTACAAAAGAACAAAGGCCAGTTTACTAGGATGCGATTTTTGATCAGCCACATCAATCTAAGGTCAAGGCCATCAATTCTACCAAAGTTCCCTTGTTTGCACAAAATGATTTTGGCAATGATCTAATGGACTATGTGGTCATTGCATCTGAGTTGCATTGCACTAAAATTAGAATATTCCAGAGGTACAATGCAAGATTTTGAAATACTCTGCACAAATGAAATTTTGTCATAGGCCGAGAATGTAGTGTCGCTCTCAAGGTTTACCCCTTCACATACAAGACCGGTAAGATTTGACCAAGTTTCCGGAGATAAAGATACAACATTATTATTAAACTGACATACAAAACTAACCCCCATCATCCATTCTTTCAGCCACAAAGTAAAAAGTTTTCACTTGAGATGAGTCATATGAGTTTCTAAGTCCTAAGAATCTTCCTAAATTCTGAAAAACTAACAGTTCCTTAAATCCAAACCCTAACCTTTCTATGTCATCTATGTCACAAAAAAGTTGACTAGCGGTAAATCTTAGAGAATGATAGGACTTAATATACCTGTCATAGACATCCACTGAAAGCAAATCCTCTACCATCACACCAACCAACCCATCGTGAGCAATTGAGACACCACCACCTCTTCGAGATCTTCCTCGGTCACTGTCAGGTCTTGTACCAGGTTTAGGACCCATTTGGATGTTAAGAGAAGTGAGTGTTAGGAGAATTTTTTGGAGTTTGGGTGAATTAAGGGTTTGTGGGTCGAGTTGCAAAGAGGAGAGAAGAGGGAAAGTTGTGGTTTGAAAAGAATGGCCACGATGCAGAGGAGATTATCAGATTTTATGTATATGAATCGATTCACCATTTTAATGAATCGATTTAGTATGAATCGATTCATTTAGCTCAGTGAACCATAAGTGAATCGATTCATAAGCAAAATTTTATGCACAAGGACAAAATTTAAAAGTATGAATGCACATATATGATCATGTTAATAATGATGTGATAGAAAGTCACCAAGAACATCCCAAACAGGAGCAAGTACACAACTGCAATTAAAGTACAAGCAAGCATGCAATATAAGACAAAAAAAATAATAGCATGAAAAGGATGAAAGACAACCAACACAAACATAAACATAACTAACCAATTAGAAAAGATATCAAAGATAAAGCGAGAGAGTTAAGAAAGAGATTCCTAAGAAACATCAAAAGCATTTGAATCTTCCTAGAGAATTTTACCTACTATCAAGACATACTTACTCCCTTGCTAGAGTGCTTCAATGCAGATGATGATTGAGAGGTCACTCATGATCAACCAACATGATAAGACAAATGGAGACGTTAAGTATTTAAAGTCCTCGAATACGTCTTCATCATACTTTTGCTCATGATGTCCTTGAGAGTTAAGGAGCTTATTGTGGAGCATCATCCTTGACATGCTTCAATCATCATCAAACCTACACACACTAGAACAAAAACAAACCTTTCCCAATCTTTTGGAAGTAATAGGAAAACAAGGAATACAAGGTTGATTTGTGAGATATAAGATGCACTTAATAATGTGAAAGTGACAAAGAGAGAACATCTTACTATTAGTGTCTTGGACAACTTAGAGGGACAAAGATCCTTCAAAGTTGCAAGACACAATTTTCACAAATCAATTAGGATTCCTTTGGCTTCTAACACAAGTTGGAGCCTTGGGATGGATTTCACAACAAGTAACTTTAGGCAGGAACTTCGACCCTCCTAATCTGACAATGAGGTGTGGTGTGGCCACTTAGACCACAATAATGACACCTAATTGTAGGAACATAATTTTTGCTATGAAACTTGTTTTTCCTCACATAAGAATATTTAGTGTAAGGTCTTTTAAAAGGAATTCTTTCATCTTTTGAACTCATAGTAAAAGTCATGGTTCCCTTTGAGACACGTTCTAGCTTCTTATTTTGAGAATTTTTCTCTTCATGAAGACTAGGACAAATCTCACAACTAGAAAAGTCCATCCAATTATCATATTTGGGTGACTTTGTCTTAGGTGACTCAATTGTGGGACTTACAAACTTCTCATTTACAAGTAATGCATGTTCTTCTCTCAAACTTTCAAATGCTTCCTTAAGTTTAGAAATCTCGGCTTCTAACTTCAAAATAGTTTTCTTTTGAGCAATTAGTTTATCAAAAGCACTTGAAGATTTGGCATGCATTTCCTCAATGGAATCTTGTAGGTCCTTATAAGTAGGTTTAAAATCGGAGTAAGAATCGGAATCGGAGTCCGAGAAGATTGCCTCATTTTTGGCTTTCTTTGCTTGACCCATGAAGCATAGGTCGTCTTCATCTTTGTTTTCAGCATCACTAGTATTAGAGGCAACTTCATCTTCCTCCCAAGCAATGTATGCCCTTCTTCCTCTTGAGTTTCGATTAGTTCTTGATCTTCCTCTTTCTTTAGCAAGTTCTGGACATTCATTCTTATAGTGTCCCACTTTACCACAACCATAGCAACTAACCACTTTCTCATCATTGATCGATTCTCTTTCTTTCATTGAGGCCTTTATAAAGTTCACTAGATTCTTATCATTGCGCTTTAACCCATTTATTTTAATATATCGGTTGTACCGCCTTACAAACATGCTCATTTCCTCTTCATTTAAACCTTCATCATCAGATTCTTCATTATTCTGAGTCGAAGAGGTAGAGACGGGCGAGGTGGTGTTCAAGTCACTAGACTTCCTTTCCTTCTTCTTAGAGTCATCATCACTTGATTTAAAGCGATTGATCTCATGCTCATGTTCCTTTAGTTTGCCAAAGAGTGTGATCATACTAAGAGCATTGAGATTTTGTGATTCCTTGATAGCGGTGACTTTTGATTGCCATTCCCTTGTCATACATCTCAAAATTTTATTAGTGCAATTTTGGTTCGAAATTGTTTTACCAAGGTTTTGCAACTTGTTTACAATATGAGTGAATCTCATGAAGCCCTCGCTGTTTAGTTTTTATGTTTTTGATGATGTTCTTTAGCACAATTTAAATAGTTTTATGTTTTTGCTATGTAGCATGTTAAAGCACTCTGGAGTCTGTTTAGTTTGATCTTGATGTCTCGTGTCGTTTGAAAAAGTGTCAAAATTTGTTATATATTAGAAAAGTTGAGTTGTGATTTTATTGTACGAACGTATAATGTTGTAAAGATATCCATTCAAAGTTTTATTGTTGTAAATATTTTAATGTATCCAGTACTAATCTAACACACATGCTAGACTTTCTAGATACGTCTAGTATGGGTGTTACATTTGGTATCAGAGCAGGTCGATTCAGATCGTGCCTTGGGTCATTAAGTTACAACAAAGATAGTGGGACCATTGGGTTCTGGGTAAATGTTCTAGTTGTTGTTGTTAGTTGAGCCTGATCAACTCAATTTAGCATTCGACGATTAGAACGGGTACCTGAGAGCTGAATATGACCATGGAGGAATGAAGTATGTGATGAAGATGCACTGGAAAGTGTGAACTCAGAAGTAAGAACTCAGAACGAGTATTAGAAAGAAGTTGATCGTGCCAGAAGGTGGCCGGTGAACTAAATAAGTAGAAGTGTGAATCCTCCAGGAATGTAAGCTAATGTTTAGAAGGAACGGTCCGACAATATTGGATATATCTAAGTACGACCAAAAGCTTCGATAAGAGTCATTGTTGAAACGGGTTTAATGTATAGAAAGGAATGGTGTTCTGGAACACAAGTGCAAGTTTATAAGATAGAAAGAGGTCGACGTAGGTTGAAGGAATTAGTAGGCTCTCAGAAATAGCGTTATGTGATTGAACTCATGGACTTGTATGTTCATAGTGGACAAGGTTCTAGTGTTCGGGAAGTTGCGTTAAGCAGCAACGTATTGAGGTCAGCTACTCGTAGTGGAAGAAGCTAAGGATTTAAGTGAAAGCTTTATGTTATCAGGACTAAGACATTACTTTCTGACGCATCGAAAAAGGTTAATGGTTGCCATACATATATTATAGAATATTTTACGATGATGGGAATGAATGATATGCATTGGATTACTTGTGAAATAAGAATTTCATGCAAAGAATTTTTTTAGGAAAATTGAGCTAAAGAAACTCGCCAATAGCGAACCTGGGGAGAAATTTTTTTTTTTGTTCTCTGGAAACTGTTAGTTCGTCTCTAGGATATGCAGTGATTATTGGAGAGTTGACTTCATAATCTTTTATGCGACAAAAACCTTTATAATATCAAGTGACTAATGCATATCACATCCTAAAGTTTTTAAAGGAAAAGGCATGAGCAAACATTAACGAAAATCGATTCGGTTTAAGGTAACTTAGGAAGTTAATGTGACAAGAGATAAGAAAGAGCTTAGAACAAGGATTTAGGAGTTTCGGCATTTAGAATGGAAGTCACAGATGTGAAGGTATGATGTAAGAAGTTAAAGTGGTGAAGATTTTTATGAAATCACAAGGTTCTTGGATTTTGCGGAGATATGAGTAGCCCTCGAACCTATGTTTTGCTTGATTGACTTGCTAAGGCTCGTTACGATGTCGAATCATAAAGTTTACCTGAGTTTAGAAAGATATACGTGCATGGGTCATTGAAGTTGACATTTTTGAAATTCAAAAGAAATTTTATAGGTACCGGACTGTTACGATTCATGTAAAGTGGACTAAACTCACTAGAACCAAGATTTGATAGCACGGTTGTCTTGTCAACTCGTTCTGTGATTTTAGAGTAACGACTGGGGCCTAGGTTTAGTATGTTTTTATGATTATAGATATTGGAAAATCATCAACGTCAATAACACGTGTGCTAATTTCCGAAAAATTTTCTTTAAAAAGAGAAATCAACGAGCAAGCAAAGATATGATTAGGCAAAATATAGTATGCGAGAATACGAGGATACAAAGTTAGGTGTTTGAGGAAGGTATGTTCAAGTGCAAGATGAGACTGTCATGGAAGATCTCGAGAATTGACCAAGAATTTAGTAACCATGTGGTAAACAGGAATGTGAAGTTCCACTTGTCTCAAAGGATTAGAGTTTTGGTTTAAGTCAGCCGGTGGGAATCAGAGTAGCGCCACAGAAATTAATCGGTAAAATTGTGGACGGTGACCATGGAACATGGAATGTAGTAGAAAGAATCTTCGTGAAGAATGTTCAGGATAGTAATACGAATTTAGCAAGAAGCATCATAAGATGAGCGGGGAGTTCTAGATATGATAAGTGGGCATTGACGCTCATGCAGTCGGTGATGTATAAGGTAAAAGTATAAGGGATGTATCATCACTTCAGAAAGACGAGAAAGACCAGAGTTACCACAGATGAAGTAATCAGCTTACCTAAATGGTGATGTCAAAAGTGTAGAAGAGCTATTGGTTAGTCCGGAAGAGTATATGCTATGATAAGGGAGTATGGTTCATGAGTTATTCGCAATGAAGTATACCCTCCTATACCAAACTTGTTAAGTGATAACGATACTTGCTAGAATGAAATCAAGCCATAATTTTACAACTATTAAATGTTAAGATAGGCATTAAAGAACTTGGGAACGATGTTGTGTTATACCCAAATTTTGGACCTAAAAATACTTGCTCAGAATATTTTTCCATCTTTGATATATGTCTATTACTCTTGAAAGATTGCCAATTTGCAATTGTTTTACACTGATATTTTACCTTGCTTTATCTTCCAATTTTGCCTCAAAAATCTTTTCAAACTGTGAGTTTGTCTATGTCTTCTTACATTTAAAACCATCCAAATGTTTTTCTTGCATGTCAAGTCATTTTGAAGTTCTCTCTGATCAATTGCATGTGTCTCTGCACTTCATTTCAATATTATTTGCAAAATTCATAACAAAGGGGTATTTTAGTCATTTCATGTGTCCAACTTCATTTTAATCCCTGAAAATTGTCTTTGAGTCATTTCAATTGGTTTAATGAAGTCTTTGATTCAATTCTTGTCAAAATCCATTTTAAAAAAAATTACATTTGAGTCATTTTGAGTCAGTTTAGTCCTTAAGGGTATTTTAGTCATTTCCAGTGTTAAAACTCTGTTTAATCTCTAAAAAATTGTCCCTGAGTCTTTTAATTTGCTTGTATAAACTCTTGCTTTAACTCCCTGTTAAAAAACCATTTTAAAATTGAATCTGAGTCATTTTGAGTCGTTTTAGTCCCTAGGGGGCATTTTGGTCATTTCACATGAAATTTTGACAGAGAGAGGTTACTTTGAAGTACCTCATTTATGTAATTGGTTGATTTTAGTCCTTTTTGTGTTTTTCTTATTGTTTCACTTTACGTTTTGTCCATTTTACCAATTTTATTCCATTTTTTATTATTATTTTCATTTTGGTCCTTTTACTTTCAGAAATTGCACTTTAGTCCTTCTTTCCATTTTATTTTTTTTTCTTTTATAGTCTTTTTTTCAATTCACATTTTAGTCCTTAATCTTAAAAATTTGCAGTCCAGTCCTTTATTGTTCTAGAATTTGTTTTGTAGTCCTTTTAACAAAATTGCAGATTAGTCCCTCAAGTCTCAAAAATTGCAGAAAGGTCCTCAAGTCAATTTTAAGCCAAGGCCGAGTTTGTTAAGGTCCAATCCAGGTGTCAACGTCCTATTGGAGCATCAGAACACATGGCAGCCTATATAAGGCCACTTAATCATTGCAACAGGATCATCATCAATCACAATTCGCCAACTCAACAAACACGCTTCACCCATTCTCTCTCCTCTAACAGAATCAAAACCACTTTTCATCAAGAACATGATGAATCTCATGAAGAACTTCATCATCTAACAAACCCTAACCGTTTCCAGATTCACCAAAACCAACACAAATCAACAAATTCATCATCAAAAACACAAAATCAATGCAAATTTCCAAAGATCGAAGCCAAAACGTTCAATTCAACAAAATCTTTTCGAATTTAGCAAAAGTTCTCAGTGATTACTTGCGTAATCTTCATCACTGAACTTTCTTCCTTGCAATTCAAGCGTGAATTCGTCAAATCACGACGAATTCAACACGATCGCAAGGAAAGTGTTGAGAGAAAGAAGAAGAGAAGTTGAATTCGAAGTGAATCAGAGGAGAAGAAGGAGAACAACAACGAAGCACTTACCAAAAGCTCAGAGAAGGTTCGCGAAGGTTCTCTTCATCTTCTCACTCAAATCTCCATTCAAATCCAGGTAAACTCACGAAACCTTCTCGTTTTCGTTTTAAATCATCATCGAAGGTTCGTGAATGTAAATAAACGGTGAAACGAAGTAGGTTAACAAATTCCAGAACTTGTTCTTTCGAAAAAGATTGAAAAAGATTGAAAAAGATAAGAAACCGAAACATCAAATGTAGATCTACAGAGTTTCACCGTTTATTTCTCAAATCTAAGTTCATATTTGAAATCAGCAAGAAAAATAGGTTAGTTTAGGGTTTAGATCCATGTAGATCGGAGAAGATTTGGGTTCCGTCACCGGAATCTTCACCGGCGGTGGTCAAGTCCGCCAAAGAAGACGACGGAGTTTTAGAGAGAAGGGAGAGAAGTCTGAGACATAGAGAGAGAAACGAATGGGAGAAATGAAGTGGACCGGTCCACAAACCTTTATATAAGCAGGTGAACCGGTCTGGTTCAGTCTTGGTTCACTTGGCCTTGCATCCTGGCCATTAGATCTAGGGTTTGATCCAAGTGGATCAATCCAACGGCCTCTGTTGCTTCCCTGTGGATCCAGGATCCACCTTCCCTTTGGGCCTGGGCTTTGGTTTGGGTTTCTTGCGTTTTCCTTTGATTTTTTTCTATTTCAACACTGGTTCTTGCTCTTTGCACCTCTATGTGTTCAAAACTTTGATAAAAAAATTCCTAAAAATTTTCTACATGTTCTTGACATTTTCTTGACATTTTTGTGATATTTTTATGTGTTAAAACCTGAGGGAAAATATATGTGGTATTTCTTGCTAAATTGTTTACTATTTTTGTTAAAATTTGTGAAGTTTTGCATGTTCTTGAGTCTAAAAATCCTTTAAAATTCTAAAAAATTTCATGTATGTTTCTTGTTAGTTTTGTGATATTTTTGTGATGATTTTGCATATTAAAAATTGATAAAAAATAATGTGATGCTTTTCTTGCTATTTTGTGATGTTTTATATTAAAAATTTGTGAAAAGTGCATGTTCTTGATCCCTAATCATGATACATGATATTGATTTGTGAAGTGTGAATTTGTAATGAATTTCTTGCTGTTTTGAAGTGTTTTTTACTGCATGTGAATGTATTGTATGTGTTTGCTTGTTTTACAAGTCATGTGAATGTTTGTTTGTGAAAATAAAGTGCCAAGTATGTCTAAAATATATCATGATTCTTGACTTGCATGTGTTCTTATAATTCTCATATCATTGATTGTAATAAAGCCTTTAGAAAATTGTCATGATGTGAGGATTATAGGTCATATAATTGCTTTGATGTTATGGTAAACTTTAGGCATATTTTGCTACTTTTAGGTTAAGAGTCTTGTTATCTTTTGTCAAGTTTTTTTAGTGTTTCTTGTGCTTTTAATTTCCATTCTATCATGTCTTATACTACTAACCACTTCAATTCATGTTTCATACATTCCATAAGCATCTCATCCTCCATCTTATATTCTTAGTCTTTATTTTCTTACACTTTAAAATTCATGCAAAAGTTAGAATGTAAAGCCTAGGGATTTTGTACTTTACTTTATGCTTTTAAATTCTTGCAAGACCATAGCATGTATCTAGGCCAATGATGTAAAGGACAATGGACTCTAATGATGTACACCGACACAAGCACCGACACATGCACACATATCACATGGTTACTTTAGATGTATGCTTAGGGAATGTATGTTTAGATGTATGCTTAGGAATCACGATACTTAGAAAAATTCTCTTTTCCAAAAAAATATGAACAGCATCACTCAAATCATTTTCTAAATAAACTTTGGGATCAAAATCCCATTGATTTTCCCTTTATTTTCTTAAACAAAATCCTAATGAATTTTAACCATACTTAGACTCCTTTTGCAAAATAACTAATTCCACCGCACATTTTTTCACAATCTTATGCCCTTGAGGCCTCTCCCTCTCATTCTTCAAAATTCCATTTTCAAACTTAAAATCAATCAACAAAAACAAAAACCTTTTGGAAGAGAACTACGGTGGATTTGATCCCTTAAAAGGGTACGTAGGCAAGGAACCAATATTCCTTCAATTCAAATAAAATAAAGATTCAAATGCCTTCTTCTCCCTCCAATTCTTGACTTAGTAAACTCTTAGGTGTAAATATCATTTTTCAAATAGCATTTAAAAGCAAAGAGCGCGCGTAGAAAGTAAAGACGGTTCCTATAGGATATTATAGTCGTTATGGGTGCCTAACACCTTCCCGTAGCAAAAACAACTCCCGGACCTCGATTCTCAACGGGTTTTGCTTATTTTTTCCCTTCCCAAGAAAAAATGAGATATCAAAGGTTAAAAAGGGTTCAAACGTAATCAATGTTTGACACCCGAAAAACCAAGATAAAACAGCTGGCGACTCCGCTGGGGAGATTAGAGAGTTACGCCTAGTCTTTATTTCCACGCTTGCGCTTTCGTTTTTACTTGCTCCTTTTTGCTTTCCTACGTGAATAAATGCTTAAGCTCTTGCAAACGTGTGGGGTGAGAATATCAAAAGTCCTACACCCGGGCTGAGTGAACTTAGGATTTAGGGGGGATATAGTCGACAATTCATTCCGAGGGTTGCCTCGTGTATTGGATTATGCGATCAATCCCACATAGCTAAGGCATTTTGGGGGTGATGTTGTCGGCGCGTGTTGTCGCGTTTAGGCACTTTACTTCTAATTGTTCTATGACGCTATGAACCGTAGATAACCAAACCCATCCATGGCCATTTGCTAGGATGTAGTGCGGAGGCTAAACCGAGTGTTGTCTCGAATTTTAATCGTCACGCGATACTACGATCAAGTTAGACCTTCTTACGGATAATCATGGAGTGAGTGTTTGTCTCGTGACACCATGATATACGTCATAGAGGTTGCAACTTGGGAACTTCTTTAGAACCCGGTTACTATTATCCAAATCCCTAGATTCACCGGACACCGTGTCCACCCATGACCCCTTGACTTTGAATTCCAACCCACCATGTTTTCTCCGTACTTGAACACAATCTTGCATACATGCATACATGCATAAATTCTTTTTCCATGCATTTATCGAAGGGCTTAGACAAATTGAATTTGTAAACATTGTAGGAATGGGGAAGACTAAGTCCTACAAGTTCAAGGAAGTGGATTTGGCTAGTTTGAGAGATTTGGCACTCAAGATCAAGGATCCGATTGGTTTTCGACACCGTTACGGGGATTTACTTACTATTCTCCGGACTAATGTGGATGAGAAGCTTGTGCATACTCTAGTGCAATTCTATGATCGGGATTATCGGTGCTTCACTTTTCCTGACTTTCAGTTGATGCCTACTCTAGAGGCTTACTCTTCTTTGACGGGCTTACCTATAGCCAAGGGGACACCTTTCGCGGGACTTGAGCATCCTCCTACTCCCTTGGTTATTGCTAAAGATCTCTATCTCAAGACCACCGATGTCTCCAAGAATCTTGTCACCAAGGCTCACATCCGAGGGTTCACTTTGGAGTATTTACTTGAGAAAGCCAACCTCAAAGCTACTTGTCAGGACACTATTGAGGCTATTATTGCACTACTCATCTATGGGCTTATCCTCTTTCCAAACCTTGACGACTTCGTGGATATGAATGCTATTATGGTCTTCCACTCCAAGAATTCGGTTCCTACTTTGCTAGCTAACACATACCATGCTATTCACGATCGATCCATCAAGGATCGTGGATACATTCTTTGTTGTGTACCTCTCCTCTATAAGTGGTTTATTTCGCACCTTCCGAAGTCTTTCCATGATAATCCAGAGAATTGGACTATTTCACATAGGATCATGGCTCTCACCCCTAATGAAGTGGTTTGGCTCACTCCCGCTGCTAGAGTCAAAGAAATCATCTTCGGTGGTGGAAAGTTTCTTAATGTGCCTCTTCTTGGTACCCGGGGTGGAATCAACTCTAACCCGGAGCTCGCCTTGCGACAATTTGGTTTCCCGATGAAAGAGAAGCCAATCTATCTTGCTTCATCTCCTTACTTCTTCCATTACTCCAATGCACCCACGGGAATAAGGGAAGATTTCATAGAGGCTTGGTCCAAGCTTCGGAAGAAAGAGGTGAAGCATATGGGTGTGAGGTCCGGTATTGCTCATGAGGCCTATACTCAGTGGGTGATAAACCAAGCTGAGAAGATTGGCATGCCTTACCCCGCCATGAGATATGTGTCTGCATCTATTCCAACATTGCCTTTGCCTCTACTCCCACCTACTCAGGAGATGTATCAGGAGCATCTAGCTATGGAGAGCCGAGAGAAGCATCAGTGGAAGACTAGATACTATGAGGCTGAGAACTTGATCATGACCTTGGATGGGAAGGATGAGCAGAAGACTCATGAGGTTCTGACACTGAAGAAAGAGTTGGCTAAAGCTAGGAAAGAAATTGAAGAAAAAGATAAGTTGCTTATGAGAGATTCCAAGAGGGCTAGGAGTGCCCGTAACTTCTATGCCCGATACTGCAGTTATGAGTCTGAGACTGAGTCCGAAGATGATGCTTCCACTTCCTATGCTTGAGGATTTCTGTTTCCTGTTGTTATTTTTAGATGTTATTGATGTTTTACATTTCAAAGTCTATCCCTTGGCTTAGTATTTCAAAGGGAGATATCTTGTAAGACCTCGTGATGTTTGAATGTTTCAGTTTGTTTAGCGATGTTTACAAGACCCTTCGATAACACAAAAAAGAGTCTCTTTTGCATATGCATTTACACATCTCATGCATCATATGCATTCATTGGTCACAAAAGACTTCCCTCGTGCTCATTGCCTCCTGGTTCTTCTGCCGTAGTCTGAAAAGTGGCTCGTGCTCGTAAAGTTTACCAACCAGATAGAGTTCATCAAACAAGATTGTACAAGAGAAGAAACATGGCTAACTTTGAAGAAGAAAATGCTCAGCTCCGCGCCTAATTGGCTGTTATGAAAGAAGACTTGGCTAAGGCTCATGACGCAATGTCTACTATGATGGATGCACAAGAACAACTAGCCACATCTGTTCCAGCTTCTACTGAAATGATTCCATCTATCCCACTGTCTACTGTGATGTCTGATGCTCGGTTTGTTATGCCCAATGGACGTCCTTATGGACTCTCAGCTTTCTATGCTCCTAATATTGCGGCTGGTATTTCTGGTATTGGCAGTCAAGGACAAATTCCTGTGACAACTTTTACTCCTACGTCTACCTCTATGCCTCAAGTGACTACTGTTGTTACCGACCCCGTTGTACACACTGTGCAACAGGTAATCGATGTTGACACTCCGCGTGGACAGGACCCTATAATGGAAGCTATGAGAAAACAGTTAAGAGAGTTAGCTGGAGAACTCCGCGAGGTCAAAGCTAGCCGTGGGAACGGTGTTTCTGCTAAGGCTCGTGATCTATGCCTGATATCCCGATTTGAAGTTCCTAAGAAGTTCAAAGTGCCAGATTTTGACAAATACAATGGAACTTCTTGTCCACATAGCCATGTCATTCGGTACGTCCGAAAGATGGCTAACTACGCAGATAATGATGCGCTGATGATCCACTGCTTCCAGGATAGCTTGATGGAAGATGCGGCAGACTGGTATACTGGTTTAAGCAAAGACAATATCCATACCTTTGAGGAACTCGCTGCTGCTTTTGAAAATCATTATGAATTTAATACCCGCTTGAAGCCAAATAGGGATTCTCTTAAGTCGTTGTCTCAGAAGTCACATGAAACCTTCCGTGAATATGCTCAGAGATGGAGAGGGGCAGCTGCCCGTGTTTCTCCTCGGCTTGATGAGGAAGAGCTAACACAGACATTCCTGAAAACTATGAAGAAGGAATATGTTGAAAGAATGATAGTCTCTGCTCCGAATAATTTCTCCGACATGGTTACTATGGGAACTCGTCTAGAGGAGGCTGTCAGAGAAGGTATCATTGTTCTTGAAAAGGGGGAATCTTCAGCTAGTGCACCTAAGAAGTATGGTAATGGCCACCATAAGAAGAAAGAATCCGAAGTAGGGATGGTATCTGGTAACCAGTCTATAGCTGCCGTTCAGTTACCTCTACCCTACCAATATATGCAGTACTCTCAACATCCTTTCTTCCCACCATTCTACCAGCAATATCCTCTACCACCGGGTCAACCACCAGTGCCCGTTAATGCCATTGCTCAGCAGGTACAACAACAGCCTCCTGCTCAACAGCAACAGCAGCAACAACAGGGTCCTCGGCCCAAGACTTATTTCCCACCAATACCGATGCGGTATGCTGATCTGCTCCCAACTCTACTCGCTAAAGGCCACTGTGTCACCAGACCAGGCAAGCCTCCGCCTACGCCATTGCCTCCCAGGTTCCGGCAGGATCTTACTTGTGATTTCCATCAGGGCGCTCAAGGCCACGATGTAGAAGGTTGCTATGCTCTAAAGTATGTTTTGAAAGATCTGATAGACAGAGGACGGTTGACTTTTGAAAATAGTGTTCCTCATGTTCTTGACAATCCACTTCCAAACCACGCTGCCGTTAACATGATCGAGGCTTTCGAAGGAGTTCGTGTTCCTCGAGAAGCTCCCACTTTAGATGTACGTAATGTTGCTACTCCTTTGGTACCGCTACATGTCAAACTTTGCCAGGCTTCCTTGTTTAATCACGATCATGCCTCTTGTTCAGAATGTCTTCAAAATCCTATGGGTTGTTGTGTGGTGCAAGATGATATACAGAGCCTAATGGATGATAAACACTTGATTACCAGTGATGTTTGTGTGATTGTGCCAGTGTTTCATGATTCTCCTGCTGGAGGTGTATCTCAGACAAGGGATGTTGAACCTTTAGTAATCAGGTTACCTGGCCCAGTATCTTATACCTCTACGAAGGCAATCCCTTACAAGTATGATGCAACTATGATTGAGAATGGGGTGGAAGTGCCTCTGGTATCCCCAGCTACGGTTGATAACGCTGCCGGAGAAGTCACAACGCTGAGAAGCGGAAAGGTCCGTCCACCCTTGTTCCAAAAGAAGGTGGTTACACCTGTTGCTACAATAACTCCACCAGTTGCTCCTCCAATTGACAAGAATGTCAGCCCATCAGGCCAGTCTATTGAAGAGTCTAATCTAGACGAAATTCTGAGGCTTATCAAAAAGAGCGATTATAAGATTGTAGACCAGCTGCTGCAAACTCCATCAAAAATATCCATCTTGTCTCTGCTCTTGAGCTCAGAAGCTCACAGGAAAGTGTTAATGAAGGTACTGGAATAGGCCTATGTTGATCATGAAGTCTCCGTGGATCAGTTCGATGGAATAGTGGGTAACATTACTGCTTGCAATAACTTGGGGTTTGGTGACGATGAGCTTCCCGAAGCAGGGAAATACCACAATTTAGCTTTGCATATCTCAGCGCACTGTAAGTCTGACATGATATCCAATGTACTGGTGGACACTGGATCATCCTTAAATGTCATGCCTGAGTCTACATTGAGACAGTTGGGTCATCATGGAATTTCTCTAAGGGGAAGCAGCTACTTGGTTAAGGCTTTCGACGGATCTCGCAAGGATGTTCTTGGGGAGGTAGATCTACCAATTACCATTGGTCCTGAGAAATTTCAGATCACTTTCCAGGTCATGGACATCAATGCTTCTTACAGTTGTCTCCTCGAAGACCGTGGATTCATGACGCTGGGGAAGTAACTTCTACTCTGCACCAGAAGCTCAAGTTTATGAGGAATGGTAAGCTTGTCACTGTACATGGTGAAGAAGCGTATCTGGTTAGCCAAGTGTTATCTTTCTCTTGTGTTGAAGCAGGGTCCGCTGAAGGGACGTCATTCCAAGGCTTGACTGTTGAAGGTGCAGAACCCCGGAGAGCTAGTACTAGTATGGCTTCATTGAAAGACGCCCAGAAAGCTGTTCAAGAAGGGCAAGCTGCTGGCTGGGGCAAAGTGATACAGATTTTGGAAAACAAGCGTAAAGAGGGCCTTGGGTTCTCCCCGACCTCAGGCGTTTCAACAGGAACTTTCTATATTGCTGGGTTCATCAATGCTATTGCTGAAGATGCTGCTGAAAGTAGTTATGTGCCTACGTTTGTTGTACCAGGAGGCACCATGAGAAATTGGGAGGCCATTAATATTCCTTTAGTCATGCATGCTTCCGTGTAATGTGTCTTGTTGCTCATGCTTTTCTTTGTTTTCAAAATAACAATCCTTTCGCTCTGCCCAAGGCGAAAGTGATGTCTTTGTAAGGGCGTGTTTGTTTCGGCATTGCCGTTATCAATAAAAGTTGTCGTCTTTTCCGCGACTCTTTGTTTTTTATACTTTTTAGTGCCTTTTTCTTGGAAATAATGGTAATGCCAGAAAAAAACCAAAACATCTGTATTTTCTTATTAATTTCAAAAATCTGCATGAAAAAAAAAAATTTCTAAAATCATCCCAATCATATTATGCAGATTGAACCATAATAAACCCGTTGAACACAATGACCCTATGGTTCCTCCAAATTTTGAATTCCCTGTATATGAAGCTGAAGATGAGGAGGATGATGAAGAGATACCGTATGAGATCACTCGACTGCTTGAGCAAGAAAGAAGAGCCATTCAGCCTCACCAGGAACAGATTGAGCTTATCAACCTGGGTACTGAAGAGAACAAGCGAGAGATCAAGATTGGTGCTGCACTTGAGCAAGAAGTGAAAAAGAAGATTACTCAGCTTCTCCGTGATTATCCAGATGTCTTTGCATGGCCCTATGAAGATATGCCGGGTCTAGATCCCAAGATTGTGGAACATCGGATACCGACAAGACCTGAATGCCCTCCTGTCAAACAGAAATTGAGAAGGTCTCGTCCAGACATGGCTCTTAAGATTAAGGCCGAGGTGCAAAAGCAAATTGATGCGGGCTTCCTCATGACAGCTGAATATCCATAGTGGATTGCCAACATTGTACCAGTACCGAAGAAAGATGGGAAAGTTCGAATGTGTGTCGATTACAGAGATCTGAACAAAGCCAGTCCAAAAGATAACTTCCAATTGCCTCATATTGATGTGCTTGTTGACAGTACTGCTCAATCCAAAGTGTTCTCCTTTATGGATGGTTTTTCTGGCTATAACCAGATACGGATGTCACCTGAAGATAGAGAAAAGACGTCCTTCATCACTCCGTGGGGAACATTCTGTTATAAAGTGATGCCGTTCGGCTTGATAAATGCTGGTGGAACCTATCAAAGGGGTATGACTACTCTGTTTCATGATATGATTCACAAAGAAATTGAAGTATATGTTGATGACATGATTGTGAAGTCAAGTGATGAAGAGCAGCATGTGGTGTATTTGAAAAAGATGTTCGAAAGATTAAGAAAGTACAAGCTGCGGTTGAATCCTAACAAGTGCACATTTGGTGTAAGATCCGGAAAGTTGCTAGGCTTCATTGTCAGTCAAAGAGGCATTGAAGTTGATCCTGACAAAGTTCGAGCCATCAGAGAGATGCCGGCCCCTCAAACTGAAAAGCAAGTCAGAGGTTTCCTCGGACGCCTGAATTATATTTCAAGATTCATATCTCACATGACTACTACCTGCGGACCAATTTTCAAATTGCTCAGAAAGAATCAACCTGTTGTATGGAATGATGAATGTCAGGCAGCTTTTGATAGCATTAAAGAGTACTTGTTGGAACCACCTATCCTTGTCCCGCCAGTGGAAGGAAGGCCTTTGATTATGTACCTGTCAGTGTTAGATGATTCCGTGGGTTCTGTTCTCGGTCAATAAGACGAGACTGGAAAGAAAGAACATGCTATCTATTATCTGAGCAAGAAATTCACCGACTGTGAGACTCGGTATACAATGCTTGAAAAGACTTGTTGTGCTTTAGCTTGGGCTGCCAAACGCCTACGGCATTATATGGTGAATCATACAACCTGGTTGATATCCCGAATGGATCCAATCAAGTACATCTTTGAGAAGCCTGTTGTTACTGGGAAGATTGCACGTTGGCAAATGTTGTTGTCTGAATATGATATTGTGTACAAAGATCAGAAAGCAATCAAAGGAAGTATCCTTGCTGAGCATCTCGTTTGTCAACCTCTTGATGATTACCAGCCGATCAAGTTTGATTTCCCTGATGAAGAGATTATGTATCTGAAAGCAAAAGACTGTGAAGAACCACTGATCAATGAAGGGCCAGATCCCAATAGCAAGTGGGGATTAGTCTTTGATGGTGTTGTCAATGCTTATGGTAAAGGGATTGGGGCCATCATTGTAACTCCGCAGGGGCACCACATTCCCTTCACTGCTCGAATAACATTTGAATGCACAAACAACGTGGCTGAATATGAGGCATGCATCTTGGGCATTGAAGAAGCCATTGATATGAGAATTAAGCACCTTGATGTCTATGGAGATTCTGCGCTTGTTATTAATCAGATAAAGGGTGAATGGGAGACTCATCATGAGAAGCTGATCCCTTACCGTGACTATGCAAGACGTTTGTTGACATACTTCACCAAGGTTGAGTTGCACCATATCCCTCGGGATGAAAACCAGATGGCTGATGCGCTTGCTACTTTATCTTCCATGTTTCGTGTGAACCACTGGAATGATGTGCCCGTAATCAAAGTGCAGCGTCTTGATAGACCCGCTCATGTGTTTACTATTGAAAATATGCCAGATCAGGCTGATGAAGATGTGAATAATGGAAAACCTTGGTATTATAATATCAAACAGTTCTTGCAGCATCATGAATATCCACCTGGTGCTTCCAACAGGGATAAAAAGACCTTGAGAAGATGGGCTAGTAAATTCCTTTTGGACGGAGGAATCCTGTAACAGCCCGATTTTCGCTAGTTTATTTTATTATTTATTTATGTGTGTTATATGTGCTCTTATGTGATTATTTGTCTCTGTGTGTATTTTTGGTTGGGATTCGTAGAGTTCGGTGTTAGAAGGGTATTTTAGTCATTTTGGGCTTAGGGGCATTTTAGTCATTTTGAGGGCAGTGGCAATTTTGTAATTTTGCAGAAAGTTATTTTTTAGTGCTTAGTGAGGATTTTATTTTACTAATTGCTAGAGGGTGTAGTAATTATTTTATTTACCGTTAAGTGACCGTTAGTGTTATATTTTACCGGTAAGTGAGTAGTGACATTTTGAGTGTTAGAATAGAAATGGGTTAGGCCCATTAAGGTTTAAGAAATAAGCCCAATTGAGTAGAGCTAGTATATAAACTCTAGTTGTTGGTAAAACTAGGTTTTACAAACATTTTCATTTCATTTGAGAAGAGAAGAGAAAGAGGCTAGAGGGAAGAACAAGGGTTAGAGCTTGAAGAGGGGATTCATCATCTAGGAGCTCAATTGAAGCTTGGGTTAGAGATTCTTGGTGCTAGAGGTAAGGGGGTTAGGTTTCAACCATAATTCATTTTTTTTTCTCTTTACCCATTTTTGTTGAATTGATTAATTGAACCTAATTGTTGTCAAATTCGTGCATAATTGTTGTTGTTATGTTTGAGAACATGATTTATGTGATAATTGCATGTTAGTATGTGAATTAACATGTTCAAATGCATAGTTGTTGGTGTTTTGTGTTCTTGAGCAAGTTTGATGAGAATTGATGTTGTGATGTTGAATTATGCATGAATTTGTGTTCATTAGTTGTTGTTATTGATTTGGAACATGTTGTTGTTGAATTGGTACTTTGGGTATCAAGATTGGTGAATTAATGATGAGATTTGATATTGTTGTTGAAAGTTGAGAATGAATTGAGAAATTGGTGAATTTGGTTATGTTGATGATTTAATTCCAAAACTTGTATGTGTTTAAGTGTATTGAACCTATTTTGACCTATAAACACTTTCTGGAACTTGTTTTGGTGATTTGGGGGATTGAAAATGGGATTTTGGGATGAATTTGGGTTAGAACCCGTAACTGAGTTCTGGAAATCTGATGTAGGACGCTTTCGCGTGCTTAGGACGCTTAAGCATCCCATCAGCGTCCCAGAAGCGTCCCAAAAGCGTGCTGTTCCAGGAGTTCTGGAACTAGGACGCTTAAGCGTGCAGAGGACGCTTTCGCGTCCTAGCCTCAGTTCAGCAAATTTTGATTTTCGTTTTCGAGCACTTGGGGACCAATCCGATACTTCTAAAATGTTTCTTTGGACTTAATTAACCTCTGTTTATGCTTTTAATCCTACTGGAACATGATTTGATTTGGTTTGGACTTGAATTTGTGAAAATCGTCTAACTTTTATAAAAACGGTTCAAACGTTGATTTTTCCGAAAACTCGTTTTTCTCCGGAATTTGAGGTGGGATTAAAGTTGTATATTGTTTATATGATTTCTAAAAATGGTTGTGATTGGTTCCATCAAGTTTGAACTTGTTTTGCTTTGAAAATGGAAAATTTTGTGAAAAGTGATAAAATGAGACGAACTTTGGGTTTTTCGTGAATTCGTCGCATTTGGCCGATGAAATGCTTATGTACCCTCTACTGCACACATATGTGAATTGTGAGAATACAAGGCATAGGCAATTGAGCTTGTTTACTTGGTTTTGACTCAAATGTTCAATTAATTTAATGTTGTGATTTTGAGAGACGAACTTGACTAAAGATGACTTTTGAGAATCAATTGACTGTGAATCCTTTATGGAAAGTTATTATATGTTATATGGAGATGATTGGTGTTGTAATTATGTGACAACTATATGTTGTGTGATTTTTGGATGTGGTTGGTGATTGTATATATGATATGTAATGGTGAATTGTTAATGATTGCATATATACAAGTATTGGTGATGGTGAGGTGATTATTGTTTGTGTGAACATATGCATTTGTAGTTGAGTCATATGTTCATGCATACATGACTGATGGTGGTGGATTATATATCCAATGGAGGTGATTACGATGTTTTTGTTGCATCAAAGGTGACGACCTTGAGGTGTTTTGGTACCACATGCATCTAGATGAGTCTAGAGACATTGCATAAACTGTTGGTGGATTGAATTGCATTAAGATGTGTTTGATGGTTGATTATTGCTAATTGTACTTGCGGATTGAATTGTTAATTGTTGATTGACAAGGTGAGGTTGTGATATGTGTAAGATACACTTGTGGATATGAACTTGATATGATGATATTGAATGATCTTGGATTATTACATGTTGTGAATATTGTGGAACTATGTATGAATTGTCATTCTTTATCCTCGATTATATCTTTCATTTCCAAAGTTCTTATTAATCTTATATGGATTATGATGATGTAATGCTAACCCTCAGTGGTTTACCACCTACCTTTCTGTATGGACGGGTAGATGGAGTGCAGAATGCTTAGTGTTGCTTGTTGATGCCGAGGAGTGGAGTCCTCTTTTTCATGCAAGTGTCTAGATTAGGGCTCTGATCTAGGATAGTCTTTGCATGTTGTTATTTGACTTTATGTCTTGAAATTGTTGAGCTATTTTGTTATTTGGAGTTTGGAGAATACATATGTATTTTATTGGAGATCCAGATATGTCTATGAATCATATGTATATGTTCCGCTGATATGTGATGTGACATGATCTTTATGCATGTATCAATTGTGGTTTATTTGGAAACGTAGCATCTATTTCTAGAATATGGTTGTATATTCGCGCGTTTTACCGCTTATTAGAAATAGGGTGTTACAAGTTGGTATCAGAGCCGTGGTTAGTCTTGTCTGGACTAGTAGACTAGTGTATGTTGATTTACCCTGTTAGTATGCGAATGGTAATGAGTTGCCTTCGATACTTGTTCTTGTGTTGTTGTGCTGTTGTTATTATCTGTTGGTCGGTTTTGTGTAGAAGTGAGATGGCTGGTGGTAGAGATGATGCGGCAATTGCTCAGGCTTTGGCTTCGATGGCTCAGGCGTTGGCTCAGGCTAATGAGCAGGCGGCAGTTGGTCATCGTGATCCTGGTGAGGCTGAGGAGCGAAGGTTGGATCGTTTCTTGCGGAACAGTCCGCCGACGTTCAAGGGTAGATATGACCCGGATGGAGCTCAGAGTTGGGTGCAGACCATGGAGAGGATCTTCCGTGCTATGGTGACTAGTGAGGACCAGAAGGTCAGGTTGGCTACTCATATGCTTGCAGAGGAGGCTGAGTATTGGTGGACCAATGCTAAGGGAAGGCTTGAGGCTGGTGGAGCTGTGACTTGGACTAGGTTCAAGACTGAGTTTTTGAGGAAGTACTTTCCTGAGGATTTGAGGACCAAGAAGGAAGTGGAATTCTTGAACTTGAAGCAAGAGAACCGTTCGGTGGCTGAGTATGCGGCGAAGTTTGAGGAGCTTTCGAGGTTTTGTCCGTACATCAATGCGGAGGATGCTATGGTTTCCAAGTGTGTGAAGTTCGAGAGCGGTTTGAGGCCCGACATCTATCAGTATATGTGTATTCAGGAGATCCGTGATTTCGATACTTTGGTGCATAAGTGTCGTATGTTTGATGATGCTGGAAGGGCTAAGGTTAATCACTACAAGGCTCAGAATGAGAAGAAAGGAAAGGGGCATGGATTTGGGAAGCCGTACAACAAAGACAAAGGCAAGAAGAGAGAATCTGGTGGAGGCTCTAAGGTGAATGTTGCTGAGGTGAGGTGCTACAAGTGTGGCACATTGGGTCATTTTGCTAATGATTGCAAGAGTGGTGAGAAGTGCTACAAGTGTGGAGAAGCAGGTCACAAGGCTGCAGAGTGCAAGAAGGAGATCACTTGCTACAATTGTGGTGAGAAAGGGCATATCAGTACTAAGTGTACCCAGCCGAAGAAGGCGGCGGGGAAGGTGTTTGCATTGAATGCGGAAGAGGTGGAGAATCCTGATAATCTCATCCGAGGTATGTGTTTTATCAATAGTACTCCTTTGATTGCAATTATTGATACTGGTGCTACTCATTCTTTTATCGCGGCGAATTGTGTTGAGCGCTTGGGTTTGGTTGTGACTCCGTTGTCTCGAGGGATGGTTATCGATACCCCAGCTAGTGGTTCAGTGACTACTTCTTTAGTGTGTGCTAAGTGTCCTGTTAGTTTTGGTAATGTTGACTTTGAGTTGGATCTTGTGTGTCTTCTGTTGAAGCATATGGACGTAATTTTTGGTATGGATTGGATGTTGACTTTTGGTGTTAACATTAATTGTTTGACCAAGAGTGTAACGTTTTCTAAACCGGTAGCTGAAGAAGGCGGAAGGTTCTTAACCGCGGAGCAAGTGAAGAAGTCTTTGGATGGCGAAGCTTGTGTGTTCACGATGTTTGCTTCCTTGAAGGAGAGTAGTGAGAAAGGAGTTGGTGATTTGCCGGTAGTGCAAGAATTTCCAGAAGTTTTTCCGGACGACATTACCGAGTTACCACCGGAGAGAGAGGTTGAGTTTGCAATTGATTTGGTGCCTGGAACGAGTCCTATTTCGATTGCGCCGTATCGGATGTCTGCATCAGAGTTGGGAGAGTTGAAGAAGCAGTTGGAAGAGTTGTTAGAGAAACAGTTTATCAGGCCGAGTGTTTCTCCGTGGGGAGCTCCTGTGTTGTTGGTTAAGAAGAAAGATGGAAGCATGAGGTTGTGTGTGGATTATCGGCAGTTGAACAAGGTGACAATCAAGAATCGGTATCCGCTTCTGAGGATTGATGATTTGATGGATCAGTTGGTTGGTGCAGAAGTTTTCAGCAAGATTGATTTGTGATCAGGATATCATCAGATTAGAGTGAAGGCGGAAGATATATCCAAAACTGCGTTCAGAACGAGGTATGGACACTATGAGTATTCTGTGATGCCATTTGGAGTGTCTAATGCGCCAGGTGTCTTCATGGAATACATGAATAGGATATTTCATCCTTTTCTGGACCGTTTTGTGGTGGTGTTTATAGATGATATTTTGGTATATTCGAAGTCTGAAGAAGACCATGTCGAGCATTTGAGGATTGTGTTGGGAGTCTTGAAGGAGAATAAGTTGTTTGCTAAGTTGTCGAAGTGTGAGTTTTGGTTGCGGGAAGTGAGTTTCCTTGGTCATGTGATTTCTAAAGGTGGTATTGCCGTGGATCCGTCGAAAGTTGATGCAGTGTTGCAGTGGGAATCACCTAAGTCTGTTTTTGAAGTTAGAAGCTTCCTTGGATTGGCGGGATATTATCGGAGGTTCATTGAGGGATTTTCTAAGTTGGCGTTGCCATTGACGCAGTTGACTCGGAAAGGACAAGCTTATGTTTGGGATGCTAAGTGTGAGAAGAGTTTCCAAGAGTTGAAGAAGAGGTTGACGTCAGCTCCAGTGTTGATTTTGCCGAATCCGAAGGAATCGTTTGTTGTGTATTGTGATGCTTTTAAGATGGGTCTTGGTGGTGTGCTTATGCAGAATCGTCAGGTTGTGGCTTATGCTTCGAGGCAGTTGAAAGTGCATGAGAAGAATTATCCGACTCATGACTTGGAATTAGCGGTCGTGGTGTATGTGTTGAAGATTTGGAGGCATTATCTGTATGGTTCTAAGTTTGAAGTGTTCAGTGATCATAAGAGTTTGAAGTACTTGTTTGACCAGAAGGAGTTGAATATGAGGCAGAGGAGATGGTTAGAGTATCTTAAGGATTTTGACTTCCAATTGAGCTATCATCCTGGAAAGGCCAATGTTGTTGCTGATGCTTTGAGTAGAAAGTCGTTGCATATGTCTGCTTTGATGGTAAAGGAGTTGGAGTTGATTGAGCAATTTCGAGACTTGAGTTTGGTTAGTGAGTTAACACCGGATGGTGTGAGGTTGGGAATGTTGAAGCTGACAAGTAATATTCTGGAGGAGATCAAGAATGGTCAGAAGGAAGATTTGGAACTTGTAGATCGAGTGGTGTTGGTTAATCAAGGCAAAGGTGGAGACTTTAGATTGGATGAGAACGGTGTTTTGATGTTTCGTGATCGTGTTTGTGTGCCAAGTGTACTTGAGCTTAAGAAGCAGATTTTGGAAGAAGGTCACAGAAGTAGTTTGAGTATTCATCCAGGAGCGACTAAGATGTATCAAGATTTGAAGAAGTTGTTTTGGTGGCCTGGGATGAAGAAGGATATTGCAGAGTTTGTGTATGCTTGTTTGGTGTGTCAGAAGTCTAAGATTGAACATCAGAAACCGTCGGGTTTGATGCAACCGTTGTTTGTGCCAGAGTGGAAGTGGGATAGTATCTCTATGGACTTTGTTGGAGCTTTGCCGAAGACTGTTAAGGGTTTTGATTCTATTTGGGTGATTGTTGATCGGTTGACGAAGTCGGCACATTTTGTTCCTATTAAGACTGGTATGTCTGTGGCGAAGTTGGCTGAGATCTACATTGAGCAGATTGTTAGATTGCATGGTGTTCCTTCTAGTATTGTGTCAGATCGGGATCCGAGGTTTACTTCTAAGTTTTGGGAGAGTTTGCAAGATGCTTTGGGAACTAAGTTGAGATTGAGTTCTGCTTATCATCCTCAGACTGATGGTCAGACGGAGAGGACTATTCAGAGTTTGGAAGATCTGTTGAGAGCTTGTGTGTTGGAGCAAGGTGTCAGTTGGATTGAATGTTTACCGTTGATTGAGTTCACTTACAACAACAGTTTTCATTCTAGTATCGGGATGGCACCGTTTGAGGCTTTGTATGGTCGGAGGTGTAGAACTCCTTTGTGTTGGTATGAGTCAGGAGAAAGTGCTTTGTTAGGACCGGAAGTTGTGCAAGAGACGACCAAGAAGGTTAAGATGATTCAAGAGAAGATGAGAGCGTCTCAGAGTAGGCAGAAGAGTTATCATGATAAGAGGAGGAAGGACATCGAATTTCAGGTTGGTGATCATGTGTTTTTGAGAGTGAATCCTGTAACTGGTGTTGGACGTGCTTTGAAGTGTCGGAAGTTGACTCCTCGTTTTGTTGGACCTTTTGAGATTGTTGAAAAGGTTGGGGTTGTAGCATATCGGATTGCGTTACCGCCATCTTTGTCGAATATTCATGATGTGTTTCATGTATCTCAGTTGAGGAAATATGTGTATGATGCGTCCCATGTGATTCAAGTGGATGATTTGGAAGTAAGGGATAATTTAACTGTTGAGACTTGGCCGGTTAGGATTGAGGATCGTGAAGTGAAACGTTTGCGTGGCAAGGAAGTCGTTTTGGTTAAAGTGATGTGGATTGGACCAACCGGTGAGAGTGCCACTTGGGAATCGGAGAGTAGGATGAGGGTTGCGTATCCGGAGTTGTTTCCTTCAGGTAATTTTCGAGGGCGAAAATTCTTTTTAGTGGGGGAGAGTTGTAACAGCCCGATTTTCGCTAGTTTATTTTATTATTTATGTGTGTTATATGTGCTCTTATGTGATTATTTGTCTCTGTGTGTATTTTTGGTTGGGATTCGTAGAGTTCGGTGTTAGAAGGGTATTTTAGTCATTTTGGGCTTAGGGGCATTTTAGTCATTTTGAGGGCAGTGGCAATTTTGTAATTTTGCAGAAAGTTATTTTTTAGTGCTTAGTGAGGATTTTATTTTACTAATTGCTAGAGGGTGTAGTAATTATTTTATTTACCGTTAAGTGACCGTTAGTGTTATATTTTACCGGTAAGTGAGTAGTGACATTTTGAGTGTTAGAATAGAAATGGGTTAGGCCCATTAAGGTTTAAGAAATAAGCCCAATTGAGTAGAGCTAGTATATAAACTCTAGTTGTTGGTAAAACTAGGTTTTACAAACATTTTCATTTCATTTGAGAAGAGAAGAGAAAGAGGCTAGAGGGAAGAACAAGGGTTAGAGCTTGAAGAGGGGATTCATCATCTAGGAGCTCAATTGAAGCTTGGGTTAGAGATTCTTGGTGCTAGAGGTAAGGGGGTTAGGTTTCAACCATAATTCATTTTTTTTTCTCTTTACCCATTTTTGTTGAATTGATTAATTGAACCTAATTGTTGTCAAATTCGTGCATAATTGTTGTTGTTATGTTTGAGAACATGATTTATGTGATAATTGCATGTTAGTATGTGAATTAACATGTTCAAATGCATAGTTGTTGGTGTTTTGTGTTCTTGAGCAAGTTTGATGAGAATTGATGTTGTGATGTTGAATTATGCATGAATTTGTGTTCATTAGTTGTTGTTATTGATTTGGAACATGTTGTTGTTGAATTGGTACTTTGGGTATCAAGATTGGTGAATTAATGATGAGATTTGATATTGTTGTTGAAAGTTGAGAATGAATTGAGAAATTGGTGAATTTGGTTATGTTGATGATTTAATTCCAAAACTTGTATGTGTTTAAGTGTATTGAACCTATTTTGACCTATAAACACTTTCTGGAACTTGTTTTGGTGATTTGGGGGATTGAAAATGGGATTTTGGGATGAATTTGGGTTAGAACCCGTAACTGAGTTCTGGGAATCTGATGTAGGACGCTTTCGCGTGCTTAGGACGCTTAAGCATCCCATCAGTGTCCCAGAAGCGTCCCAAAAGCGTGCTGTTCCAGGAGTTCTGGAACTAGGACGCTTAAGCGTGCAGAGGACGCTTTCGCGTCCTAGCCTCAGTTCAGCAAATTTTGATTTTCGTTTTCGAGCACTTGGGGACCAATCCGATACTTCTAAAATGTTTCTTTGGACTTAATTAATCTCTGTTTATGCTTTTAATCCTACTGGAACATGATTTGATTTGGTTTGGACTTGAATTTGTGAAAATCGTCTAAATTTTATAAAAACGGTTCAAACGTTGATTTTTCCGAAAACTCGTTTTTCTCCGGAATTTGAGGTGGGATTAAAGTTGTATATTGTTTATATGATTTCTAAAAATGGTTGTGATTGGTTCCATCAAGTTTGAACTTGTTTTGCTTTGAAAATGGAAAATTTTGTGAAAAGTGATAAAATGAGACGAACTTTGGGTTTTTCGTGAATTCGTCGCATTTGGCCGATGAAATGCTTATGTACCCTCTACTGCACACATATGTGAATTGTGAGAATACAAGGCATAGGCAATTGAGCTTGTTTACTTGGTTTTGACTCAAATGTTCAATTAATTTAATGTTGTGATTTTGAGAGACGAACTTGACTAAAGATGACTTTTGAGAATCAATTGACTGTGAATCCTTTATGGAAAGTTATTATATGTTATATGGAGATGATTGGTGTTGTAATTATGTGACAACTATATGTTGTGTGATTTTTGGATGTGGTTGGTGATTGTATATATGATATGTAATGGTGAATTGTTAATGATTGCATATATACAAGTATTGGTGATGGTGAGGTGATTATTGTTTGTGTGAACATATGCATTTGTAGTTGAGTCATATGTTCATGCATACATGACTGATGGTGGTGGATTATATATCCAATGGAGGTGATTACGATGTTTTTGTTGCATCAAAGGTGACGACCTTGAGGTGTTTTGGTACCACATGCATCTAGATGAGTCTAGAGACATTGCATAAACTGTTGGTGGATTGAATTGCATTAAGATGTGTTTGATGGTTGATTATTGCTAATTGTACTTGCGGATTGAATTGTTAATTGTTGATTGACAAGGTGAGGTTGTGATATGTGTAAGATACACTTGTGGATATGAACTTGATATGATGATATTGAATGATCTTGGATTATTACATGTTGTGAATATTGTGGAACTATGTATGAATTGTCATTCTTTATCCTCGATTATATCTTTCATTTCCAAAGTTCTTATTAATCTTATATGGATTATGATGATGTAATGCTAACCCTCAGTGGTTTACCACCTACCTTTCTGTATGGACGGGTAGATGGAGTGCAGAATGCTTAGTGTTGCTTGTTGATGCCGAGGAGTGGAGTCCTCTTTTTCATGCAAGTGTCTAGATTAGGGCTCTGATCTAGGATAGTCTTTGCATGTTGTTATTTGACTTTATGTCTTGAAATTGTTGAGCTATTTTGTTATTTGGAGTTTGGAGAATACATATGTATTTTATTGGAGATCCAGATATGTCTATGAATCATATGTATATGTTCCGCTGATATGTGATGTGACATGATCTTTATGCATGTATCAATTGTGGTTTATTTGGAGACGTAGCATCTATTTCTAGAATATGGTTGTATATTCGCGCGTTTTACCGCTTATTAGAAATAGGGTGTTACAAGTTGGTATCAGAGCCGTGGTTAGTCTTGTCTGGACTAGTAGACTAGTGTATGTTGATTTACCCTGTTAGTATGCGAATGGTAATGAGTTGCCTTCGATTCTTGTTCTTGTGTTGTTGTGCTGTTGTTATTATCTGTTGGTCGGTTTTGTGTAGAAGTGAGATGGCTGGTGGTAGAGATGATGCGGCAATTGCTCAGGCTTTGGCTTCGATGGCTCAGGTGTTGGCTCAGGCTAATGAGCAGGCGGCAGTTGGTCATCGTGATCCTGGTGAGGCTGAGGAGCGAAGGTTGGATCGTTTCTTGCGGAACAGTCCGCCGACGTTCAAGGGTAGATATGACCCGGATGGAGCTCAGAGTTGGGTGCAGACCATGGAGAGGATCTTCCGTGCTATGGTGACTAGTGAGGACCAGAAGGTCAGGTTGGCTACTCATATGCTTGCAGAGGAGGCTGAGTATTGGTGGACCAATGCTAAGGGAAGGCTTGAGGCTGGTGGAGCTGTGACTTGGACTAGGTTCAAGACTGAGTTTTTGAGGAAGTACTTTCCTGAGGATTTGAGGACCAAGAAGGAAGTGGAATTCTTGAACTTGAAGCAAGAGAACCATTCGGTGGCTGAGTATGCGGCGAAGTTTGAGGAGCTTTCGAGGTTTTGTCCGTACATCAATGCGGAGGATGCTATGGTTTCCAAGTGTGTGAAGTTCGAGAGCGGTTTGAGGCCCGACATCTATCAGTATATGTGTATTCAGGAGATCCGTGATTTCGATACTTTGGTGCATAAGTGTCGTATGTTTGATGATGCTGGAAGGGCTAAGGTTAATCACTACAAGGCTCAGAATGAGAAGAAAGGAAAGAGGCATGGATTTGGGAAGCCGTACAACAAAGACAAAGGCAAGAAGAGAGAATCTGGTGGAGGCTCTAAGGTGAATGTTGCTGAGGTGAGGTGCTACAAGTGTGGCACATTGGGTCATTTTGCTAATGATTGCAAGAGTGGTGAGAAGTGCTACAAGTGTGGAGAAGCAGGTCACAAGGCTGCAGAGTGCAAGAAGGAGATCACTTGCTACAATTGTGGTGAGAAAGGGCATATCAGTACTAAGTGTACCCAGCCGAAGAAGGCGGCGGGGAAGGTGTTTGCATTGAATGCGGAAGAGGTGGAGAATCCTGATAATCTCATCCGAGGTATGTGTTTTATCAATAGTACTCCTTTGATTGCAATTATTGATACTGGTGCTACTCATTCTTTTATCGCGGCGAATTGTGTTGAGCGCTTGGGTTTGGTTGTGACTCCGTTGTCTCGAGGGATGGTTATCGATACCCCAGCTAGTGGTTCAGTGACTACTTCTTTAGTGTGTGCTAAGTGTCCTGTTAGTTTTGGTAATGTTGACTTTGAGTTGGATCTTGTGTGTCTTCTGTTGAAGCATATGGACCTAATTTTTGGTATGGATTGGATGTTGACTTTTGGTGTTAACATTAATTGTTTGACCAAGAGTGTAACGTTTTCTAAACCGGTAGCTGAAGAAGGCGGAAGGTTCTTAACCGCGGAGCAAGTGAAGCAGTCTTTGGATGGCGAAGCTTGTGTGTTCACGATGTTTGCTTCCTTGAAGGAGAGTAGTGAGAAAGGAGTTGATGATTTGCCGGTAGTGCAAGAATTTCCAGAAGTTTTTCCGGACGACATTACCGAGTTACCACCGGAGAGAGAGGTTGAGTTTGCAATTGATTTGGTGCCTGGAACGAGTCCTATTTCGATTGCGCCGTATCGGATGTCTGCATCAGAGTTGGGAGAGTTGAAGAAGCAGTTGGAAGAGTTGTTAGAGAAACAGTTTATCAGGCCGAGTGTTTCTCCGTGGGGAGCTCCTGTGTTGTTGGTTAAGAAGAAAGATGGAAGCATGAGGTTGTGTGTGGATTATCGGCAGTTGAACAAGGTGACAATCAAGAATCGGTATCCGCTTCTGAGGATTGATGATTTGATGGATCAGTTGGTTGGTGCAGAAGTTTTCAGCAAGATTGATTTGTGATCAGGATATCATCAGATTAGAGTGAAGGCGGAAGATATATCCAAAACTGCGTTCAGAACGAGGTATGGACACTATGAGTATTCTGTGATGCCATTTGGAGTGTCTAATGCGCCAGGTGTCTTCATGGAATACATGAATAGGATATTTCATCCTTTTCTGGACCGTTTTGTGGTGGTGTTTATAGATGATATTTTGGTATATTCGAAGTCTGAAGAAGACCATGTCGAGCATTTGAGGATTGTGTTGGGAGTCTTGAAGGAGAATAAGTTGTTTGCTAAGTTGTCGAAGTGTGAGTTTTGGTTGCGGGAAGTGAGTTTCCTTGGTCATGTGATTTCTAAAGGTGGTATTGCCGTGGATCCGTCGAAAGTTGATGCAGTGTTGCAGTGGGAATCACCTAAGTCTGTTTTTGAAGTTAGAAGCTTCCTTGGATTGGCGGGATATTATCGGAGGTTCATTGAGGGATTTTCTAAGTTGGCGTTGCCATTGACGCAGTTGACTCGGAAAGGACAAGCTTATGTTTGGGATGCTAAGTGTGAGAAGAGTTTCCAAGAGTTGAAGAAGAGGTTGACGTCAGCTCCAGTGTTGATTTTGCCGAATCCGAAGGAATCGTTTGTTGTGTATTGTGATGCTTTTAAGATGTGTCTTGGTGGTGTGCTTATGCAGAATCGTCAGGTTGTGGCTTATGCTTCGAGGCAGTTGAAAGTGCATGAGAAGAATTATCCGACTCATGACTTGGAATTAGCGGCCGTGGTGTATGTGTTGAAGATTTGGAGGCATTATCTGTATGGTTCTAAGTTTGAAGTGTTCAGTGATCATAAGAGTTTGAAGTACTTGTTTGACCAGAAGGAGTTGAATATGAGGCAGAGGAGATGGTTAGAGTATCTTAAGGATTTTGACTTCCAATTGAGCTATCATCCTGGAAAGGCCAATGTTGTTGCTGATGCTTTGAGTAGAAAGTCGTTGCATATGTCTGCTTTGATGGTAAAGGAGTTGGAGTTGATTGAGCAATTTCGAGACTTGAGTTTGGTTAGTGAGTTAACACCGGATGGTGTGAGGTTGGGAATGTTGAAGCTGACAAGTAATATTCTGGAGGAGATCAAGAATGGTCAGAAGGAAGATTTGGAACTTGTAGATCGAGTGGTGTTGGTTAATCAAGGCAAAGGTGGAGACTTTAGATTGGATGAGAACGGTGTTTTGATGTTTCGTGATCGTGTTTGTGTGCCAAGTGTACTTGAGCTTAAGAAGCAGATTTTGGAAGAAGGTCACAGAAGTAGTTTGAGTATTCATCCAGGAGCGACTAAGATGTATCAAGATTTGAAGAAGTTGTTTTGGTGGCCTGGGATGAAGAAGGATATTGCAGAGTTTGTGTATGCTTGTTTGGTGTGTGTAATATCCCGCTTTTCAGAAATAATAATTTATCAGTCAAATGTATCAGAGGTTAAGTAATGAGGAAATGTTAAGTATGACGGAAGATATTATTATGTAATATCACTCAAATATGGACTTGTGTATCAGTGTCAGGTAAACACGACTGAGACCAAGGGCAATTTGGGTATTCGCACGCAAGGGGTATATAAGCAAGTTTGAACCCAAAATATTCATTTTCCCTTTCACTTTCTCTCTCTAGGTTTTGGGAAATAATTCTCTCCCCCTTCTCTCTAAGATTTGCGCCCTCCCTCTCTCTCTCAAGACATCCAATCTTCCTCCAATACATGATTAAGTATGGTTTTGGTAACTTAGCAAGCAAGAAACAAGAGGAAGCATGGATTTAAGCATGGTTTGGTGGGAAAAGCTAAAGATCAAGAATGAAGGGAAAGCTAAGGTTGATGCTTGAAGCTTGAAGAAAAGCAAGAAAACATGTTAGGTGAGTTCCATAGATAGTTTACCACCCTTTGGGTTGTGTAATTTCATGTTTAAAGGATTGATTTATGTTTATGAGAGGTTTAGAACCCTAATGTTCTTTTGAGCAATTCTTGTTGATTCCATGTTAGTTTTCCATGAAATATGTTATTTAAAGTCAATATATGTTGCTGGATGATTATGGTGCATTGCAGGATCAAACTGAACAAGTTTTGGGTCAAAACTGGAAATTTTGTACCTCAGACCCGAAGAGCTACGCTATTAGCGAAATCTACGCTAATAGCGAAATTCTCAGGATGAGCCACGCCCCAGCTGAGCTATTAGCGCAGCTCTCTGGACTTGGCCAACTTGCTTTGGCCTGTTGGCCCAGTTCAGGGTCCGTGGTGCATTCTGAAGCTTTTCTTTCATCGTTTTATAACTTTATAACCCTAAAACAACATCTAGGCAATGCACATAACATCAAACGATTCTTGAAATGAAAATCATGGCAATCTTAACATGAATGACAAGAGTGAATCAAGAGAGTTTAAGCCGATATTACTCGGGTAGCTATGAATTAAGAAAGGGCATGAATATAGAGCCTCGACATAGTTGTTGAGAACTAGCAAGATAGAATGAATCACTAAGTATGTCAAGTATAGGATTATGAATACATAAGTAAGTAAGACGTGAATGATAATCTCTTCGCATATGAGCTAGAATGACTTAGCTAGTATGTAAGTCGTGGATTGATAAGCTATTCTCTCCACCATGTTAAGTATGAACAAGTATAAGTTACCATTAATCGGATCGATTAAGGTTCCGAGGTAAAAATGTATGTATGATTATGTTTAACTTATATGCACGACAAGACCATGATTAATAAGTGTAGGTGGCATGTCTCTTGCTATCCACATCAGGGGGATACAAGGGGTTCTCGTAATGAGAACGATTCAAGCCGTAAGGGACCCGCATGTCACTGAGTAAACAAGACGTAGGTGCTCGTGTCTCTTGTTATCCACGCCAGGGGGATACGGGAGGTTCTCGACCTAAGGGGAATGGTTTAAGCCGCAAGGGACCCGCACGACACCGAGGGAGTCCGATGTACGTACATCGGTCATGTATGGGATTGATCTCGGGGTTACTCCACCCGGGACTATCCGTAAAATGAATCAAGATAATATTGTTTGTTCAACGCTAACCTAATGAATGAACTTTAGTACGTTTATGTATGTTATGATTATGATTCCATGCACGACTATGATTATGATCACGTAGGAACTCATGTACGATTATGTATAAGATAAGAGAATTAGATGCTTAAGACAAGTACAAGTTATGTATAGAGCAATATATGAACATGATACCGATGACGATCTTAGGTTTCCCCTAATCGTCCGGTTTAGAATCGTGCCATGATTATGTTATGTTTAGGCCTCGATACATAGAGTGTATTCTTGGCAATGCGGTTTTAGGTTCCCCTCGACCGCCATGACACGTATAGGAAGTGAAGCCTATAACAAGTTAAGATAAGATTAGGACGGCTCTAGTATGCACTACCGTCTAAGCATGCAAGTCCCCACACACGTATAATCAACCGTCAGGTTGTAATGTAGACACGTGGTGACCGTAGGTTTCCCCTTGAGGTTGCCTATAGCCTAGGATTTAGGCGAACTCACTGAGACATTATGTCTCATCCCAATCCTTATTTGTTTCAGATAAGCAGGATTTTATGCAAGCGTGAAGTCGGATGGATATTTCAGCAAGTGTGCGTTCATGTCCCTGCAGGATGCTTTGGATTTAAGGATGAAATCATATATGTATGGTTGAGATGTGTATGTGAATTATGTATGAACGTAATTTGTTGTATAAATATTCATTCGTATGTAATTTATGTTGTAAATTTTAATGTATCCAGTACTAATATTAACGCACGTGCTAGACTTTCTAGATACGTCTGGTATGGGTGTTACAATTGGTATCAGAGCAGGTCGATTCAGACCGTGTCTTGGGTCATTAAATTACAACTAAGGTAGTGGGACCATTGGGTTCCAGGTAGATGTTCTATTTGTTGTTGTTAGTTGAGCCTGATCAACTCAATTTAACATTCGACGATTAGAATGGATGCCTGAGAGCTGAATAGGACCCAGGAGGAAAGAAGTATGTGATGAAGATGGAAAGTGTGGACTCAGAAGTAAGAACTCGGATAAGTCGATATATGTTGACGGGGTTAGTAAGCTCTCAGGGATTGAGATATGAGAACGAAGTTAAAGATCTGTATGTTCAATGTGAATAAAGTTCTAACAGAGAATGAGTTGGCAAAGAAATAAGTTAAGCTGTTATTAGCGGATGAAGTCACAGTTTTATGTGGAAGTTATGTTAAGTGTTATGAGGAACAAGACATTAGTTCCTAATGTGCCTTGAATTGAAACGAATGATGTTAATGCTTGCCATGCAAAGGTTATAGAATTGTTTTAAGATGATTGGAAGGAATGATATGCATTGGGATACTTGAGGAAATAAGATTTTTATGTAAAATATGATTTTTGGAAAACTGAGCTGAAGAAACCATGCCAATAGCGAAAATTTCGCTAATAGCGAAATTACTCCAGAGGATTTCGCTAATAGCGAACCTGGAGCGAAATTTTCAGTTTTTCCGAAAACTGTCATTTCGTCTCTAGGGTTAGTAGTAGCTATTGGGGGTTGTTTTCACAATCTTTTATGTAATAAACACTCTCTATAATATCAAGTATCAAATGCACATCACATCCTATGATTTCTAAGAAAGAAAATGCATGGACAAGTATTAACGGAATCAATACGGTTTAAGGTAGTTTTGGAAGTTAGTGTGTCAAGAACAAGCCAAGATCAAGAGTGTAGAAGTTCCGGCATTTAGAAGGAAAGTCACCGATGTTTATGCATGAGGTATGAAGTAAGAAATTAAAGCGGTGCAAAATTATAAGAAATCACAAAGTTCTCGGATTATGTGGAATTATGGCGTATCTCTCGAACCTATGTTTTGCTTAACGGACATGCTAGGGCTTGATATGATGTTGGATCATAAAGTTTAAATAATTTTAGAAAGCTTTACGCGTATGGGTGATTGAAGTTGACATTTTGAAAAAAATTCACGAGATTTTTCTAGGAACCGGTTTGCTACGACACTAGTAGAGCGAGCTAGACTCATTAGAATCTAGAATTGATGACATGAATGTGTTATCAATTTGTTCTATGATTTTAGAGCAATGGCCGGGGCCTAAACTCAATATATTTATAAAGTAGAAAATCATCAACGTCAATGACCCGTGCGCTAGTTAACGAAGTTTTCTTTAAAAGAAAAATTAATGACCATGCATTGGTATGATTAAGCAAAATATAGTAAGCGAGAATGCAAAGGTTAAATGTTTAAGAAGGATATGTTAAAGTACAGGATGAGATTGTCATGGGAATTCGAGTTTACTCAGAATTAAGTACAAGTATGATATGTATGATATATGTAACCAGCAAGAACATAAGGTTTAACCCCAAGTCAAGTATTATGAGCATAAGATAAAATAACATGAGTTTTGAATTTACAAGACAAGTGTAAGGTTGTGATGTTGGCTGCAACATGGAAGATCTTGAGAATAGTTCAAGAAGTAAGTATTCAAGTGGTAAGCATGAATTGAAGTCTCAATTGCTCTAACGGGTTAGAGAATTAGTTTAAGCCAACTGGTGGGAATCAGAGTAGCGCCATGGAAGTTAATCATTTAACACGAAACATGGGAATTTTAGTATGTATGAAGCTTCTTGAAGAATATTCGGTTAGTAAGGCAAGTTTAGCAGATGCATCATAAGACAAACGAGGAGTTCTCAATGTGATAAGTAAGTATGGATGTTTATATAGATAGCATTGGCTAAGGTAAAAGTTTCAAGTATGTGCCATCACCTAAGTAAGATGATAATGGGAAGTATGTAAGGTTCAGAAGGTTACATTTCGTGACTCAAGTAAAGAATCAAAGCATCAAGAATGATGACCGGGTTTCGGAAAAGGTATTAACGCTCAAGCGATAACCGAATGAGATAATGTGGAGAATCAAGTTTAGTATTCTGAAGAAGAGGAATAAGTTTATGTTAAGAGGTCCAAGGATTTCCTATGGATATGTAAGCGGTATAAGAAGTATGTATATCAGTTGAATAAGGGAAGAATTTATATTCGAAGTTAAGTATGTTATCATGAAAGGAGATGCAACTCTCGAGTTTGGGCAATGAGAATCATACTCTCGTATGCAATACTTGTTGAGTGAAAACGATACTTGTTAAGACATGTTAAGTCATGATTTTATAACTTTTAAGCTAAGATTGGTATTATGGAACTTGGGAACGATATTTTATTTAAACTCATGGAATTATACATTTTCGAAACTGATGAAATACGTTGTAAGTAAACTCACTTAAGACGTACAAACTTCAGGACCAACTTGTCGTGGACAAATTTTGGGCAGTTGATAAATCTTTTTCAAAAATATCGAAACTCGTCCGGTGGTTCTGTGGCACCTTTATGCAATCAGTTTTGGAAATGATAAAATCTTTTTAGTCATGAATAAATTCGTTCCAAGAACCCGAATACCAAAGTTTAAGAAAAAAAAAATTTCTTTAAGGAAGATTTTAGAACACGTATCGTTATCATTTAACAAGAAGTGGCATTTGAAAGTATGCACATGTTATGAAAACGAGAATGTTCGTATGAAGTCAATATCCTACGGGATACACGGAAATGTTTTAAGAATGTTTGATGTAAGTGCAAGTAAATTGCTAGAAAGTTTCAAGAGTATGTGAACCATAATGTTGATTAATAGGTTATCAGATGAAGTGGTGAGTTTATTTCACTTTTTCATGTCAGGAAATATGAGTTATCCCTTGGTACGGGTGATAAGATGCAATAAGATGCAATGAGATCGAAAGATTTCCTAAGACTCGGAAGAGATAAGTGATCCGTGGAATTGTTTATATGAGTAATACAAGTAAGAAGCATGTGTCTCAAGGTACAGTAAGATTATGTATTCATGATAAGATGTATGTATGAAATATGTTTTATGTTGTAAGTAAGCACTGCAGGGCAAACCTGGTTTCCGTAGGATCCCAGTTAAAAGGCAAATCCTGAGTGTTCATGATTATGATAAGGTAACGTTATGAAAAGGTCCATGATAAGCGGGTAAGATGCGAGTCCGAGACAATAAGTTATGTGTAGCAAGATAAGTTCTAAATCATGATATACTAAGAAAACTCTAAATTTGAGTGATATTAAAATCAAGAAGGTTATGTTCAGTTACATGTGGGTTAAGAAACAAGATGAGGACATGATGCGATAAACCCTTTCGATATGTGAGAATGGAAAATGTTTGGCTCAGACCATAGATGGTAAGTTTTGTCATGATGATTGGTAGTCGATCTCTAAATTTCGAGGACGAAATTTTTTAAGGGGGGTAGATTGTAATATCCCGCTTTTCAGAAATAATAATTTATCAGTCAAATGTATCAGAGGTTAAGTAATGAGGAAATGTTAAGTATGACGGAAGATATTATTATGTAATATCACTCAAATATGGACTTGTGTATCAGTGTCAGGTAAACACGACTGAGACCAAGGGCAATTTGGGTACTCGCACGCAAGGGGTATATAAGCAAGTTTGAACCCAAAATATTCATTTTCCCTTTCACTTTCTCTCTCTAGGTTTTGGGAAATAATTCTCTCCCCCTTCTCTCTAAGATTTGCGCCCTCCCTCTCTCTCTCAAGACATCCAATCTTCCTCCAATACATGATTAAGTATGGTTTTGGTAACTTAGCAAGCAAGAAACAAGAGGAAGCATGGATTTAAGCATGGTTTGGTGGGAAAAGCTAAAGATCAAGAATGAAGGGAAAGCTAAGGTTGATGCTTGAAGCTTGAAGAAAAGCAAGAAAACATGTTAGGTGAGTTCCATAGATAGTTTACCACCCTTTGGGTTGTGTAATTTCATGTTTAAAGGATTGATTTATGTTTATGAGAGGTTTAGAACCCTAATGTTCTTTTGAGCAATTCTTGTTGATTCCATGTTAGTTTTCCATGAAATATGTTATTTAAAGTCAATATATGTTGCTGGATGATTATGGTGCATTGCAGGATCAAACTGAACAAGTTTTGGGTCAAAACTGGAAATTTTGTACCTCAGACCCGAAGAGCTACGCTATTAGCGAAATCTACGCTAATAGCGAAATTCTCAGGATGAGCCACGCCCCAGCTGAGCTATTAGCGCAGCTCTCTGGACTTGGCCAACTTGCTTTGGCCTGTTGGCCCAGTTCAGGGTCCGTGGTGCATTCTGAAGCTTTTCTTTCATCGTTTTATAACTTTATAACCCTAAAACAACATCTAGGCAATGCACATAACATCAAACGATTCTTGAAATGAAAATCATGGCAATCTTAACATGAATGACAAGAGTGAATCAAGAGAGTTTAAGCCGATATTACTCGGGTAGCTATGAATTAAGAAAGGGCATGAATATAGAGCCTCGACATAGTTGTTGAGAACTAGCAAGATAGAATGAATCACTAAGTATGTCAAGTATAGGATTATGAATACATAAGTAAGTAAGACGCGAATGATAATCTCTTCGCATATGAGCTAGAATGACTTAGCTAGTATGTAAGTCGTGGATTGATAAGCTATTCTCTCCACCATGTTAAGTATGAACAAGTATAAGTTACCATTAATCGGATCGATTAAGGTTCCGAGGTAAAAATGTATGTATGATTATGTTTAACTTATATGCACGACAAGACCATGATTAATAAGTGTAGGTGGCATGTCTCTTGCTATCCACATCAGGGGGATACAAGGGGTTCTCGTAATGAGAACGATTCAAGCCGTAAGGGACCCGCATGTCACTGAGTAAACAAGACGTAGGTGCTCGTGTCTCTTGTTATCCACGCCAGGGGGATACGGGAGGTTCTCGACCTAAGGGGAATGGTTTAAGCCGCAAGGGACCCGCACGACACCGAGGGAGTCCGATCTACGTACATCGGTCATGTATGGGATTGATCTCGGGGTTACTCCACCCGGGACTATCCGTAAAATGAATCAAGATAATATTGTTTGTTCAACGCTAACCTAATGAATGAACTTTAGTACGTTTATGTATGTTATGATTATGATTCCATGCACGACTATGATTATGATCACGTAGGAACTCATGTACGATTATGTATAAGATAAGAGAATTAGATGCTTAAGACAAGTACAAGTTATGTATAGAGCAATATATGAACATGATACCGATGACGATCTTAGGTTTCCCCTAATCGTCCGGTTTAGAATCGTGCCATGATTATGTTATGTTTAGGCCTCGATACATAGAGTGTATTCTTGGCAATGCGGTTTTAGGTTCCCCTCGACCGCCATGACACGTATAGGAAGTGAAGCCTATAACAAGTTAAGATAAGATTAGGATGGCTCTAGTATGCACTACCGTCTAAGCATGCAAGTCCCCACACACGTATAATCAACCGTCAGGTTGTAATGTAGACACGTGGTGACCGTAGGTTTCCCCTTGAGGTTGCCTATAGCCTAGGATTTAGGGGAACTCACTGAGACATTATGTCTCATCCCAATCCTTATTTGTTTCAGATAAGCAGGATTTTATGCAAGCGTGAAGTCGGATGGATATTTCAGCAAGTGTGCGTTCATGTCCCTGCAGGATGCTTTGGATTTAAGGATGAAATCATATATGTATGGTTGAGATGTGTATGTGAATTATGTATGAACGTAATTTGTTGTATAAATATTCATTCGTATGTAATTTATGTTGTAAATTTTAATGTATCCAGTACTAATATTAACGCACGTGCTAGACTTTCTAGATACGTCTGGTATGGGTGTTACAGTGTGTCAGAAGTCTAAGATTGAACATCAGAAACCGTCGGGTTTGATGCAACCGTTGTTTGTGCCAGAGTGGAAGTGGGATAGTATCTCTATGGACTTTGTTGGAGCTTTGCCGAAGACTGTTAAGGGTTTTGATTCTATTTGTTCATCATAACAACGAATCTTTTCACAAGCAAGCCTTAAACTTATAATTATGCGTTAATCTTAATTTCTAAGGACAAGTTTCTCTTTAGCATATCACAGCTTCTCTCGAAGTCAGTGAGTGTATCCCTCCAACAACCACACATATTCTCATGGGTGATTGCCTTTGGGACCCTTGAAGATCGAAACTTTATGTGCCCAAGGTTTGCTAGACTATTCTCATGTTTCGCAAACCTTGTCTAAATTCACTTGTTCGGATATCAAAGCTCCGCGTTCGCTTTATGAATTGATATCTGTGATGATGAATTAACCATTATCAAACCCTCCGCGTTCGCTTCCACAGTTTGATAATAATTAATTCATGTTAAAACGGGGAATTTAGATTAGGAATTAAGGTAACATATAATTAGGGTTTAAGGCTTGGCTTGATCCGGATTACGTCATTAGACTTATCCAACAATCCCAAGACAAAGAAGAGTCTACTCACTAACGTTTATTGTAGACATGGGGGAAGAAGAGAGAAAGCAATAAAGTAAAAGAACAATAATATAAAAGTGAACTTTTATTTCAAGAACAAAAGATGAATGTTTATGATGGAGTGCTACTCTATTTATAGCTTTACAATTGAATTAGAAACTAAGCAACTAAAAGGGTAAAATAGTAAAGCTGCAACAGGGTAACCTGGGCTCGAAGAAAAGCAGCAAAAGAGGCTTCTGGAGGGTGGCACGGCCGTGCCACATGTTGGCACGGGCCGTGCCAAGCTTCTGACTATGTGGGAATATATTTTTGTCCCGTATCTTCGTATTTTCGCACTGTATTTGCTCCAGTCCTCTTTCTTTTGCTCCAAGACACTTTCCACCATATATTCGTTCCTAAAATATAATAAAAAGCAATTTAAAGTAAAATATTCAAAAAGGAAATAAAATGCAATAAAATAAAATCAAATCTTAAATAAAACTAAACTAAATAATGCAATAAAATAGACTAATTAATGACTCATCAACGTCTCTCAACGACGGTCTCTCCAAAGAGGATTTCTGTGTGTATATATTATAGCACGAGCCACTATGTGCCCAATCTTCCAATGTTTTGTCTGTCTCTGTGAAACTTCTCTGCCAAATTGTAAACCAATCATGCATTTCCAAGCATTCATACACGCATAATCATGCATTCTATGTGCTCATACATTCGATGATGTTGTTATACCATACATACATGTTGCATTCCCAATTCCAACTTTCAATTCAATTCAATTTCAATTTCCAATTCAACTCAATTTCAACTCTCCAATTCAATGTCTACGTCTATGTCTCTGTTAAACTCTCAATTCAACACCATGTTTATGTCTATGTCTCTGACTATTTTTAACTTCCAATGTCTCTTTCAATATCAACTTTCAATTCAATTCAATGTCTCAATCAATGCTAATTCACTCTCAATTTGCTTTTGGGCCAACAATAATGGTCATGTCTATCTTCAAATCAAATCAATGTCAACTTACCCTCAATTTGTTACTTGTTAAATCAAAACTCCAATGTATCTTGCTATACGTCTTGCTATTGGTCAAGTGGCTAGTTCGATCCAAAGAACAGCTTGTACCTGCTTACATGCCTATGTTTCCGGTCAAACGACTAGTTCGATCCAAAGAACAGTTTGTACCTGTCTAGCTGTTTGTGTTATTGATCAAGTAGCAAGTTCGATCCAAAGAACAGCTTGTATCTTCCTACATGTATATGTCTCCGGTCAAGTGACAAGTTCGATCCAAAGAACAGCTTGAACCTGTCCTGTGTTTCTATTCCCAGTCAAGCAGCAAGTTCGATCCAAAGAACAGCTTGTACTCACCTTTTTTTTGTATTACTTGGTCAAGTGGCTAGTTCGATCCAAAGAACAGCTTGCACCTACCTTTTGTCCCCTGGTTTGTCTACCCTGTCAATGTCTACCGAGATCCCCAGTGATATGGCATGCTTTGTAGATTCCAGTGTTTGTCTTGCATTCATAATCAAAATGTTGCATGGCATTTATGTCTTTGAAAATGAGAGAGCGTATTTTTACGTCCAAAAACAGTGCAAATGTTAATATTTAAGTATCTCTGTCCCGTCAGATCAAGGACTCCGTCTCTTGACCCTCCGGACAAAGAAACTTAAATAGGGGCAGTTGTTATACCCTAATTTTGGACCTAAAAATACTTGCTCAGAATATTTTTCCATCTTTGATATATGTCTATTACTCTTGAATGATTGTCAATTTGCTATTGTTTTACACTGATATTTTACCCTGCTTTATCTTCCAATTTTGCCTCAAAAATCTTTTCAAACTGTGAGTTTGTCTATGTCTTCTTACATTTAAAACCATCCAAATGTTTTTCTTGCATGTCAAGTCATTTTGAAGTTGTCTCTGATCAATTGCATGTGTCTCTGCACTTCATTTCAATATTATTTGCAAAATTCATAACAAAGGGGTATTTTAGTCATTTCATGTGTCCAACTTCATTTTAATCCCTGAAAATTGTCTTTGAGTCATTTCAATTGGTTTAATGAAGTCTTTGATTCAATTCTTGTCAAAATCCCTTTTAAAAAAAATTACATTTGAGTCATTTTGAGTCAGTTTAGTCCTTAAGGGCATTTTAGTCATTTCCAGTGTTAAAACTCTGTTTAATCTCTAAAAAATTGTCCCTGAGTCTTTTAATTTGCTTGTATAAACTCTTGCTTTAACTCCCTGTTAAAAAACCATTTTAAAATTGCATCTGAGTCATTTTGAGTCGTTTTAGTCCCTAGGGGGCATTTTGGTCATTTCACATGAAATTTTGACAGAGAGAGGTTACTTTGAAGTACCTCATTTATGTAATTGGTTGATTTTAGTCCTTTTTGTGTTTTTCTTATTGTTTCACTTTACGTTTTGTCCATTTTACCAATTTTATTCCATTTTTTATTATTATTTTCATTTTGGTCCTTTTACTTTCATAAATTGCACTTAGTCCTTCTTTCCATTTTATTTTTTTTTCTTTTAAAGTCTTTTTTCAATTCACATTTTAGTCCTTAATCTTAAAAATTTGCAGTCCAGTCCTTTATTGTTCTAGAATTTGTTTTGTAGTCCTTTTAACAAAATTGCAGATTAGTCCCTCAAGTCTCAAAAATTGCAGAAAGGTCCTCAAGTCAATTTTAAGCCAAGGCCGAGTTTGTTAAGGTCCAATCCAGGTGTCAACGTCCTATTGGAGCATCAGAACACATGGCAGCCTATATAAGGCCACTTAATCATTGCAACATGATCATCATCAATCACAATTCACCAACTCAACAAACACGCTTCACCCATTCTCTCTCCTCTAACAGAATCAAAACCACTTTTCATCAAGAACATGATGAAGCTCATGAAGAACTTCATCATCTAACAAACCCTAACCGTTTCCAGATTCACCAAAACCAACACAAATCAACAAATTCATCATCAAAAACACAAAATCAATGCAAATTTCCAAAGATCGAAGCCAAAACGTTCAATTCAACAAAATCTTTTCGAATTTAGCGAAAGTTCTCAGTGATTACTTGCGTAATCTTCATCACTGAACTTTCTTCCTTGCAATTCAAGCGTGAATTCGTCAAATCACGACGAATTCAACACGATCGCAAGGAAAGTGTTGAGAGAAAGAAGAAGAGAAGTTGAATTCGAAGTGAATCAGAGGAGAAGAAGGAGAACAACAACGAAGCACTTACCAGAAGCTCAGAGAAGGTTCGCGAAGGTTCTCTTCGTCTTCTCACTCAAATCTCCATTCAAATCCAGGTAAACTCACGAAACCTTCTCGTTTTCATTTTAAATCATCATCGAAGGTTCGTGAATGTAAATAAACGGTGAAACGAAGTAGGTTAACAAATTCCAGAACTTGTTCTTTCGAAAAAGATTGAAAACGATTGAAAAAGATAAGAAACTGAAACATCAAATGTAGATCTACAGAGTTTCACCGTTTATTTCTCAAATCTAAGTTCATATTTGAAATCAGCATGAAAAATAGGTTAGTTTAGGGTTTAGATCCATGTAGATCGGAGATGATTAGGGTTCCGTCACTGGAATCTTCACCGGCGGTGGTCAAGTCCGCCAGAGAAGACGACGGAGTTTTAGAGAGAAGGGAGAGAAGTCTGAGACATAGAGAGAGAAACGAATGGGAGAAATGAAGTGGACCGGTCCACAAACCTTTATATAAGCAGGTGAACCGGTCTGGTTCAGTCTTGGTTCACTTGGCCTTGCATCCTGGCCATTAGATCTAGGGTTTGATCCAAGTGGATCAATCCAACGGCCTCTGTTGCTTCCCTGTGGATCCAGGATCCACCTTCCCTTTGGGCATGGGCTTTGGTTTGGGTTTCTTGCGTTTTCCTTTGATTTTTTGCTATTTCAACACTGGTTCTTGCTGTTTGCACCTCTGTGTTCAAAACTTTGATAAAAAAATTCCTAAAAATTTTCTACATGTTCTTGACATTTTCTTGACATTTTTGTGATATTTTTATGTGTTAAAACCTGAGGGAAAATATATGTGGTATTTCTTGCTAAATTGTTTACTATTTTTGTTAAAATTTGTGAAGTTTTGCATGTTCTTGAGTCTAAAAATCCTTTAAAATTCTAAAAAATTTCGTGTATGTTTCTTGTTAGTTTTCTGATATTTTTGTGATGATTTTGCATATTAAAAATTGATAAAAAATAATGTGATGCTTTTCTTGCTATTTTGTGATGTTTTATATTAAAAATTTTTGAAAAGTGCATGTTCTTGATCCCTAATCATGATACATGATATTGATTTGTGAAGTGTGAATTTGTAATGAATTTCTTGCTGTTTTGAAGTGTTTTTTACTGCATGTGAATGTATTGTATGTGTTTGCTTGTTTTACAAGTCATGTGAATGTTTGTTTGTGAAAATAAAGTGCCAAGTATGTCTAAAATATATCTGATTCTTGACTTGCATGTGTTCTTATAATTCTCATATCATTGATTGTAATAAAGCCTTTAGAAAATTGTCATGATGTGAGGATTATAGGTCATATAATTGCTTTGATGTTGTGGTAAACTTTAGGCATATTTTGCTACTTTTAGGTTAAGAGTCTTGTTATCTTTTGTCAAGTTTTTTTAGTGTTTCTTGTGCTTTTAATTTCCATTCTATCATGTCTTATGCTACTAACCACTTCACTTCATGTTTCATACATTCCATAAGCATCTCATCCTCCATCTTATATTCTTAGTCTTTATTTTCTTACACTTTAAAATTCATGCAAAAGTTAGAATGTAAAGCCTATAGGGATTTTGTACTTTACTTTATGCTTTTAAATTCTTGCAAGACCATAGCATGTATCTAGGCCAATTATGTAAAGGACAATGAACTCTAATGATGTACACCGACACAAGCACCGACACATGCACACATATCACATGGTTACTTTAGATGTATGCTTAGGGAATGTATGTTTAGATGTATGCTTAGGAATCGCGATACTTAGAAAAATTCTCTTTTCCAAAAAAATATGAACAACATCACTCAAATCATTTTCTAAATAAACTTTGGGATCAAAATCCCATTGATTTTCCCTTTATTTTCTTAAACAAAATCCTAATGAATTTTAACCATACTTAGACTCCTTTTGCAAAATAACTAATTCCACCGCACATTTTTTCACAATCTTATGCCCTTGAGGCCTCTCCCTCTCATTCTTCAAAATTCCATTTTCAAACTTAAAATCAATCAACAAAAACAAAAACCTTTTGGAAGAGAACTACGGTGGATTTGATCCCTTAAAAGGGTACGTAGGCAAGGAACCAATATTCCTTCAATTCAAATAAAATAAAGATTCAAACGCCTTCTTCTCCCTCCAATTCTTGAATTAGTAAACTCTTAGGTGTAAATATCATTTTTCAAATAGCATTTAAAAGCAAAGCGCGCGCGTAGAAAGTAAAGACGGTTCCTATAGGATACTATAGTCGTTATGGGTGCCTAACACCTTCCTGTAGCGAAAACAACTCCCGGACCTCGATTCTCAAAGGGTTTTGCTTATTTTTTCCCTTCCCAAGAAAAAATGAGATATCAAAGGTTAAAAAGGGTTCAAACATAATCAATGTTTGACACCCGAAAAACCAAGATAAAACATGTTGTTTTAGATACATGATATTGTACATTGTTGAAACTGATGAGGCATGTCGTAAGTGAGTAAGCTCACTTAAGACGTGCAGACTTCAGGACCAACTTGTTATAAGCAAGTTTGGGGCGAGTTGTAAATTTTTTTCCAAAATATAAAGACTCGTCCTGTGGTTCTGCAGTACTATTACAGACTCGGTTTCAAAATGAGATTTTCTTTTAAACAAGTAATTGTTCGTCCCAAGAACCTATGTACCAATGTTTAGAAATTTCTTGAAGCAAAATGCTAGAACGAGTATCGTTAATAACTAACAAGAAGGGTATTTGGAAGTATGTAAATACTATGGAAGATAAGGTTTTAAGGGGAAATGGCAATGTCCATGGGATACCAATAACATACGGAATGCACGGAATTATGCTAAGAGTATTCAAGTGCAGATGGACATAGTAGAAAGTTTTAAGAATAATTGAACCACAAAGCGGGTTAATAAATTGTCAGATGAATCGGTGTAATTGATTTCGCCTCTCCAAGACAAGTTATGAGAGTTACCCTTAAATTCTGGTGCAGGGAGATTGTGAAGAGATATAAAAGTTTCTTAAGACTCTGAAAAGAGATAAGAGGTGTGTAAAATCATCAAGAAAATTAACATAAGTAAGAAGTATAAGTTGCAAAGTGCGATAAGAAAGATTATGTATGCATGATAAGATATTTTAGATCGCAAGTGAGCACTGCAGGGCAAACCTGGATTCCAAAAGGACCCCAGTTTAGAGGCAAATCCTGAGTGTTTTAGACAATGAAAGGTTACTTAGATGCATGGTTAATGCTAAGTGGGTAAATTATGAATCCGAGACAATCAATCCTCATGTAGTAGAGGTAAGTTCAATCACTATATTCTGAGATAGTTCTCTGATTTTGAGAAAGAAATCAAGATTGATGAGACTATATTCGTTTATACGGATTAAGAAAGAGTATGAGTTACGTGTTTGATAAGGAAAGTATACATCGAACTCTTTGGAGTGGTTTTTGATCAGATATTGTATAACTGAAACCGTAGGAGGCATATTTTAGTTACGATGATTGGTAGATGATTTCTAAATTTTGAGGACGACTTTAAGGGGGTAGAATGTAATATCCCGTCTGTCAGTATCAGAATATTACCAGTCGATCGTGCCAGAGGATTAAAATTCAAGGAAAGTAAGTATGAAGAATATTTATTACGTAATGTCAGCTTAATCCGGGTTAAGTATCAGAGCCGAATTTAACACGCTTGAGGTAAGGGTATTTTGGTAATTGCACGTTTAAAGGATATTTATTTGAGTTTGGACCAAAATATCTCATTTTCTCATCTTCTTTCTCTTTCTAGGTTAGAGAAAAGAGTTGTGCTCTCCCTTCTCTCTAACCATCGGCTCTCTCTTTCTCTCCTCACCTCATCAATTCATCAAAGTCTTCTTCGTCAAAGATTCTTGGGTTGGTGGTGAATCATACATCATGGTTTTCTTCTTCTTCCTCAAGAAACAACTAGAAGCTTTGGTTAATTTCACAACTTCCTCTCCTCACCAAGAGAATATTACGAAGCTAGGGTTTGGTTATGGATTATGTGGCAAAATTTGAAGCAACTAGAGTAAGGTTCTAACCTATGTTCTTTCAAGACATCAAAATCATGTGGAAGCTTGGTTTGGTTTAAGGTTTTGAAGATTTGTGAATCAAGAAGTTAGGCTTTATTGATGAAGTGGTGATTTGGAAGAGAAATCTAAAGATTAATGAGCTAGTAAGAGTCATGGTGCTTGGATTGCAAGAAAACAACAAGATTGGTATGATATGAGTTAAGTAAGCAAGATGATCAAGAGCTAGGATTTTGGTTTGTTTGAGCTTGGGACTTGGAGCTGCTATGAGAAACTTGATTAGGTGAGTTCCTTAGATAGTTTCCCACCCTTTGGGATCATGTGTTTATCTTGTAAGGATAATATGTATTCTAGGGTTTTATTGTATAAAATTAGTTGCCCTTTTATTGCCATGCTTGTTATATTTGTGAATACTTGTCTTGAGGCTGTTTTACAGGTTTCCTATGACCACTAGAGTCACAATATGCTTTGGGATACTTGGATTTGAGGTTTTGGGTCAAAAACACCATTTTTACATGTTTTGAACTGTCACAACTCACCGGGGCGAGCTATTACTCGCCACAGCGAGCAGAAAGCAACAGAACACATGACATGCTCGCCTCCTACTCGCCATGGCCAGTAGGTACTCGCCTCCCACACAACTTACTCGCCCAGGCGATCAGACAGTGAGGAAACTCATTGTTTTGCTCGCTTCAGGTAGTTCTGGTATTTCGCGGACGGTTTTCTTGTGCAGTCTTTTTAAGAAAAATAAATCCCTCAAACCAAGATCCTAAATGTTAATCTTTGAAATAAAACTTTCTTATAAATGAAGCAAGTATTTGGCAAGTATAGTAAAGCATGGTAAACGAGAGATAATACGATAAGAATCGGGTAGCAAGTTAATCATTCAGGAAGGGATTGAAAGTAAAGCCTTGACCTAGCTTGTCAAGAAATAGAATAGTTAAGTAAAGAATAGAGTGCTATGCATTAGTGATATGCTTGATAAGTCGCGGAGTGATATAAAGTATTATCTTCGCATAAGAGCTAAGTGCCATACGAGTATGGCAAGACGTGAATCGATTAGATATCTATTCACAAAGTAAGTTAAGCAAGCATATAGTTTACCTCTAGTGGGATCGTTTAAGGATCCGAGGTAAAAGAGATAGCATGTTTAAGTTTAACTTTCATGCATGCATAAGACCAAGACTTTTTAAGATGAAAGTCTCATGTCTCTTGATATCCACACTAGGTTGGATAGAAGGGATTCTCCGAGGGGAAAGGTTAAGCCGTAAGGGAGCCGCATGTCACTAAGTATTCAAAGTTAAGGTGTCGTATCTTTTGTATTCCTTCCAAGGTTGGATATAAAATGTTCTCCAAGGGGAACGGGGTAAGCCGTAAGGGACCCGCACGTCACTAATGGAGTCTGGTATGCCCTTGCTAGGCATTTTACCGGTAGTAAGGGATTAACTTTCGGGGTTACTCCACCCAGGACTAATCCGTAAAATGAATTCAGATAATGTTTGTTTGTTAAACGCTAACATAATTAATGAATCTGACTATGCATATTTATTGAGCATGTATATGTTATGTCATAGAGCCTTGATGTAGATCGTCAAGAACTAGTAAGATAGCAAGAATCACTTTTGTGATAAGAAATGATATGTTGTTAGATACAACATACTCAAGAAAGTAGTAGCAAATAAAGAAAGCTATGCCAAAGACGATCTTAGGTTTCCCCTAATCGTCCAGTCTAGAAATGTGTCATGATTATGTTATGCTTTGGCCTCGATACGTAGAGCGTATCTTGGCATCGCGGTATTAGTTTCCCCTTAACCGCCATGACACGTATAAGAAGAGAAGCCTATAACAAGTTAAGAAGTACCTATGACGGGTCTAGTATGCACGACCGTCTAGGAAAGCAAGTCCCCACACACGTATAATCAACCGGCAGGTTGTATTGTAGACACGTGGTGACCGTAGGTTTTCCCCGTGGTCGCCTATAGCCTAGGATTAGGTGGAACTCACTGAGACATTATGTCTCATCCCATTCCATATTTGTTTCAGATATCAGGATGGATTAGCAAGCTAGTAGCCAAATGGATGTTTCAGCAAGTGTTCGTTTGTACCCGCTGCAAAAAGATATGGATATTCAAGGATGCATTTGTTATATATTAGAAAAGTTGAGTTGTGATTTTATTGTACGAACGCATAATGTTGTAAAGATATCCATTCGAAGTTTTATTGTTGTAAAAATTTTAATGTATCCATTACTAATCTAACGCACATGCTAGACTTTCTAGATACGTCTAGTATGGGTGTTACATGTACTTGTTTTAGTATTGACGATATTAAAAAAGCTAATAAATGAAAATACATTTACACTCATATATATTTTATCAATATATATAGTTCTCATTAGATTTCATAAATAAGAATATACTAATATATTCTCGTAAAACAAACATATATGAAGGTGAGAAAAACACAAGAATGGGGGGTTGAATTGTGTTAGCGTTTTCTTCTATTTCTCCTAAGCTGAAAGCACTAATCAGAAGCAAAGTGAGAACTGCTTCTGAAGTGAAATTCAGGACTAATGTGCAGCGGATAAAAACAAAGAGAGAGAGAGAGAGAGAGAGAGAGAGAGAGAGAGAGAGAGAGAAAGAGAAGAAAGACACAAAGCAATTATACTGGTTCCTTCCACAATCCAGAAGTAGTCCAATCCTCCTTGCACTTCCAAGGAGAGTTCACTAAAATGTAATGTCAAATTACAACTGCTCACTGCTACAACTAGCAAGAGACTTCAAATTACTCAAGCACACAATGCTCCTGAACACAATCAAGAGACTTCTAATGCTCAAGCACAACTACAAGAGACTTCTAATCAAACAAGATTACAAAGAAAAATGGTTGAGATTGAACAATTGATATACAATCAGAGGTGCTCACAATACAAATCAGATACAGACTCTTAAGACTCTAGAATTTCTAAGATATGAACTTGAAAACATAAATTCTAAGTGAACTTTTGAAAGCATAACAATTTCAGCAAAGTTTTGGCGCTTGTAAATTATAGATGAGTCTGATGCCATTCTCTAAGTCTTCACTCCTTTATATAGAGGTGTGAAAGAGACGTGAAATTGCCAGCACATCAAAAAAGAGTCGTTTGAAGCTTTGATCAATCACCAATGATCTTTTGCCTGATATGGTTGTTGTCCTATGAAGAACCAATTTGAAATCCATTCCCATTGTGAAGGAACATTGTTGCAGGCAGAGCTGTATTACAGAGTTGTTTTCTTGTCTTGTAGTGTGGACACTGCAGAGTAGTGGAGATAGTGGTTGTACACTTCGTACAGTTGTACTTTGTCAACGTTTTTTGAAGATAAGCCTCCAATGCCTTCAAATCTTCACAAGATGACCGTTGCTTTGTATTCCCAGTCTTCTGCATTGCTTTCGAATCCATTGAACAACTTTTGAAGTATTAAATCTTGAATCTTCAGCTTCTGGTGATTTTTAGCTTCTGATGAAGTCGCTTCTGATGAACTTGCTTCTGATGAACTTCAGCTTCTGATGACGTCATCATCTTCAGGAGCGCTTTGTCTTCAGGAACACTTTTGTCTTCAGGAGCACTTCTTTTCAGACGCTTTAAGCTTCCTTTTTGTTGATTTCTAAGCTCTCATTTGTTCTTCAGAACCCATATATGATGTAATTTTTTTTTGACTATGGTCATGTACACTTGAACAAATATTAGCTAGTCCAATTGACAATTTTTAATACCTTGTTATCATCAAAACTCTCAAAGGTTTATTGTTAAACACATTTTGTCCCAACAATATACTCATATATATTTTTATTAATATATAGTCCATGCACCAACATATACTTTATTAATATATAAATAAAACTTAGGCTTCTTCAAAAAAAAAAAAACTTAGGCAGTCGCGATGTTTAAATAGAGATATTAAAAAAATACTAATTAAAACTGATCACTCGTTATAGTTACTAAAATGGGTCATGTGTTACAATTGTACACTCCAACGGGTTTTTTTATTAATACATTTAAAAAAAACGGAAAAAATTGAAGTATGATTAATCATAGTATATTATAATTTTTTTTGTTTGTTTTAGTATTGACGATATTAAAAAAAATATGAAAATACATTTCACAAATAAACATATACTTACATATTCCCGTATAAAAACATATAGTGAGATATATTTTTATTAATATATAGTCCATACACTCATATATATTTATCAATATATAGTTCCCATTATATTTCAGAAATAAGAATGTACTAATATATTCCCGTAAAACAAATATATACTCACATATATATTTTTATTAATATATAGTTACCCACATATATTTTTTGAATATATTAATAAAACTTAAGCAGACACGGTGTTTAAATAGAGATATTAAAAAAAAATAATTAAAACTGATCACTCGTTGTAGTTACTAAAATGGGTCCCGTGTTACAATGGTACACTCCAATGATTTTTTTAGTGATACATTTTCAACAAAAAAAAACAACGGAAAAAATTGAAGTATGATTAATCATAGTATATTATAATATTGTACTTGTTTTAGTATTGACGATACTAAAAAAGCTAATAAATAAAAATACATTTCATAAATAAATATATACTAACATATTCCCGTAAAAAAACATATGGTGAGATATATTTTTGTTAATATATACTCATTTGTATTAAATAAATATATACTAACATATTCCCGAAAAAAAACATATAGTGAGATATATTTTTGTTAATATATGCTCATTTGTATTTTATCAATATATAGTTCCCATTAAATTTCAGAAATATGAATATGTTAATATATTCCCATAAAACAAACATATACTCATATATATTTTTATTAATATACACACCCACATATATTTTATTAATATATTAATAAAACTTAGGCAATCGCGGTGTTTAATTAGAGATATTAAAAAAATACTAATTAAAACTGATCACTCGTTGTAGTTACTAAAATGGGTCTTGTGCTACAATTGTACACTCCAACGGGTTTTTTAGTGATACATTAAAAAAAACATAATTAACGATATGAAAAAAGCTTACAAATAAAAATAATCATAGATTTTCTTTACTAATATGTTTGAGTGTGACAAATATTAATATTTATCACGTGAAAAAACATAATTAACGTGTTATATAATAGTATTATTGTAAAATACAAAATCATATTCTGTTATAACAACAACACTTGTTAGTTTCCTCTAAAAAAAAACTTGTTAGTAAAACCGAATTGAAAATTAGTAGAGAAAATGGAGTTGAAAATGATGGTGGCATCCTCTAAAAAATCTTGTATCGTAAAATACAAGTGTTGGTGATGTTGAGGTGATTTGTTTGTGTGAACATATGCATTGTAGTCGAGTCATATGTTCATGCATTCATGACTGATGGTGGCGGATTTTGTATCCAATTGAGGTGATTACAATGTTTTTGTTGCATCGAAGGTGATGACCTTGAGGTGATTTGGTACCACATGCATGTATGTGTCGAGTTTAGGCATATCACATTGCATGAGTCTTGATTTTTGCATTGAATGATGAATAATGATGATGATGAGTGTGCTAAGTGATTATATACTTGCAATGAATGAGATTGTTATATGAATGTGGATGTGGTGGTTAAATGTTCATGATGATTAATTGTGAATTGAACTATTTATTATGTCAAGTTAAATATATTGATTATGATTGATGTAATGCTAACCTCCAGTGGTTTTGACCGCCTACCTGTCTGTATGGATGGGTAGACGCTGTGCAGGAGTAGTCCGATTACGGTGAGTGCTTGGATAGTTGGAGTTAGCCTCCACCATCATTTTGGAGTTTAGTCTATGGCTCTGATTAGGTCGAGTCGGTGTCCCTTTACTTTTGTTGGATTTTATTTATGTCGAGATGTACTCATTGTTGAGACTTTGGAGGATTTTATATTGATGTTGGTGATTGGCCATGGCATATGTATTGTTTTGATTTGGAGATGTATGATTATATCCGCTGCGACTGATGAGATATTATATATATATATATATATATGCATGACTGTGGTTATTTGGATGAGACGTAGCGTCTATTTCTTGAATATTTGTTATATTCGCGTGTTTTATCGCTTTAATAGAAATAGGGCGTTACAAGTTGGTATCAGAGTCGTGGTCAGTCCTTGTCCGGACTAGTATGCGTTGAATTTTCCTGTTTGTACGCGAATGGTAATGAGTTACCTTCGGTACTTGTTTTGTTGTGTTGTTGTTCTTATCTGTTGGTTGGTTTTGCGTAGAAGTGAGATGGTTGGTGGTAAAGATGATGCAGCGATTGCGCAGGCTTTGGCTTCAATGGCTCAGGTGTTGGCTCAGGCTAACGAACAGGCGGCGGTTGGTCATCGTGATCCTGGAGAGGCTGAGGAGCGGAGGCTTGATCGTTTCTTGCGAAACAGTCAATCGACGTTCAAGGGTAGGTATGACCCGGATGGAGCTCAGACATGGATGCAGGCCATGGAGAGGATATTTCGTACTATGGTGACCAGTGAGGATCAGAAAGTCAGGTTGGCTACTCATATGCATGCTGAGGAGGCTGAGTATTGGTGGACCAATGCTAAGGGGAGGCTTGAGGCTGGTGGAGAGGCTGTGACTTGGGCTAGGTTCAAGACTGAGTTTTTAAGGAAGTACTTTCCTGAGGATTTGAGGACCAAGAAGGAAGTGGAATTCTTGAATTTGAAGCAAGAGAACCGTTCAGTGGCTGAGTATGCGGATAAGTTCGAGGAGCTTTTGAGGTTTTGCCCGTACATCAATGCGAGGATGCTATGGTTTCTAAGTGTGTGAAGTCTGAAAGCGGTTTGAGGCCCGACATCTATCAATACATGTGTATTCAGGAGATCCGTGACTTTGACACCTTGGTGCACAAGTGTCGTATGTTTGATGATGTTGGGAGGCCTAAGGCTAATAATTACAAGGCTCAGAATGAGAAGAAAGGGAAGGGTCATGCATTTGAGAAACCGTATAGCAAGAACAAAGGAAAGAAGAAAGAATCTGGTGGAGGCTCTAAGTCGAATGTTGCTGAGGTGAGATGCTACAAGTGTGGAACTGTGGGTCATTACTCTAATGATTACAAGAAGGGAGAGAGTTGCTACAAGTGTGGGGAAGCAGGTCACAAGGCTTTTGAGTGCAAGAAGGAGATCACTTGCTACAATTGTGGTGAGAAGGGGCATATCAGCACTAAGTGTACCAAGCTGAAGAAGGCAGCGGGGAAGTGTTTGCATTGAATGCGGAAGAGGTGGAGCATCTGGATAATCTCATCTGAGCTATGTGTTTTATCAATAGTACTCCTTTGATTGCAATTATTGATACTGGTGCTACTCATTCTTTTATCGCGGTTAGTTGCGTTGAGCGTTGGGGTTTGGTTGTGACTCCGTTATCTCGAGGGATGGTTATCGACACCCCAGCTAGTGGTTCGGTGACTACTTCTTTAGTGTGTGCCAAGTGTCCTGTTAGTTTTGGTAATGTTGATTTTGAGTTGGATCTTGTGTGTCTTCCGTTTAAGCATATGGACGTGATTTTTGTTATGGATTGGATGTTGACTTTTGGTGTTAACATTAATTGTTTGACCAAGAGTGTAACGTTTTCTAAGCCGGTAGCTGAGATGGGTGAGAAGTTCTTGACCTCGGAACAAGTGAAGAAGTCTTTGGATGGTGAAACTTGTGTGTTCATGATGTTTGCTTCCTTGAAGGAGAGCAGTGAGAAGGGAGTTGGTGATTTGCCGGTAGTTCAAGAGTTTCCAGAAGTTTTTTCGGACGACGTTACCGAGTTACCGCCGGAGAGGGAAGTTGAATTTGTAATTGATTTGGTACCAGGAACGAGTCCTATTTCGATTGCGCTGTATCGGATGTCTGCATTAGAGTTGGGTGAATTGAAGAAGCAGTTGGAAGAGTTGCTCGAGAAGTAGTTTATTAGGCCGAGTGTTTCTCCGTGGGGTGCTCCTGTGTTGTTGGTTAAGAAGAAGGATGGAAGCATGAGGTTGTGTGTGGATTATCGGCAGTTGAATAAGGTGACAATTAAGAATCAGTATCCGCTTCCGAGGATTGATGACTTGATGGATCAGTTGGTTGGTGCGGAAGTGTTTAGCAAGATTGATTTGAGATCAGGATATCATCAGATTAGAGTCAAGGTAGAAGATATATCCAAAACTGCGTTTCGAACAAGGTATGGACACTATGAGTATTCTGTGATGCCATTTGGAGTATCTAATGCGCCAGGTGTTTTCATGGAATATATGAATAGAATATTTCATCCTTTTCTGGACCTTTTTGTGGTGGTGTTTATAGATGATATTTTGGTGTATTCGAAGTCTGAAGAAGAGCATGTCGAGCATTTGAGGATTGTGTTGGGAGTCTTGAAGGAGAAGAAGTTGTTTGCTAAGTTGTCGAAGTGTGAGTTCTGGTTGCGGGAAGTGAGTTTCCTTGGTCATGTGATTTCTAAAGGTGGTATTATCGTGGATCCGTCGAAGGTTGATGCAGTGTTGCAATGGGAATCGCCTAAGTCTGTTTTTGAAGTTAGAAGCTTTCTTGGATTGGCAGGTTACTATCGGAGGTTCATTGAGGGATTCTCTAAGTTGGCGTTGCCATTGACGCAGTTGACTCGGAAAGGGCAAGCTTATGTTTGGGATGCTAAGTGTGAGAAGAGTTTCCAAGAATTGAAGAAGAGGTTGACTTCAGCTCCAGTATTGATTTTGCCGAATCCAAAGGAATCGTTTGTTGTGTATTGTGATGCTTCTAAGATGGGTCTTGGTGGTGTGCTTATGCAGAATCGCCAGGTTGTGGCTTATGCTTCGAGGCAGTTGAAAGTGCATGAGAAGAATTATCCGACTCACGATTTAGAGTTAGCGGTCGTTGTGTCTGTGTTGAAGATTTGGAGGCATTATCTGTATGGTTCTAAGTTTGAAGTGTTCAGTGATCAAAAGAGTTTGAAGTATTTGTTTGACCAGAAAGAGTTGAATATGAGGCAAAGGAGATGGTTAGAGTATCTTAAGGATTTCGATTTTCAGTTGACTTATCATCCTGGGAAGGCAAATGTTGTTGTTGATGCTTTGAGTAGGAAGTCGTTGCATATGTCAGCTTTGATGGTTAAAGAGTTGGAGTTGATTGAAAAGTTTCGAGACTTGAGTTTGGTCAGTGAGTTGACGCCGAATGGTGTGAGGTTGGGAATGTTGAAGGTTACGAGTAATATTTTGGAAGAGATTAAGAATGGCCAGAAGGAAGATTTGGAACTTGTGGATCGAGTGGTGTTGGTTAACCAAGGTAAAGGTGGAGACTTCAGATTGGATCAGAACGGTATTTTGATGTTTCGTGATCGTGTTTGTGTGTCAGATGTTCTTGAGCTTAAGAGAAGGATTTTGGAAGAAGGTCATAAAAGTAGTTTGAGTATACATCCAAGAGCGACTAAGATGTATCAGGATTTGAAGAGGTTGTTTTGGTGGCCTGGAATGAAGAAAGAGATCGCAGAGTTTGTGTATGCTTGTTTGGTTTGTCAGAAGTCTAAGATTGAACATCAGAGACCGTCAGGTTTGATGCAACCGTTGTTTGTGACAGAGTGGAAGTGGGATAGTATCTCTATGGATTTTTTTGGAGCTTTGCCGAAGACTGTTAAGGGTTTTGATTCGATTTGGGTGATTGTTGATCGGTTGACAAAGTCGGCACATTTTGTTCCTATCAAGACCAGTATGTCTGTGGTGAAGTTGGCTGAGATCTACATTGAGCAGATTGTTAAGTTGCATGGTATTCCTTCTAGTATTGTGTCGGATGGGGATCCGAGGTTTACTTCTAAGTTTTGGGAGAGTTTGCAAGTTGCTTTGGGAACTAAGTTGAGGTTGAGTTCTGCTTATCATCCCCAGACTGATGATCAGACAGAGAGGACTATTCAGAGTTTGGAAGATTTGTTGAGAGCTTGTGTGTTGGAGCAAGGTGTCAGTTGGGTTGAATGTTTACCGTTGATTGAGTTTACTTACAACAATAGTGTTGGGTATTTGTGTTGGCTGCATTGTTGCTAAAACAAATATCCTTGTTCTGTAAGTTTGAACCAATGTTCCAGCATGTGGTTCGGCAACTCTGTAAGATGTTGGATACAATGTTCCAACATCCTGGCACGGTTCAGTGTGCCTGGGTTTCTGCCTTATCTGTACGCGCGTAGTTTATCGTTTAAGGAAACAATATTTCCTTTACTTACTGACCAAGTAACGCGCATATCTTATTAGAATCAGCTGTGGAATATTACTAAAATAGATAATTTATTTTAGGAAAATATTTGCTACGATTTGGAATGTTTCCTAATAGGTTCCGACATATTTGGACTTTCCAGAATTGTTTCTGATTCTGTTTTGCAGGTTTGCTGAACCGATCTGCAAGTTTACTGAAGCCCAATGATTATTTAGCCCAAGCTGCTTCAGTATAAAAGGAAGACTTCAAGACCTAATTGATCATTCAAGCCGTCACGCTAAAAAGTTTAGATTTTTAGGGTTTGAGTCTTCATGTATTCTACTCTTGTATCGATTGTGATGCAGGTTTAGGATCTTTACTGTGTTCTTGCTAGTGTCGTGTTTAGATACTTGTTTAGGACTAGTTTTGTGAGTATTGATACTCTTGTGCATCAAACCGAAGTTGTGAAACAAGGTTTGGTTGTTTGTGTTGGAAGGTAACTTCTAATCTTTTGTGTTTGAGGTCTGATAGGTCACTGGGGCAGTGACTGACCATTAGGATAGTGAGATGGGATCTCAGATCTAGGAGTTCCTAGGTTGAAGTCTAGACGGGTAGGTCCTAGGTCATATAGTGTAAACGAGGAGTTTGCTGAGAGCTATTGAATAAGGACTACACTAGTGGATTTCCTTCCTGGCTTGGTAGCCCCCAGATGTAAGCGTGTTGTGCTGAACTGGGTCAACAAACTTCATGTGTTCTTTATTGTTCTGCACTTTATTTTCTTGTTTTATTTTCTGTTTATCGCATGATGTTGAAACATTAATCAAAAAATCGCAAACGTTTAAACATCTGACAGAACCTAATAAAACAAGTACGCTAGAATTTCAATTGGCATCAGAGCAGGCACCCTGCCTGTTTTAGGGTGAGCTCCAGGGAGTTTTATTCTAGCACTATGGACAAGGAAGGTGGATTTGTAAACAGGCCCCCTCTGTTGGATGGATCTAACTATGACTATTGGAAATCACGTATGTGTGCTTTTCTCAAATCCATTGACAGCAAAACATGGAAGGCGGTTCTGAGAGGTTGGGAACATCCTGTACAACTTGATGCTGATGGCAACAGGACTGATGTTTTGAAACCAGAAGAAGAATGGAGTGCTGATGAAGATGAATTGGCTCTTGGAAACTCAAAGGCTTTGAATGCTCTGTTTAATGGTGTGGACAAAAATATGTTCAGATTAATCAAGCAATGCACTGTGGCTAAGGATGCTTGGGAGATTCTCAAAACTGCACATGAAGGCACAACAAAGGTAAAAAGTGCTAAAATCCAACTTCTTACCACTAAATTGGAGAATCTGAAAATGTTAGAAGATGAGAGCATTCAGGATTATCATCTAAATATCCTAGACATTGCAAACTCTTTTGAGTCCCTTGGAGAGAAAGTCTCTGAAGAAAAGCTTGTGAGGAAAATTCTCAGATCTCTACCTAAGAGATTTGACATAAAGGTCACTGCTATTGAGGAGGCTCAGGACATATCTAGTTTAAAGGTTGATGAGTTGATAGGGTCTCTGCAAAACTTTGAAATAACTGTCAACAGCAAAACTGACAAAAAGGGCAAAGGTATTGCTTTTGCTTCTAGTGTGAATACTGATGATGCACTAGTAGACATTGAAGATGATGGAGACATGGCAGAGTCTCTGGCACTACTTGGGAGACAGTTTAAGAAGATCTTCAAAAGATTTGACAGAAGGTCCAGACCAAATGGGCAGAACATCCGACCCAACATTGACAGTCAATCAAGTAAAGAGAAGATGACAAGACCTGATGAAGCAGACTCTTAATACAAAGGGGTACAATATCATGAATGTGAAGGATATGGTCATATCAGAACAGAGTGTGCCACTTTTCTTAAGAAACAGAAGAAAAGTCTGGCTGTGTCTTGGTCAGATGGGGATGACTCAGATGATGAGGTTAAAGCTGAATCTGCCAATCATGTTTCTGCCTTAGCTAGTAGAATTATGTCAGACATTGAGTCTGAGGAAGAAATGTCTTATGAAGAGCTTGTTATGTCCTATCATGACCTAATGGACAAAAACAGTGAACTGACTCAAAAACTTGAAAATCAAGCAAGGGAGATTACACAACTGCAGGATGAAAGGTTTGATAATCTGGCCCATATCTCAGAACTCAATGATGAACTGTCAAGATTTAACCTACAACTGAACCAGATTAATGCACAGACTGGGATGAAGTCAGCTGAGTCGGTGTTCCAACATTCTGAGGAACATCCCACTAAGAAGAAATCAAAGATATGGGTTTGTGATCACTGTAGAGAGAGAGGACACATCAGACCCTACTGCTTCAAACTGAAAGTTGAGTTCATGCATTCTCAGCTGAATTTATCCAGGAATGGGTGGAATCACAGAAACGCCAAGGCTGGTCTGATTGCTCATACTTCCCTGAGAGCATCATCTAAAGAAGATTGGTATTTTGATAGTGGCTGCTCAAGACATATGACTGGTGTTGAAACTTATCTGGAGGATGTGAGACCTTATGTAACCAGTTATGTCACATTTGGTGATGGAGCTAAAGGAAAGATTGTGGGAATTGGAAACCTAATAAAACATGGGTTACCAAGACTTGATGATGTGTTGCTAGTCAGAGGACTAACTGCAAACCTGATTAGCATTAGCCAGCTGTGTGATCTAGGTCTGAGAGTAAACTTCACCAAACCAGAATGTCAGATTTCAGATGAGAAAGGAGAAGTTCTTATGAGAGGTACAAGATCCAAAGACAATTGCTATTTATGGGTATCTCAGGAAGAATCTTTCATCTCAACATGTCTCTTGAGCAAAGAGGAAGAGATCAAACTGTGGCATCAAAGGTTGGGACATTTACATCTGAAAGGGATGAGGAAGGCCATGACATCTGAAGCCATCAGAGGTTTACCAGATCTGAAGATAGTTGAAGGTAACATATGTGGTGAATGTCAGATTGGAAAACAAACGATGATGTCTCATCCAAGGTTGGAACATCAAGCAACCTCTCAAGTTCTTGAACTTCTGCACATGGACTTGATGGGACCTATGCAAGTTGAAAGCATTGGTGGAAAGAGGTATGTTCTTGTAGTTGTAGATGATTTTTCTAGATTCACTTGGGTAAACTTTATTAGCGAAAAATCAGTTACCTTTGATGTACCTTTGATGTGTTTAAGGAGTTATGTACACAACTGCAAAGAGAAAAGGGGTGTGGTATTATTAGAATCAGGAGTGATCATGGAACTGAATTTGAGAACTCTAGGTTCAGTGAATTCTGTGCTGAAGAAGGCATTAAACATGAATTTTCATCACCTATAACTCCTCAGCAAAATGGTGTGGTAGGAAGAAAGAATAGGACTCTCCAAGAATCAGCAAGAGTCATGCTTCATGCTAAGCACGTACCTTATCATTTCTGGGATGAAGCTTTGAACACAGCTTGCCACATTCACAACAGGGTGACACTAAGAACTGGTACCACACCAACTCTCTATGAGCTTTGGAAGGGAAGAAAACCTACTGTTAAATATTTTCATGTGTTTGGCAGTAAATGTTGTATTTTGTCTGATAGAGATTATAGAAGGAAAATGGACCCTAAGAATGATGAAGGAATTTTTCTGGGGTACTCTACTAACAGCAGAGCCTACAGGGTTTACAATTCAAAAACTGAAACTGTGATGGAATCAATCAATGTAGTAATTGATGATGTGCCTAAAGATAGGGTTCCTGATGTTGATGATGATGTTGCAACACCTACTGGGGAAACAAATGCACCTACTCAAGTGGTTGAGCCTGAACCAGAGAAAGATGAAAATAATGATACTGAACCAGATCAAATGTCCACTATGAAGGGTCCTTCCACACGAGTTCAGAAGAATCATCCACTAGAACTTGTTATTGGGAATCCTGATGAAGGGGTCACTACCAGAAGATCAGTTGGAGTCATTGCCAACTCTTGTTTTGTGTCCAAGATTGAGCCAAAAAATGTCAAAGAAGCTCTGACAGATGAGTTCTGGATTGAAGCAATGCAAGAGGAACTGAATCAGTTCAAAAGAAGTGAAGTGTGGGATTTAGTTCCAAGACCTGAAGGTGTAAATGTGATAGGCACCAAGTGGATCTTCAAGAACAAGTCTGATGAAGATGGGATTGTGACCAGAAACAAGGCAAGACTAGTAGCTCAAGGCTACACCCAGATAGAAGGTCTGGATTTTGATTAAACATTTGCTCCTGTTGCTAGATTGGAGTCTATAAGATTACTGCTAGGTGTATCTTGTATTCTCAAATTTAAGCTGTTTCAGATGGATGTTAAGAGTGCCTTTCTGAATGGGTACTTAAATTAGGAAGTCTATGTTGAGCAACCCAAAGGATTTATTGATCCTAGCTTTCCCAATCATGTGTACAGATTGAAGAAAGCTCTGTATGGATTGAAGCAGGCACCTAGGGCCTGGTATGAAAGACTCACTCAATTTCTTGTAGGACAAGGATACAAGAAAGGAGGTACAGACAAGACTTTGTTTGTAAAGAATGATAATGGGAGACTGATGATTGCACAGGTTTATGTTGATGACATTGTTTTTGGTGGAATGTCAAACAAGATGGTTCAACATTTCATTCATCAGATGCAGTCAGAATTTGAAATGAGCTTAGTTGGTGAACTGACCTATTTTCTTGGACTTCAAGTTAAACAAATGGAGGACACAATCTTCATTTCTCAAAGTAAGTATGCCAAGAACATTGTGAAGAAATTTGGGTTAGATAATGGTGGTCACAAAAGAACTCCAGCTGCCACTCACTTGAAGTTGACAAAAGATGAAAGAGGCATATCCGTTGATCAAAGCATGTACAGAAGCATGATTGGGAGTTTACTATACCTTACTGCAAGCAGGCCAGACATCACCTTTACTGTAGGTGTGTGTGCAAGGTATCGAGCTGACCCAAAAATGAGTCATCTTACCCAGGTTAAGAGAATTCTAAAGTACATCAATAGCACCAGTGACTATGGAATTTTGTACTCATCCTGTGAAAATACTAAGCTGGTAGGATATTGTGATGCTGACTGGGCTGGAAGTGCTGATGACAGGAAAAGTACCTCTGGAGGATGTTTCTTTCTAGGAAATAATTTGATTTCCTGGTTCAATAAGAAACAGAATTGTGTGTCTTTATCCACTGTTGAAGCTGAATACATGGCAGCTGGAAGTAGTTGTTCTCAACTTGTTTGGATGAAGCAGATGATGCAGGAGTATAATGTGGAGCAAGATGTTCTGACTTTATACTGTGACAACCTAAGTGCAATCAACATTTCAAAAAATCCTATTCAACATAGCAGAACCAAGCACATTGACATTCGACATCATTTCATCAGAGATCTTGTTGAAGAAAAGGTTGTGACACTTGAGCATGTAGACACAGAGGAGCAACTGGCAGATATCTTTACTAAGGCTTTGGATGCTAAACAGTTTGAACACCTAAGAGGCAAGTTAGGAATTTGCCTACATGATGAAGCCTAATCATCTGCTGTGTGAGGCGTGCTGACCAACTTCTACTTTTGCACATCTTTGAAAAATGGAGTATACAAACAATGATGTGCTCCTGATGCTCTGAACATTTTTTTGGCATATTTTGTGGCTAAAAAGGGGGAGAAAAATTGATGTTTCTTGCATATACTCCCTTCTGTATATGTGCTCTACGTGTATATATAATATGCCTATTTGTGTATGCCTGATTGCTTATTATTCATATTATATGTTGTTGCATTTTTGTTGCAACTATTTCAGGCTTGTGTGTAGATGTTGGCTTTCATGTTGCAACATCTTGATGGTTTGATAGGTCTTCATGTTATTCTGAGAATCTGTTCTCAGTCATTTTTGTTTGTACATGTTCCTTGCTGACATTCTCTGATATGTTGGAACATGTCTATGAAGACTGATGTAGATGTTAGCACTTGTGCTAAAACATCTCTAAGCTTCTGAGAACTCTGGCTTTCTCAGATGCTGTACATGTTCCCTGCAAATGCTTTATCCTAGGTTGGAACATGTCTTTGAGACTCTGTGCAGATGTTGGCACTTTCGCTGCAACATCTTGGTGTAATTCTGAGAATTTATTTTTCTTAGGATTCTTAGTGTACATGTTCCCTGCTACTTCTTTATATTATGGAACATGTCTGATGACTTCTTGAAGTCTAAGTTCTGTGTGTGACCTTTGATAGGTCTGCTAGCATGTATTTGCTGATAGTTTGCTAGCTTGTGAATATTCCTAGAATGTCTTATGCCCAGATCCTGAAGTTTTTATGTCTATGCATTAGGAGTTTATCTATTCAGATTTTCTGTATGCATGTATTCAGGGGGAGTAATGGAATATTCCTGTAAGTAGTCACTCATGAGATCTTATATTCAGGGGGAGTGCTACTTCTATGTGTGCTTGTGCTAAGTCCAAGCTGGTTGAAGGATGTTGAGTCAAAGGTTTAAACATCGACATCTATAACTTGTAAGTTTGGGAACTTGTGTTTCCTGATTTCTGTTGCTGTTAGTTGTAACAGCCCGATTTTTGCTAGTTTTATTTTATTAATTATTTATGTGTGTTGTGTGTGCTATTATGTGATTATTTGCTTTTGTGTGTATTTTTGGTTGGGAATTGTAGTATTCGGTGAAAAAGGGTATTTTAGTCATTTTGGGCTTAGGGGCATTTTGGTCATTTTGAGAGTAGGGGTAATTTTGTAATTTTGGTTGAGGATTATTTTTGAGTGTTAGTAAGGATATTATTTTACCAAGTTACTAGAGAGAATGTAGTAATTATTTTATTTACCGATAAGTGACAGTTAGTGTTGTAATTTACCGTTAAGTGAGTAGTGACATTTTGGGTGTTAGAATAGAAATGGGTTAGGCCCATTAAGGTTGGGAGATAAGCCCAATTGATGAGAGCACATATATAAACTCTAGTTGTGGGTGAAAATTAGGTTTCACAACATTATTCATTTCATTTCATTTGGGAAGAGAAAAGGTAGAGGCTAGAGACCACAACAAGAGCAAGGGCTAGAGCTAGAAGAGTGGATTCAACACCTAGGAGCTAATTGAGGCTTGAATTAAGGATTCTTGGTGTTAGAGGTAAGGGGGTTAGTTTTTGATCATAATTTCATCATTTTTCATTTGAACCCATTTTTATGAAATTGATAATTTGAATCCATTTGTTCTGAATTCGTGCATAATTGTTGCTGTTATGATAGAGGACATGATTTGTATGATAATTACATGTTAGTATGTGAATTAACATGTTGAAATGTGCATTTGTGGGTATATTGTGTTCTTGAGCAATTTTGATGAAAAATGAGGTTGTGATGTTGAATTGTACATGAATTTGTGTTCATTAGTTGTTGTTGATGATTGTTGAACTGTTGGAAACAAATTTCGTAACTGGAAACGTTGTTTATGGATTCATGAGGAGATTTGTGGTTATGTTGGTGTTTTGAAAGAATTTTGTGAATTTGATGAAATGAGCTATGTTGTTGTTTTTAATGCTTGAAACATGTTTGTTTAAGTGTATTGAACCTGTTTTGACACATAAACACTTTCTGGAACTTGGTTTGGGAGTTGGGGATTTGAAAAATGGGATTTTTGGGTGAAAATGATGAGGAACCCGTAACTACTGCAGTAATTATCAAGAACTGCGCTAATAGTCCAAATTGAGCTAATAGCGAAATTTCCCAGAAGCAGTTTTTCTTCAGTTTCGCTAATAGCCCAAATTGAGCTAATAGCGAAATTTCCCAGAAGCAGTTTTCTTCTGTTTCGCTAATAGCCCAGATTGAGCTAATAGCCAAATTGCGCAGAAACAGTTTTTTTGTTTTGTTTGTTTTGAGCTTTGGGGGACCAATCCAATACTTCTAAAATGTTTCTTTGGACTTAATTAACACCTGTTTACACCTTTAATCCTACTGGAACAAGATTTGAGTTGGTTTGGACTTGAATTTATGAAAATCGTCTAATTTTTGTAAAAACGGTCCGAACGTCAATTTTTCCAAAAACTCGTTTTCTCCGGAGATTGAAGTGGGATTAGAGTTGTATATTGTTTATATGATTTTTAAAAATGGATGTGATTGGTTCTATCAAGTTTGAACTTGTTTTGCTTTGAAAATGGAAAATTTTGTGAAAAGTGAAAAAGTGAGACGAACTTTGAGTTTTTCTTGAATTCGTCGTTTTTGGCCGATGAAATGCTTATGTATCCTCTACTGCACCTATTAGTGACTTGTGAGAATACATGGCATAGGCAATTGAGCTTGTAGAGTTGGTTTTGGTTCATAACTTCTATTATTTTTAAATGGTGACTTTTGGAGACGAACTTAGTAGAGATGACTCTTGTTGAACTAAAGTCTTATGAATCTTTTGTGAATGGTCACATATGATTAAATAATCGTGTTTGAATGATTGTGGAAGGTTGAGAATGATGTTATCATAAATTGTTGTGTTATTCCATTTTACTTGATTTATGTGATGTAAATGGAAATGAATTGTAAAAGGATGTTGATGAATGTTGACGAATTTTATGTGAGATGTGATTGTTGAATGTATGGGCATGATTCTTGGTAATGCAATGTTGTTGAGTTGTTGAAATGTAAAAGGAGGTGTACTTTTACATTGTGTTGATAATTGTTATGTTGGAGTTGTGCATTATCGAGTCATTGCTATATGCCCATGCATCATACCATGTTATTGTTGTTGTTGAAATGTAAAAGGATGTGTACTTTTACATAGTAAGAGGAGGTGTACTCTTACTTAGATGTTCAGTTGGCATCTATTGTTGTTGATCTGGTACCACATGCATATATGTGTCAAGTCTAGGCGCATTGCATAACTTTAATTGTCAAATGGTTACGTTGTGATTGTTAATGATGGGTGGTAAGTGTGGACTTGTATTGCTTATATGATTGAAAGTTGATGTTGGACATGTATGTAAATATCTATGTACTCTTTTATATTTGTACATCTGTCCATTATGATTTGATTATGATTAATGTAATACTTACCCCCAGTGGTTTCGACCGCCTACCTGTCTGTATGGATGGGTAGACGTTGTGCAGGACTAGACGCTTGGTGAGTTGCTTGTTGGATGTTTGGACGACGGAAGCTTTCTCCGTTGTCGTGTCAGTGTCGTAGTATCTAGGCTCTGATTAGGCTTAGCGTCTATTTGTTGTTTTGGATTCTGTTGCTATGTTGTTGTTATTGTCCACTTGTCGGATTTGAAGTATTTTCATATGAGGATATATTTGACCATGGCATGTATATGTTGAAGTTTATGATTTGAATTCCGCTGTGACCGTTGAAATATTATATATATGCATGACATTAGTTGGTTTGTTTGTGAGACGTAGCATCTATTTCTAGAATATTTCTGATGTATTCGCGCGTTTTACCGCTTAATAGAAATAGGGTGTTACATTAGTGATAGGTATCTGAAGACATCCTAGTCTGTCACAAGTAAGTATAGGAATTTAGGTTTCTGTGCTTCTATGGTTGGTGGGTGACAGTACTCTGTAGGTATGGGAAATTTATTTTTTCCCTTGCCTCTGTGTGTGGCAGGTACTCCTGTCTGATGCGCTAAAGGATGTTGGAACATCCTATGTCTGTAGCATTGGAACTTGTTTTTCCTCTGCTCTTGAGAGATCTTGCTTCTCTCCACTTCTGTGTTGGAGGTTATCTTCCTTGACTGTAGCTTTGGAATTTATTTTTCCTCTGCTCTTGAGAGAAATTGGTTCTCTCTTCATCATCTGTACAAGAACTTAGGTTCCCTAGGTGTAGCTCAGGAATTTATTTTTCCTTAGCTCTTGAGACAATGCTACTGATCTGATCCGCTGCTGCATGTCTCTGATCCAGTGTAATACCTCTGTCAGCTTAAGCTGAGATTGAAGATCCGTGAGGTATTCTATGTATGCACACTTTTGCTTTCTCTAAAGTGATATTGTCTGCTACTTCTTCTTCTTGAATATGTGTTCGTGAGGACTTGAGGAAGTGTATCTATGTTGTCTCTTTGGATTCTGTGTGCTAGCTGTTTCTTCATGGGTGTGTGCTCATGCACTTGAAGGAATGATATTTTTGTATCCCTCTGTTTCATAAAGTATTGGCCTTAATTTGTTTTAGCCAAAAATTTGCCAAAGGGGGAGATTGTTGGGTATTTGTGTTGGCTGCATTGTTGCTAAAACAAATATCCTTGTTTTGTAAGTTGGAACCAATGTTCCAGCATGTGGTTAGGCAACTCTGTAAGATGTTGGATACAATGTTCCAACATCCTGGCACGGTTCAGTGTGCCTGGGTTTCTGCCTTATCTGTACGCGCGTAGTTTATCGTTTAAGGAAACAATATTTCCTTTACTTACTGACCAAGTAACGCGCATATCTTATTAGAATCAGCTGTGGAATATTACTAAAATAGATAATTTATTTTAGGAAAATATTTGTTACGATTTGGAATGTTTCCTAATAGGTTCCGACATATTTGGACTTTCCAGAATTGTTTCTGATTCTGTTTTGCAGGTTTGCTGAACCGATCTGCAAGTTTACTGAAGCCCAATGATTATTTAGCCCAAGCTGCTTCAGTATAAAAGGAAGACTTCAAGACCTAATTGATCATTCAAGCCGTCACGCTAAAAAGTTTAGATTTTTAGGGTTTGAGTGTTCATGTATTCTACTCTTGTATCGATTGTGATGCAGGTTTAGGATCTTTACTGTGTTCTTGCTAGTGTCGTGTTTAGATACTTGTTTAGGACTAGTTTTGTGAGTATTGATACTCTTGTGCATCAAACCGAAGTTGTGAAACAAGGTTTGGTTGTTTGTGTTGGAAGGTAACTTCTAATCTTTTGTGTTTGAGGTCTGATAGGTCACTGGGGCAGTGACTGACCATTAGGATAGTGAGATGGGATCTCAGATCTAGGAGTTCCTAGGTTGAAGTCTAGACGGGTAGGTCCTAGGTCATATAGTGTAAACGAGGAGTTTGCTGAGAGCTATTGAATAAGGACTACACTAGTGGATTTCCTTCCTGGCTTGGTAGCCCCCAGATGTAAGCGTGTTGTGCTGAACTGGGTCAACAAACTTCATGTGTTCTTTATTTTTCTGCACTTTATTTTCTTGTTTTATTTTCTGTTTATCGCATGATGTTGAGACATTAGTCGGAACATCGCAAACGTTTAAACATCTGACAGAACCTAATAAAACAAGTACGCTAGAATTTCAAATAGTTTTCATTCTAGTATCGGAATGGCACCGTTTGAGGCTTTATATGGTCGGAGGTGTAGGACTCCATTGTGTTGGTATGAGTCAGGTGAAAGTGCTTTGTTAGGACCGGAAGTTGTGCAAGAGACTACGAAAAAGGTTAAGATGATTCAAGAGAAGATGAGAGCGTCTCAGAGTAGGCAGAAGAGTTATCATGATAAGAGGAGGAAAGACATTGAGTTTCAGGTTGGTGATCATGTGTTTTTGAGAGTGAATCCTGTAACCGGTGTTGGTTGTGCTTTGAAGTGTCGGAAGTTGACTCCTCGTTTTGTTGGACCGTTTGAGATTATTGAGAAGGTTGGGGTTGTAGCGTATCGGATTGCGTTACCACCGTCTTTGTCAAATCTTCATGATGTGTTTCATGTGTCTCAGTTGCGGAAGTATGTGTATGATGTGTCTCATGTGATTCAAGTGGATGATTTGGAAGTAAGAGATAATTTGACCGTTGAGACTTGGCCAGTTAGGATTGAGGATCGTGAAGTGAAGCGTTTGCGTGGAAAGGAGATCGTTTTAGTTAAAGTGATTTGGGTTGGACCAACTGGTGAGAGTGCCACTTGGGAATCAGAGAGTATGATGAGGGTTGCGTATCCATAGTTGTTTCCTTCAGGTAATTTTCGATGGCGAAAATTCTTTTTAGTAGGGGAAAGTTGTAACAGCCCGATTTTTGCTAGATTTATTTTAATTATTTTATTATCAGTAAGTGACCGTTAGTATTACATTTTACTGTTAAGTGAGTAGTAACATTTTGGGTTAGAATAGAAATGGGTTAGGCCCATTAAGACATGGTTAGTTGAGCCCAATTAGGTGGAACCTATATAAACTCTAGTTGGTATAGAAAATAGGGTTTTACCAACATTTTCATTTCATTTTCATTTGAGAGAAGAGGTAGAGAGAAAGAACAAGAGGAGAAAAAGGGTTTGAAGAGAAGGATCTAGATAAGGATCTAGAGAAAGCTAGAGGGAGGTCAAGCTTCAAGGATTGGAGTTAGGATTGGAGCTAAAGTGAAGCCTTAGTGTTGATTTTGAAGAATTAAGGTAAGGGGATTAGAATTCAAGCATAATCAATAGTTGTAGTTTATCCCTAATTCTTTGCTTAAGTTGTTAAATGGGATTTTGTAGTAGAAATTCGTGCTTAATTATGATGATATGATTATATGCATGAATTGGATGCTAAATTGTTGTTGTTGTTGAATTTGTATGTTAAAATGGGTATATATGAACATGATAAGTTTTTGTATGAAGTTGATGTTGAACAATGTTGTGGTTGTTAGATTGATGATGAATTCATGTTCAAATGTTGTTGTTGTTGTTTAAACATGTGTGTTGTTGATGAATTGATGCATTGGGTGTCATTGAAATGGTGAATTGGTGATGAAATTGTTGTTGTTGTCGAAAGTTGAGAATGTTTGGTGAATGGGTGAATTATTGATGAATTGATGTTGTAATCTCAAAACTTGTCGATGTGTAAGTGTCTTATAGTGTATATGACCTGTAAACAAGTTTTGGGTAAAGTTTTGGGGTTTGGGAGGATCAAAATGGGGATTTTGGACGGAAATGGGTTGGAACCCGTAACTGAATTTTTGACAATCTGAAGGAGGACGCTTAAGCGTGCTCACCACGCTTAAGCGAGCAGCAAGCGTGCTAAAAGCATGCAAACACTGAGCTACGGTGTTTAGGACGCTTAAGCATGCGGCCCTCAGTTCAGCAACTTTGATTTTTCGTTTCGTGCACTTGGGGACCAATCCGGGCTTTCTAAAATGTTTCTTTTAACTTGTTAAACCTCTGTTTATGCACTTAATCCTACTGGAACATGGTTTGAATCGAATTGGACTTGATTTTGTGAATTTTCTCTTAACTTTGGAAAAACGGTCCAAACGTTGATTTTTCCGAAAACTCGTTTTTCTCCGGAAATTGAAGTGGGATTAAAGTTGTATAATGTTTATAAGATTTCTAAAAATGGTTGTGATTGGTTTCATCGAGTTTGAACTTGTTTTGCTTTGAAAATGAGAATTTTTGTGAAAAGTGATAAAGTGAGACGAACTTTGAGTTTTTCATGATTTCGTCACATTTGGCCGGTGAAACGCCAAGGTATCCTCTACTGCACTCACATGTGTCCTAGAGGTATACTTAGTTCAGGCATTGGAACTTGTTTACTTGGATTTGTCTTAAAAGCTCAATTATCTCTAATGTTGTGATTTTGAGAGACGAACTTTGCTGAAAATGTTTTAAGAGTCGATTGCCTTATGAATCTCTTATGGATAGTTGATATAACTCATGTGGAGATGATTGACGGTGTATATATGTGACAACTATATATTGATTGAATTATGGATGTCGTTGATGATTGTATATATGTCAAGTGGTGGTGAATTGTTGTTGATTGCATATATACTAAATGTTGGTGATTGTATATATGTTAAGTGGTGGTGAATTGTTGTCGATTGCATATATACAAGTGTTGGTGATGTTGAGGTGATTTGTTTGTGTGAACATATGCATTGTAGTCGAGTCATATGTTCATGCATTCATGACTGATGGTGGCAAATTTTATATCCAATTGAGGTGATTACGATGTTTTTGTTGCATCTAAGGTGACGACCTTCAGGTGATTTGGTACCACATGCATGTATGTGTCGACTTTAGGCATATCACATTGCATGAGTCTTGATTTTTGCATTGAATGATGAATGATGATGATGATGAGTGTGCTAAGTGATTATATACTTGCAATGAATGAGATTGTTATATGAATGTGGATGTGGAGGTTAAATGTTCATGATGATTAATTGTGAATTGAACTATTTATTATGTCAAGTTAAATATATTGATTATGATTGATGTAATGCTAACCTCCAGTGATTTTGACCGCCTACCTGTTGTTTTATCTTGGTTTTTCGGGTGTCAAACATTGATTAAGTTTGAACCTTTTTAACATTTGATATCTCATTTTTTCTTGGGAAGGGAAAAATAAGAAAAACCCTTGAGAATCAAGGTCCGGGAGTTGTTTTCGCTATGGGAAGGTGTTAGGCACCCATAACGACTATAGTATCCTATAGGAACCGTCTTTACTTTCCACGCGCGCGCTTTATTTTTAAATGCTATTTGAAAAATGATATTTACACCTAAGAGTTTACTAAGTGAAGAATTAGAGGGAGAAGAAGATGTTTGAATTTTTGTTTTATTGGACTTGGAGAGGTTTTGGCCTCTTGCCTACATACCCTTTTAAGGGATCAAACTCCATGTAGTTCTCTTCCACAAAAAATGTTTTTTGTTTTTGTTGGTTGATTTTAATTTTGAAAATGGAACTTTGAAGAATAAGAGAGAGAGGCCTCAAGGGCATAAGATTTGGAAAATGTGAGATGGAATTAGTTATTTTGCAAAAAAAAAGTCTAAGTATGATTAAAGTTCATTAAGGTTTTTGTTTAAGAAAATAAAGGGAAAATCAATGGGATTTTGATCCCAAGGTTTATTTAGAAAAATATTTGAGTGAAGTTGTTCATGTTTTTTTTGGAAAAGAGAATTTTTCTAAGTACCGCGATTCTTAAGTATACATCTAAAGCATACATTCCCTAAACATACATCTAAAGTAACCATGCGATATGTGTGCATGTGTCGGTGCTTGTGTCGGTGTACATCATTAGAGTCCATTGTCCTTTACATATGCCCTAGTTTACATGTTGTGGTCTTGCAAGAAATTAAAAACATAAAGAAAAATTACAAAATTCCTAGGTCTTTACATCCTAATTCTTTGCAAGAAATGTAAATTGCAAGAAATATAAATCTAAAGAGATGGGATGAGAATGCTATGAATGAACTATGGTTAAGAGGGTTAGTGACATAATATGGCATAATAGGATAGAAATTATAAACAACAAGAACATTAAACAAAAGTAGCAAGAACATAACACAAAAAAGGGGACAAAACTCTTAACAAAATATACCTAAAATTTGTCATAATATCAAGACAAGTATATGACCTATAATTCCCATATCATGACAATTTTCAAGGGTTTTTATCACTATCAATAATATGAGAATTATAAGAACACATTCAAGTCAAGAATCATGATATACATTAGACATATTTGACACTTAATTTTCACAAACAATATCCACATAACTTGCAACACAAGAAATCAACAAATTGCATTCACAAACAGTAAAAAAGGACCCAAATTAGAGACAAACATATCACAAGATTGCACATCAAATGTCAATATCAAATTGACAAAATATCATATCAAAACATAGTAAAAATTCACAAGAAAAAACAAACAAATCACAAGTGACATCAAGCATATTTTTTATCAATTTTAATATGTAAAACATTCACAAAAATATCAAGAAACACATTAAAAACACATAGGAAATTTTCTAGGATTTTTATCAAAGTTTTTTAGGCAAGCAGGGGGTGCAAAAAATAGAACACAGTATTCAAATAGTAAAAATACAAGCAAAAACGAAATCCATAGCAAGCATAAGCCCAGGCCCAAAGGTTGAAATGGATCTGGATCATCCAAACGCATCAGGGGCGTTGGATTGATCCAGATCAAGCTTAACCTAGATCTAACGGTGGCAACTCAAGGTTCAGGGGTGAACCAGACTGGTTCAGGTGAACCGGTCTGGTTCAAACCCCTTTATAAGCATAAGAGGTCGGTTCAACCTCATTTGCTTCCTTCATTTCTCTCTCTACACCTAAACGCTCTTCCTTCTCTCTAAGATTTCTGATCATCTTCTCTGGTGGATTTGACCACCGCCGGTGAAGATTCCGGTGACGGAACCCTAACTTCTTTGATCTACACATCTTTCTACTCGTTTTTTCACAACGAACACAAATTTCAAACTGTAAATCACAAAAACTCCATGAATCAGTGTAGATCGGACCTAAACTTTTACGGTTTCAAAACGTTTTGGATCTTGAAACTTTTTTTGAAGAAAACAGTTTAAAATGCTTCGATCTACACTGATTTAAGCATGAAGGCACTTGTAAACGGCAGAGCATGGAATTTCGAAAGAAGGAGAAGAATCTGAGGGTTTACCTGTTGGAAATCGGAGATTCGAGCAAAGGAACGGTGAGAAAATGTTCTGATGCTTTATTCTTGCCTCTGGTGAACTTCTTGATTCAAACTTCGAAAATAAATCGAAGTTTCTTCGTCTTCTCACTCTTCGTCTTATGCTTCTTCTCTGTGAATTTGTCGAACTGGTTCTTTTCTTCGATTCCTCTTCTTCTCACCTCTTCGTCTCTGTGATCACACTGGTTCATCCTTGAGATGGATCGGTGTTGGAATTGCAGAGATCGTAGTTCAATAATGAAGATTCACTTTGAATCTCTGAGAACTGCGAAACAAATTGTTTTAATTCGAACTGTTTTGATTACGTAGTTGTTGGATTGAGTTTTGTGCGATGAAATTGATAAGGATTTGTGATGAATTGGTGTGGATTTGTGTTTTGGAAAATTACGGTTCATGATTTGGGGATGAAGTTCTTTATGAACTTCATCGTGTTCTTGGTGAGTTTCTGGGTTTGATTTTTCAATCCTAGAGAGAGAATGTGAAGTCTGTTTGTGTGAGTTGGCACTTAGTGAATGGTGAATCTGACATTTGTGCAGTGAATTCTCCTTTTATAGGCTGCCATGTGGCCTCTGACCCAATGAATAGCTGACACGTACACTGAACTTTACCTTGGACTAAACTTGGCTTAAGGACCTTCCTGCAATTTTCGAAAGTACAGGGACCAAACTGCAATTTTGATAAACTGGACTAATATGCAATTTTTAATACTAAAGGGCCAAAATGTAAATTGAAAAAGAATTTTAAAGAAAAATAAAATGAAAAGAAGGACTAAAGTGTAATTTTTAACTCTTGAAGGACTGAAATACAAATAATAATAAAATTGGAATAAAATTGGTAAATTGGAAAAAACGTAAAGTGAAACCAATAAAAAACACAAAATGGACTAAAATGAACCAATTACATAAATGAGGTACTTCAAAGTAACCTCTCTCTGTCAAATTTTTGTGTGAAATGACCAAAATACCCCTAGGGACTAAAATGACTCAAAATGACTCAGACGCAAGCTTTGGAATGGATTTTAACATGGAATAGAAGCAAGAGTTTATTCAGACCAATTGAAAAGACTCAGAGACAGTTTTTAGGGATTAAACAGAGTTTTAACATTGGAAATGACTAAAATGCCCTTGAGGACTAAACTGACTCAAAATGTCTCAGATGCAAATTTTTTTTTTTAAAAGGGATTTTGACATGAATTAAATCAAGGACTTATACAAACAACTTGAAATGACTCAAAGACAATTTTCAGGGATTAAAATGAAGTTGGACACATGGAATGACTAAAATACCCCTTTGTTATGAATTTTGCAAATAATATTGAAATAAAGTGCAGAGAAACATGCAATTGATCAGAGACAACTTCAAAATGACTTGACATGCAAGAAAAACATTTGGATGGTTTTAAATGTAAGAAGACATAGACAAATTCACAGTTTGAAAAGATTTTTGAGGCAAAATTGGAAGATAAAGCAGGGTAAAATATCAGTGTAAAATAATAGCAAATTGGCAATCTTTCAAGAGTAATAGACACATATCAGAGGAAAGACATTTTTGAGCAAGTATTTTTAGGTCCAAAATTAGGGTATAACAGCTGCTCCTATTTAAGTTTCTTTTTCCGGAGAGGCAAGAGACGGAGTCTTTGATCTGACGGGATGGAGATACTTAAATATTAACATTTGCACTGTTTTTGGACATAAAAATACGCTCTCTCATTTTCAAAGACATGAATGCCATGCAACATTTCGATTATGAATGCAAGACAAACAACTGGAATCTACAAAGCATGTCATATCACTGGGGATCTCGGTAGACATTGACAGGGTAGATAAACCAGGAGACAAAAGGTAGGTACAAGCTATTCTTTGGATCGAACTAGCCACTTGACCATGTAATACAAACAGAAGACGAGTACAAGCTGTTCTTTGGATCGAACTTGCTACTTGACTGGGGATAGAGGTATAAGACAGGTACAAGCTGTTCTTTGGATCGAACTTGTCACTTGACCCGAAACATAGGCATAGGAAGATTCAAGCTGTTCTTTGGATCGAACTTGCTACTTGATTGAAAACACAAACAGATAGGCAGGTACAAACTGTTCTTTGGATCGAACTTGCTATTTGACCTGGAAGCATAGACAAAAGGTAGGTACAAGCTGTTCTTTGGATCGAACTAGCCACTTGACCATGTAATACAAACAGAAGACGAGTACAAGCTGTTCTTTGGATCGAACTTGCTACTTGACTGGGGATAGAGGTATAAGACAGGTACAAGCTGTTCTTTGGATCGAACTTGTCACTTGACCCGAAACATAGGCATAGGAAGATTCAAGCTGTTTTTTGGATCGAACTTGCTACTTGATTGAAAACACAAACAGATAGGGAGGTACAAACTGTTCTTTGGATCGAACTTGCTATTTGACCTGGAAGCATAGACAAAAAGTTGATACAAGCTGTTCTTTGGATTGAACTTGCTGCTTGATCAATATCACAACATGTAACTGTTCTTTGGATCGAACTTGTCGTTTGACCTGATAACAAAACATAAGCAGGGTACAAACTGTTCTTTGGATCGAACTTGTCGTTTGACCGGAAACATAGGCATATGTAGGTACAAGCTGTTCTTTGGATCGAACTAGCCACTTGACCAATAACAAGACATATAGCAAGATACAAATTGGAAGTTTGATTTAACAAGATACAAATTGATGGTAAGTTGACATTGACTTGAAAAATGGGCATGACCATTATTGTTGGCCCAAAAGCAAATTGAGAATGGATTAGCGTTGATTTGAATTGAATTGAAAGTTGACATTGAAAGAGACATTGGAAGTTGAAAATAGTCAGAGACATAGACATTGAATTGTGGGTTGAGATTGAATTGAATTGGAAACTGAGATTGAGCTGGATTTGAAATTGAGATTGAGTTGAATTGAAATTGAGATTGGAAATGCAACATGTATGTATGGTATAACAACATCATCAAATGTATGAGCACATAAAATGTATGATTATGCATGTATGAATGCTTGGAAATGCATGATTGGTTTAGAGTTTGGCAGGGAAATTTCACAGAGACAGATAAATCATTGGAAGATTGGGCACGTGGTGGCTCGTGCTATAGCGTACACACACGAGAATCCTCTTTGGAGAGATCGTCGTTGAGAGACGTATCGAAACCATGGCTGAGGGCAATATATCATATCACATACAAAACTTCTAGAAGAGGGACCTCAGAAGATTCTTTGATACAGGTCGTCGTTGTTAGGCGTGTCAGTGCTGGGTAAACATTGGATGTTTGTAGTTGTGGTCAATGCTTTTCATATTATTTCATTCTTTCTTTTCTTTTATTTTCAATCCCATTTTTGCCTGAACCGCCCTTTCGGTTTTCGATTCACCGGGAATAAATTTTTCATTGCCCCATTTTTGCCTGAATTGCCTTCATAGGTTGTCAATCAGCGGGGTGCTCATTTTTTCCCAAGCCGCCCTTTCGGGTTTTCAACTTAGCGAGCTTTTCATTTGCATTTTTTCAAATTTTCATTCTGTTTTTTCATTCTTGCCATTGACCACAGATCACCCTGGGGAATAACCTGCTCGTAACATGTATCGAAATAGCCATTGATATACATTTACTCATGCATGATTCACTTGAATGTACCCTATTGCTCAGGTTTGCATTCAAAATAAACAGAAAAAGGTTTTTCAATTTTTCAAAAATGTTCGTTTCAGACGTGGACATTATCAAATAGAAAGAAAATATTTTGTATACAGTATTGAAAGTAGAAAGAAAATAGAGTTTCAAACAATAGCACAGGCTCAAATTGATGTAGAAGAGTGAAAGCCAGCCAAAGGCATAACTCCACGGATTTACAAAGCTTGGAAAATGGTAATTTTATTGGTTGGTGGTACATTGAACACGATGACCGCTACATTTCATAGAAATTTTGAATTCACAAGTACAGAAGCTTCTGATGATGATGATCATTGACAGTTGCAGATGCCCCAAGGGGTGATGGTGTTTTGCCAGATATAGTTACTTGTCTTCTATTATCAATCTCATTTTTGCATGAACCGCCCTTTCGGGTTTTCGACTCATCGAGACGCTCATTCTTGCCTGAGTTGCGTACAATCTCAGCGAGCTTTTTCATATTCATTTTTTTTTTGTCCCTAACTTTTGCCTGGATCGCCCTTTTGGGTTTTCGATCCACCGGGAAGCGCATTTTTGCCTAGGCCGCCCTTTCGGGTTTTCGACCTACCACGCTGTTCTTTTCTTATTTTTAGACAAAGTATTTCTTGACTATATCGGCATTTACAGGATTCGGAAGTTCAACACCATCCATGTGTGTAAGGATCAAAGCACCACCAGAGAAAGCCCTCTTGACAACATAAGGACCTTCATAGTTAGGTGTCCACTTGCCCCTTGGGTCGGGTTGTTGGCTTATCCTTCTTTTCAATACAAGTTCGCCTTCCTTGAATTATTGAGGTCGGACTTTCTTGTCAAAAGCATTCTTCATTCGTACTTGATACAACTGTCCATGAGTCATAGCATCCATACATTTCTCTTCGATCAAATTCAACTGGTCATACCGACTTTGACACCATTCAGCCTCAGTTAATTTTGCTTCCATGATCACTCGAAGAGATGGAATCTCCACTTCCAGCGGGAGAACTGCTTCCATGCCGTACACCAGAGAGAAAGGTGTTGCCCTGGTTGAACTGCGCACTGTAGTACGGTAACCATGCAAGGCAAAAGGTAGCATCTCATGCCAGTCTTTGTAAGTAGTGACCATCTTCTGAACAATCTTCTTGATATTCTTGTTAGCGGCCTCAACTGCACCATTCATCTGAGGTCTATAAGGAGAAGAGTTGTGATGTTCAATCTTGAATTCTTCACACAAAGCTTGCATCATGCTATTGTTCAGATTGGAGCCATTGTCAGTGATGATCTTTTTGGGAACACCATATCGACAGATGATGTTATTCTTGATAAACCTTACTACCACTTGCTTGGTTACATTTGCATAGGAAGCAGCTTCAACCCACTTGGTGAAATAATCAATTGCCACCAGAATGAAACAATGTCCGTTAGAAGCTTTTGGTTCAATTTTTCCGATCATGTCAATGCCCCACATAGAGAAAGGCCATGGGGAAGATATAACATTGAGGGCATGCGGAGGCACATGAATCTTGTTAGCATAGATTTGACATTTGTGGCATCTCTTGGCATGTCTGTAGCAGTCACGCTCCATAGTCATCCAGTAATAGCCGACTCTTAACAGTTTCCTTGACATGGTATGGCCCGTAGCATGGGTTCCAAAAGTACCATCATGTACATCATGCATCAATTTCTCAGCTTCTTGTTTATCAACACATCTCAACAAGACCATGTCATAGTTCCTCTTGTATAGGATTCCTCCGTCCAAAAGGAATTTACTAGCCCATCTTCTCAAGGTCTTTTTATCACTGTTGGAAGCACCAGGTGGATATTCATGATGCTGCAAGAACTGTTTGATATTATAATACCAAGGTTTTCCATTATTCACATCTTCATCAGCCTGATCTGGCATATTTTCAATAGTAAACACATGAGCGGGTCTATCAAGACGTTGCACTTTGATTACGAGCACATCATTCCAGTGGTTCACACGAAACATGGAAGATAAAGTAGCAAGCGCATCAGCCATCTGGTTTTCATCCCGAGGGATATGGTGCAACTCAACCTTGGTAAAGTATGTCAACAGACGTCTCGCATAGTCACGGTAAGGGATCAGCTTCTCATGATGAGTCTCCCATTCACCTTTTATCAGATTAATGACAAGCGCAGAATCACCATAGACGTCAAGGTGTTTAATCCTCATATCAATGGCCTCTTCAATGCCCAAGATGCAGGCTTCATATTCAGCCACGTTGTTCGTGCATTCAAAAGTTATTCGAGCCGTGAAAGGAATGTGGTGCCCCTGCGGAGTCACAATAATGGCTCCAATCCCTTTACCATAAGCATTGACAGCACCATCAAAGACTAACCCCCATTCGTTATTGGGATCCGGCCCTTCATTGATCAGTGGTTCTTCACAGTCTTTTGCTTTTAGATACATAATCTCTTCATCAGGGAAATCAAACTTAATTGGCTGGTAATCATCAAGAGGTTGACAAGCAAGATGCTCAGCAAGGATACTTCCTTTGATTGCTTTCTGAGCCTTATACACAATATCATATTCAGACAACAGCATTTGCCAACGTGCAATCTTTCCAGTAACAGCAGGCTTTTCAAAGATGTACTTGATTGGATCCATTCGGGATATCAACCAAGTTGTGTGATTCACCATATAATGACGCAGGCGTTTGGCAGCCCAAGCTAAAACACAACAAGTCTTTTCAAGCATTGTATACCGAGTCTCACAGCCGGTGAACTTCTTGCTCAGATAGTAGATAGCATGTTCTTTCTTTCCGGTCTCGTCTTGTTGACCGAGAACACAACCCACGGAATCATCTAACACTGACAGGTACATAATCAAAGGCCTTCCTTCCACTGGCGGGACAAGGATAGGTGGTTCCAACAAGTATTCTTTGATGCTATTGAAAGCTTCCTGGCATTCATCATTCCATACAACGGGCTGATTCTTTCTGAGCAATTTGAAAATTGGTCCACAGGTAGTGGTCATGTGAGATATAAATCTTGAAATATAATTCAGGCGTCCGAGGAAACCTCTGACTTGCTTTTCAGTTTGAGGGGCCGGCATCTCTCTAATGGCTCGGACTTTGTCAGGATCAACTTCAATGCCCCTTTGACTGACAATGAAGCCTAGCAACTTTCCAGATCTTACACCAAATGTGCACTTGTTGGGATTCAACCGCAGCTTGTACTTTCTTAATCATTCAAACATATTTTCCAAATACACAACATGCTGCTCTTCATCACTTGACTTCACAATCATGTCATCAACATATACTTCAATCTCTTTGTGAATCATATCATGAAACAGAGTAGTCATACCCCTTTGATAGGTAGCACCGGCATTTATCAAGCCAAACGGCATCACTTTATAACAGAACGTTCCCCATGGAGTGATGAAGGACGTCTTTTCTCTATCTTCAGGTGACATCCGTATTTGGTTATAGCCAGAGAAACCATCCATAAAGGAGAACACTTTGGATTGAGCAGTACTGTCAACGAGCACATCAATATGAGGCAATGGGAAGTTATCTTTTGGACTAGCTTTATTCAGATCTCTGTAATCAACACACATTCGAACTTTCCCATCTTTCTTCGGTACTGGTACAATGTTGGCAATCCACTCAGGATATTCAGCTGTCATGAGGAAACCCGCATCAATTTGCTTCTGCACCTCAGCCTTGATCTTAAGAGCCATGTCTGGACGAGACCTTCTCAACTTCTGTTTGACAGGAGGACATTCAGGTCTTGTCAGTATCCGATGTTCCACAATCTTGGGATCTAGACCCGGCATATCTTCATAGGACCATGCAAAGACATCTGGATAATCATGGAGAAGCTGAGTGATCTTTTTTTTCACCTCTGGCTCAAGTGCAGCACCAATCTTGATCTCTCGCTTGTTCTCTTCAGTACCCAGGTTGATAAGCTCAATCTCTTCCTAGTGAGGCTGAATGGCTCTCTTTTCTTGCTCAAACAGTCGAGTGATCTTGTGGTATTTCTTCATCATCTTCCTCATCTTCAGCTTCATATACAGGGAATTCAAAATTTGGAGGAACTATAGGGTCACTGTGTTCAACGGGTTTATTGTGGTTCAATCTGCATAATATGATTGGGATTATTTTAGAAAAAATGTTTTTCATGCAGATTTTTGAAATTAATAAGAAAATAAAGACGTTTTGGTTCTTTCTGGCATTACCATTATTTCCAAGAAAAAGGCACTAAAAAGTACAAAAATAAAGAGTCGCGGAAAAGACGACAACTTTTATTGATAACGGCAATGCCGAAACAAACATGCCCTTACAAGTCACTTTCGCCTTGGGCAGAGCGAAAGGATTGTTATTTTGAAAACAAAGAAAAGCATGAGCAACACGACACATTACATGGAAGCATGCATGACTAAAGGAACATCAATGGCCTCCCAATTTCTCACAATGCCTCCTGGTACAACAAACGTAGGCACACAACTACTTTCAGCAGCATCTTCAGCAATAGCATTGATAAACCCAGCACTATATAAAGTTCCTGTTGAAATGCCTGAGGTCGGGGAGAACCCAAGGCCCTCTTTACGCTTGTTTTCCAAAATATGTATCACTTTGCCCCAGCCAGCAGCTTGCCCTTCTTAAACAGCTTTCTGGGCGTCTTTCAATGAAGCCATACTAGCACTAGCTCTCCGGGGTTCTGCACCTTCAACAGTCAAGCCTTGAAATGACGTCCCTTCAGCGGACCCTGCTTCAACACAAGAGAAAGATGACACTTGGCTAACCAAATACGCCTCTTCACCATGTACAGTGACAAGCTTACCATTCCTCACAAACTTGAGCTTCTGGTGCAGAGTAGAAGTTACTGCCCCAGCGTCGTGAATCCACGGTCTTCCGAGGAGACAACTGTAAGAAGCATTGATGTCCATGACCTGGAAAGTGATATGGAACGTCTCAGGACCAATGGTAATTGGCAGATCTACTTCTCCAAGAACATCTTTACGAGATCCGTCAAAAGCCTTGACCAAATAACTGCTTCCCCTTAGAGAAATTCCATGATGACCCAACTGTCTCAATGTAGACTCAGGCATGACATTTAAGGATGATCCAGTGTCCACCAGCACATTGGATATCATGTCAGACTTACAGTGCACTGAGATGTGCAAAGCTAAGTTGTGGTATTTCCCTGCTTCGGGGAGCTCATCGTCACCAAACCCCAAGTTATTGCAGGCAGTGATGTTACCCACTATTCCATTGAACTGATCCACAGAGACTTCATGATCAACATAGGCCTGTTCCAGTACCTTCATTAACACTTTCCTGTGAGCTTCTGAGCTCAAGAGTAGAGACAAGATGGATATTTTTGACGGAGTTTGCAGCAGTTGGTCCACAATCTTATAGTCGCTCTTTTTAATAAGCCTCAGGATTTCGTCCAGATTAGACTCTTCAATAGACTAGCCTGATGGGCCGGCGTTCTTGTCAACAGGAGGAGCAACTGGTGGAGTTATTATAGCAACAGGTGTAACCACCTTCTTTTGGAACAAAGGTGGACGGACCTTTCCGCTTCTCAGAGTTGTAACTTCTCCATCAATGTTATCAACCGTAGCTGGGGATACCAGAGGCACTTCTACCCCATTCTCAACCATAGTTACATCATACTTGTAAGGGATTGCCCTAGTAGAGGCATAAGATACCGGGCCAGGTAACCTGATTACTAAGGGTTCAACATTCCTTGCCTGTGGCACACCCCCAGTAGGAGAATCATGAAATACTGGCACAATCACACAAACATAACTGGCAATTAAGTGTTTATCATCCATTAGGCTCTGTATATCATCTTGCACCACACAACAACCCATAGGATTTTGAAGACATTCTAAACAAGAAGCATGATCGTGATTAAACAAAGAAGCCTGGCAAAGTTTGACATGTAGCAGTACCAAAGGAGTAGCAACATTACGGACATCTAAAGTGGGAGCTTCTCGAGAAACACGAACTCCTTCGGAAGCCCCGATCATGTTAACAGCAGCATGGTTTGGAAGTGGATTGTCAAGAACATGAGGAACACTATTTTCAAAAGTCAACCGTCCTCTGTCTATTAGGTCCTTTACAACATACTTCAGAGCATAGCAACCTTCAACATCGTGGCCTTGAGCGCCTTGATGGAATTCACATGTGAGGTCCTGTCGGAACCTGGGAGGCAATGGCGTAGGCGGAGGCTTGCCTGGTCTGGTGACGCAGTGGCCTTTAGCGAGTAGAGTTGGGAGCAGATCAGCATACCGCATTGGTATTGGTGGAAAATAAGTCCTGGGTCGAGGACCCTGTTGTTGTTGTTGTTGCTATTGAGCAGGAGGCTGCTGTTGTACTTGCTGAGCAATGGCATTAACGGGCACTGGTGGTTGACCCGGTGGTAGAGGATATTGCTGGTAGAATGGTGGGAAGAAAGGATGTTGAGAGTACTGCATATATTGGTAGGGCAGAGGTAACTGAGCAGCAGTTGTAGACTCGTTACCAGATACCATCCCTACTTCGGATTCTTTCTTCTTATGGTGGCTGTTACCATACTTCTTAGGTGCACTAGCTGAAGATTCCCCCTTTTCAAGAACAATGATGCCTTCTCTGACAGCCTCCTCTAGACGAGTTCCCATGGTAACCATGTCGGAGAAGTTATTTGGTGCAGAAACTATCATTCTTTCAACATATTCCTTCTTCAAAGTTTTCAGGAATGTTTGTGTCAGTTCTTCCTCATCAAGCCGAGGAGAAACACGGGCAGCTGCCCCTCTCCATCTCTGAGCATATTCACGGAAGGTTTCATCTGTCTTCTGAGATAAAGACTTAAGAGAATCTCTATTCGGCTTCAAGCGGATGTTGAACTCATAATGATTTTCAAAAGCAGCAGCGAGTTCCTCAAAAGTATGGATATTGTCTTTGCTTAAACCAGTGTACCAGTCTGCCGCATCTTCCATCAAGCTATCCTGGAAGCAGTGGATCATCAGCGCATCATTATCTGCGTAGTTGGCCATCTTTCGGACGTACCGAATGACATGGCTATGTGGACAAGAAGTTCCATTGTATTTGTCAAAATCTGGCACTTTGAACTTCTTAGGAATCTCAAATCGGGATACTAGGCATAGATCACGAGCCTTAGCAGAAACATCGTTCTCACGGCTAGCTTTGACCTCACAGAGTTCTCCAGCCAGCTCTCTTAACTGTTTTCTCATAGCCTCCATTATAGGGTCTTGTCCACGCGGAGTGTCAACATCGATTACTTGTTGCACGGTGTGTACAATAGGATCGGTAACAACAGTAGTTACTTGAGGCATAGAGGTAGATGTAGAAGCGAAAGTTGTCATAGGAATATGTCCTTGATTGCCAATACCAGAAATACCAGCCGCAGTATTAGGAGCATAGAAAGCTGAGAGTCCATAAGGGCGTCCATTGGGCATAACAAACCGAGCATCAGAAACCACAGTAGACAGTGGGATGGATGGAATCATTTCAGTAGAAGCCGGAATAGATGTGGCTGGTTGTTCTTGCGCAGCCATCAGAGTAGACATAGTGTCATGAGCCTTAGCCAAGTCTTCTTTCATAGCAGCCAATTCGGCACGGAGCTGAGCATTCTCTTCTTCAAAGTTAGCCATGTTTCTTCTCTTGTACAATCTTGTTTGATGAACTCTATCTGGTTGGTAAACCTTATGAGCACGAGCCACTTTTCAGACTGCGGCAGAAGAACCAGGAGGCAATGAGCACGAGGGAAGTCTTTTGTGACTAATGAATGCATATGATGCATGAGATGTGTAGATGCGTATGCAAAAAAAGACTCTTTTTGTGTTATCGAAGGGTTTTTAGACAAATTAGAAAGTTGTAAACATTACTAAGCAAACTGAAACATTTAAACATCACAAGGTCTTACAAGATAACTCCCTTTGAAATACTAAGCCAAGGGATAGACTTTGAAATGTAAATCAACAATAACAACTGGAAATAACAACAGGAAACAGAAATCCTCAAGCATAGGAAGTGGAAGCATCATCCTCAGACTCAGACTCGGACTCATAACTGCAGTATCGGGCATAGAAATTACGGGCACCCCTAGCCCTCTTGGAATCTCTCATAAGCAACTTATCCTTTTCTTCAATTTCTTTCCGAGCTTTAGCCAGCTCTTTCTTCAATGTCAGAACCTCATGAGTCTTCTGTTCATCTTTTCCATCCAAAGTCATGATCAAATTCTCAGCCTCATAGTATCTAGTCTTCCACTGATGCTTCTCTCGGCTCTCCATAGCTAGATGCTCCTGATACATCTCTTGAGTAGGTGGGAGTAGAGGCAAAGGCATGGTTGGAATAGATGCAGACACATATCTCATGGCCGGGTAAGCCATGCCAATCTTCTCGGCCTGGTTTATCACCCACTGAGTATAGGCCTCATGAGCAACACCAGACCTCACACCCATATGCTTCACCTCTTTCTTCCGAAGCTTAGACCAAGCCTCTATGAAATCTTCTCTTATTCCTGTGGGTGCATTGGAGTAGTGGAAGAAGTAAGGAGATGTAGCAAGATAGATAGGCTTCTCTTTCATCGGGAAACCAAATTGTCGCAAGGCGAGCTCCGGGTTATAGTTGATTCCACCCCGGGTACCAAGAAGAGGTACATTAAGAAACTTCCCACCACCGAAGATGATTTCTTTGACTCTAGCAGCGGGAGTGAGCCAAACCACTTCATTAGGGGTGAGAGCCATGATCCTCTGTGAAATAGTCCAATTCTCTGGATTATCATGGAAAGACTTCAGAAGGTGCGAAATAAACCACCTATAGAGGATAGGTACACAGCAAAGAATGTATCCACGACCCTTGCCGGATCGATCGTGAATAGCATGGTATGTGTCAGCTAGCAAGGTAGGAACCGGATTCTTGGAGTGGAAGATCATAATAGCATTCATGTCCACGAAGTCATCAAGATTCGGGAAGAGAATAAGCCCATAGATGAGTAGTGCAAGAATAGCCTCGAGAGTGTCCTGACAAGTGGTTTTGAGGTTGGCTTTCTCAAGTAAATACTCCAAAGTGAACCCTAGGATGTGAGCCTTAGTGACAAGATTCTTGGAGACATCGGTGGTCTTGAGATGAAGATCACGGGCAATAACCAAAGGAGTAGGAGGATTCTCAAGTCCCGCGAAGGGTACCCCCTGAGCAATAGATAGATCCATCAAGCAAGAATAAGCCTCGAGTATGGGCACTAACTGAAAGTCGGGAAAAGTGAAGCACTGATAGTCCTGATCATAGAATTGCACTAGAGTGTGCACAAGCTTTTCATCCACATTAGTCCGGAGAAGAGTAAGTAAGGCCCCGTAACGATGTCGGAAACCGGTCGGATCCTTGATATTGAGTGCCAAATCTCTCAAACTAGCCAAATCCACTTCCTTGAACTTGTAGGACTTAGTCTTCCCCATTCCTACAATGTTTACAAATTCAATTCGTCTAAGCCCTTCGATAAATGCATGGAAAAAAGTTTATGCATGTATTCATGTATGCATGATCACATTCAAGTACGGAGAAAACATGGAGTGTTGGAATTCAAAGTCAAGGAGTCATGGGTGGACACGGTGTCCGGTGAATCTAGGGTTTTGGATAATAGTAACCGGGTTCTAAAAAAGTTCCCAAGTTGCAACCTCTCCGACGTATATCATGGTGCCACGAGACAAACACTCACTCCATGATTATCCGTAAGAAGGTCTAACTTGAGTGTAGCATCACGTGACGACTAAAATTCGATACAACACTCGGTTTAACCTCCGCACTACATCCTAGAAAATGGCCATGGATGGGTTTGGTTATCTACGGTTCATAGCGTCATAGAACAATTAGAAGTAAAGTGCCTAAACGCGACAACACGCGCCGACAACATCACCCCCAAAATGCCTCAGCTATGTGGGATTGATCGCATAATCCAATACACGAGGCAACCCTCGGAATGAATTGTCGATTATATCCCCCCTAAATCCTAAGTTCACTCAGCCTGGGTGTAGGACTTTTGATATTCTCACCCCACACGTTTGCAAGAATTTAAGCATTTATTCACATAGGAAAGCAAAAAGAAGCAAGTAAAAACGAAAGCGCAAGCGTGGAAATAAAGACTAGGCGTAACTCTCGAATCTCCCCAGTGAAGTCGCCAGTTGTTTTATCTTGGTTTTTCGGGTGTCAAACATTGATTAAGTTTGAACCTTTTTAACCTTTGATATCTCATTTTTTCTTGGGAAGGGAAAAATAAGAAAACCCCTTGAGAATCGAGGTCCGGGAGTTGTTTTCGCTACGGGAAGGTGTTAGGCACCCATAACGACTATAGTATCCTATAGGAACCGTCTTTACTTTCCACGCGAGCGCTTTATTTTTAAATGCTATTTGAAAAATGATATTTACACCTAAGAGTTTACTAAGTGAAGAATTAGAGGGAGAAGAAGATGTTTGTATTTTTGTTTTATTGGACTTGGAGAGGTTTTGGCCTCTTGCCTACATACCCTTTTAAGGAATCAAACTCCATGTAGTTCTCTTCCAAAAAAAATGTTTTTTGTTTTTGTTGGTTGATTTTAATTTTGAAAATGGAACTTTGAAGAATAAGAGAGAGAGGCCTCAAGGGCATAAGATTTGGAAAATGTGAGATAGAATTAGTTATTTTGCAAAAAAAAGTCTAAGTATGATTAAAGTTCATTAAGGTTTTTGTTTAAGAAAATAAAGGGAAAATCAATGGAATTTTGATCCCAAGGTTTATTTAGAAAAATATTTGAGTGAAGTTGTTCATGTTTTTTTTGGAAAAAGAGAATTTTTCTAAGTACCGCGATTCTTAAGCATACATTCCCTAAACATACATCTAAAGTAACCATGTGATATGTGTGCATGTGTCGGTGCTTGTGTCGGTGTACATCATTAGAGTCCATTGTCATTTACATATGCCCTAGTTTACATGCTGTGGTCTTGCAAGAAATTAAAAACATAAAGAAAAATTACAAAATTCCTAGGTCTTTACATCCTAATTCTTTGCAAGAAATGTAAATTGCAAGAAATATAAATCTAAAGAGATGGGATGAGAATGCTATGAATGAACTATGGTTGAGAGGGTTAGTGACATAATATGGCATAATAGGATAGAAATTATAAACAACAAGAACATTAAACAAAAGTAGCAAGAACTTAACACAAAAAAGGGGACAAAACTCTTAACAAAATATACCTAAAATTTGTCATAATATCAAGACAAGTATATGACCTATAATTCCCATATCATGACAATTTTCAAGGGTTTTTATCACTATCAATAATATGAGAATTATAAGAACACATTCAAGTCAAGAATCATGATATACTTTAGACATATTTGACACTTAATTTTCACAAACAATATCCACATAACTTGCAACACAAGAAATCAACAAATTGCATTCACAAACAGTAAAAAAGGACCCAAATTAGAGACAAACATATCACAAGATTGCACATCAAATGTCAATATCAAATTGACAAAATATCATATCAAAACATAGTAAAAATTCACAAGAAAAAACAAACAAATCACAAGTGACATCAAGCATATTTTTTATCAATTTTAATATGTAAAACATTCACAAAAATATCAAGAAACACATTAAAAACACATAGGAAATTTTCTAGGATTTTTATCAAAGTTTTTTAGGCAAGCAGGGGGTGCAAAAAATAGAACACAATATTCAAATAGTAAAAATACAAGCAAAAACGAAATCCATAGCAAGCATAAGCCCAGGCCCAAAGGTTGAAATGGATCTGGATCATCCAAACGCATCAGGGGCGTTGGATTGATCCAGATCAAGCTTAACCTAGATCTAACGGTGGCAACTCAAGGTTCAGGGGTGAACCAGACTGGTTCAGGTGAACCGGTCTGGTTCAAACCCCTTTATAAGCATAAGAGGTCGGTTCAACCTCATTTGCTTCCTTCATTTCTCTCTCTACACCTAAACGCTCTTCCTTCTCTCTAAGATTTCCGATCATCTTCTCCGGCGGATTTGACCACCGCCGGTGAAGATTCCGGTGACGGAACCCTAACTTCTTCGATCTACACATCTTTCTACTCGTTTTTTCACAACGAACACAAATTTCAAACTGTAAATCACAAAAACTCCATGAATCACTGTAGATCAGACCTAAACTTTTACGGTTTCAAAACGTTTTGGATCTTGAAACTTTTTTTGAAGAAAACAGTTTAAAATGCTTCGATCTACACTGATTTAAGCATGAAAAGCACTTGTAAACGGCAGAGCATGGAATTTCGAAAGAAGGAGAAGAATATGAGGGTTTACCTGCTGGAAATCGGAGATTCGAGCAAAGGAACGTGAGAAAATGTTATGATGCTTTCTTCTTGCCTCTGGTGAACTTCTTGATTCAAACTTCAAAAATAAATCGAAGTTTCTTCGTCTTCTCAGTCTTCGTCTTATGCTTCTTCTTTGTGAATTTGTCGAACTGGTTCTTTCCTTCGATTCCTCTTCTTCTCACCTCTTCGTCTCTGTGATCACACTGGTTCGTCCTTGAGATGGATCGGTGTTGGAATTGCAGAGATCGTAGTTCGATGATGAAGATTCACTTTGAATCTCTGAGAACTGCGAAACAAATTGTTTTAATTCGAACTGTTTTGATTACGTAGTTGTTGGATTGAGTTTTGTGTGATGAAATTGATAAGGATTTGTGATGAATTGGTGTGGATTTGTGTTCTGGAAAATTAGGGTTCATGATTTGGGGATGAAGTTCTTTATGAACTTCATCGTGTTCTTGGTGAGTTTCTGGGTTTGATTTTTCAATCCTGGAGAGAGAATGTGAAGTCTGTTTGTGTGAGTTGGCACTTAGTGAATGGTGAATCTGACATTTGTGCAGTGAATGCTCCTTTTATAGGCTGCCATGTGGCCTCTGACCCAATGAATAGCTGACACGTACACTGGACTTTACCTTGGACTAAACTTGGCTTAAGGACCTTCCTGCAATTTTCGAAAGTACAGGGACCAAACTGCAATTTTGATAAACTGGACTAATATGCAATTTTTAATACTAAAGGACCAAAATGTAAATTGAAAAAGAATTTTAAAGAAAAATAAAATGAAAAGAAGGACTAAAGTGTAATTTTTAACTCTTGAAGGACTGAAATGCAAATAATAATAAAATTGGAATAAAATTGGTAAATTGGAAAAAACGTAAAGTGAAACCAATAAAAAACACAAAATGGACTAAAATGAACCAATTACATAAATGAGGTACTTCAAAGTAACCTCTCTCTGTCAAATTTTTGTGTGAAATGACCAAAATACCCCTAGGGACTAAAATGACTCAAAATGACTCAGATGCAAGCTTTGGAATGGATTTTAACATGGAATAGAAGCAAGAGTTTATTCAGACCAATCGAAAAGACTCAGAGACAGTTTTTAGGGATTAAACAGAGTTTTAACATTGGAAATGACTAAAATGCCCTTGAGGACTAAACTGACTCAAAATGTCTCAGATGCAAATTTTTTTTTTAAAAGGGATTTTGACATGAATTAAATCAAGGACTTATACAAACAACTTGAAATGACTCAAAGACAATTTTCAGGGATTAAAATGAAGTTGGACACATGGAATGACTAAAATACCCCTTTGTTATGAATTTTGCAAATAATATTGAAATAAAGTGCAGAGAAACATGCAATTGATCAGAGACAACTTCAAAATGACTTGACATGCAAGAAAAACATTTGGATGGTTTTAAATGTAAGAAGACATAGACAAATTCACAGTTTGAAAAGATTTTTGAGGCAAAATTGGAAGATAAAGCAGGGTAAAATATCAGTGTAAAATAATAGCAAATTGGCAATCTTTCAAGAGTAATAGACACATATCAGAGGAAAGACATTTTTGAGCAAGTATTTTTAGGTCCAAAATTAGGGTATAACACCTGTCTGTATGGATGGGTAGATGTTGTGCAGGAGTATTCCGATTGCGGTGAGTGCTTGGATAGCTGGAGTTAGCCTCCACTATCATTTTGGAGTTTATTCTAGGGCTCTGATTAGGTCGAGTCGGTGTCCCTTTACTTTTGTTGGATTTTATTTATGTCGAGATGTACTCATTGTTGAGACTTTGGAGGAATTTATATCGATGTTGATGATTGGCCATGGCATATGTATTGTTTTGATTTGGAGATGTATGATTATATCCGCTGTGACTGATGAGATATTATTTATATATATATATATATATATATATATATATATATATATATATGCATGACTGTGGTTATTTGGATGAGACGTAGCACCTATTTCTTGAATATTTGTTATATTCGCGTGTTTTATCGCTTTAATAGAAATAGGGCGTTACATTGTCATAATTGAATATGTGACTTGGTGAATTTGTGCATGGGTAGAATTTGGTGAATGTGTGATTGTGTGGATTGGTGTATATGCACATTGGTGGATTTTGTTGATGATTGTGAATAATTGAACTATGCTCTAATTGCATGTCTTACTTGCTTGTGCTTATACACTTGGTGAACCTATTTGATGATAATTAATTTGATAATAATGATGTGGTGATCTCTTTGATGATGATAATTACTTGCTTGTAATTTTAAAATGATGAATTGTACTTGTTGAGTTAAGCATGCTAGATGAGTAATGAGGTGAGTAATGTTTTCATTAATTGATGTTGATAAATGTTGAACTCTTGTCGATGACTTGATTAAAGATTAAATATGTATGTTATGCTAAGATAATAATGTGATAGCTTGAGGTGCAAGTAATGGGGAATAATAATCATGTGTTGCTAGTATTCTAGGAGGGATGGTTATGTATATGTGATATGTATGAATCCTTGAATGCTTATGTTTTCATATGTGGATTATGATTGATGTAAAGCTTACCCCCAGTGGTTTTGACCGCCTACCTGTCTGTATGGATGGGTAGACATTGTGCAGGCGTAGTTTGCTTTTGGTGAGTGCTTGGATAACGGGAGCTATCTCCGTTATCGTGTTGGAGTCGTAGGTTTAGACTCTGATTAGGTTGTCGGTGTCTTTATGTTGTTGTTGGATCCTGTTTATTTTGCTGAGAATTGCCCATTTGTCGGGACTTGGAGGATTTTATATGATGTTGTATTGTTGACCATGGCATGTATATTTGGAGATATATGATTTGTATCCACTACGACAGTTGAGATATTTTATATATGCATGATGTTTTGGATTTTGTGAGACGCAGCGTTTGAATAATTATTTTATTCGCGTGTTTTATCGCTTTAATAGAAATAGGGTGTTACAAGTAGGTAATTGAAAAATACTCATCACATACGACGGAATAGCTTGCAAAACGGACTTAATCATAACTTCGTGCCCAGCTTTTGATAAACACTTACTACTCCAAGAATTAATTTTCTGCCACACACGATCCTTAATATAAGCAAAAGTAGAGTTATGATTCCTTCCAATCATAGAAGGCATCCCCAAGTATTTACCTGTACCTAGAACAACTCTGACTCCTAGAATAGCCGCAAGAGAGTTCCTCAAAGGCTCAGACACATTACGACTACAGAAAATTTCAGATTTAGGTAAACTGATAGCCTGCCCATAAGCCGTCTCATAATTCGAAAGAATGTGCTTCATAACATGGGCTTGGTCTTCCTCCGCTTGAAAGAAAAGAAAATAATCATCCGCGAAGAGTAGGTGGGATATGGCAGGAGCCCCACAACATATCCGAGTGCCTAAAATAGTACCCCTATTTTCCGCATCCGTAATAAGCGAAGACAAACCTTCCGCACAGAATAAAAAGATACGGAGAGAGGGGGTCCCCTTAACGAAGGCCTCTACCTGGGATAACAGGTCAAACTGATTCACTATTAACAAGAACAGAATAATCTACTGATTCTACACACATACTCATCCAGTGGATCCACCTATTATCAAAACCCATTTTGATCATAACCTCTCGGAGATAATCCCAATCCATTCTATTATAGGCTTTACTAATAGCAAGCTTTAAAGCAACATAACGATCATTACCACGAGTTTTGGTTTGCATAAAGTGAATTACCTCTATTGCGGCCATAGCATTATCAAGAATGGAACGACCAGGAACAAAGGCGGATTGGTTGTCAGAAATGCAATGAGGAAGAACAACCTTCAATCTGTTAGGAAGAACGTTGGTTATCAACTTATAAAGAACATTGCAAAGTGCAATCAGACACCAATCCTTCATACATGTTTTCCTATCGCCTTTAGGAATGAGAGTAATATTTGTGATATTTAAATCTGGAGGAAAATGACATGTATCAAGCCAAGCACAACATTCTTTAAAAATATCATCACTACATAAATTCCATAAATGTTGGTAAAAAGCCAGGATTATAACCATCAGGGCCGGGGCATTTATCGGGATGCATGGAGAACATTGCGTCACGAAATTCACACATGTTGAAAGGAGCCGTGAGAAGCTCATTGTCATGTGCGGATATACATTGACGGACAACGTCAATAACGAGATGGGTAACATTACCTTGCTTCTGAAAAAGCTCAACAAAATAATTTCTAGCCACTTCTTGCATGCCGCGACAATCAGTGATTTTATTCCCCTGATTATCATCAAGAGATATAATTCTATTTACCTTTTTCCTAGCAGTTGCGGAAGCATGAAAAAAAATTGTGTTTCTATCACCGTCTTTGTACCAATGTGTTTTTGCTCTCTGTTTCCAATAAGCATCATCTTGAGCGAGTAACCGTTGCATTTTCTTACGCAATTCTATCAATTCAGCTTGCATCGTACTTGTATTATTACCACGAAGAAGCTTCAGTTGACGATGACAATCCTCAATCTCGGATTTCAACTTGCGGCAATGGGTGTTGCTCCAAATAGAAATATCATTTGCACAAGCGGACAATTTAGGAATAATAGAATCAGTTGGATGCAAATTCCAAGAATCAGTTACTACTTCCTTAAAACCCGGCTCCAGCTGCCACACATTTTCGTATCTGAATTTGCGAGGAGGAGCAAGAGGCCGAGACACATAACAACGGTGCAAGAGAAGACGGTAATGGTCAGAAACCGGAGCTGCAAGATTTTCCAACAGTGCATTCGGAAATAGATTAAACCAAGCATTATTAGCAAGGGCTCGATCTAACCTTTCCTCAACCGCACGAGGTGTCCCCAAGCTTTTAAACCAGGTGAACGGATAACCTTCCACAGGAACATTAGATAGACCAGAGTCAAGAACAGTTTGACGAAAGCTGTTTATTAACCATTGCGGTCTTGTAGCACGTCCTCTTTTTCACTGTTATCCATTATATCATTGAAGTTTCCAAAAATACACCAAGGACCTGCATATTGTTCAGACACACTACGGAGGAAATTCCACGCTGCTCGCCTACGTTGCCCATTGGGGTAGCCGTAGTAACCGGTAAGCCTCCAAGAACCAAGAGTAGAGTTAACAATTTCAACAGTAATATGGTTATTAGAATAATTCACCAAATTGCAATTTAAAGAAGACCGTCAAAAAAGAACAAGACCCCCGCTTCTACCGGTGCGATCTACAGAAATGCAAGAATCAAAACCAAGAACATAACGAAAAGCTTCAATTTTATTTCGGTGGTCTAACGTCTCGCTTAAGAATAGAAAAGGTAAACACACATACGTAAAACAAAATCATCGGATGTGAGTGGAGATATTAAATTTGATGAATAAGTTAGCTTCGAAAATAACAGTTTTGGGGAGAAAAAACCATTCATAGCTCCACGAGCGGTTTTTTCTTGTGACCACCATGGTTACATGATCTTGAGGGCCAAATTAGTTTTATCGGACCCCAAGGTGGACGGGAAAGGCTTAGGTTTAAGGTAAGTAGAGGGGCTGATTTAGATGTAAGCTCAACAAGGTTTCCCTGATTCTACGTATCCCTAATGATTTTAGGGAATCAGCTTACGTAGTTCTAGTTCGGTATGAATTTAGGACTTAGGTTTTACTATTTTGGGTGAGGAGTGCATTTATAGATTGGTAGGCAACCTCTTTTCCTAGCCAATGGAGCCTCTCTCTTGATTTGTTATACGAGTTAGTTGGCATGGTTGTTCTTATCTCATAGCCGGTGCTGAGCTTTATTGTTTATTGATCATCCAGGTAGTGAGACTTATCTAACTTACTCGTCCCATAAAATTCATATTTCTTATGACGATCCACGACTCCCAAACACAAAGTCTATAAGGCTAAAGTGGTTAAATGACTTGTTTCTAATGCGTTCATCTGGTTTAGTCGTCCCTTTAAGGCTATATATTCTGCCGGTCTAGGTGACATGGTGAGCTTGTAGTGAGAATTCATATTAATATTAATGGGTAAATTACCTGCATAAAAATATATGAATTTTCCCCGTCTTATTATCTCTATATTTTTTTTGTCAACACCTCTCTATGTTTTATGTGCACTATTTTTAAAATAATCACATGATCAGTTCTAAAATAATGTTAAGATTATATTAAGATCATAGCTTTTTCCATAATATTGTCTAAATATATTTTTCAAATAATGTTAAGATCTTCTTAGTGATAAAAAGATATGTTCAGAGCCTTTAAACTTCCATAATGTTGGGCCAGTCCTGCGAGAGAACCTCTGTAAACTAAGGTATATGCTTTGAATTTTCAAGTGTGTGATTCACAATCCAACACGTGAATGCAACCTCAGAATCTCTTGTCCTTTAGTTGCACTTGAGCAGTAATGTTACGTGCAGAGTGCTAGAGGGCAGGGCACGTTCAGCTTAGAAAAGTGTTTTTTTTTTAAAAAAAAAAAAAAATTACGACAAAGAGATGTTAGTGGCCACAATTTGTTCTAATTTTTTTCTATTTTTAAATTAAAAAAATTGTGCAAAAAATGTCTTACTTTTGTGGGTCCGTCTATAAATGCCTAATTATGGATACATTGAGTTTGAGTTTGATGAAATCTATTATTAAATGTAATCGATTTTTCTTGATTGGGTGTATTATAGGACGACTTTTATGTCAAATCTAAATAAACTCTTTTTATTTATTTTTTTACTTTTTACTTTTTATTTGTTTGGTCTTCGTGTTATATATACTAGATTTTTCACTCGTGCTCCCGCACGGGTCATATATAGTAAGAACCATGAACTACTTGATCTATATAGGACATAAATTGTATTATAAAGGACGTTGACCTAACAAAATATCATCTCGAATCATGTTGACGCGGTTTAATAAAATAAAATGAATATGTAAATGTTAATAAGGTGTTTGAAAACAGCAAACATACACAATCACCAAAATGAGCACATACCAATGCATCAACAATGGCATTACATATATAACCCAAAAAGACTGGGACTCCTTGTTGTTGTAACAATGTTAGGCCTGATTGGTCTAAGTGTATGATGGCATTAGTTGTAGTAGCCATAAGCAGAATGAGAAAGAGCATACATTAAGTCTTGAACAATGTAACAACGCATATTATGAAAGGATTACAAACAGAAAACAGCTCCAGATGACGAACAATCTGAAAAGGAATAAAAAAGTCGAAAAGTTTGTCAGGGGTGAGTGTGGATTTTAGCAGACATGACTTGAATTAAAATTGGTGGAAACTTAAATATGAATAGGATAGCTGAACATACCAATGGTGACAATTCTTCTTTAGATTGACAACAGAACAATGCAGCCATGACTGTTCCTCCATTGTAAAAATGGTGAAAAAACTGCCAAAAAAACTGGATGATATTGAAAATACTCTGAAAAAACATAAAGTGGCAGTAATTCAGTTACAGTTCATCGGCCTCAATTAGTAACAGTGAATATTATTACAAAACTTACCATTCTTCAAGAAAAAGATGATATCTCATCTGAAAATTGTATCTCAACTCATGTTTAAGGTGTACACCAGAGTTTTGTGAAGCAATGCCATAAATCAAAAGCCCGCGTATTAATATACACACTTAGTATATGATAAACAAACTAAATTGACAACATATAGTTATTCATACAGGAAAAATGCGTTATGGAAATATCACCTGTAATTGATTCCATCGTCAAGCTACTATCAGGTATTGAATATCACACATTGCGAAGTACCTCCTTATATTTTCAAAGCCATTAAACATATAGCAATTTAATAAGCTGTGGGATTTGTCTTGTAACAACAGTGGCATGAAAGTCCTGTCAATTAGTTTCCAATTCATCTGCAATACAACAACAACCAAAGGGAAATCGAATTAGAGGCAATGGCATCTACAACATCACACCTAATTAACCATTAACATTAACATGCTTGAATATGCAATATGTCCTAAAAAAACAATAAGTAATATGCCATTCAATATCTACCATTGGACTTAGATAAGGTACCTTAGATATTTGATTCTGAATGACGCACAAACAACCAAGAACTTATGGTACATACTGAACTTAACCTGGAAAAACACATCAGCTACTAAAATTATAATTTGCAGCCTTGGAGAAAAACAATAACAATGTCAAATTCTGTTTATTATCGGTTCCGCAATTACCTATTTCATTGACAAAGTAGCATAGCAGTCAGACAGCAGGACTCATCACAAATTGCGGAAGACTTCTTTATAAACAACATTTGATGTAGAGTATTCATACAATTGCCATCCATTCTAATAGAGTGACATATAGCCTTTTTATCATTTGATGTCAATAGAATTTTCATGGCAAAAAATATCTATCATTAGTGATTCTTAGACATAAATAAGTAAGAACCCCTTACATTTCCATTGTATAGATATAAGAAAATGAATAACATATATCACGTTCAAATTATAATTTTAGCAAAAGATAATTAAAATATAAGCTCATGAACACTGGACACCTATGCAAATATGTGGGACATAAGCATCACAAAAAGGATACATGAAAATCAATTTGTGTCTTGATGATCAGCTGAGAAACCAAGATTAGAACCATAGTTTCAAGAAACTCTAACTAATGCATCAACTAAATAATTCTTACAGCTTTCAATAAATACTCTAGTGTTAGGTATTAAAGAGACCATATCAGTACAATCAAGATAATTTACAGCAAACTATATTCCAACCGAGCTAATGTTAATAAATATAGAACTATGTTCATCAAATAAATTACTTTCAACTAATTAATAAATTTGTGTAAGCCATCCCGATTTCTTGATTTCTTGTCATCACCGTCAGCATATACCACAAAAAAATAGTTGTATCCTACATTGGTAGTAGTAGTATAAAGCAAGAGCAAAGAAAAAAATAGTTGTATCCTACATTGGTAGTAGTATAAAGCAAAAGCAAAAGCAAAAGCAAAAGCAAAAGCAAAGCAAAATGGGTTTTGCCAATGAAGTAATATTACAAAGGTCTACTCAGCCAACAAACTGAAAACCATACAGATTTCTGCTGAAGCATAAAATACTTGTTGAAGAAAAAGAAACAGATAAGGGGAGATCACAAAAAAAAAAAAAAAAAAACTCACATTAAGAACTCTAGAAACAATTGATAAAACTGGATGCCTGAACTTCTTTTTAGAAATTGTTTCACTCAATGGTTCCTCATAAAACAGTGTATTTTGATCCAACTCTATCAACTTTCAAGTTAATTTCAAGGTTCCTTTAATTTATAGAATCAATATAGTTACAATTAATATTGAGAAGGTATCAAACCATTGCAAGAAGGAAGAAAAAAAAAGGACAGAAACTATACCAATTTAAGCTCTTAACATTGTTTACTTAACATGTAACATCATCATGTTGTGCGCTCCTCAACTCCTCCTTTAATAGCCTTCAAATTTGATTACATTCCTTCATAAAGAACAACTGAAATAAACAATTTGAATATAGTAAACATGCTTAAAAGTTAAGAGGGAAAGAATAGCAATGTTATCTACTTTAGTCATTTTTGCAAATAAAAAGTCATGACCAATAACTTCAACTTATATAATATAACAGGAACAAATATGTAGACAAAATTACACTAAAAAGCCTAGTGATGAAGTGACATCTGAGTCAATTAAATTACACTAAAAAAAACTCACATAAACTCTAACTAATGCATCAACTAAATAATTCTTACAGCTTTCAATAATAAATAGTCTAGTGTTAGGTATCAAAGAGACCATATCAGTACAATCAAGATAATTTACAGCAAACTATATTCCAACCGAGCTAATGTTAATAAATATAGAACTGTGTTCATCAAATAATTAATAAATTTGTGTAAGCCATCCCGATTTCTTGTCATCACCGTCAGCATATACCACAAAAAAATAGTTGTATCCTACATTGGTAGTAGTAGTATAAAGCAAGAGCAAAGAAAAAAAATAGTTGTATCCTACATAAAATTTGGAAAAAAATTCAAATTGATAATTATAAAATTTGGATGAGTGGCCAAGTTTTTTTTCAAGTTTATCACTCATCATCTCAGTTCAGTTTATTAAAGCAATCAAATCCTCTCAAGAAGAGAATGACAGGGCAAGAAGGGGAACAAAAACAGGCCCTGAAAACCTGAACACAACAGGGAAAAAAGCTTAGAAAAAGCAAGGACACCAAGGTGCACAGGCGCTCCAAATGGTATCCTCCCCAACCAAAGCACAGGAAACAACTGCTGCACAACCGAAGGCATACAACAGCAGCAACTAACTGCTACAGAAGCCCCCGGAAAAGGAAAAAACCCGAACCAAAGTCCCTACTTCAAACATACCTTTTAAAGAACGCTAATTTTTGTTTTACTTAGAACACTGGTAAATTACAATTACAAATTCATCTTCATAGATCTAACAAATACTCCTGTCAGTTTTTACTATCCTAATTAATATGATCTCCCAAAAAATAAGAACTTATTTCACCATTCTTCATGGTTGGAGAGTATTAGGCAGTATAAATACTTATTGATTCCAACATTCATGCAATATAAGAGTGAAGTAAAAACCACAGTATATTAGTCCTACAAAAGATATGAATGCAGGTTATGGAAAAAAAATTCATGGAAGATAATGGGATAAGCAAACCAAAGGAATTCAAGACTAAACCAACAAACTACATTTCTTCAACAAAAAAAACCAACAAACTACACAATTTTAACAACAAATCACTGAATAAATTAAAAACAAAATCAATAGGAAAGATGGTTACAAATAAGTTAGTCGGACTTTGATATGAAAATTCCTAGATTGACAAACAAACTAAACATCAACAATCATCATTTCCTTGATTTGTAAAAGAAAATTGAAAATGAAAGTGTAAGTTCGTCGCAAGTTATGGTCACTGCGGCAAGTCTTATATCTATAACCACCTTTCAAATAAACCTCGTTCTTAAGAGATCTATTAATATGGGTTTTGCGCAAACTTTTCTTGAAGGGCTTGAAGTAATTAGAATACAAACTTTGTTGTCATCTATTCTTCAACTTCTACAAACACATATATCTCATTTTAGTCAATAACAATCTCAACTAAAGGATAATAGTGAAAAATTAGAACAGAATTTTATGAGTAAAATAAACTCTCAAAATGGACAAAAACTATTTCAAAAGAGAAAAATCACACAGCAAAGGACAAAACCTCAGAATGATCAGAAGTACATTGGACATAAACTATAATTTCCTCACCACCAACTATTGCAAAAGAGAAAAATAAATTGAAACATTTTCTGTAGCAACCTTACCACAACTATTGTCGTCATTTTCTCAATTTAGAATTATGGTTACCGGTTATGCTTACAAATATGCAGATTGATGTATGAGGATCACATATAGTCAATAGTTCGATTATGATTATGACATCAAGTTCATTTTATTTGTGGCAGCAAGCAATACATGTCAACAATAACATTACCTTTACAACAATAACATCAATTCAACACCGCTTGTAAAGCACTCACAACCATTCATATCTAAAGCAATGAAGAAGTAGGTTAGGGACATAAATTAGAAAAATAAATATGGGAGAAGCATAACATAACATTCATATTAGAAAAATAATACTTTTTGATGATACAAATATTCAAAGTCAGTCGTTTGTACTAAAAAATTTCCCCTTTTGGAAAAATAATACTTGTATCATTGCATTAACTAACTATAAAGATACAATTGAGAGACATTCCCAGTAAAGGCATGTTGATTATTTTGTGAATAAAACAACAACACATAGTTAGAGGAAAATGTGAAGGAAGAAGTATTCTTACAATAAAATAGAAAAATCTCCTTCTTGTGCATGTAGAAAGCTCCTTTCCTCTCCATTAATGAATATAATTAGAAATCTGAAATAGTGAGAGATCAGAGAGACACGAAAAAGATTGGTAAAGAAAAATTGAAATTAGGGTTTGAAAGAAAAAAAATACAAAAACAAAAGGTAACCAAATATAAACAAATGAAGTATATCACAAACCTTATGCAAATACACTATTGCAGCCGCAAACCCCAAAATCTATCTACAAAACACAATTTCAATCATCAGACAAAAACAATAGAAGCAAAAACAACATAAAAGTAAGTATATAAAAAAGGAAATCGAAGAAGAAGGAGTGAAGAAGAAAAGTCACCGTTTTAGAGAATGTTATTTGTGGTTTTCGGGTCCTATTGATATTCCTTGAATTAAGAACTCTTGTTTTTGCCAGGGTTCTTGGTGTTAGCGGCGGAAGGAATCGGAACGGCGGCGATTGAATCGGAAACCATGGCTGAACAGTTGGGATTTGATTTTTGGGTTCTTGGTGTTAGCGACAGAAGGAATCGGAACGGCGGCGATTGAATCGGAAACCATGGCTGAATAGTTGGGATTTGATTTTTGGAAGAGATTCGCAAAAACCCTAATTTGTGAAGACGATAGAAAATTCAGAGAGATAGAAAAGATTTATTTGAAGAAAGTTAGAGTTGTGCGGCTCTTTTTCTTTTTGTTTTATAATTAATGATTTAGTTAGGGTAAAACAGTAATTGTAGCCATTAGGGTTTTGGAAAAATTAGGGTTTCAAAATTGGTTTGGGACAACTTTTATATATAGAATATTCTTAAGAGATCTATTAATATGGGTTTTGCGCAAACTTTTCTTGAAGGGCTTGAAGTAATTAGAATACAAACTTTGTTGTCATCTATTCTTCAACTTCTACAAACACATATATCTCATTTTAGTCAATAACAATCTCAACTAAAGGATAATAGTGAAAAATTAGAACAGAATTTTATGAGTAAAATAAACTCTCAAAATGGACAAAAACTATTTCAAAAGAGAAAAATCACACAGCAAAGGACAAAACCTCAGAATGATCAGAAGTACATTGGACATAAACTATAATTTCCTCACCACCAACTATTGCAAAAGAGAAAAATAAATTGAAACATTTTCTGTAGCAACCTTACCACAACTATTGTCGTCATTTTCTCAATTTAGAATTATGGTTACCGGTTATGCTTACAAATATGCAGATTGATGTATGAGGATCACATATAGTCAATAGTTCGATTATGATTATGACATCAAGTTCATTTTATTTGTGGCAGCAAGCAATACATGTCAACAATAACATTACCTTTACAACAATAACATCAATTCAACACCGCTTGTAAAGCACTCACAACCATTCATATCTAAAGCAATGAAGAAGTAGGTTAGGGACATAAATTAGAAAAATAAATATGGGAGAAGCATAACATAACATTCATATTAGAAAAATAATACTTTTTGATGATACAAATATTCAAAGTCAGTCGTTTGTACTAAAAAATTTCCCCTTTTGGAAAAATAATACTTGTATCATTGCATTAACTAACTATAAAGATACAATTGAGAGACATTCCCAGTAAAGGCATGTTGATTATTTTGTGAATAAAACAACAACACATAGTTAGAGGAAAATGTGAAGGAAGAAGTATTCTTACAATAAAATAGAAAAATCTCCTTCTTGTGCATGTAGAAAGCTCCTTTCCTCTCCATTAATGAATATAATTAGAAATCTGAAATAGTGAGAGATCAGAGAGACACGAAAAAGATTGGTAAAGAAAAATTGAAATTAGGGTTTGAAAGAAAAAAAATACAAAAACAAAAGGTAACCAAATATAAACAAATGAAGTATATCACAAACCTTATGCAAATACACTATTGCAGCCGCAAACCCCAAAATCTATCTACAAAACACAATTTCAATCATCAGACAAAAACAATAGAAGCAAAAACAACATAAAAGTAAGTATATAAAAAAGGAAATCGAAGAAGAAGGAGTGAAGAAGAAAAGTCACCGTTTTAGAGAATGTTATTTGTGGTTTTCGGGTCCTATTGATATTCCTTGAATTAAGAACTCTTGTTTTTGCCAGGGTTCTTGGTGTTAGCGGCGGAAGGAATCGGAACGGCGGCGATTGAATCGGAAACCATGGCTGAACAGTTGGGATTTGATTTTTGGGTTCTTGGTGTTAGCGACAGAAGGAATCGGAACGGCGGCGATTGAATCGGAAACCATGGCTGAATAGTTGGGATTTGATTTTTGGAAGAGATTCGCAAAAACCCTAATTTGTGAAGACGATAGAAAATTCAGAGAGATAGAAAAGATTTATTTGAAGAAAGTTAGAGTTGTGCGGCTCTTTTTCTTTTTGTTTTATAATTAATGATTTAGTTAGGGTAAAACAGTAATTGTAGCCATTAGGGTTTTGGAAAAATTAGGGTTTCAAAATTGGTTTGGGACAACTTTTATATATAGAATAGATGGACGAGTTTTCATCTGTATATAGCAAAAATTAATCTCTATTTAGTAAAATAGATTTCGTTCTTAATTTATTTTTCTGTATACACAAAAGTTAGAATTGAACCCGTAATTGATCCAGGTTCAAATTTCTTAATAAGTATATCAATTCATTACGGCTCAATCAACACAACTCTATTTAATAGCCAATGAATTTGTGCACATTAGACTATTGAAACAAAAATTAAGAACTATGAAATTCGTAGTTAAATGGTATTCTCTCCATTTTAAAATGGAAGTTGTTTAAAAAATTTCTTACAGATATTGAAATTCAATAAAATTAGCAAAAGTAATGGCAGTTTTAACTAAGTAGAATATAATGTTTTGAGAATTATAATAATGCAAAGGGGAGTATAATGCTGGAAGATAATAAAGTGGAGTATTTCATAACATGTTTAAGATTTAAATGTATTTTTGCTCTCTTTAGTTTGCTTAAATTAAAATTTCAATTCGACCTTTTTCAAAACTGTGTATTCCTCTATTTTACAACTTTTAGTATTTCCCATTCCACTTAATTTGGACAATTTTTTTATGAGGTGGAGAGTGTGTTCTCTTAAATCTTAGTGGATACATTTTTCCTCACATCCCTACACATCAGTTCATCTCTGCTACTACTACAACATATTTTTTATTGAGAAAATGTTAAAAAAAACCTACAAAATAATATACTATATAATAATGCAATTTCTATTAATAAGATGCCCGTGCAATAAAATTTGTATCATAACATTTTTAATTGAATCAATTTTAATTGTTTGCAACAACATAGTGTACCCATAATATAAACACATAATAATATATGAGAAATTTGGAACACGCACGCATTCATTATTCCACAACTGTCTATAGCACAGCAATAATGCAGATGCCAAGCAAGAAGGCATCAATTTTTTCCCTTTCCCTTTTCTTGCTTGGGATCAAATTTTTAAATGAAATGTTAACAAGTGTCTCCCGGACACTCTTTAAGACCCATAAGTAATAAATATTTTAAAAAATGCATGTAAACATTGCCTTAGAAATTGAAATATTTGACTTTTTTAAAGAATAATTGTTTATTTTGGAATGCATAAAGAGTGTCTGGGACACTCGTTAACAAGACCCAATTTTTAATTGGGTCTTGCTAACAAGTGCCCTAAGGGCATTGTTTAAGGAACCCAAAAAAAGAAACTATGTCTTGAAAATACAAGTCAAACACTTTTTAAAGTCATAACCGTACAATTTTCAATGCAAAAATTGCTACTTTTAGATGCTTAAACAATGCCCTTAGGGCACTTGTTAGCATTTTCCTTTTTAATTTAACTTTTACTTCTTATAAAAATTTGAGGCTGTCATCCATTTTCCAGATGCATGTGATTGGATTCTGGAATATTAACTTTAGCTGCTGATTGTGAGGCTGAGATAACGTTGACAATTTGACATAAAGGACAAATAAATTTTTCAAGGTAGCGTAAGTCCAAGAGTCCAACTCCAAAGCATCTTTGTCATTAACAATTCATATGATGTAAAATGGGAGATTTCTTTGTTTTTGTCCTCCTTTTATCATGTGATTATTTTTAGACATTCAATTGTATACTTGAATAAAGTTAAATAAACGATGATTATTGATTTTAAGTTTACGTGATTTAATCAATAACATCTTGTTTTTAAAGACAAAAGTAGAATAGAATTATGTTTGAAGCTAAAGTAGAAGTCATTTTTACCGTTCAATAAATGAAATTTGCTTACAATTTTAGATGACATAAAAGTGGTTTTTCTTAATGGCAAAATTTATTAGTTAACCAAGTTTATGCTCAATAGGAATAGAGATCGACAAGAGAGAAGTAACAAAGTAAAAGACGTTGTATATAAATTAAGAGAAATGATATTTGAACATCCATTTTGTGACAACTTTTGCTACAACTTTCTCCCTCATACTCACATTATTTTTTACTTTATCTCTCTATTCCTTTGATTTTCGTGCAAATACCTATTGTTTTTTGCAAATTATGGTTGTCCCTATAAGTTGTCAATTAAAGGTTGTTCAAATAACACTCTTCATAAATTAAACATTTAAAAGGAAACTCATATGCATCATACATCAAAACACCAGTAAAGACATCACCCAACCGATAGCTACCACCAAAACCAATAAAAACTAACTACCAAAACTAAAGTCAAATACCGTAAAATCAACGCCAAACCTCCACACAAGTGCAGTAACCAAAGTTGGGTCAAAACCTCAAAGTCCACCACAAATGATCACATAAACAAGTAACAAACACTTATCGCCTGCTAATCGCACCAAGAACTCCAAAAACCCATCAAAAATGACTAAAAACCCATATAACAACAGATCATATTCTCCTCTTCCCACAATTGAGTCCATATAAACACCCGAAAAACACTTATTCCAACACTCATTCATATTACTCCATTGTTCGACATCTAGTCTGCCGGAGAAGACACCATTACAATTTACAAGCCCAAGTAACTTTATTCTAGAAATTGACTCCCGATCGAAGAAAAAGTGATCGACCCACCATACTCTAGAAGAAGAAAAAATCACTAAGGCACCCCTCAACTTCTGGTCAACCAGAGAAGACACCATAATCAACTTGAAAACTTGAAACTAAACATTAACTCCCAAAAACATAAAACTAAACATTAACTCCCATAAACTTGAAACTAGACACTAACTCTCAGTCTCAAAACAAAAGCGATCAGTCCACCAGAATCCAGAAGACAAATCAGAAAGGGATTCAATGCTCTTGAAAGTGATTATTTTTACAAAAATGTGATTATTTTTCCTTGAAAAAAAATATAACAAATGGTCTCTTGTTTTCTCTCCTCTCTAAAAACATCTCTTTTTTTACAAGCTACAATTAATAACTTTTTATTTGAAGTTTTTTTTAAACAAGCTTTTTATTTGAAGTTGTTTGCATTGTTTGTTTAGATTTTGATTTCTTTTAAAAACTATAACATAAGGATACAATACTCTTTAAATGGTTTATTGTTCTTTTTCTTAAAAAAGTTATAGAAAACAGTCTCATAGGGCCTATTTGTTAGAGATTAAAATAAAAGGAATTTTGACATTCAATAATTTATAAATTATTTTAATAGAAATATAATCAATTTTATGTTTTTAATGAATAATTTAATTTGTTTGGATACAACTAAATAAAAAAGATTTTTTGTTATTTCAAAAAAAAAAAAAGATTTTTTGTTATAAAACTACCTCAATCTTTTGACACTATTTTTCTCTCTTCTTCAAAAGAGATTTTTCGTTGTAAAAGACACAAAAGGTTAAAAAATGTTGAGATGTCAAATAATTAGAATATAACATAATTATATTTTTTTATGGTTATATAAGTTTCATAGCTAGTATATTCCTTCAAAGAAAATGTTTCATTGTTAGGATATAGATTATGGGCACCATTCAAAAAATATGTAACAAACTCTAAATTCAATTTCATAGTCAAGTCGTAAAACCTTTCTGAAATAAGCTATGTCTTTACATTCTAAGAAAGTACATAAAATTTACGTTTGGGAGAAATGAAATACTCTTCATGATTTTTAAGTGCTTTTTTAAAGAAAAAAAAATGTTCCTTTCAAATTGTCATTTTTAAAATAGTTATTACGATGAAGTACAATAATAAATATAGACAGACGAACGTTAATTACTTCTTGTTTTTAGAAAAAGAATAAGTTATTTACATTTTTTTTTTTTTGGTTCAAGAATTATTTACATCTTTGATATGCCAAAACAATATCGAAATAACTCTCCTCAAAAAAAACATTGAAATAACTCCTCAAAAAAACATTGAAATAACAATATTATCACTATATAAAAAAATGTGACGGAGGCATGGATGGGCTCTTTAGTCTTTTTGTATATGACACTAGCACAGGCCAAAACACCATCCATCCACCCTCGGTTACCGACTGCATAGTATTTTAATTAAGAACTAGTAAAAAAACCCGTGCTAACGCACGGGTACAGTTATAATTTTAGAATTTAAAATTTAATCCATGTGTTAATTACCAACATTACATAGATGAGGGTATAATATAATTATAGAATTAAAGTGATGTGATGTTCTAAATACTATAGACGTTTTCGCAAGAACATTTTTTATTTTATAAATAACAATTTGTATCATGTATCGAAGTTAATTTAATCAGTGACAACTTATCCCGTGCATTTGAGTCAATCCCCACTTCTCTCGTGTATTTACATTATTTAGAAATATTTTAGATAATGCCCACTTATGCAGTTCATTTTAGTTGATGAAGATACTATATAATTGTAAAATTGAAATTAGGTGATATTATAAATAGGATAAACTTTTTATCATGAATAATTTTGATAAATGACAACTTGTCCCGTGTATCAACGTTAGTTTAGTCAGTGACAACTTATCTCGTTTATTTGAACAAATTCTCCCGTATATAATATTTGTTTTAAATTTTAATTAGCATAAATTGTACAATGTAAAATAATTATTGTTGTACTTTTTACTAACGACGACTCTTCCCATGCATATTAACTATTTTAAAATACAATTTTTATAATTATTTTTCAATTTTTATCAAATAAAATTTGTTTGATGTATAATATTATTTAAAATTTAATCCATGTGTTAATTACCAACATTACATTAATTATTTATTAAATGTATTGTTTTTAAGAATTAATGTAAAAATTCTCTGATACATGCCTAACCATTAATGTTCTGTTATTTTATTTGTAATCATAATAAATTTTGTTTAAGTATTTTGATCAGTAAAATACCTGTGCTGACGCACGGGTACCGGTAGTGGTGGCTGGTTTAGACAGTACAAATTTTAATATATGGGATTTATGTATAATTTATTTTGATAATGATAGTTTTGATATTAATGATTTTAACAGTTACAAAAATAAAATATGATAATGATATATAAAACTGTTCAAGAATTATTTACATCTTTGATATGCCAAAACAATATCGAAATAACTCTCCTTAAAAAAAACATTGAAATAACTCCTCAAAAAAACATTGAAATAACAATATTATATCACTATATAAAAAAATGTGACGGAGGCATGGATGGGCTCTTTAGTCTTTTTGTATATGACACTAGCACAGGCCAAAACACCATCCATCCACCCTCGGTTACCGACTGCATAGTATTTTAATTAAGAATCCCAATCTTTCCCACTTGGATCCGATTCTGTCGTCCTTATCTATTCCTCTCTTTTTCCGATAATAATGTTACTAAAAATAATATTTTGTCAAAATTTATCCAAGCCAAATCTACCTTGTCAAACAAAAATAATAATAGAATTTATTAGAGATACATTGTTTAGTTACAAGGAGTACTAGTCCTATTAGTATATATAGGTGTAACCTCCCCATAAGTGGGTTAACTTTCTCATTTGTAATATTACATTTCACTTTCAATAGAACAATTCTATAAGCTTTTCTCTCCTTCATCAATGGATGCCATGTTTCCTAACATGGTATCAGAGCGAATTTGGTATCCACCTTGAATGAATTTTCCGCCGCATTTTCTTTAGAAAATCCGATTTTCTCATAGTTCATTTTTTTTTTCTGTCAATTCCTTTCACTTTCACTGTTATTTTTTTTCCTCTTTTACTTTCTCGGGAAAATTTCTTGTCCACACTTTGTTCTGATTCTGTTACAATCTTAAATTGAGATTCAATATTCCTTCTTTTCATCTGTGTCCCGTACTCGAATTCAGGTAATGATCTTGATTTGTTCGATCAATTTCGTTTTTGGTCTACATCTCAATTTCATCTCCTTCTGCGTTTGATTTCTTGCTGCAATCTCATTTTCGTTTAATTTCTTTGCTTCAATTTTGTTTTCCGAGTCTGATCCTTCATGATTCTGTTCACCAATCACTTTGATTTTGTTTTCATAAATTTTCCCCAATTTCTAGGGTTTCACAGTTCTGAAATCATCGTTTTCTTTTGTTTCGATCCGTTTCTTTCATAGTAATTTCGTTTGCTCTTGTTCCTGATGTCGATCACAATTCTACCTTTCTCCATTTCTTGCTGGGAACAGTTATGAATGATGAATCAAAGCAAGATTTGCTGATTCAACTCATTTTTTGTTCTTTCGACTGTTAATTTGAGGAAGCTTCTTTGTATTCGTTTCATTTTTCAACTTCGACAACTTCGACTGTGTTTGTCGTTGAGATTACGTGATGTTGTTGATTCTTATGTGCAATTCTTGTGCAACTTCAGACTTGGTTTCGTTCAGTGACGTGGTGAGTATGTGTTTTGTTACACGTTTGGATCAGAGAATTTCTCCTGTGCACTGATTGGATTCATCTCAGTTGGATTCATCTCTGGTTGTCGTAATCTACATCAGGTTGCTTCAGAGGTTTCACTCTTTCCATATTGCTTTTCAGTTTCAGTTTTATTCAATCATTATCTTCAAGTAAATTGTGGAGAAGATTGTGATGAGTATGAATTGTTCATATATTGGTGTTCTTTTTGCTGAAATTGAGCAAGTTATGGTTTGTACATTCTGCTCCTGCGTCACAGTTTCTGATTTGGAAGCCTCATTGTTTGTGATTTGCAACTTGAAACGAAATTGGATATGATTGAGAAAACTTGTTAGTGCTTGTTGTTGGGTAAACCTGTTGCTGCTATTTCAAAGAGTACTGATTGTGACATTTTGATTTGCTTATTTGGACAAGGTTAATGTCGACACCAATTGCTTTGTTCTCTTCACACCATTGTGTATATAATCCATGCTTTTGGGTTACGCTTGTTGCTTAGCATGATATGAAATTCTTTATGCTCTAGTGCATTGAATATATTTCCCTTCATCATGGCAAGTGATTTGGCAGATTAACACTTAGTGTAAATCCCAACGTTATATGGCTGGTTGTGGCAAACTTCTTTATTTCTTTCATGGTGTTGCTATCACAATTGGTAGTCTTTGCATACTGCTGGGCTAATGTTTTTTTTGGCATTTGATTACTTATCATGGTACTGGATTGATATGGTCAAGCATTCTTCAATAGTAATTGCAGAAGCTCTTAGTACACTCCAATTTGTTCAGATGGTTTCTTTATATTTTGTGTGAAAGGAACAAATGCAATTGTGAGGCTGACATTGTGACCAACCTTCATGCTTTAGTTGCAATTCTTTATTCATTTCTTGGTGGCTTCGGATATGTTTTGGAAGCCTTGGTTTGGTATTTGGTGAGGTTTATGATTTTGGCTCAGTTTTGGATTGTTGGAAGATTCTTGGTTTGATTAATTTTCCTCGGTTTCTTTGTCCTGGATCGTTGTTTGGAGTGCTTCATTATTGGAAGCATTAGTTTTGGCCTATGGTTTGAATGCATCAACATGGGTTGTTTTCTATGGTTTGAAGACACATCACATGGCTATGCATCTCTATTGATTTCGTTTTTCTTGTCTCGGCTTGGCATAGGAGGGCATCACTTTATCTTTGGAAGCTTGGTCTTGTTGCTTCATGGTACTTTTGGTGTGAAGTTTGTTCAACATATGACCCCCTTCCATTGTTGACTATGGCTCTTCCTTGCATTTGGTTTTTCTTGTCTCGGCTCGGCATTGGAGGGCATCACTTTTTATCTTTGGAACCTTGGTCTTGTATATGACCTCCTTCCATTGTAGACTATGGCCCTTCCTTGCACTTCTTTCTTGTCTTGTGCTTCTATCTTGAGTGATTGGACACTCTTGATGGTTAAGCGTTGTGCCTTAATTGGCTTTGTTGATATTGGCTTCTACCGGATGGTGGTTAAGCGTTGCTTTGATGCTCCTTCCTTCAATTGGTTCAACCTTGAGTTGTGGTTGCTTCTTGTTGGATGAGCACTTGTTTGATATTTTTTCTTAGCCGATGTATTTCCGGCATCTTTCCTTGTATTTTCTCATTTCAAGTTGGATGTGTTTTTGAACACCTTCCAACTTGAGGGGGACTATTAGAGATACATTGTTTAGTTACAAGGAGTACTAGTCCTATTAGTATATATAGGTGTAACCTCCCCATAAGTGGGTTAACTTTCTCATTTGTAATATTACATTTCACTTTCAATAGAACAATTCTATAAGCTTTTCTCTCCTTCATCAATGGATGCCATGTTTCCTAACAGAATTAAATGGTGTTTATCCTTTGTTATTTAAGTGAGTTTTGGTTTACCTCGTGCGAGAAAAAATCTTTGGATTTCAACTTTATAGTTTGAAGATTTGTGACCTCCTGTAAAAAAAGAAACTTTGTTTTTGGACGTTCGTGAATTTTGATCGTACAAAATAGATTATATGATAGAGATAAAGTAAAATTCGCTCAAATTACAAGGGCAAAACTACCTTAAATTAAATTGAAGGAGGAATCCAATCTAATGTTATACTATGATCAAGAAAATTGTTCTCATGAGAAAATAATCCCTCTATATATGTGTGTACGTACCCACATAGTGTTGCATGATAGGTACGGTTTCATTGAGTGTTACGACGGATGCTTTGAGTTTTGATGGGGGGGGGGGGGGGGGGTGTTTCACGGTTAATAACAAAAACGAATCTATTTTTAACTTCTTGTTCCATCCTTCCTTGGAGTTGGAGGTGTCAGTTGATCGGGAGGTTTTGGTTCATATATGAGGTGTCAGTTGATTGTTATTTTTTCGTGGCAATTGTTTTTGTGTTGCGATTATGCGTGTGATATTTAGAAAAGGATTTTCAAGTGGTTTGGCGTGGAGTTTGTTTTACCCAAACATATGGTTATGTTTTTTCAAAGTTGGTGTCTTTTGTTTGTAAATGTAAGGAGCAACAGTTGATGTTGGTTTGCCATAGAGCTTCTTTTTTAATTTTTTCGAAAAAAAACTTTTATTTAATTAATTGAAATTCCCAAATCCAATTTAGATTGGGTTATAATACAATAAAAAAAAGTTTGAAGTTCATTATTTGGGTTCTCTATAGCTAAATGGGCTAATAACACTTGAGCTACCCAATTTCCACTTCTCTTAATGTGACTTAAAAATATATCCTCAAAATACACATAAATATTGTTTTTGTTTCGTTCGATTTTCCCCCAATAGTTGACCGGAAACACCTTCTTGTTCATTCCTCTCATGAGGGTTTCATTGTTAGATTCAAAGCTAACATGCTTCAATCCTTGTTCCTTCGTTGTCTTTGCTTGCAGGTACAAAGCTTCTACTTCCACTCTTATAACATCATCGAATCCTTTACCAAGTAATAAAGTGATAAGTTGAGTATCGTAACCAAAAGGATTGTCGTTTCATCTAAACAGTTTGCGTTACTTATTTTAAGTTGACGATATAAAATAAGAGATAAATGTTAGAGATTGCAATTTTATATGTTTGCAACAGAGCAAGTTACATGTTTTGGTTGCAGAAAAGTTAGCAGCAGTTATGACTCTTTGAATCTCTCCTACTTATTTTGTTGGATATTAAATAACAGTCATGTCGCATTTAGTTATCTTAAGTAGACTGTACAAGTGACGAGGCAGTTGGGATGTTCTAACCTAATCAGTTGTCAAGTTGAACCTGCTGATCGCACAGTGATTCTTACGTGCGGGGTCTTGCTAATTTAAAGTTAATTGAAACATAGACTTAAATTGGTTTTCCAAAATTTCCAAAGGCAATTAAGGCTGTTGAATAAGAGAGAAAAGAGAGACATATGTTGAAATACCGTGTGACTGAATAGCACTGCGGAATGTCTATTATATATGAGTTAAGTAGCTAAAAAACTAAGCTATGATATATTTACAGAGTAAATATTCTACATAATATTCTATTCTAATTTACTTAGAGAGTAAGTAAAATATATTTACAACATAAATATAATATTTACTATTTATTTAATCAATTCTTCATCAAAAACCCCAATTTTCTTCCCCCAAATCCCAAAAACTTACTGAAACTTTGCACTATGATTAACCTATGTTATACCCTAATTTTGGGCCTAAAAATACTGACTCAATTCTTCTTTTCTTGCATGTTAAAACCATCCAAAGGTTTTTTTTGTATTTCAAGTCATTTGAATTGTCTCTGATCAATTGCATCTTCCTCTGCATCTTATTTCAATATTATTTACAAAATTCATGAAAAAGGGTATTTCAGTCATTTTCCCATTCAAACTCATTTTTGTCTTTAAGAATTGATTGTGTCTTTTCAATTGGTTTGTATGAGTCCTTGTTTCAATCCCATGTAAAAGTCCATTTCAAAAATTACATTTGAGTCATTTTGAGTCAGTTTAGTCCTCAAGGGCATTTTAGTCATTTCCAGTGTTAAAACTCTGTTTAATCTCTAAAAAATTGTCCCTGAGTCTTTTAATTTGCTTGAAACAAACTCTTGCTTTAACTCTCTGTTAAAAAACCATTTTAAAATTGCATCTGAGTCATTTTGAGTCAGTTTAGTCCCCAGGGGTATTTTGGTCATTTCACATAAAATTTTGACAGAGAGAGGTTACTTTGAAGTACCTCATTTATGTAGTTGGTTCATTTTAGTCCTTTTGTTGATTTTATTTTTTTGTTTGTTTCACTTTACGTTTAGTCAAATTTACCAATTTTAGTTCAATTTTATTTTTAATTTTTCATTTTTAGTCCTCAAATTTCTAAAATTGCATTCAAGTCCTTTTTGTTTCGAATTTGTTTTTAGTCCTTTTATTAAAATTGCAGAGTAGTCCCATTATTTCTAACAATTACAGAATAGTCCTTATTTTGTATCAAGTTTGTTTTTGTCTTTTTTTTAGTTTTGCAGGTTGGTCCTTTAACTTTCAAGAATTGCAAAAGGGTCCCAAGTCCCAAATTAGTCCAAGGCCGAGCCAAATGAGCCCAGTCCAGGTGTCACGAGTCCATTGGTCAAAGCAATACACTTGTCAGCTATAAATACGAGCCAACTCATCAATGCACAGGGCAATCACCATTCATTCAATGCCACATCACAAACACAATTCAATTCTCTATCTCTCTTTTCATCAAGATCAAAATCGTAACTGTTTCCAGAAACACCAAGAACATTCATGAAACCCTAAATTTCCAGAACCAGAAATTGAAGCAAAATTAAGCGAATTCATCGCAGTTCTCAGAGATTCGAACTTGAATCTTCATCATTGAACTAGAATAACTGCAATTCAAGCACAAATTCGTCACCAAAAGACGAATTTGTACGATCACAGTTTGAGGTGAGAAGAAGAAAGATCGAAGCAAAGTTTTGAACCGGTGAAGAAGAAGAAGAGTTTCACCGATTTATTTTCGGTTCAACACTTACCAGAAGAATCAGAAACTTTCTGGAGGATCTTTGTTCGAATCTCTAATTCAATCCAGGTAACCACAAAAACTTCCTCGTTTTTCATCGCAAAAAGCTCAACGAAGGTCTATTAACACAAATAAACAGTGAATCAGAATGGATCGGTGACGTAGAAACACTTTCCTTCGAAAGAATTTTGAAAAGATTCGAAAAAGTTTTAAACCGAACCCTAAAACATAGATCTACGAAGATTCACCGTTTATTTTTAAGAACTGAGTTCATATTCATAATCTGTGGGAAAAAACAAGTGGATTAGGGTTTAGATCCATACAAACCGTTTTGTTTGAGGTGTTGCCGGAATCTGGAATTCACGGCGGTGATGATGAAGATTCCGATGAATCTTCATCTTCCTCATCCGTTCTTTTCCAGAAAACGGCGAAGGGAAGAACGCCGGTGAAGAGAGAAGTGAGAGCTTCTCTCACTAGGTTTGAGAGAAGAGAGAGAAAGAAGAGTGTAGAAATGAGGATTAGACCGGCTTCTTGTGTTTATTAGGGAGTGTGAACCGGACCGGTTCGTTTGAACCAGTCTGGTTCACCTCTGGGCCAAGCTTTCCACCGTTTGATCTAGGGTTAGGACGAACTGGATCAATCCAACGCCCCTGATGCGTTTGGATGATCCAGGATCCATTTCCCTTTGGGCTTGGGCCTGTTTCTTTACAGATTTTCGTCTTTTACTTGTTTCTTGCTATTTTGTACATTACTTTTGATAATTGCACCTCTATGTGTTCAAAACTTTGATAAAAAATTTCCTAAAATTTTCTACATGTTCTTGACATTTTCTTGACATTTTTGTGATATTTTTATGTGTAAAAACCTGAGGGAAAATATATGTGGTATTTCTTGCTAAATTGTTTACTATTTTTGTTAAAATTTGTGAAGTTTTGCATGTTATTGAGTCTAAAAATCCTTTAAAATTCTAAAAAAATTCCATGTATATTTCTTGTTAGTTTTGTGATATTTTTGAGATGATTTTGCATGTTAAAAAATTGATAAAAAATAATGTGATGCTTTTCTTGCTATTTTGTGATGTTTTATATTAAAAATTTTGTGAAAAGTGCATGTTCTTGATCCCTAATCATGATACATGATATTGATTTGTGAAGTGTAAATTTGTAGTGAATTTCTTGCTGTTTTGAAGTGTTTTTTTTACTGCATGTGAATATATTGTATGTGTTTGCTTGCTTTACAAGTCATGTGAAAGTTTGTTTGTGAAAATAAAGTGCCAAGTATGTCTAAATATATCATGATTCTTGACTTGCATGTGTTCTTATAATTCTCATATCATTGATTGTAATAAAGCCTTTAGGAAATTGTTATGATGTGAGGATTATAAGTCATATAATTGCTTTGATGTTATGGTAAACTTTAGGCATATTTTGCTACTTTTAGGTTAAGAGTCTTGCTAACTTTTGTCAAGTTTTTTAGTGTTTCTTGTGCTTTTAATTTCCATTCTATCATGCCTTATGCTACTAACCACTTTACTTCATGTTTCATACATTCCATAAGCATCTCATCCTCCATCTTATATTCTTAGTCTTCATTTTCTCACACTTTAAAATTCATGCAAAAGTTAGAATGTAATACCTAGGAATTCTTGTACTTTACCTTATGCTTTTAATTTCTTGCAAGACCATAGAATGTAAACTAGGGCATATGTAAAGGACAATGGACTCTAATGATGTACACCGACACAAGCACCGACACATGCACACACATCACATGGTTACTTTAGATGAATGTTTAGGGAATGTATGCTTTAGATGTATGTTTAGGAATCACGATACTTAGAAAAATTCTCTTTTCCAAAAAATATGAACAAGATCACTCAAATCATTTTTTAAATAAACTTTGGGATCAAAATCCCATTGATTCTCCCTTTATTTTCTTAAACAAAAACTTTAATGAATTTTAATCATACTTAGACTTCATTTTGCAAAATAACTAATTCAACCTCATATTTTCACAATCTTACGCCCTTGAGGCCTCTCTCTCTCTTATTCTTCAAAATCCCATTTTTCAAACTTAAAAACAATCAACGAAAACAAAAACATTTTTTGGAAGAGAACTACGGTGGATTTGATCCCTTAAAAGGGTACGTAGGCAAGGAACCAATATTCCTTCAATTCAAATAAAATAAAAATTCCAACACTTTCTTCTCCCTCCAATTCTTCACTTAGTAAACTCTTAGGTGTAAATATCATTTTTCAAATAGCATTTAAAAATAAAGCGCGCGCGTAGAAAGTAAAGACGGTTCCTATAGGATACTATAGTCGTTATGGGTGCCTAACACCTTCCCGTAGCGAAAACAACTCCCGGGCCTCGATTCTCAAGGGTTTTTCTTATTTTTCCCTTCCCAAGAAAAAAATGAGATATCAAAGGTTAAAAAGGTTCAAACGTAATCAATGTTTGACACCCGAAAAACCAAGATAAAACAACCTATGATCTGAACACCAACTGTATGCAAATTCAAAGGGTTCTCTAATCTATTAACAACCTATTACGACTCATAAACCCTAAATTCTCAAACTTACAAATTCACAACAAAACATGTTAAACCCAATTTCAGAATTATATTACTTAGAATTACAGAAGGTTAATCCCACCCTTACCTTAGATTGATTGATTGCGAGGATCCTACGGACTTCTCTTCTCTGACTCTTCTCTTTCTCTAGGTTTCTCCTCTTTCTCTAGGTTTCTCCTCCAGAAACAGTTTTGCACGTAATATGATTTTTCTAACTCTAGCTCTCCCTTTATATATAAACCTTAACCTACTTATTTTGTCTTATTTCCAATTCTGCCCCCAAAACCTCATAATTCTAAATAATTATATTTCTTCTCTAAATAAATAAAATAGGGGCTACTAATAAATATTCAACACATAATAAAAATATCACTTATCAAATATATTAATTAAATTATAAAAGAAGAGACTCTAAACTCAAACAAATAAATAAATGAATAAAAATGGGTGTTACATGACTCACATGTGACACGAGGACGAAAGATCGGTTTGATGTCTGGATGAAGTGTTGACTTAAGAACACTGCACAATTGAGCATCAATCTTCTTCCACATTTATTTCTCACTTGCAGGTACCTTGTCAATCGATTTAGTGAGATGGTCTTCATATTCTTGACCTTCAACCCACAGTTTTATGTCACCAGACCAACTGTCGTAATTTGACCTGTTCAATTTTTCAATTGAAAGGGGAGACAAGCACGGACGTAGGTGTTGGGTATTGGGGGCAGTTGCCCCTACTTACTTAATTTTCTTAGGTAGTTATGGAATATTTCCACTATAAAATATGGTATTGCCCCCACTATATGACCTTTTAAAAATATTAGTTGAAACTAAAAAAATAATAATACCGTATGTTAATATATGTTTAAGTTTTATTGTTTTATTTAATTCTATAAAGTTGTTAATGTTAGACACTTTAGTTACTTAAAGATTTTATATTTTATTTTGGTTTTTAAGTTATAAATATTAGACAATATAATTGTTTAAAATATAACAGAAAAGGTATTTTAGTCTCTTAAGTTATCAACATTAGACACTAACATTTATAACTTAAAGCACTAAACTGAAACAAAACAAAAAAAATTAAGTGATCAAAGTGTCTAACATTTGTAACTTAAGTGGTAAGAAAACGAAAAAAGAAAAAAAAAACTTAAGGACCAAATGAATACCTTAAAATAACCTAAGGCTTTGTTTGGGAGTTTGAAGGGGAGGGGGAGGGAAAGGCTCTGCAGTGTTGGAAATATAGAGAAAAATGGTAAAATCTTTCACTTTTTTTGAAATAGTAATTTTTTAGAGAATGAAAAAATTAGCGCTTATGATTAATAGATTTTTTTTGAAGGATGATTAATAGATTTTTAATTTTAAAAATATTATAACTACCTAGATTAAATTTGAAGAATTCATTTAAACCTTCCAACCCCACAAAAAAAACCCTATTCCAATACAATTTTTGTGTTGCCATAAATGAGGAGTATTTTTTATTATGAAGAAAAATGAACCCTCAAAGCCTTCCCCTCTCAATGTCATCTATTTCTTCCACTTGCTCATTCGTTTTCTTCCAACCCCCTCCCCTCCCTTCCCCTCCAAACTAACAAACGAAGCCTAATGGATCAATAGTAATTTAAGCTTACTTTCACATCCAATATTTATAATAGTATGCTACATTGCCCCCACCTATCAAAATTCCTGGATTCACCCCTGAGGGGTGTAGTTGGTAAATATACTTTTGTTAGCATCAGAGGTGGTACTTTTGGCAAATTAGGAATTGTGTGATGGAGAAGTGCCAGACATAGTGAACTGTTAAGAAAAGGACAACATGTGAATCGGTAAAAAGGCTGTTTTGTACTATATCACGCAATTTCGTGAATGAAAACTGACACCAGATATGGAATTAGGGAAGAATTTCGAGACTGGTTATCAAAGCAGCAACCAGAACAGAAGCCGCACGCGCTCCCACACGCAGTGGAAGGAGGCAACGCGTGAGAAACAACGCCGGAGAGATAGGCGGCGCGTGCGGGAGCGTGATAGGTTGTTTGCGGCAGCGATTTCGGTGATAGGCCGGATTCGTCAAGGCGATTCAGATCGTGGGTTTAATTTTTGGAAAAATCGCGTGAATAAGCAATGATGTACGATGGCATCAGCGGTGGTTAGGAGAGGAAAGTGGGAAAACCGGAGTTGAAACACGGTTTGCCGAAAAGTTTTCTCACCGGAAGACAGTGGGTCAACCGGGTATTCACGGTGTCAGGTTATCTCTCAATAGACTCTAGATACCATGTTGAATAAGAGAGAAAAGAGAGACATATGTTGAAATATCGTGTGACTGAATAGCACTACAGAATGTCTATTATATAAGAGTTAAGTAGCGTAGAAAATAAACTATGATATATTTCCAGAGTAAATATTCTACATAATATTCTATTATAATTTACTTGGAGAGTAAGTAAAATATATTTACAACATAAATATAATATTTACTATTTATTTGATCAATAAATATCAATAAAGGCCAATGTTCATGTAGGTCGGCCCATCTATGAATCTTAGGACACTCATAACACACTCTCCTTCACCCCTAGATAGTTCTACAAACGGGCAGCCCTATCAGCGTCTACCTTATCTAGAGGTTGATGGGAATGGTTTTACTAGGTTTATTCCCCTCGATGATTGTTTCCCTAATTAATAAACTAGTTACATCCTAGGTTCAACAGATTTTACGCAATATTAGTAATGTCACCTCTAAGTACTTACTACTAGGGTCAACTCGCTTTCGGTATCTTTCATCTAGTTTACTAATCACTTACTTATTAGATAGGTAGTTATTAGTATAAAGATATAAATATCAAACTATGAGCAACCAGATAGTAATAACAATATTTAGCCTTGTCACAACCTAAGTACCTAATCTAGGGTTGCACTTCGCCAGAATAAATGAATCCTAATAAAACTTAATAGCGAACAAAAAATAAACTAAAATAAAACGACATTAAATTAAATAATTATCCAACAAAAATAAACAGAGGTTCATCTTAGAACCCTAACCTATAGATATCTAGTTACACATGATAACTAAGACAAAAAAACTAAAAGATAAAAACATACCCTAAAAAAGATAGGAGAAGATAGAACTCCTCCTTGGCTTCCTAGAACAACCTTCCTCTTGAACTGCTCCAGTTCTGAACGAGAAATTGTGAATGAGGAATGCTGGTATTTATAGGGAAAGTTTCCACCTAAGCTGGGCTAAAATAATGGGCTTCCAGGGGCGAAAAAGTCACGAAAAGTGACTTTTTTCGCAAGACAAGGGGCACCTAGCGCCTAAGATCATGCACCTGGCGTATGTGTCTAAGACTTTGAGGTGCCTTGCCCCTACAGGCATGCGCCAGACGTTGTAGTTCTTCATTTTGGGGCGTCTCGCGCCTCATTTTGTGCGCTGGGCGCTTTAGTGCATTACTTTCATGTTTTCTCTTCGCTTTTTGAGGTGTTTTCTTCATAGTTAAGTTGTCTTGGAACTTGGGAACAAAATTCCTCCCTTTGTAAAGTCTTCTGAGGCCTCTTGAATCTTCATTCTTCATCTTCACAAGGCCCCATAATCTTCAGAGGTCTTGTTTTGCCTGATTTGCTTGATTTCTTCGTGTTTTACTTCAAGAACCCCCTAAAATTGCTATGTTTCGGGAAGAATATAATTACCGACTCAAATATAGAAAACATTACAAATGTCCCGAAATCATAGACAATGCCTCTAATACTCCTCTGGTTTGCTTGTAAAACCTACTAAATTAGACTGAAAACACATGTTAAAAATAAAGTAAGATGGTTTGTTATAAATCCAACTTGGCAAAAACCAAGACCAGGGGATAAAAATGATACGATTCAAAAAGGTGTTGATTCGATTCACAATGATACGATTCAAGGAATCATGAATCGAATCAAAATGTATGGAAAATTGGCAGAAACTTTGAGTGATACGATTGAAAAAAGTTTGAATCGAATCAACTGACGAGGAAATCATTTTGACCAAGAAAAATGAAGTTTTCTTACAATCAATACACAAGGTAACAAGGGATCATAGAACACAAACTATAACTACACAACTTCATATTCAAACTTGTGTAGCGTAACATAAACAAAGTAATTTTTTATTTCTACAAAATAAATTATTTTGAAAACAAAACTTGAATGAGTAAGTATTCTATAAAAAATTATTAATTAATAATTATTAAAAATTAAAAATTTATTTTAATTAATTTTCTTAAAATAATTTAAATCGTTAAATTTTTAATAATAAATAAATCTATGAATGAATTTTTTTAATTTTATTTTAATGTATAAATATATTTTGACTCAACACAACAATTACTTTTTGAATACAATAAATGTGGAACCTACTATACAAATTTAATCCAAACATCAGATTATCAAATCGAGTCATCTGGTTTAATCCGATTCAGCCATGCGGTTTAACTAATGATTTGTTGGTTCGACCATTAACTCAATGCCTCTGTCGATTTGATGACCGAGCCGAATTTTAAAACTATGATTATAAGTATATCATTATATTTAGGGAAATGTTAACGAGTGCCCCGGAGCAATCTTTAAGGACCATAAGTAGCAAGTATTTATGAAAATACATGTAATTATTGCATTGGAAATTGAAATATTTGACTTTTTTAAAAGATAATTGCTTATTTTAGTATGCTTAAAGAGTGTCCCGAAGGCACTCGTTAACAAGACCCTTTTGTTGGTGCTTTACCTTTCAGGTTCTCAATTCTAATCTAGCACCAATTAATATAAGAGAAATGATATTTGAACAACCATTTTTGACAACTTTCTCTCTCATACTCACATTATTTTTTTTTACTTCCTCTCTCTATTGCTTTAGTTTTTGTGCCAATATCTCATTTCCTTTGTAAAATTTTGGTTGTCACAAAAGTTGTCACATGTATGGATGTTCAAATAACACAACTCTTAATATAATTATACCAATAAATAAATAAAATAAATTAGTCTTTTTTGTTTTAAATATAAACAAAAGTCAAAACGTATTTAATCTAAATTAAGATCAAATACATTTTGATTTTTTTTCGAAGACATAAATTTTGACTTTTCTTATATATAAAACCGAATTAATAAATAATTAGTGTATTATTTAATCTTGGATTAAAAAATAAAAATGACAAAATCAACCAAACAAGTTTACGAACTAGATTTTTTGTCTTATAGTGGAGGAATAAGAATCCCTGCACTTTTTTTAGGAAAATGCTAACAAGTGTCCTAAGGGCATTGTTTAAGCATCTAAAAGTAGCAATTTTTGCATTAGAAATTGTACGGTTATGACTTTAAAAAATGTTTGACTTGTATTTTTAAGATATAATTTCTTTTTTTGGGTTCCTTAAACAATGCTCTTATGACACTTATTAGCAAGACTTTTTTGAGGGGAAGAATCCCTAAAGTTTAAAAAAAGCATAAACCATGACCCACATCCAAATCAAGGAGAACATTATTATAGTCAAAAAAGAAATACACTCCCCAATGAATAGAAAATGATGAAACGTAAAAGAAGTAAGGGCAAGACCGTAAATTCAAATTTGAACAACTTTAACGCTTTTCACGGTCACGGACGGCTGTTAAACAAACGAAACCCTCAACCCCACACGTTAACGGGTTAAGATCCTCTCCATTTCTAATTTGTTCCATTTGTTGCAATTTGGAGAGAGATAGACACAAAAAAGTAAGTGGTGGGTCCTATCACTAAGTGGATCCCACCATCATTAATTTTTTTGTGTCTATCTCTCTCCAAATTGCAACAAATGGAACAAATTAGAAATGGAGGGGATCTTTACCCCACGTTAACGATATAAATACACACTCACCTCACAATTCCCCAATCACACAAAACGCAGCGCAGCTCTGTGATATTTCAATCTTTCTTGTCTCTCTTTTCTTTTCTAGGGTTTCCGTCTCGTTTTCTCCGCGCTTTCCCTTCCCACTCCGCATCTGTAAGCGTTTTTCTTCTTCTTTTCGATTTTGTTATAGTTTTCTTCATTTTGATTTTGTTTCATCGTTCTAATTTTTCGTTTCATTTTTGTAGTTTTCGTTTGATTTGATCTTGGTGGGTTTTAAGGTTTTGAAAGCTGCGGCATTTTAATCAGATATAATCTAATCAGGTACCTGTTCTTTCTTTTCATTCAGATCTTACGTTTTTATTTTTCTATCAGATGTTTATTTTCATTTGTATTATCATTATGGTTTGTTTTATAGAACAATATTATGATTTGTAATTTGATTTTATTTTGATTATTATTGTTGATTTGTCAATTAGAATTTCATATACGTTGATTGTTACTTGTACTCGATCTTATGTGCATGGATCTGTATTTAATCTCTGATTGTCATGTCTATGATTATCTGGGACCTACCAGGATTGTTTGTTGGAATTTTGTTTACACCCTTTAATACTTTTTGTCACTTTATAACTATTCATTGCTTTTAAAGTTTGATAATATTTCAATTGATTTTTTTATTGGCCATCTTGGTTTTAAATGATTGATTTTTTTTCCTTTCTTCCAAGAAATTTGATTTTATATAATTATTTTATAACATGGTTGCTTGCTTGTTTGTTAAAAATTGATGGGTGTTTTAAGCCATTTTGTTGGTACCCTTGAAGGATGATTTTTGCCATATTCTGTCTCATTTTTTTTATGTATTTTATGTATCTATGTGATTTTACAATGTAGAGTTCTAACATTATTTCATATGGTAACAGGACTGAATGAGCTAATGGAGTCTAAAGGAGGTAAAAAGAAGTCCAGTAGTAGTAGTAAATCATCATCATCATTATTCTACGAAGCTCCCCTCGGATACAGCATTGAAGACATTCGTCCTAACGGTGGAATCAAGAAGTTCAGATCAGCTGCTTACTCCAACGTGAGTGTTCATTCACCTTGATAATATATGTATTTTGGTATTGTGAGTTCTATAAATTTGATTACTTATTGAGCTATACTAATACCTATTTTTTTTTTTTCAAACTCTTGTGCAGTGCGCTCGCAAGCCATCCTGATATTCCATACTGATTCCCGTTCCCCTGCATGCAAGCAGTTTTTTATTAGCTTTTTTTGTTTTCGTCTAGGTTTATTTACTACTCTCCTTCAAAATACATCTTTCCAAACCCTCTCTTTGCGATTGTACTCTTTGTTTCTCTCCTTGTTTCTTCTGTTTGTCTTTCTGTTTGAACTGTGGCCATGGCAGTTTCTGCAATTGGTTTCGAAGGATTTGAAAAGAGGTTGGAAATTTCCTTTTCCGACCCTGGACTTTTTTCTGACCCTCACGGGAGGGGTTTAAGATCTCTCACAAAATCCCAACTGGATGAGATTCTTGCACCAGCTGAGTGCACCATTGTTTCTTCCTTAGCAAATGACGATGTTGACTCCTATGTTCTGTCTGAGTCCAGCCTTTTTGTTTATGCCTACAAGATCATAATCAAAACCTGTGGTACTACCAAATTACTGCTTGCAATCCCACCCATATTGAAATTGGCCGAGTCCATTTCCCTTAAAGTCAGATCTGTGAGGTACACCCGAGGCAGTTTCATTTTTCCTGGTGCCCAGTCTTTCCCTCATCGCCACTTTTCCGAAGAAGTGGCTGTCCTTGATGGCTACTTTGGAAAGCTTGGGTCAGGCAGCAAGGCTTATATTATGGGTGGATCCGATGAAGCCCAGAATTGGCATGTTTACTCTGCCTCTGCAGATTCCGTGAGCCCAAACGACTCTGTCTACACACTCGAGATGTGCATGACTGGCTTAGACAGAGAGAAAGCATTGGTTTTCTTCAAAGATCAATCAGATTCAGCTGCCAAGATGACCTTGAACTCTGGCATCAGGAAAATTCTTCCAAATTCTGAAATATGCGACTTTGATTTTGAACCTTGTGGTTATTCAATGAATTCTGTTGAGGGTGCTGCTGTTTCTACCATTCATGTTACTCCAGAAGATGGGTTCAGTTATGCAAGCTTTGAGACTGCTGGATATGATTTGAAAGCAATGAATCTGAATGAATTGGTGGTGAAGGTGCTAGCTTGTTTCCAACCAAATGAGTTTTCTGTAGCTGTTCATGTGGACAATGCAAGCAAGTCATTTGAGCAGGGTTGTTCGCTGGATGTTAAAGGATACTGTCGTGAAGAGAGGAGCCATGAAGGGCTTGGAATGGGTGGTTCTGTTGTCTACCAAAAGTTTGTCAAGACTGCCGACTGTGGCTCGCCTAGATCAACACTTAAGTGCTGGAAAGATGAAGATGAAGAAGAGTAGCTTTGTGTCTCTATGTTCTGTCTCTTAAATAAGTGTCGCCTATTCAGGCGTGAACTCATTGTTTTCGGTTGTTGTCTGTTTTTATTTAGTACACTGCGGTTTATGTGTCGAAGGTTTGTACACCTTCATTGTTATTTTCATTTGAACTTTGAATTGAAATAAAGTGCATGTTTTGGGAATTTTGACTATTTAAACTATTTATCTAGTAATTTATCAATTTCTGTTCATCATGTTACAAAACAATATTTATCAGATAGTAGTGGGGCATGATGCAACTTGTTGATGAGAGACATGTTTCGGTAAATTCCATGCAACTCTATCAAATACTCCCTCAGGTCACATTTATAAGCAAAAAATCACTTTTTAGATTCATTCAATACTTAATGTATTTGGTCAATATATAGACCAAATACATTATGTATTCAATGAACCTAAAAAATGCTTTTTTGCTTATAAATATGACCGGAGGGAGTAATTCCTTGTAAAACTAACCACACATCATTTGTTTAGTATTGTATCCTGACAAAGGTTAAATTGCAATTGTTTTCAAATTTATCTGCAGTCTACGTATATTTTCTACACCAATATTTAGTCTTTTTTATATTATGGTATTTTTTTTTATGTCTCCGATCTTAATATTTGTGTTGATTATGGTATTTTTTTTATGTCTCCGATCTTAATATTTGTGTTGAATGATGGAACATCTACAAATTACAAAGAACGTGACTTTGTAATGTTTATATATATCCAGAGTAATTTTTTTTATCTAACTTATATTTGTTCATTTAAATATCATGTGAACCACTCTCACACGATTATGGTTATGTTGTTTTCTGTCTCTTCTCAAAGATATGAGGTTAGTGCTTAAGTGACTTTCTTACCCGGTTGTGCCATGAAAAAAAAAAAAAAACTAGTGTCTTTGTTACGATCTATACACAAAGATGAGATTGAGAACAAAGGCAAGATGAGTCATTTTGGCGTGGCTTATATCAATTCTGGCCACTTCCAGTCATCATCGGTTGACCCAATTCAAAGCCAACCACTATGTTATCACTTCTGGCTCTATCGTACGACCAACCACTCTATATGACTCAATTCAAAGCCAAATTCCCAAACCTAAACGATGGCCAAGATATTTAATAATGGTCAAATTTCTTTTTTTTTGACGGAAATGGTGAAATTTCTTCTTAATTTTGCTTGATATATATCATGTCAAATTTCTTTCATTTGAAAGATATTCTTCTAACGTCGGTATCATCATAAATGATTAGTGTTTGAGCACATACATATAAAGAGATTATTTTTAATAATAAAAAAGAAATTAACTATTATAAAATGATTACTTTGAGGAAAAATCTCTTTATCCGTCTGTATCTAAACACTATTCATTTATACTTGTGATCATAGTAAAATGTCTCTTGATTCGGACGGATGTGACACCTTTTTGATCAATTTCGTTGGTTTGTGCTTCATCCGTTTATTTTTGAATGTCGTTTTAGAATAGTAAAACACTGTGGATTTCTGAAGTTTTCTTCTTCTTCTTCTTCTTCTTATGATACCCTCATTTTAATTCATTAATAAATTTCTACTTTATTTCTGCACACATTTTTTCCTCTATTATCTTTCTCTCATATCAGTGTTTAATACGTATTCCAATATGCATAGTGAGAATGACTTGTAACTTCCTCTCATTTCAATTAATACCATGGTTACACGTTTTCAACAATCTATGACCAATTTAGTGAAAATAAAATTACACACGCAAAGCCAATTGAATTGATTCACATGTCATTTTAAGAAATCAAATGTTCTATAAATTGGACCGTCTGTGTAATTACATTCTCATAAACTAAATCAAATGGCGAAAAGTATCAATTTTGTTTCAATTCTCAGAAGACATTTGGGGGTTATAATAGATGTCCCATTTGGTACACAAATTGTTGTGTATTGCTTTTCGGAAGACTGTGTCCTCTACAATATTTTGCATACTTATCTTTTTTTTTCTTATTACTCACTCCAACCTTCCACCTTTTATTAACCGTCATATATATAATTTCATGAAATGATTTTTGTCTTAAAGATAAAAGGTGGGAGTAGAGAAGACCACGTTCAGCTTTATAGGAGCTGAAGCAGTCCCAATTTCAACTTAAGTGTGCAAAATACAGTGCATATTGTAGAGGACACAGTCTTTCGCAAAGCCATACACAAAGCAATTTGTGTACCAAATTGGACAATCTATTATACCCCCAAATGTCTTTTCCGAGGCTAAGCTGTTTGCATCTTTTTCGAGCTGTGCAATTCCCTCAGCACATATCATAGCCACAATAACGGGCCTAATCGGAAGATCGGCTAGAAGGTAAATAAAATTTTCTTATAAGTATATAGAATGAGGAATTTTAATATTCTTTTTAAGTTTAATCAAGTTGAATGACTATGATGTTGTAATTTTGTGGTTAGAATTCAATGTAGCAACGTCTCGGATCCTAGCTGCCATACTTTAAAGTTTAATCTTAATTTTCATGCGGAGGTGTGTCATTTGCATTTTGAACAACCATTTTCGTACGGTGATATATTTTTGGAATTTCCTTTCAACTTTTTCATGCTAGAAGGGTGTGAAACAACTTCTAACTTGTAGGGGTTAAAAGAGATATAAATATTTACTACATTCTCCGTCCCTAATCTTTAATACGTTAAGCTTTTTAATTTTGTCTCAAAACCCTACTTTTTTAAGAAACCATAATATAATTAATGGTTTATGTCGTGCGGACATGTGTGTATCTGTTTTATTTTTTAAAGAAAAAGTGGATATATTAAACAACAGAGCTCCACAACGAGACAAAATGTGTTAGGCTAGGACTCAATAAATGTTACATGAGTTTAGTTACAATCAATCAACAATGGGCCAAAACCGCTACCATCTTAATACAAAAGACTTAACTAGGAATCATGGTAAAACGCTGAATGAGATTGGTCAATCAATGATGAAAATCAAATGTTATATTACTATTACTTTCTTGTAACCATATGAAAGAAGACATGTTAGTATCAGTTTGCTCAACATTGATGCCTCTTTAAAGAGAAGCAATAGAGAACATGGAAGCATATGTTTTGGTTTTGAGTGTTATGATCATTGTGGATTTGTGGTAAAAAAGGAATAACCCAATTTTAATGGCGGGGCAGCAAGTAGCATGAGGTTCTGTTTAAAACAAATTTTTTGTCTTGGCTTTGGTTTGGTGGGAAAGGGGAACTAAAATGTGCGTCCTAATTTCCGATTGGTTGATACAACTTGAAAGTTGATAAATTCAATATTTTGCTTGAATTTTGAGTGATTATTTAAGTTTTTGTTGTTGTTAGTTGAACCTTAGTTTGGTTGTAATGAGTTTGAGCACCCCTTATACTTCATTTGCACCCATATAAAAATAAAAGTGTGCATTGAATAAATGTTACTTTTATTGAATGAGTTAAAGAATCAATGATTAAGGATTGAGCAAGTAGTTTATGATTAATTAGTTACTCACTTGCTCACCACTAATAATTAAGTGATCTAAACCCATATAAAATTCATTTTCTCATTTTTAATACAATTGAATTTATTAGTGTGTGTATAATTTATCTCTTCTATAGCCTATATCATAGAGTCCATAAGGTCCATGACAACGCCGTTATTGTAAGGTTGAATATTTTTATTCAGGTTCGAATAAAAAATCTTGTAGTTATCCATAAGGTTTATGACAACGCCGTTATTGTAAGGTTGAATATTTTTATTCAGCTTCGAATCGAAAATCTTGTAGTTACATGTGTAAGTTTTATGTGTTATTTACAACTTTGATTACCAATAAAAAACAAAAATTTAACAAGGATGGTTTCAATCTTTTGTAAACACCAGAAAAAAGGGTAGCATCCATGCTTAATCAAACTTTAATCTTAATACGGTGGTAAAAGAAAACACCACCGTAGATTCACGTTGATTAACTTCTTTTTTCTAATAATTCAAAGCAATGCTATATATTATGAGGCCTAAGGCAAATATAAAAATGAGGTATTTTCAAAAAGTCCTTAACATTATTTTTTGTTTAAATGTTTTTTTTACATGATTTTGATTTTGTTATTAACAAAATCATTGAAAAAATTAATGTAATCGATTTTGTTTATTTTCTTATTTTTAAACTGATAATAAAGTCAACAACATTTCTTCATGGTGATCTAAAGGAAGAAGTTTACATGGACCCCCATCATGGGACTTGGTGTGCATGGTACAAAGGTCCTCATATGGCATGAAGAAAGCTACCAAACAAGAAATCAGGTTATGTTCAATATTTGCAAATGGAGTTGCTTGAAGCAAATGCTAACTTGGTTTCCAGTTAAGTTGTCCCATAAACACTTTTTGGAGATCAACAAAGGTTCAACTACCCAAAATAGCATAACACAATGAATCAACAGGAAGGTGTCTTCTTTTTTTGGTGGTGGCCGGGTTCGAACCCTGGACCTTGCATATTTTATGTTATGCATTGTCCATACCAACTGAGTTAAGCTCACGACTCAACATACTCATTGAAGTTCCTTTTTTCATTAGAGAGAATTTCTTTAAAGATAGGTTTGGCTTGCCAAACAACCCTTTCTCTTAGAATTTTTCTTTCCTTTTTCTTTCATTTTTTGGGTAAGGTTTGGTCCCCATTTCTAGATGCTTTTTTTTTTACCCTTTTCTTTCCTCTTTTCCATTTTTCTTTCCTTCCGAAGAGCTTTATGTTGCGAGATAAGCACATACAAGCATAGATGAATTTCATAGTCAGTTCAAAAGATTGAATCTTGTGAAAAAGGTAAACTATAGTTGTTTAAAAAAACCAAATAATAACTACAATGTAAAACCTTATCACAAATAAAAAAAAAAAATTATCCCCAAGTCCCAATCTAACCAACGAAAATGTTGAAATTGCTTAATCGGATGTCGATTAAGATTTGAACCCTTAATCCGCCATTAATATGTGAATTTCTAATTGTTATTGTCATAATTAGATTTAAAAATAAAGTATGAATATAAGGTAAACTATAGTTTTTTAACATACATTCCAACAAACATTTTTGGCTTAATTGCACTTTTGCCCCCTATATTTTGCCAATTGTGCGATTTTGGTCCCCATAGTTTGAAACGAGCGATTTTGGTCCCCATAGTTTTCCCCCTTTCTGATTTTATGGTCCCCATGACATTTGGTGCTGATGTGTCTTTTTTTTATCAATTAATGAGTGCCACGTGTGTAATTCTATTATTTAAAAAATAAAAAAAAGGAATTTTCAGATTTTGAGAAAGGGGTCACGTGAGGCTTTTGTGACCGTTGCAAAAAGGGATTAAAATCTGAAATCCCTAATTTCCATCCTCATTCCTTCGATCTTCTTCCATCAATCTTCTCCCTTCTTCCTTTTTTCTGCTTCCTTCTTCCTTTTGAACCGTTTTGAACTTGTTTCTCCTGAATTTAGAACCGTTTGATTTCATCGTTTTTGGTTGGCATCGCAAAATCATGGAACATAGAAAACCCAGTTCTTCGTTTTCCTTTGGTTCCAAATCCAGTTCTTCATCTGCATCAAGCTGGAAGAGGCCACAATTCAAGTGTAGATGCGGTGTTGATTCTCCTCTTTGTACATCATGGACCGTAGAAAACCCAGGTAGAAGGTTTTTTTGGTTGCGGGCTGTATACAAAAAGTAGGGGCAAGGTCTGTAACTTCTTCAAATGGTACGATGAAGCATGTTCTGAGAGAGAGAAGAAGCTTATCAATGCTCTGTTGAAGAAAAATGACTCACTGCAGAATTCGAACAAAAAACTTGTTATCGGAATTGTATGTTTAGGTTTGATTGTAATGTTCCTGTTGGTTGTGATTGTAATGTTGATGTTTATGTAAGGAAGATGTTTATGTAATGGTGATCATGTTTAATGTATTTTTGTGGATGTATTTGAAGAATCTCTAATGTAATGTTGATGATGTATTTGATGAATTTATGATGCAATGTTGAATTTTTAATGTTATGAAAATGAAGATTTATGATGCAACGTCGAGTATGTCGCATATATGCGGAACACCTAAACACACCAAAAACCAAAACGACATCAAATAATGAGGCTGAAATATACTTGCAATAACCAAGCATACCCCAGCCTCAATTTCGAACACCGTAACAGCATACCACGAATCTGCCTAAACCAACAGAAGCATAAAAAGCCAGCAAAACATAGTACTTAGTTTCTGGTATAATAGTATGTTTCTGATATAAAATGCAGTGATTAGAAATTAAGACTTAGGCCAAATAGTTATGCCTTATAGCAATTACATCAAAATAAAACAACAAAACATAATACTTAGGCCAAATAGTTATGCCTTATAACAATTACATCAAAATAAAACAACAAAACATAGTACTTAGGCCAAATAGTTATGCCTCATAGCAGTTACATCAAAACGGCTACTTAACTAGCACTTCAAAAGACTAAATGCCTCAATAACAAGACATTGACAGCAAAATGGCTATATTAGCATAGCAGTTAAAAAAGTCTAAACAACAATTCATTGGTTGACAGATTGTTGTGTTCCTAGTGTGTCACTTTGAGCTTTTCTCTTCCTTCCCCTCTTAGCACCTTTTTGTTGAGTAGGATGTGACACAGTTGCAGGTTGATGATTTCCAGCATGACTTGCAGTTTGAGTCCCATATTGAGTTCCTGCTTGCCTCCTAGAATGACTCTTTGCAGTTTGTGTAGCCTGTGACACAGATGAAGCCTGTTGATTTACAGTTTGAGCTTCCTTTTGATTTCCTGCTTGGCTCCTAGCTTGATTTTTAGCTTGCCTCATGGATGTAGTGCTTGGTGCAGCTTGTGTCACAGAAGCATCTTGTGCAACTGGTGCATATTGTGCAACTGGTGCAGATTGTGCAACAGGTCCAGATTGTGTAACATGTGCAGATTGTGCAACTGGTGCAGCTTGATTTGTTCCTTGTCTCATAGTAGTTTGAGTCTCAGGTTGTGTCACACAAGTATTTGTCTACAAAAATACAGTTATGAAGACAATTCAGATTCTAAAAAGAAGACAATTCAATTATATGCTACAAAAATGCAGTTATAAATGCTAAAAATATTCACCTTGTTTCCACCCTTTGGTATTTTTCTCTCTGCAGCTGCTTTCCCCTTGCAGGTTCTTCTGTTGTGTCCTAATTCATTACACCTTTTACATCTGACAGTTCCATCTACCCTCTTTAACCTTCTAGAGTTTGTAGGCTCATCATTTGTCTTTCTTCTAGCCTTCTTGGGTCTCCCTATTGTCCTCCTAAAATATGGAGGATGGATTGGTAATGCATCAACAGTTGGCCATAATTTAGGTCCATTGTTAGGCAGTATGATGTTGTTATAAGTTTCTACAAATGTGCTTTTCCTGTAACAAATTGCCATAATGTATTAAAATCCAAGCTTAATTGACATTAAAACAAATGTGTCTTTCCTGTAACAAAAGTAAGATAATTTATTCAAATAACATACCTATACCAATGAGAAACATAATCCTCTGGTACTTCTTCATTGTACCAAATACAACATATAGCATGTACACATGGAATACCAGATAACTGCCACTTTCTACAAGCACAAGTCCTATCCATCAAGTTCACCACATACTGATCAACACCATTTGACACAGAAAAAAGTGATTCATTCATATCTCCTGACCAGGTTGGACTCCATCCATTAGCTTCCTTTTTTGAATTCTCCAATCTCTTCTGAATTATAGGACATATATCCCCCCCATATCTCAACATAAAATCTCTAAGTCTAACAATTCTATTAGTCATGTAGAACTTAATCCCCTCAATAAGTGAGATAATTGGTAATTCTCTATATTCTAGAATTGCCATGTTAAAAGCCTCACACATGTTATTAACCTGCAAATCACAGTGAGTATGAGTACTATAATGTGCCCTGCTCCACATACCAGGTGGGTGTTTGGACATTTCCTCCCATGCTTCCTTACAGATCTTCTTCATATTCTCCATTGCTTTGTCAAATTCAGGAATTGTGTTACATCTAGCAGCTCTCCACAAGGCTTCTTTCAATGCTTCACCAGGAAATCTCTTTCTAAAATTACCATACAAATGCTTCACACATAACCTGTGTTCAACATTTGCATCAATATCCTTCAAAGTATCTACTAGTCCCTGGTGTGAAGAAATAAAAAACAGTTTTTAAACAAATAAATTATTAACAAATAACATACTAATTGTCAGTTTATGATCAAGTATGAAAAAAATCACCTTTTGTTGGTCAGATATGAATGACCATCTCCTAGGTTGAATTTTGTTGAGATCCTCCAGCAGAAGATTAGTAAACCATGACCATGAGTCCCTTGTCTCAGCCTCAACAATTGCAAAAGCTATTGGAATCATTTGATTGTTTCCATCTTTTCCCACAGCAGTTAGTAACTGACCCCCATACCTTCCTTTCAAAAAACAACCATCAAGACCAATTAAAGGTCTGCAGTGCCTCACAAAGGCTGTCTTACATGCATTGAAGCATACATACATCCTAGAAAATACAGGGCCATCCTTTCCTAAATCACTCTTGATTAAAACTGTGCTGCCTGGATTACTTCTTAACAACTCCTCTCCATAACTCCTAAGATGCTTGTACTGTTCCACCATACTTCCCTCAATCATCTCCAAAGCCTTTGTTTTTGCTCTATAAACCTGAAATCTACTTAGCATCAGACCCCACCTAGTTTTACATTCTGTTTGTAAAGCTTTAATTCGCATACCAGGAGTGTGTCTAAGAATAGGAATCAATTTCCTAGCAATGAGATTAGGTTTTGCTTGTCTGTTCTTACCAGTTGTGTGACATTCATGTAGAGGATCTAAGCTAACAACCTGAAAGTAAGTCTTGTGAGTAGACTTAATAAGTCTCATATAAAATGGACATTTATCAGTACACTTAACAACAATTCTATTCTTGTCATTTTTCTCTAGATGCACATTCTTCCTAGATTTCAAACCATACTCTTTCACAGCAGTTCTAACAAGGTCTGCAGAAGTGAATATCTGACCTAACTCAAATCTCACAGGCTCATCACCATCAGGAACTTTGAACTTGGGATATTTCTTCTTACCACCATCTTCACTCTCCTCATCTGGTGTGTCTAAGTCTTCACTGTCACCATCTTCATCATCAAAGTCTTCAATAGTAGTTGGGTTTGGATTTCTTGATGAAGTAATAGCCCCCACCTCTACAGATCCACCACCATCCACATCATTGTTACCCTCTTTTATAGGATTCACTGTCTCTTCTGGAAGTATTTCAGTCCAAGCCCAATTTTCATCAAAATCACTATCATCAAATTCTGATCCAGATCCAAGATCAGAACCTACATCAAATTCTTCATTACCACTTTCAATATTTTCATCACCTACATCATAGTCATCCTCACCAGATTCACTAAACTCATCACCACCCTCATTACCCTCATTATTACCCTCATTAGCCTCAATATCAATGTTCCCCTCATTACACTCTGTACACATCAGCTTAAGGGTGCCAGGTGTCGCATTTCTAATGGTTGGAGTGGTTTGGTTATGATCAGGTGTTTCCAAATACAGATCAGCATAATTGAGGCCCTTATGAAATCTTACAAACTCATGGATATCTTTGTCACAGCCACTACTAGAAAACTCAGATTTAGCGACGGAATTTTGTGAGGAGATATATTCCGTCGCAGACTGTGACGGATTTTGTGAGGGTTTTACAAATTATACAATTAGTGACGGAATTGTTGACGGAATAGCTCGTCGCTAAATTTCTGTCACAAATTCCGTCAATGATTTGAATGGATCAGATTTTGTGAGGGGATTAGCGACGGTATAATTTCATATCTAAATATTCCGTCACTGATTCCGTCGAAAAATCTCCTAAAGGTTAGTGACGTCCTTTAATTTCGTCACAAAGAGACTTTCGCGTTTTTTATAATTATATTAAATGATGCAAAAATAGATTAATAGGTGAGGTGAGACTCGAACCCATGACCTTCAACTCATGGAAAAGGTGCTTTACCACCAGGCCATGACGACTCTTTTGATATTTTATTCAAATTGTATTATTTAGTATCTTATTACATATTTTTTTTTAAATCCTTCCTGACAAACACGTGAAATCCTCCTCCATCATTTATTAATTTTTCCCTTTTCTTCTAAGTGTGTGTTTGGTTTGGTGGTGGTGAGAATTGATTTTGATAGATGGTTCAAAAAATTTTCAAAAAAAATCTATTTTTTCCTTTAAAAAAATCACTTTTTTCATTTTTAAGTGTTTGTTTTAGATTTTTAGAAAAATCATTTTATCAAAAAAATCTATTTTGATTCTAAAATGAAAAGCTATTAAGATTAACTTTTCTCAAAATCTATTTTTTTTTAAGAACAATGAGGTAACACATGTACAAGTTAAAACTCATTTTTTTTAAATGGATTTTTATGGATAACAGACAAACAAAAATAACTTTTGATTTTTTTTGAAAATCTCTAATTTTTTTTAACACAATCTATTTTTTTAAAGCTGAAACAAACGCACCCATAATTGAGTTTGAGAGAATCGATTTTGGTTAAAAGTGATTTAGACGTGAATTAATTTATGTTTGGATACACTTATTTAAAATTGATTCTTACAAGTTGATGTTCTTTGGATAGTATAAATCAAAATTGATTTTAAATGTGTAATGACCAAATTATCCTTTTAATTCTATTTAAAAGTAAATATCTATTCACATTAGATAATTATTTCAACTTATTATATATTGATTTTATTGTTTCAAAAATTCATTTTAAAATAATATAAATTTATAAAAGTTATTTTTAATATAATTTTTTTTATCAATTAGGTAATTTTTAAGCATCAAAATTATGCAATTAAAAGAGATACAATATGCTCCTTCAAAAAATAAATAAATGTAGTATGTAAAAAAACATTGAACCAAATTGGTTTAATTATTATATAAATAAATTATATAAATAAATTTTAACTAATAGTGAATTAAAATCATATCTCCAACGTGCCTGTCTTTCATTTTCCAGAAGCTTCAATCCATTTCTCTACCATTTTGATCTTCTTCCCCATCTCTCAACACTCTTCTGCCACTTCTCCTTCCCCATATATCAACATTCTTATCTTATTTTACCATTTCTCTCAAGCTTACAAGGTTTCAAAGGAAAGGACAGCATGAATCTGATTTAAGTGGTAGATCTGAGACATGTGAACAAGAAGAAAGTTGTGGGGATTATGGACGCTGTGAAGAAGAAGAAAGCTGTTATTGAATAGGAAATCCAAGAAATTGTGGGTAACAAGGTAAATTTACATGTCAGCAAAAATTAAAAAATGAAAAAAAAAACTATTTGGAATCGATTTTCCTTTGTCGCAGAATCTTCGATTCCTGGCTTTGAAGTAACTCGCATTTGGGGCTAAAATCACGTTTTCTGGATTTGATTTTGCAAGTTATCCAAACATCCATTTCATGGTTCAAACCGCGTTTGGGACTGAAAAAGCTCGTTTGAAGCTTGCAAACATGCAACCAAACAGATATATGATCTCTTGGTTGGAATCACGTTTGGGACTGAAAAAGCTCATTTCATGGTTCAAACCGCGTTTGGGACTGAAGACGCATCTGATATTGAAGAATACGACGCCGATTTGAAATTCAGAGGATGCGTTAATGTACATGATTCAGAAGAATATGAAGATAACGCTGAACAAAAATTCATCCGTACTGGTCCTCAAATCGATCTTGACGTTCCTGGTGCTCATAGAAATGATTGAGGTTCTTCCTTTTTCTCTGCTTACTGGAGTTTTGTTTTTAGATTCTGTTACTTATTTTAAAGTTGAATGTTGAATTTTGAATTTTGAAGATTTGTTGTAATGCTTGTTTAAGAGGTATTTTATTTTGTTTTTAGACATGCTAATTGAAATAGAGTGAAGTTGTTTATAAGGCTTAACTTAACTGACAAATGTTGATATTGTTAGTTCGAACCTAGAACCTCACAAGTGTTTGAGTTTCTAATGATACTTGTCACTTCGTCTAGAGACCAAAAAATGGACTAGGATCAGGACAAACCTCAAAGCTTAAAGAGCGCTTATGAGCTGACTCTTTACCAATTGAACCAACTTTCATCAGCAACTAGAGTGAAGTTTAGTTTAGCAGTTGTAGTAGCTTGAGAATTTTGTGGTTTCAATTTTCTTTATAATCATATATAAGTTGAAATTTCAGAATGGAAAAATATTTAAGTCAATCTTAAATTTAATCTTAAATATATAAGTTGGTCATGATTCATAAATGGAAAATAAGGAGAAGAAAAATAGGCATAGATTTTATATAGTTCAATCTACATCCTACATTCACAAGCAAAAAGAGAGATAATTTACTATGGTTGGTGAAGATTAAACATGTACTGAGTATCAATCACAACTTTAGATTCAGTGCAGTACTGTACCCCTTATTTCTCATAAATTTTACAACCAAAATAACGATTTTACAACACAACAAGCTACTTTATAATGTTTAGTTTCTAACTCTGAAGCATGGTACTTGTAATACAGTGAAGTACCAATACCTGTACGGTACTTGTTCGATACTCCATTTTTCCTCATTACTTCATTGCAAATGAAGCTTTTGGTTTTCTCATTAGGAATAATGAGGAAAATGGAGTATTGAACACTTCATTGATGTAATGTATAAGGCTTGTGCTCACCCTTTAAAATTTTGTCCTGCTCATCATAAGAATATGAAGTTATAATGTATAAGGCTTGTGTTTCTGTTAAAGAATGGATGAGAAAGCAGGTATTGTAGTTGTCTTGATTCCGTAACTGTGGCAGTTCATAAATAGATTTATATTCCTTGGCTAAATTACCAGTCAATGTCATGGCCTGTTGTGACTTGAAAATTTCAGATAGAAATCTTGTCAGTTTGTAAATGGAGTGGAGTGACTCCTAACCATCTTAGTGATACTGATAAGTATTCTGAAATGAGTTGATTTAGGATGGATTTCCAGTGACTTGATGATGATAATAAGAAGTCCTTTTATCATTAAAATTCAAATTATCTCAGATGAAGCTCTATATTAATTTGCTTTCATGCTACTTATAGCTATCAGCTCAAACAAACTATGATATTATATTTGTATTAAACAATGCACTATAATTCTGATTTTTTTTTTCTCAAAAAAATAAAATAAAAATTAATGCGCTAAAAGATCTTTTTGTAAAGAAAGAGTTTCCTTACTTCCAAGAGTAGGAGAATATTAAATTGTGTACTTTGTTCTTGTATCTTGTTTTATCGCTTATTCTAATGATGGCAGTTCTAATAATCTTCACTACTGGGAAATAAAGAAAGGATATCTATAGTTTTTGTTGTTATATCACATTATTACTTTGAGAATATTAATTTTATCTACCTAATCATTTGTTTAGTTTATCATGTCCCAGATCAGTACTCTTAAATACATATTTACTTTAAAAATCATTTGTTTCTGAATTGAAGTTCACATTGCGCTGACATAAATTATTCGAAGATATAGCACTTCTCAAATAATGATATATATCTTACATAGTGTTTTCATTACGTTTCTTTTAATTCTATATCCTATTCATGAAGAATCTTCCCTCAATAAAATAGGTTGGGAAATTGTTATTATTTCAGTTAAATGAAGGTATTTTTGACTCTAGTAAAAACAGTAGTTAGCATAACTTCTCAGATAATGAGAGAAGCCTATAGACTTAGTTTCTACTTGGTATTGGCTGTTGAGATGTCAAAAATATCATTCATACGCTAAATGTATTAGTTCTTTTAGGATAGTTAGTTCATGACATGGTACCACATAGCTTCTTTCAATAAGAAATCTAGTTTGATTTTAAGTCTCCATTTTATGAAAAATTGAATTTCAGCACTAGATAGGGAGAGCTGTACCTTGGCAACATTTCAAACCCAAGTAACTCATGTGAGAGGGAGTGTCAGAGACATGCATATAACTTCATTCAAGTATCCTCGCTTTGTAATAGCTTAGGATTATGAGATTGTTGATAAGTTGATTCATGACACTAGCTTAACAATAGAAAATATCAACAATTGTGTACTAAAATGGTCCTTGCTTGTGTTTTTCTTTGTTTTAACCTTTGGAAAGGGGAATGATTGAACTCTATTACTTAGGGAAAGGGGTTTTTTTGAATCATAAAGGCGAAGTTTTGAGGAAATTATAGCAGTAATTGTCATCTTCCGTTTTTCTAAGTTGTGTCTTTATTGTGACGTCCACCTCCTAAGAACTTAATCCATGCATAATGGGTGGTGCACTATCAATTGTATTACAATTTCATTAGATGTTCTGGCTGTGAGTTTCGAAGAGGAAGTTGCCTTTGAAATGAATATGCTAAATTGATTCTCAATGTAATTGCTCTTAATAGTCTGTATTGGGTTGAGTTTAATTTTGAGTTCTTGACCCAAGCATGAGGCAATATATTTTGAAGAAAAAAAATGTGTTTGAACATTGATCTTGTGTATGGAGGAGTAGCATTGGTCTCATGGGTTTAGTTTCTCAAGCTGTTCATGATGGTGGTCGCCATGTCATTGGGTATGTAACACTTTTTTTTCTCTTTTCATCATCGTTTTTCCCCCAAAGTTGTATTTGGGAGTAAAAAGAGAGAGAGAACAAAAAATTGACACTTGGTCAATGAGTAACTACCATGCTTTTGTTAACCTCTTTTACTCATTAATTAACACTATCTTTGTCATTTTACTATATGTTGTTACAGAGTTATTCCCAAGACACTCATGCCTCGAGAGGTACTCCCTCCGGTCACATTTATAAGCAAAAAACATTTTTTTAGGTACATTGAATAGTTAACGTATCTAGTCACATTTATATGTTAGATACATCAATTATTCAATGTACCTTAAAAAGTGTTTTTTGCTTATAAATGTGACCGGAGGGAGTATTTGTCTAGTAAAAGCTTAACCCCTTTTACCTTCTCTTAATAAAGTGTACTAATTACTCGCTCAAAAGTTAATGTATCTGGTTCAAATTGAATTGGATGCATCAATTTTTGTTAACCTGATTTGTTATTCCAATTTGCCCTTAAATATTTAACAACATTACAGTCTTATTTATAGAATTTCTACTCTCACTATTATATGCAACAAAAGTTTGTTATAAAAAAAAAAACCTTGACCTTTTCAAATAGATATGACGGTTTCATTATTATAGGTAACAAATTACGTTAATTTTTTAACAAAAATATAACAAATATAATAAAAATTCTTTATTAAAAAATATATAATAATTTTTTTTATCTTCTCAATAACACAAACAATAGAACATTCTTTCTCCCAATTATATACTGTGATAGATTATTATTATTATTATTATTATTATTATTATTATTATTATTATTATTATTATTATTATTATTATTATTATTATTATTATTATTATTATTATTATTATTATTATTATTATTATTAAAACTCAATTTCACGTTTACATCGTTCATTATTATTATAACAAACAGATACATAACAAAACTCATATTTTTCCTCATTCACCCATCAATTAGCAATCGGCTCATCATTCCTCAATTGCTCATCAGGTTTGAAACAGATACTAAAATCCATTCATCCTTCATCAATCTAACTCCTAAACAGGTCCCCCAATCGGTTCCTAATCTAATTTCCCCTTTCTAATTCCCAAATTCATTTGCCCTAAATCTTCACTTCATCAATCTAATTCCCAAAACCTTCACTCATCAGTTCACTTCGATCAACTTATCGCTAATCTTACTTTGCTGCTGCAAACAGGTTCCTAAATTCTTCACTACGCTCAGCCCGTTGCTCACTTAGCTCATCTCACTCGGCTACTGCAAACAGGTTTCAAACTATTTTTACTCCTTCTCTTGTTTTTATGCTGTAAACTATGCTAACTAAATTGGGTATGCAAAATTTGAATGCCTATCTGTTAAGGTTTTGATTTTTCTTTCTGGGATTTTGTCAATTTGTTGGTGATTTGGGTTGTTTTATAGATTTATATGTTTTAGTTAGTGAAGATTTTTTGGTCTGTCTTTTATAGTTGAATCCCCTTCTTTGTGTTTGCTTCAAACTAGTGTATGGAATTTGGATGGTTAATTTTATTTTTTTTAATTAGTAATTAGGGAGAACAGATTTTGGATAGATAATTTTGTTTTTGTTTTTATTTTTGTTTTTAATGAGTAAATTAAGGAGAACGAGTGGTCTTGGGCTTGAGGTATTCCCCATGTACTCTTTTTGGTGTCTTTTTTTTTCATAGTATTTTTACTATGTTTAAGTTATATTCTTTGACATGGAACTCTGTCCATGATTAGTTTTACAGGGAAACCAATTTATTTGGTCTTTCCGTGATTAGTCTTTATAAGAAGAAGACATAAGCAAAATCTTAGAAATAATAAGAAGACGATGATGGATATACATATTCAAACTAGTCATTTTTGTATTCTTATGTTAAAATTTTTTGAACAAATCCTTATGTGTGATTCTTATGCAGATTAATGGAAAATGCTATTTGTGCTTATGTTTTAATTGTGTGTCACTTAACTTGTTTATGCCCATGTTTAATTTTGTGTGCCTTTTAACTTGTTTAATTTTGTATCTGGTGGTGATCCTACATGCATCATCATCATGTGATGATTTGTATCCGATAGTTGGGAGTACAGATCCTACTAATAGGCGTATATGGATCTGTCTGGGACCACAGTTAACATAAGATTTTTATAAGATTTTCCGTTTAATTCTATAATAACTTGTATCCTTGTATTTTACTACTTTTTTGATTGTTTTTATAGGTTTGAGCCTGCTGTTCAGCCCCCACGTGACATTACAAAGATTATGGAACGTCTGTTTCAAGGGACTTGGGCAACTTATGGAGAGGTAAAGAAATATGACAAGGATCTTGCGGAGTTGTGGTATAACGAGTTTCAGGTACTGTCCTTCTCTTCCTCCAACTTATGTTTAACCTCCTCGATGTTAGATTTGTCGCTCTGTCCATTTTTTATTTGGAATTGTCGGTTGAAGATATCTCTATACATCATGTAATTTGCTGTTATAAATTATCTATATGATAGGGAGACAACATTGTTATCTATGTTTACGTATATATGTTTGATTTTAACTAAAATTATCAGTAATTCTGAGTAGAAGGAAGATATCTTGGTTTGAAGGGGGTGGGGTTTGACAAATTGATGAATTGCTATTGACCAGTGACCTGCGATGAATGTAGCCAAGTGCCAAAGCAATTGATCCAGCATAGTAGGAATCAGTTACTCCATTTAGATCACCAAGTAGTGATCTAGTCTGTGAGCCACCATCAAAGATGGAAAAAAATAATCAGAAATGAAATCACTGACAAAACATAAGAAGCTATATGTGAGTGTGTGGAAGAAGAAAAAAATTGTTTTAGGTAATCACAGTTCAGCAGAATTAACATGCAGTTTGAGAAGCAAACTTAAAAACTTGCCATTCTAGCAGTGAAGATATCATTTCCAAATCGAGCTAAATATCAAATAACTTCACATGATGCTCAACGCTGTGATGCACAAATGTCTCCCTCCACCAAAATACTCTTCCATTCAAAATTTGGCAAACAAGAAGTAGCAAAAATTAGTGTTGACAAATAATTAAATGTGAGTGATAGTGTTTGTTAAAAGTGTCCTACCTGAAAAATAGATTGCCCCAAGCCCAAAACGTCTTGTCCTAATGTTCGTGGTCGAAAAGAAAGCAAAGAACGGAAAGGATAATGAAATCAGTCCATATCATGGGAATGTGAATAATATTAATGTAACTTGAACTATTCTTGTTGGTAGTTGGCTAGTATGAATTCTTCATATAGTTACTAATTTTTAATTTTCCTTGTTGTGATAAACTCTTTGGAATTTGAGTAAGTTTTTTAGTAAGAAAATATTTATTTTTAAATATTCTCTTTCCAGTCATTTGCTTAGAGATAAGGAAGATACTCCATTATTCTCTTATTATTTGATCTTCCTGCAACTTATGTTCGGCATTCTCAATGTTAGTTCTGTCACTTAAAGAGTCGTGTACTTCGCTATTATAAAATTGTTTACATGTCACGGATACAACAATATATATCTATGTGTATATAAGTTCCATGGATACAACAATGTATATCTTCATTGTTAACTAAAATTTAGTTCCACCTCTAATTCATGTTACAAAATGTGGAGGCAAGGTAATCTATTACTCTAGTAGTTAATATTGAAAAGAATGTAAAAGAATAAAATTTTATCTTTGCGGTGTAAGTCCTACGGGTTCAACTGCTTTGTAGCTTCTAGTTTGATGTCCGATTTATCCTATAGTCAAGGTAATTGGAAATACTTTAAAATTAGTATTTATAATTTTCCTTATGTGTATTGATGCATGCTGCTATACTATTACTCTGTCATCATGTGCTATAATTGTTTTTTGTTATCTAATCATGTATATTGTTGTATGTCACATGCTTTTATGCTATAGTTTTTAATGTTATGCATGCTTATTATTGTTCATCAGGTTCTGACATCTGAACCTGATAATCTTATGTTTCTTCACTTGGAAAGAAGTCATGATAACTTAGTTATTAATTAAAAGCTAGTTTTAATTTGTCTAAGTTGTTATTGGTTGGTTTATATATGAATTTAATTATGGTAATTGTAGTAATTAATTTAATTTCATAATTTTGTACGTAAGAATTAAGACGAACTCTAATTTTGTAGGATGTATATGAAAGACGAATTTTTGAAAGGAACTCACGACAAACAGAGGGGGATGGTGTGTCTAATGACCATCGGTCAGACAACTTCATCTTCTTAGACGTAGTTGGAGTCGACAAGAAAGGACGCATATATGGTTTGGGAGCAGAGGCAGGAAAATACAAGCCTTCTTCATCCAGATCATCTGACGGCATCTCACTATCTGAATATGAGCATATGAGGACTGCAATATCTAAAATTTCAGTTGAAAACATGGAACTCAAGGAGCGCGGTTGAAGACTAACGGGGAATTGATTCGTGCATCACAGGAGGATTCGCGATTGCTCCGAGAGCAGTCGCAGAAATTTATGGAGTCTTTTGCACAAGGCCATTCACGTCTACCTCCATATTGACCTCATCCTTCGAATCAACATCTATGTCCACCTACTTGATTATTTATCATATTATTTTGAGAATTTGATTATAACTTTTAGTTTAAAGTAAATGTTATAATACTATTTAGTAATTATTTCAATATATTTTAATGCAAAAGATAAGTAGTGTGATTCTTTAAAAAGGTTTTTCATCAAATATTAATGTGATTTTTATCGTATTTTGTCATATTGATGTATTTTATATTGTGATTTTTTATCACCGTGTTTTATATTCCAAAAGTGTTTTGAGGAAGAATTGAGAAATTTCCTAAACTTATTTCAAGGTAAAAAAAAATGGTTATTTGCGAGGGAAAATCAGAAAGTCACAAAATTTGTCCTGAAGAGTAGCGTCGGTCTATATGGCGACGCTATTCAAATTTCCTGATATTTAGCGACGAAATTGTTCTCTCAGTAATTTGTAACGGTTTTTGCCCTCAGAAATTTGTGACGGATATTTATTACGACCGTAATTTGTGACGGAAAACTTGGTCAAACAAATCCATATTATGATAGGATTAGCGACGGATTTTTTGTAGTTGCGACCAAATGTCATCCGCCGCAACGAGTGACGGAATTGATTTTCCCTCGCTGGATTTTTCCGACCCCCGTTATTACGACGGATTTTTGCAGCGTCGCAATATCCGTCAGAAAGTCGTTTGCTACGGATTTTTGACTATTTTGCGACGGAAAATGGCCGTCGCTAAATCCGAGTTTTCTAGTAGTGAGCCCAACTTTTTAAGCCCACCAGCTAGGCCTTTTCCTGGGACTACATACCAAAACTTAGTTGTTTCAGGATATCCTATCACTGTTACAAATTTCTCCAAATCCAATGTGTTAATTGCATCCATATCCCAAGTACCTTCAGGTTCAAATATTTCCCCATTTAAATATGCCGGTTCCGGGTCAGATGTGAAAGTTCCCTTATGATGGAATCTTATCTTTATCATATGGACAGATGGCCTAGTTGTATTGTAAAAAAAAACAAAAAATACAGTAAACAAGACAGATAGTAAACAAATACAAGAGTTATTTTTTACCAACAAAACAAAAACAATAAAAAAACCATACTTTTTCAGCCATTTTACAATAAATACAGTAAACCATAAACCATAAATACACTTACTCTGGCATGAAAGCATGATGCGCAAATGACTCACGGTTTCTATCATCCATCTTCTTCGCAAATGACTCACGGCTGTTCGTTGATGTCTCCTTCATCTTTGCCTTTCCATGGTTGTTCGTCTTTCTGTTTGCCTTTCCACGATTGTTATTCTTCATCGAGATTAGGGTTAGGTTTTGTTTCTATCAGAAAGTGAAGTGATTAGGGTTTACGAGATTTTAGGGTTTACGATTGATTAGGGTTTCGATTGGGAGGATTCAATGGTTTACATTGGGTTTGCGATGAGCAGCCATTAAAGAAGATGAGTAGAATCTGAGAAGTTAGGGATTTTGAGAAGTTAGAGATTCTGATTGGGGGGGGGGGGGGTGGTAGATTTTGTGAGGGTATGACTTAAAATCACGTGACCCCTTTCTCGAAATCTGAAAATTCCTTTTTTTTATTTTTTAAATAATAGAATTACACACGTGGCACTCATTAATTGATAAAAAAAAGACACATCAACACCAAATGTCATGGGGACCATAAAATCAGAAAGGGGGAAAACTATGGGGACCAAAATCGCTCGTTTCAAACTATGGGAACCAAAATCGCACAATTGGCAAAATATAGGGGGCAAAAGTGCAATTAAGCCAACATTTTTTTATTATTTGTAAAAAATCGTGAGTCCCCATCAAACTTCTATGGGATTCCTACAATTGTGTTGAAAGGTGTGTTAGAGATATGATTTTGGCTTAATTACATTTTTGGCCCCTAATTTTTACAATTGGGCAATTTTGATCCATTGCCCTTTTTATCATTTACCACCCCTCACTCAGATTGACCAAAGTTTTGATTTTTTTTATTTTTATAGATGGCATGTTCTGATTGATAGGAGTGAAATTAGTTTAAATTTTAAAGCGACCAAGCATGGTTTCTAAAAACAAATTATTAATTCCCTTAAAAAAAATTAATAATGCTCGGTGCCCCCATATTTAAAGGTTGTTGGATTGTAAAAAGTTTGGGATGACTTGACCAAAATCAAAAGTTTTGGATGAATTAATGCATATATACTCTTAGATGAGTAAGAGAAAATCATCCTTGAGGTTCAACTAAAACCAAACGGAAAGACTACAGTTATTGTTTGTACTTAACCACAACAACTTTCATAGAAAAATAAAATTGTGCACATGATTTGATTTTAGTTTTCATTCTAAGTGCCATCAACTTGCATCAAGTATTAACGACGTAGAAAGCATGAATTGAAACCAATTGGCCATGTTGCAGTATGCCTAGAAAACGACAAGGTTATGTTAGGCAGATGACAGCACCGAAAAAACATCGACGAATCTTCATAACATAGATCAACTGATGTGATGGTGTAGAAAGATGATAGATACTGTATGTTCTTTGCGTGTGTTTTATTTTGTGTGTTATTTCTCCCTATATACATTTTTTTTTGTTGTGTTAATGTTTTGAATTTTTTATTTTTTATAATATAAATATATTTTAGCTGGTATTTGTCGCTTCCCTTAACATTTTGAGTAAGATCCGCCACTGAATGATACTGAAGCAAAAGTTGTTGCATGCCGTGCAAATCGAAGAAACAAATGTTCAGGATTGTGTGTTGTCATCTTCTTCGATTTGGACGGCATGCAACAACTTTTGCTCCAGTATCGTTCAGTGGCGGATCTTACTCAAAATGTTAGGGGGAGCGACAAATACCAGCTAATATATATATATATATATATATATATATATATATATATATATATATATATATATATATATATATATATATATATATATATATATATATATATATTATAAAAAATTCAAAACATTAACACAACAAAAAAAAATGTATATAGGGAGAAATAACACAAAATAAAACACACAAAAAGAACCCGCAACACAACATCTGTGCTTTTTGCATATAGATAGATAGATAGAAGCATAATGGATAAACTTTTGTGAAGCCCGGATACGAGATACGATACTGCACTGATACCCTGATACGGAAAAATTTCAAAAATAAGATACGATACAACTCGGATACGTTAATAAAAAAAATTATATAATTAAATGTACAATATAATTATAACCATTTTTTTTAATATGCAAATATATTAACAAACAAAAGTAACCAGTCATAGGCTCGTATCACATCAACATAAATACAAATAATATTGACGATTAAGAGAGTGATGATTAGTCAATTACATACACAATATCTCTCAAAAAGAGCACCATTAGTGCTATACTATATCCAAAAGGAACATTGTTAGTGCTATACTAAATCGATCCAAAAAAGAAGCACTATATCCAAAAACGAACACATCAGTACTCAAGAGTTAAGTTATTTTACTTGACATTAATTGTGAAATATCGGTGCAGGTATCAGTGATAATTATCGGATACTTTCCTGATACGTATCGGGAAGTATCAGATAATTATTTTTTAAAAAAATAAAATTTAATCTTCGGATACTCTCCTGATACGTATCGGGAAGTATCAGTGTAGGATACGCAGGGATACGGTACGTCATCCATTTTAAAGTATCAGAAAAAAAATAAAAAATATGTATATAGGGAGAAATAACACACAAAATAAAACACACACGCAAAGAATCCACGACAAAACATTTGTGCTTTTTGCAGATAGATAGATAGAAGCATAATGGATAGACTTCTATCATAACCCCCCATCTCCATTATCATCATCTTCTACCTCTATTTCTGCTTCTTACATCCAACACTATAATTTTCCTCTTCTTCAATGAGTTTCGTTCAACAACGCCATTGATAACATGCCAAATACACCGTCTAAACAGTTTGTTTTTCATTTATTTTAGAGTCAGTTATTTTGTTTTGCATGATTAGTGCTAGTACTTTGATGTGTTTCAGGAACATAATTTGTAAAAAGCAGAAGTGAAGAAAAAGGAGGAAAAGAAAGAAATCATGCGTCACAAGCCATTATTCAGTTCAAGAATTAGACTATAAAAGGACATGATTGCAAAGGATCTTTAGCTGCCGCAATTTTCAGGACCCTAGTTATTCAGTTTCAGTTTTATTTTCTTTTGAGAACCCTAGCCACCACAATTTACATTTCAGTTCTGCATTTTCCTTTGAATTCAATTTTAAGTTTTGCATTGTTTACTTTATTTTCATCGCAACTGTTGATGGTATGATTCCATTCGTTCAATTTAAATTTGCAGCCGCCGATTGATATATAAATTGGAGAAACCTTATTTCATGCAATTTTGATGTTTTAATTGTATTTTATTTCTTTTTTTTTAATTCACGTTGCTTTTGCTGCTATGATTTAATTCTTATGCATATTGTTTTCACTATTGCCGTGCCAATTCCAATCCCAACCCCTATTACTATTATTCATTAGCTGCTACTGTGTTTCGATTTCCTACTTGCTGCCTATTCCACTTTTAGATTTCAGCTCTATATTATAATCCAAAAATAATTCCATTGCCACGGTTATTTAAATTGCTGCTACACGTAAATTCCTTGGCTGCTACCAATTTCTTCAAATTGCTGGGTAATTAAACTGCTGCGGTTGCTTTTCTTTAATTAAAGTTGCCAGCTTTTATACAGGTTCGGTTCCTAAAATAATTATTACTATTATTTATTCACAAATAGAGTTTGATTTCGCAGTGGAGAGTGTCAAATAAAAACATTTCTATTAGTATAAGAATTCTTCCACAAAATTTAGGATATCACAAAGACTCATAAAAGAACATAATTCACATTTTACTTCCTTGAAAATTATAATGATATTAACATCGAATTTTTTGCTTTTGAAAATACTTTCTTTTACATCATATACAATGGTATGATTTATTTCTACAAAACTAAGCATATCCCTTTTCCCGTGTCACTATCAGAGCGGTGTTTTTCCCCAAAATAACAAATGACACAGGACAAGTCTTCATTGAAGGCATGTACTTGATTCCAAGACTCGTAACCTATAAAACTACGGTTTCGCAACCACAGGGCCAAGCCAGCAAACACAAACAACGAAGGGGTGAGTTTCGAGAACATGTAATAGTATAAAATAAATGAGAAGAACACGTAAGCAATTAAGTCAAAGTCGTATCACATTACAAAAATAATATTCAGAACCTTGAATAATATATTATATCAACTCAATCCACATTAGTAAAAAAAAATATCTTTACATCATAAGAATTAATATCTTCACTAACACGAGGTCATAATTCAATTCCAAAATAATCACAACACATATAATCACCAATAATCATCTTCATAAGAATATCAACAGATAAACACCTTCATCGTCTCACACAATTACACTCATTCACCAAATACAAATCATCATCAATTTTTTTTATGCATATGGACTTAATCCTAAGACCTATATGAATGTGGTACCACACCTATCGTCATAATTTGCCAGAGGTATGTTAATGGACTTTCATCGTCATAATTAACCAGAGATATGTTACTGGACTTTCATCGTCATTTCGTCATCATGATTCCTAGACACAACTCTAATGTCTAGCCTTCTATTCTGTTTCTTGACAAACTATGCCATGCTTTACTAACTATGCCAATTACTTGCTTCTTCTCAAGAAATCTTTGCTTAGAAATTAACCAATAGAATCTTGGCTTGAGGGTTTATTTTCTTAAAAGACTGCTCGGGTAACACCGGCTCAAAGGACGACATCAAGGCCTGAGACGAGCAATGTAACACCCATACCAGACGTATCTAGAAAGTCTAGCATGTGTGTTAATATTAGTACTGGATACATTAAAATTTACAACATAACTTACATACGAATGAATAATTATACAACAAATTGCGTTCGTACATAAATCACAGAACCGTTCCCCTTAGGTCGAGAACCTCCCGTATCCCCCTGGCGTGGATAATCTTCTGTCGTACTTAGCATCCTTCATCATAACCTCTTTCCATGAACCTGAGTCCTCTGGTTCATTTAACAGATAAAATTTCCATTAGCTGACGAGCGGGATGTTACAAGCAAACAATGCCTTGGAAGCACTGCCTTGCTCGCGAGGCGAGCTGCATTACTCGCCAGGGCAAGTTGCAATTGCTCGCGAGGCGAGCTTGGGGCGAGTAGTACCCCTGGTTCGGTTGTCTTGCTCGCCATGGCGAGCTCACTTGCTCGCGAGGCGAGCTGTGACAGTCCAGCCCTGCATAAAAGGTGTTCTTGACCCAAAAGCCTCAAAACCAAATATCTTTATGCATAGTATGATTCTAGAGGTCATAGGAAACTTGTAAAACATTTGAATGGCAAGCATTGGCAAGTATAGCAAGCATAACATGAAAAGGGATGCTTACACACTATATGCAAACCCTAAAATTCATTTCTTATCTTACAAGTCAAAAACATAAACTCAAGGTGGGAAGCTATCTAAGGAACTCACCTAAAAGATTACACTTGATCCCCAAAAGCTTCCAAGCATCAACTTCACTTCATGCCTCAAAACCCTAGCTTCTTGTTCCCTTTTTGCTTTCTTTGTTTAAACCAAGCCAATCTTGTTGTTTTCTTACTTTCCAAAGCTCCTTCATCCTTGCTAACTCACCTCAAATCCAACCCAAAGCTTCTTTCAACAAAACCCTAATTCTTGATTTACCAACTTCCATGGCCCTAGCTCACCAAACAATCTTCAAACCATCTTTCTCTTTGTTTCTTAACCATGAAGAACCCATAACTTGCACAAGATCAAGCTTCAACTTCCAACTTGATCGAAACCCTAACTTTAATCTCTTCTTATGTGGAGAAATAGAGAACCCAAAGCAAAACCAAGCTTCTATAAACTTAGGAGATCATGAGAGAACATAACTTATCTTGAATCATGGTTGGATCAAACTTTTGGAAGAGTTGGAGAAGAGAGGGAAGGCGTGGAACTAGAGAGAAGAAGGAGAGAAAAATCTTCAAGAAGCATAGAGAGAGAAAGGATGAAAGAAATGAGATATTTTGTGCCCAAAACCAATTAAATATCCTTTGGTGTGTAATTACCAAAATACCCTTGACTTAAGCGTGTTATATACGCCTCTGATACTTAATCCGTAATAAGATGATATTACGTAATGAATATTCTCCATTAAACTTTCTTTCAAAATAAGTTCTCTGGGACGATCGATTAATTCAGCTCTGATACTGACAGGCGGGATATTACATTCTACCCCCCTTAAAGAAATTTCGTCCTCGAAATTTAGAAATCACCTACTAATCCTCATAACAAATTCTGACCGGGCGCACTCTAAAGATCTCGAAGTATGCTTTCTTCATTAAAACACGTAACTTAACTTCTTTCTTTATCCGCATTAAACTGAATAAGATCTCTCATCCTTAACATCTTTCTCAAATCACTGAGCTATCTCAGAACATCGTGTTTGAAACACATCTTTGCCTTTTGTAGATGATCATCTCAGATCCATAACTTAGTTACTTGGCCTGTACCATTAATTTGAATATCCTTCATTAACTAAAACACTCGGGATCTACCCTGCAGTGCTCCTTTGCATTTGAAACATCTTATCATGCATACATCTTACTATGCATACATAATCTTTCTTACCGCATCATGCGATTTATATTTCTTACTTATGTTACTTATCTTAATGATTATACAAATCTCTTAACTCTTTCAAGATCTTCAAAAACCTTTCTAACTTGACATGAAGAAGCGAAATCGACTACTCGGATTCTTCTGTCAATCTGTTAACCAGTCTTGCAGTTCACATGCTCTTGAAACTTTCTACTAATTTCTTTTTGCACTGCATTGAACACTCTTAGCACAAATCTGCGTATCTCGTATGATATTAGTATCACATGAGCATTGTCATTCCTTCATAAAACTTTATCCTCTACAGTTTCTGCATACTTTCAAATACCGCTTCTTGTTAGTTAATAACGATACCCAGTCTAGTACTTCGCTTCAAAAATTTCTAAACTTTGGTACATAGGTTCTTGGAACGAACACTTACTTGAATGAAGAAAATCTCATTTTAGAACCAAGTTTGTAATGGTACCTCAGAACCACAGGACAAGTCTCTAAATTTTATTAAAAAGGTTTTACAACTCGCCAAACTTGTCTAGATCAAGTTGATCCTGAAGTCCTTACGTCTTAAGTAAGCATGCTCACTTACGGCGCAACTCATCGGTTTCATCAATGTTTAAAATCATATTTTTAAAACAATTCATTCCCAAGTTTCTTAATACCAATCTTAACTCTTAATGGTCGTAAAATTATGGCTTGTCTTTATTCTATAGTAAGTATCGTTATCACTCAACAAGTTTGGCATTGGAGGGTATGTACTTCTTCGTGCATATCTCATGAATCGTACTCCATCAACTTAGCATATACTCCTTCTGACTAACCAATAGCTCTTCTACGCATTCGACCTTATCAATTAGGCAACCCAATGACTCTAGTCTTCCTTGTCTTACTAAAGTAGAGATACGTCCTTTATACTTTTTCCTTAATCAATTATGTCTCTATAAGCATTGATACTTACTTCTCATCTAGGACTCTTTGCTCATCTCTTAATGCTTCTTCACTAAACTGTATTACTAACTCGAACATTCTTCACGAAGATTCTACTACAAAATTCCATGTCCCATGGTTACTGCTCACACTTTACTGACTAACCTCCGTTGCGCTACTCTGATTCCCACCGGTTAGCTTTAACCCATATTCTAATCCGTTAGGACAAGTGAATTTCACACTCCTTCTATCAATACTTAATACCTTCTTAAATTCTTCTCAAGACTTTCTTCGTTGATACCACGTCACAACTTTACACTTACTACCGCTTGCAAGATTAAAACTCATGATAAACTTACCGTATACTCAAAATCGACTCATCTTGCACTTGGGCATACATTTCTCAAACATCTATCCTTGTACCTTAGTATTCTCGCATACTATATTCTGCTTAATCGTTCCTATGCTTGCTCGTTGGTTTTTCTTTTAAAGAAAACTTCATAAACTAGCACACGGGTCATTGACGTTGATGATTTTCCGCTAGATAATATTTATACTGAATCTAGGTCCTAGTCGTCACTCTAAAATCATAGAACGAGTCGATAACACATATGTGCCATCAAATCTTAGTTCTAGTGAGTTTAGCCCACTTTACGTGAGTCGTAACAATCTGGTACCTACAAAATTTTCCTTTGAATTTCAAAACGTTGGAAGCAAAGTTTGATTTGGAATATTGGGCTGGAGGAGATGATGAAGGGAAGGTAGTGTGTGTGTGTAAGCCTTTTCTAGATGCTTCGTGCAATAACATAGCTGATCAGCAAGGCAAAAGACGAGCAATCATTTTGAAATGAAACTGTATCTTCAATCTTGGAAGAAGGTGGGAACTCCATCAAAAAAGATTTGGAGAATTATTACCGCCCTTGTAAAAGCCAAGCTGAGCAATTTCATCCACTTGATTTTTTCTTTACTTGGAATTATCCAGGACTTCTGAGGTGTCGGCGCCTGTTCAACAACCGGCGAAGCGGATTGATGATGAATGGTGATTTCAGACTCATGAGGAATTTAAGTCTGTTGAGTAGTGGAGATTTTCATTGAGGACTGATAAGGGGGAGTGGACATTTCAAAATGAAGTAGGGAGGAATGAAGTAGGGAGGAATGAAGTAGGAATGGATATTTATAACTCCGTTAAGTCATTATACTCCACTAATAGCTGAAAACCTACTAATAATTGAACCCAGTTTCCAGTCATTATGCATGACTAATAAGTAATAGTTGAACCCACTATAATAAGTGTTACCTCTTTTATGATGTAATGCAATATGACATGTAAGATTCTTTTTTGAAGTAATGCAATCTGACATGTAAGTTTCTTGACATATAAAGTTTGATTTAAGTACACAAAGGCTCTGTTCAAAGGATGCATTGATACTCCACGGTTTACTGGAAAGAGTTCAGGGAGCTGGTTAAGAAGCCAGGAGATTGCAAAATTGATTTCACAAGCAACATACACACTACATGTAAAACGAGAAGCACCGTTCGAGCTAATATTACGAGGCTGAATGTTGAAGAAGAAAAACAAAATGAAAAATTTACTTTAGATTATTATTTAGTTAATATGTTGATACAAATACTATTACATCAAGTAGGTAGCACATATATCACAATGTGATCATTTCCAGCAGCAACAAGGCAAATAGAACTGATAAAAATCAACAAAAAGAAATTGTCAAAATTAAGACAAGAAAAACTAAATGTCATGGAACGTTTTGAATCAATTTACTTTAGTGATAAAGCATATCAGAATCCAGATCAAAAACACATTCCCATTCCAATGTTAACACAATTTTGCTAAAAGCATACCTCCATTATCCTAATGTTATCACAATTCTCAATTATCCTATCCTAATGTTAACACAATTATCCCAAAATCCAAGTCACAAACGCATTCACATAATCTAATTTCAAAATTCTTCCAAAATCCATTTCAAAAACACATGCACAACAATTAATTTCAAGAATAACAATACAGTACCTAATTATCACACGCGTATCAAAAAAGAAAAACGTTACATTGTGAGAGTATATCCCCTTTCGTTGTAGTCAACTCCGTTAGTGCGTGACCTTTTTAATATATGTGTGCGTGCACGCGCGTGCGCGCACGTGTATGAGTGGGAAGGTGCGCGCGTGCGTGTGTTGAAACTGCATTGCGGACGGTCTTACCTCTATAAAGCCACAATTATTATTAATGTTCGATCTTATGAACTGACACTAATGGCTAGCAGTACAAACATATTTTTTCTTTACTTGACATTATCCAGGACCTCAGAGGTGTCGACGCCTGTTCAACAACCGGCGAAGCGGATTGATGATGAATGGTGATTGCAGACTCATGAGGAATTTTAGTCTGTTGAGTAGTGGAGATTTCCATTGACGATTGATGAGGGGGAGTGGACATTTCAGAATGAAGTAGGAATGGTGAGGAATGAAATAGGGAGGAATGAAGTAGGAATGGATATTTATAACTCCGTTAAGTCATTATACTCCACGTATAGTTGAAAACCTACTTATAATTGAACCCAGTTTCCAGTCATTATGCATAACTAATAAGTATTAATTGAACCCACTGTAATAAGTGTAACCTCTTTTATGATGTAATGCAATATGACATGTAAGATTCTTTTTTGAAGTAATGCAATCTGACATGTAAGTTTCTTGACATATACAGTTTGAGTTAAGTACACAAAGGCTCCGTTCAAAGGATGTATTGATACTTCACGGTTTATTGAAAATAGTTTAGGGAGCTGGTTAAAAAGCCAGAAGATTGGAAAACAGATTTCACAAGCAACAAACATGCCACATGCAAAACGAGAAGCACTGTTCGAGCTAATACTATGAGGCTGAATGTTGAAAGAAGAAAAACAAAATGAAAAATTTACTTTAGATTAATTATTTAGTTAATATGTTGATTCAAATACTATTACATCAAGTAGGTAGCACATATATCACAATGTGATCAATTCCAGCAGCAACAAGGCAAATAAAACTAATAAAAATCAACGAAAAGAAATTGTCAAAATTAAGACAAGAAAAACTAAATGTCATGGAACGTTTTGAATCAATTTACACATTCACATACACTAATAGTGATAAAGCATATCAGAGTTCAGATCAAAAACACATTCCCATTCTAATGTTAACACAATTTTGCCAAAAGCATACCTCCATCATCCTAATGTTATCACAATTCTCAATTATCCTATCCTAATGTTAACACAATTATCCCAAAATCCAGGTCACAAACGCATTCACATAATCTAATTTCAAAATTCTTCCAAAATCCTTCTCAAAAACACATGCACAACAATTAATTTGAAGAATAACAATACAGTACCTAATTATCACACGCGTATCAAAAAAGAAAAACGTTACATTGTGAGAGTATATCCTCTTTCGTTGTAGTCAACTCCGTTAGTGCATGACCTTTTTAATATATGCGTGCGTGCGCGCTCGTGCGCGCGCGTGTATGAGTGGGAAGGTGCGCGCGTGCGTGTGTTGAAACTGCATTGCAGACGGTCTTACCTCTATAAAGCCATAATTATTATTAATGTTCGATCTTATGAACTGACACTAATGGCTAGCAGTACAAACATATTTTTTCTTTACTTGACATTATCCAGGACCTCAGAGGTGTCGGCGCCTGTTCAACAACCGGCGAAGCGGATTGATGATGAATGGTGATTGCAGACTCATGAGGAATTTTAGTCTGTTGAGTAGTGGAGATTTCCATTGACGATTGATGAGGGGGAGTGGACATTTCAGAATGAAGTAGGAATGGTGAGGAATGAAGTAGGAATGGATATTTATAACTCCGTTAAGTCATTATACTCCACGTATAGTTGAAAACCTACTTATAATTGAACCCAGTTTCCAGTCATTATGCATGACTAATAAGTATTAATTGAACCCACTGTAATAAGTGTAACCTCTTTTATGATGTAATGCAATATGACATGTAAGATTCTTTTTTGAAGTAATGCAATCTGACATGTAAGTTTCTTGACATATAAAGTTTGAGTTAAGTACACAAAGGCTCCGTTCAAAGGATGTATTGATACTTCACGGTTTATTGAAAATAGTTTAGGGAGCTGGTTAAAAAGCCAGAAGATTGCAAAACAGATTTCACAAGCAACATACATGCCACATGCAAAACGAGAAGCACCGTTCGAGCTAATACTATGAGGCTGAATGTTGAAAGAAGAAAAACAAAATGAAAAATTTACTTTAGATTAATTATTTAGTTAATATGTTGATTCAAATACTATTACATCAAGTAGGTAGCACATATATCACAATGTGATCAATTCCAGCAGCAACAAGGCAAATAAAACCAATAAAAATCAACGAAAAGAAATTGTCAAAATTAAGACAAGAAAAACTAAATGTCATGGAATGTTTTGAATTGATTTACACATTCACATACACTAATAGTGATAAAGCATATCAGAGTCCAGATCAAAAACACATTCCCATTCTAATGTTAACACAATTTTGCCAAAAGCATACCTCCATTATCCTAATGTCATCACAATTCTCAATTATCCTATCCTAATGTTAACATAATTATCCCAAAATCCAGGTCACAAACGCATTCACATAATCTAATTTCAAAATTCTTCCAAAATCCATTTCAAAAACACATGCACAACAATTAATTTCAAGAATAACAATACAATACCTAATTATCACACGCGTATCAAAAAAGAAAAAAGTTACATTGTGAGAGTATATTCTCTTTCGTTGTAGTCAACTTCGTTAGTGCGTGACCTTATTAATATATGTGTGTGCGCGCGCACAATGAGTGGGAAGGTGCGCGCGTGCGTGTGCTGAAACTGCATTGCGGACGGTCTTACCTCTATAAAGCCACAATTATTATTAATTTTCAATCTTATGAATTGACACTAATGGCTAGCAGTACAAGCGTTTGAAAGTAATAACAAGTTATAATATAAACAATTATTTGTGGGGTATCTTTTATTGTTGTAGGATTAATATGAAAAAGTTGCATATAGGTAACCAGGAAGAGATCTCAACCATTGAATTAAAATATTAATATATCAATGGTTTAAAGATCCTTTTTCTAATGGTGGGAAAAGATCACCTTTCTCATCTTAAACTCCACCGCATATACAACAATTTTTTTTGGTCAGGGTTGGAAAAAAAAAACTCTTCGAGTGCTTGCCTCAAATGTTCCAAATGTTTCACTAGAATTTGAACTAGTTAATGTCTTTGGTACTAGAATAATTAACTAGCTGGATTTTTATTACTTTTTTTTTTGGTTCTAAATTCTTAAACATGAAAAATCTAAGGATCCAAACTAAAACAAACAACTAATGTCATAAATACTCTTGACATATTAATTCATTGTAGTGAGATGTAAGTGTAATTCCAACCCAAATACTATTCACTTAGCGAAGTAGAGGCAGTGACATAGGCTAACCCCTCATAGTACATAATTATGCGCTAGTGTTTGTTATACTAGATGAACAAACCAAAAGGTGATATGAAAACTTGATAGTATCATCTTCACACGTAACGAACATTAGAGAATAATAAATTTTTCGATTATATTCTTTGTTATCATCAAAACATGTTAAAGATTCCTTAAAAAAAAATGTTAAAGATTAATGTTCTCAAACTAACTTCGTTACAATATATGGCATGTCACATGTGATTCGAAGGCTCACATAAACCACAATAAATTTGGAATATGATTGTATATGTTAAGGATATAATGTTATTGATAACCTTAAAAACCGGCGAGGACTAGTTTCTTACACAAAGAGAATCCTTAAATTAGCCCACTCAAATTAGCAGTAGAGAGAATCGAACCTGAAACCTCAAGGAAGAGCACACTCCTAGGTCCCAAGTCAATAAATAAACAACCAAGATTGATCAAGCACAACCAAGATAGTTTAAACTTTGAATAGTTAAAATTACAAATAATATCGTCATAGTAAAAGGATGAGTTTTATTAATATAATTACTTAATAAAAAACCAAGCCAAGCATGTATTCAATGCTTAGTGCAATCTGTAGGCTTAAAAGACACGGTATTCTTTTGGAGATCGAATCCAACTAAAAAGTTTTGTTGGGCTATGTTCCCAAAGGTGACACCAGGATAAATATCATTGGTTACAAAAGCAAAGCACATAACCTCACGATCAACTTTAATAAATGTGTTAACATCATTTAAATGAACATCTGCACCAGTAAAATGTGCAGTTATTATTGGAACCTCCAACATTTTTTGTTTTGTTTCGTATCAAAGGCTCATTTGATGAGTAGGATCCTTAACACGCTTTAACTTAATCATAGATGCTATAGCAGATTCCAACCTAGAGTAAATAGCATGTGGCAAATATGTTAATGTTGATCCTGAATCAATAAAGGTATTTCCTTGTTTACCGGGTCCAAAAGTTGAATGCTCTAGTTTTATAATTAGGTCTCCCAGACTAAGTGCTTCCAAATTTGTGTAGTAAAGGCTCTCGATCATACCTTTTACTAATGGGGTTGAGACAACCCCTCTACCAAAAACCGTTGCTTTATCTCCAAAATTTAGTTTGCTTGATATGTTAGCATTCAAAAAGAATGGAACCAAACAGTAGAAAAATTTTCTATCAATTGAAGAACCCAATTGAGAGATCAACGACAAAGGTCCACGTCCAAGGCCAATAATGCCAGATATTTTCCCATCAACCGACAACCAATTTTTGTGCCCACATCCTAATAGAATTCTGGAAAATGATATTGGAGAGCCACCATTAGAGGTCAAAGTAAGTGTTTCCACACTAAGATCACCTTGTGAATGTGAATTATCTGCATATACATATTTATATTCACATTTTCTTTTATTATCATACGAACAATTGGCTATTTTGGAATTCTTACATGTGGGAGAAGTACAAGAAATTGTTTTGTAGGTTGAGGATTTTGAAGGGTCAAAAATCTGCGATGTTTGGTTGAAACATGGTTTACAGGGCTTGCATTGGAACCAAATCAAGTCACTTCCTGTATCAATCTAACCATAAAGCTGAAATGGTGGGCTACCGATTGCATAGCTCATGACATAACATTGACCCACATATGGTGTTATAATAGTGCTTTCAGAAATGTTATTTGGGGAAGCAAAAAAGACATGGTTTAACGGTTGATAGAATGGTTCAAGATATTTTATATTCGTTGAAATTGAGTTTCTTTGGCATTGTAGAATGGTGATCTTTGAGATACTTCACCAAAACAAAGAAATAGAAAAACAAGAGATGAAAAGAATTTCATGATAGTAATGACTAAATGGAATCACTATTTGTTGTTACTAACAACTAAATCATTTTAAGCTGGTTTTTATAGGATCACATTCATCGTGTATCTTATCTTATTGGATTAATTTTCTTAATTCTACTTAATTAAATTAAAAATATTAAAAGTAAAAAATACTATAAAATAATAATTTTTTTAATTATTTTTCCTTTATACGTGCTACCAACGTGCATGTAACTAACAATAATTTTGGATAAGTGTTGTCAACCTTGCTGGAAAACTGAATTTTACTGACAGTACATGCTTTTCATTTGGTTTACAAAAAGTGAAATATCTATACGTATATACAAGTTTTATTACTGTATAAAAGAAAACTTCAATTATTAATATTTATCAATACATGTATTAAATAGAAAAATAAACAAAAATTTAAATGGTATAATTATATTTTCGATTTCCTAAAAAAAAAAATGATGAAATTTTTTTTGAACAAGTATTTTTGATGAATTATTAAATATATAAAACATTAAAACTAATAAATATAACAAATAAAAAATGATATTCTTATATATTTTAAATTTCGTTATTCAATTTATATTTGAGATCATCCTGTAATTCCACTTCAATAGACGAAAGTTAGCGAACATTTGATATGTTGGGGTGTGATCGTACCTGATCAAAAGGGGACTGCCGGTGCTTTGAGTGCGGTGGTTGTGACGGTGGTGGAATGCGTCTGAATGCTTCTTGGAGCGGATGGGGGGTATGTACCTGCAGGCACTCCGACGCTTAAGTCAGTAGAGATCAGAGAGTGAGGGTTTTAGAGGGAGATAAAGTTCTACCTTGGGGACTGCGGTGAGTCCCCTATTTATAGAGGTGGAGGGCTGCAGAGCCGTTGAGGAGGCACACCTGGCTCTGGCGGTTACGAAATCGTGGGAAGTGTAACCGCCAGAGATTTTATTGCGGGAACGTGCACAACGTGCAAGAGAGACGTTGGGGTTCGTTTGAACCGGTCTCTTTGCTTTGTGCACCCCCTTCAGGCGAGGGGGTATGTTGTGAGCAATAATGCCAAACGTGGAGTTTGGGCTTTGAATGATATTGGGCCTAAGTAAATGGGCCAAGAATCTCTTTGGCCGGTCCAGAACAGTAGCCCCCCAAGTCGTTGCTCTTGATAAAGAGTGATGACTTAAGTGCGGGCGTTTTGCTCGTCAGGAGCCGAACTCAAGGAAAATTCAGTTGGTACGTATCCTCGTGCTAGAGGAAGAGATGGATCTCGTTTAGCGGACTTATGCCTGCCTTGATATGGAAAATCGTTTGCGAGGCGGACTGAGAATGCTGAGACTTTGGGCCAGATAGGCTCGCCTGTCTCGAAGCGTTTGTTCTCCCTCTAACGATGTAAGCTCGCCTGTCAATGTGGCGGGGTCCAGCATACGTATGTCCGGCGATGAGATCGGATGGAAAGATTCCCTCGTCAGGAAGTTTGGTCGGATGTCATTCCGTAATTAATGCCAACATCTCGAGAAAGAAGTTGAGGGGACATGACCTTTGGTTTCTGAGTGACACGTGTGTAGGCTCTTAGTAGCACTTGAGTGCCTATAGTTTCCAGCGTGTTCTCGGGTTGTATTTCCGAGGTGTCATCATCACCGTTGATTGGATCCTGACGTTTGAAGAAACGTAGTGAAGGATCATAGCCCTTGGATGAAGGGGTATGATTGAATCTAGGCCGTCGAAGCAGCGCTTTAGAGGAGGAGCAGCGAGTGAGGAGATGCATCGGATAGACTTTGTGACTTTTGGGTGGTTCGTGCAACGAGTATAAATAGCTCCACTGTTGTTTTGGAGAGCCATTGTATTTTCGAATTTCTCAGAGACTTAGAGATTTCCCAAAGTTTCCAAAGGCAAAGTTCTTCCGAGTTTTTGCATCCCAACCGCAACTTCAATCTCTTCTTCCTCACAGGTAGAGTTCTAAGACTCGTTTCTTTTACTTTTGTAATTTAGTTTCTGTTTTGCTTTTAGAAACCGTAGGAATGCATGCTTCTTGGGCAGAAGTAGTTTGACTCGGTGGTTTCCGCCGTTGGTTCAGGCGTTTTCTACCGTGCATCAAGAAGTTTTGTAGGTATGCTGTCTGTTTTCTTTTTAGTGTTTAGAGAAACATTGGCGACATGCTTAGGTTTTAGGGTTGGGGTTAGCTATATTGTAGGTTTTGGCATATTCCCCGTCCCTTAGATTTTCTTCGTGATGGAACCTCATGGTTCTGGAGGAGACGATAGTGACCTTCTCTGTATTTTCCTCCTTCCAGGTCTGATCGTGGTGAGAAACCTAGGAAAGGATAGAAGAGCAATGTCCGTTGATTCCTTGATAAGCGGGATGATCTTAGGAACGGCGTCCCAGTACGCAGCGGACGGCGTTGGGGTAGCTCCGCGCTGTCCAATAGGGAGGAAAGAAGATTGGGAGATCCTCCTCCCTAAAGTAGCGGACCGAGTGTGCTCGCGCTTCCCCAGAGATCGTTTTCCCATGTATGAAGCAACTTTTAAGGAAGTGGGTTTTAGGCTTCCCTTTTCCCCTTTCCAGGTCTGCGTTCTAGAGTGGCTGGAGGTGTGTCCTTCCCAGTTGAGACCCGACTGCTTCGCCTATATGTCGGCTTTTGAGTCGGTATGTCGTTTCCTCCGGCTTCCCGTCTCAAAAGACCTCTTCTTTGCTATCTTCGCTGTCCGGCAAAATTTGGACAATGATGGCGGCTGCGGCTGGGTGTCGTTTCATCAACGTACCTCTCTCTTTGAGGTTTTCAGTGCTGGTGTTGCCGATTTTCGCGAGAGGTTCTTCTTGGTGAGGCCTCAGACGGAAGCAGCACTTCAAAGTGTCTTGAAGATTGTTGACCGACCCAGCGGGGAGGGTGGTGTCGCGCCCGTGCGTGTCCCTCAGATTCGTTTTAACTGGAGTCGCGACCATCTGAAGCATGAGCTCACCATGTATAGGATTAGCTATGACAAGTTGACCGAGCGGGACAAAGATAGTTTCGCCAAACTAGTGAGGTTTGTAAACTCTTTTTCTCGATCGGTGGTGGTCGATGATGGCGGCGATCAGGTGATGGATTTGCGAGGAAATCCTGTTACTAAGCCCCGATTAATTAATACCCGTTCTTTGGTGTTTTCCAAGGATCCTCTAGCTCTTCTAGGTATGCTAGTGCTGTTGTGTTTTCTTTACTGCTTGTCTCCTTGAGTTTTCTGACTAACGATTCGTCCTTGTTTTTCACGTGCAGGAAAGATGTCCCATATCCGTTCCCTAGTGAACAAGGCTAACCAGAAAGTAACCGGGCAAGGTAGTGGCAGCAGAAAGAGAGATGAGCAGCGGGAGAGGACGGCAGATGCGTGGTTCCCTGCTCGTTTGACAGATGATCCAGTGGAGGAGGAGGAAGCCCCCTTGAAGAGGTGAAGGATTGCTGCCCTTGACAAGGGTAAGCAGGTTCAGGTTCAGGATGCTGCTCCTTCACGGGGTGTTCCTCCTGCTAGTGAAGGTTTGTTTCAGTTGCCGAAGGTGTGGTCTCAGTTGGATCACTTTGGTCCTCAGGCTTCCTTGTACCTTGGTGACTCTGAATCGAAAGCCATCCGTGATTTGGGGACCGCTGGCCGGACTCGTGCTGTGACCAAGGGGGTCGTAGGTGCTATGAGGGCCTTGGAGGTCGCCGTGTTTCTCAACAACTCATCCATGGAGGAAGCTGTTCGAGCAGATGCTCTTGCTCGCGAACGGGAGGCGACGACCAAGAGAATAGCTGAGCTTGAGGCGGAAGTGGCCGCACTAAAAGCGAGCGCTTCTGAGAATGGCAAGTTAATAGCCTTCCTGGAGGAGAAAGCCGAAGTGGGGTCTCGCTGTCGTCGTGAGCTGACCGAGGTCCGTGCCAAGTTTGCTGCAGAGAAGAGGGCTCTGGAAGATGCTCTTCGTGATGCAACCCAGCCTGGTGAGGACGAGACCGAGGACACGGCGGTGCTGGGCCGTCCTGCCTTGGTGTATAGACTTGAAGAACTGGAGAGGAACCTTGTAGGTGCTGCTCGTCATGGTTTTGACAACGCTATCGAGCAACTCAAGGTAGTGAACCCTGGCGTACAGCTCTGTGAGGACGGGCTTAGCTTTCTAAAGTATGTGCGGAATGGTGAAATTGTTGACCAAGACGACGAGGGGCATGTCTGAAAAGCCCGGGCTTTGTGTTGCCCTGTAATATATTTTGCTTTTGCTTGACTGGCCTTCGTGCCTTTGACATTATACGTTCCTTTGTGGCTCGTATGTTTATTTTCCCTTTAAACATTTGCTTCCAAAATGCATGATTTATTTTCCGGTATGATGTTTTGAATTTTGCATGCTCGTTGCGTGAGGCTTTACTACTGCTTGAAGTATTTGTTGAGAGCGAATTATCTATCTATCTTGTATGTTTGACAGATTGTAACAATTCGTACGCTCTTAGCTGCTGTCGAGAGCGGATTATCTATCTGCCTTGTGTTTTTGACAGATTGCAATAATTCGTATGCTCTTAGTTGTTCAACTTTCGAACTTGTCTGCTCTTGGATCGAAAAGTTCTTTAAGTTGAGTGTAGCGGGACGGGCTACCCCCCCCGTAGTCATTATTTCGACGAAGTGACTTAATGACTGGGGAGTCTTGTGCGCCCGCCTGGCGTTTGGTAGCTTTGACTTGATGAAATCAAAGTTGTGCCTTTTGCTTCCCAGGTAATAATTGACTTTGCTTCGAAAGTTTTTACCTTTGCGTAGTTTTGCAAGGAAGAGCTCAGGCAAGAAGTTTTCTAACTGTTTACGCGGAGTTTTGCACATTCAAGAGATCGTTTATCTGAATGTGTGTCCAAAGTTATGGACGTGTAATAGCGGATGAACGAGAGAAATTTTTCTAACATGCCGAGCTGAGGCGTGAAACACCCATCGCGAGCTGGGGTTCTACCTAACATGCCGAGCAGTGATGTCGCAGCGGTAAGCGTACATACTGAGGAGTAAGAGAATTTGTCATGTAAAATCCTCTCATCCTTTTTCTTTTTGGATTCGGAGTGGCACGACTTTCCTCTTCCGTTTATTTGCTCGACGGGGAGAAGTGAGTTCGTTGTATCGAACTAAGTACATACATTAGAGTGAGTTGGCGTTGTTTGCCATTTAAGTGTAGTACTTTTTGAGTTTTTCTGCATTCCAAGTCCTTGGAATTGCGTTTTGATGGAGGTCTTCGAGTCCGTAAGCTCCTGTCCCGGTCTTCATCCGGATCCTGAAGGGGCCGTCCCAGTTGGCGGCGAGCTTCCCTTATTCGGAGTCCTTCTGGTTTCGCTGGAGGACGAGGTCGCCTACTTCGAATTCTCTTTTGATGACTTTCTTGCTGTGGCGAGCAGTTATTTTCTGTTTTAGTGCTGCCTCTCGCAAGGTTGCCCCTATCCTGACTTCGTCGACGAATTCGAGTTCTTCACGTAGATTTGCCGTGTTGGCCGGGAAGTTAGTGCTGGCGTCCATACGCCATGTGAGTTCAATTAGCTCAATGGGTAAGATCGCTTCCGTCCCGTACGTGAGTCGAAAAGGTGACTCACCAGTTGTGGAATGGGGAGTAGTTCTATAGGCCCAGAGGACTGCATGTAATTCCTCCGCCCACTGTGTTTTGGCCGCGTCTAGCGTTCTTCGTATTCCTCGCAGAACTACCCTGTTTGCAGCTTCGGCGAGGCCGTTGGCTTGAGGGTGTTCGACGGAGGTGAAGCTTTGCTTGATGCCGATATTCCTTAGGTAGTCCTGGAACCGTTGGTCCGTGAATTGTGTACCATTGTCGGATATCACTAATGCTGGCACTCCGAATCTTGCTAAGATGTTTCTCTTGAAGAAGCGGAGTACGTTTTTAGCCGTGATTTTGGCCAATGGTTCTGCTTCGATCCATTTGGTTGAATAGTCGATTGCGACGACCAAATATTTTAGTTGCCCAGCGGCTTTGGGGAATGGTCCCAGAAGGTCGATGCCCCACCATGCGAAAGGCCAAGGTGAGACCAAGGACGTTAGCTCAGCAGGGGGTGCTAGGTACATGTCCCCGTGTCGCTGGCATTTATCGCAGAGGTTCACGTAGTCTTGGGCGTCTTTCAGCATGGTAGGCCAGTAGTATCCTGCTCGTAGGGCCTTCTTCGCGAGAGCTTTTGCACCAAGATGTTGTCCGCAGATGCCGTCGTGGATGTCGGCGAGGACTTCTTGGGTCTCGTTGGGTCCCAGGCACTTGATTAGTGGAATGTTGAAACCTCTTTTGTACAAGGTTCCTTCCACCAACGTGAATGAGCAGGCCCTCCGTTTCAACCTTGTCTGTTCTTGCTGCGGTGGGGAGCTCACCATTCTCTATGTATCGAGAGATGGGTCCCCTCCAATCTTCCAGTCCGATGATCGAGTTGACCTCTTGATGCAGAGTCCCTCTATTCTGGATGCTTGGCTCGCCGAGGACCTCTTGTATTACTGTCTTATTTCCGTTCGCAGTTCGTGTACCTGCGAGTTTTGAAAGAATGTCTGCCCGAGTATTCTGTTTGCGGGGAACGTGGATTACTTCTACGACGTCGAATTCTTTCATTTTCTCTAGTACTAACTGGACGTACTTTTGAAGGTGGTCTTCTTTTACCTGGAACTCTCCTGTGACTTGGGAAGCCATTAGTTGCGAGTCGGTAAAGATTTTCACCTTTTTGGCCCCCATGTCTTTGGCGGTTCGCAAGCCAGCTAGGAAGGCTTCGTACTCTGCAGTGTTATTGGTAACAGGAAAAGACAAAGCGAGGGAAATTTCGACAACGATACCTTTGTTGTCTTCGATGATTATTCCCGCTCCGCTTCCTTTGGCGTTAGATGACCCGTCTACGAAGACAGTCCATTCTTCAGGGCTTTCCTCAGCTGGGAAAGTCATCTCGGCGAGGAAGTCGGCGAACACCTGAGCCTTTAGTGCCTTTCTGGATTCGTAATGAATGCCGAACTTGGATAGCTCGAGTGACTATTTCATCATTCGACCAGCCACGTCTAGACGACCCAGGATCTGCCTGATGGGTTGGTCCGTTCGGACTACCACCGTGTGCGCTAGGAAGTACTGCCTTAGTCTTCTGGCTGCGGTGAGGAGTGCGAGGGCCACCTTTTCGATCCTTTGGTACCTTGTTTCAGGTCCCAACAATGCTTTGCTGGTGAAGTATACTGGTTTCTGCCCCTCTGCCATTTCTCTGATGAGGACGGCGCTTACCACGTCAGAGGAAACGGAGAGATATAGGTACAGTACTTCACCTTGATCTGGTCGTGATAGCACTGGTGGCATAGAAAGCGTTTCTTTGAGGTGCTGTAAGGCAGCTTCGCACTCGTCAGTCCATTCGAACTTTGTTTCTTTCCTCAAGAGTTTGAAGAAAGGAAGTGCGTGTTGAGCGGACTTGGCCACGAACCTGGAGAGAGCGGTCAACATTCTGTTGAGTGTTTGGATGCACTTTTTGGAGTGGGGTGTTGGAAGCTCAGTAAATGTGCGGCATTTGTCTGGGTTTGCTTCAATTCCTCTTTCTATAAGATAGAAACTGAGGAATTTACTCGCTTGGACTCCGAACGTGCATATTTCTGGGTTGAGTCTCATGTTGTATTTCCGAGTTTGCTCGAACACTCTTTTGAGATGAGCGGCATGATCCACCTCTTGTTGGGATTTTACGATCATGTCGTCCATGTAAACCTCTAGAATGTCGCCCAGAAGTGCCTTGTCGTAAACTCTGTTCATCATCCGTTGATAAGTAGCTCCCGCGTTTCGTAGACTGAAGGGCATTACGTTGTAGTAATAGTTCCTTGATTCGGTCATGAAGGCTGTTTTATTTTATCTTCTTTAGCCATGGGTATCTGGTTGTACCCAGAATAGGCGTCCATGAAGGATAAAAGTTTATAGCCAGAGGAATTATCAACGAGTTTGTCGATGTTAGGAAGAGGATATGCGTCTTTAGGGCAGGCCCTGTTAAGATCGGTATAGTCAACACACATACGCCATTTTCCATTGGATTTTTTTGACAAGTACAACATTGGAGAGCCAGGTAGTGTATTTGGCCTCGGAAATAAACTTTGCCTCTAGGAGGTCTTTTACAGCTTTTTCTGCAGGCTCCGACCAAGTTGGCGTCCAGGGTACTCGCAGCAGCTTTCCCTTTGTCCTTAGTAGGTTTGCTGGGTCGGGAAACCGAGTTCTGGGTTTTGTTGGCTTGGAGGAAACATCTTCTTGCAGCTTTGATGTCTCCGCTGAGTAAGGAGATGATGCCGTCTCTTGCATGGTATTTCAACTTCAGATGAGCGGTTGAACATGCGGCCCCTAGCTGGGCGAGCCCAGTTCTCCCTATAATGCAATTATAGAGAGAAGGGTAGTCGATCACCAGGAACGGGATCTTTATTGTCTTTTTGGCCTCCTCTTCGCTGAAGGTGACCAGTAGCTCCACGTATCCCCATGGTTGAGTGGATGAGCCGTTGAAGCCATAGAGTTCATCCCCAACGTAGGGAGAAAGGTTTTTCTCCGTCAGTTAGAGACTTTTGAACAGGCTGGTGTACATGATGTCGCATGAGGCCCCTGTGTCTATCAGGACTCGTCGGACATCTGCATTGGCCATCGATGCTCGCACGAGCAAAGGAATGGCTGAATTTGAAGCTCCACCAGGCAGTTCAGAGTCATAGAAGGCCAAGGGTGTCCTTCCTCCTCGGATGGATGGGGCCATGATGTTGACGTCCATGAGCTTTTGGAACTTCCTCTTCATGCTGCCCATGGAGATGTTCAACGTCCCTCCAGTGATGATGTTGGCGGTTGGGAACTGTTCCCAGGTGCATGAATAGGGGGTGATTTCCACGTTGTCTGGGAAATCACCTAGATGTTCCACGGACATGGCGATGGTCCGGCCAGGTTCAGAACTGTCACCGACGAGATCGACAGCTTTCCTTTCTGATTCTGGAATTTTGACGTACTGCTTGAGTCGACCCCTTTGGATGAGGAGTTCGATGGCGTCCTTCAGATGGATGCAGTCGGCTGTGGTGTGTCTGTGGCACTTGTGGAACCGACAATATTTTGTTTTGTCGATTCCCTTCCTCTCCTGAGATGGAGCCTTTGGCGGCTTGATGCCGACTTCTGCTAGATCGGCTACAGCGATCTCAGCGAGGATTTTCTCCCTTGACATAGCCAGCGGAGTGTACTCGGTGAAGTGACCGTTTGGTCTCTTGCTTTCGTGAGCAGCTTTGCCTTCCCTCTTTTTCTCATGGAAGGGCTTTTTAGAGGATTCAGCAGCAGGTTCCTCCTTCCTGACCTTGTTGAGGTTGTCCGCGTACAAAGCCTCTTCTTAGGCGATGTAAATCTTGGCGATCGCTAGGAACTCGTTGAGAGTCCTTGGGAGATCTAGGAGGACATCTTTCTTGACATCTGTCTCGTCACGTAGGCCTTTGGCAATGAGGTATAGCTTCATTGTCTCATTTGCGCCCCGGACCTGGACGGCTTCTTTGTTGAACCTCTCGATGGAGTCTCGGAGAGGTTCACTTCTTCCTTGGACGATGGCTTAGAGGGAAGCCACCGTTTTTGGTTGCGTCCTTGACGCAGTGAAGTGGGTGGTGAACTCGTTGTAGAGGTCGCTCCAAGAGTCGATGGAGTTTCTCCTCAAGTTCTTGAACCACGTAACGGCTCCTCGCCTCAGAGTAGTGACGAAGAGCTTGCATTTGACGGTGCCCCGTACCGATCGGTAAGTGAGAACTGCTTCGATGTTCTCAATGTGCTCGTCCGGATCGGTAGTCCCGTCGTATGAGTCCATCTGCGGCGGCTTTTCCAGTCCGCGAGGGATAGGAGCTTCTCAGATACGCCGTGTGAACGGACCGTAAGCATTACGATCTGTTTGGGTATCGTGAGTGTCCAAAGAACTGGAAGGTGACCGTGAGAATCTACTGCGCCTGGGTGGAGACCTCCTGGGTGGAGTGCGGTGCACAAGGCATCTTCGTGACGGGGCCCTTCTGGGAGGGAATCTCCTTGGTGGAGACCGTTGGGGGGACCTTCTTGTTGACCTCCGGGAGTAGGATGGAGATCCGATGCTCACCGAATGTCGTAGCTGAGGGTTTTCCCTGGGTGTATCCACAGGTGAAGGTGAGGATGTTACGCCATCCCGTAGAGGAATGCGCACCTCACTTCGTAGCTGGGATTTGGCACCGTTGGCAGCCATGGTAGTTTTTTGTGAAATGCTTTGGTTTTTAGGGATAAAAACGGGGAAGCTTGTGATTTCCCACAGACGGCGCCATTGATCGTACCTGATCAGAAGGGGACTGCCGGTGCTTTGAGTGCGGTGGTTGTGACGGTGGTGGAATGCGTCTGAATGCTTCTTGGAGCGGATGGGGGTGTGTACCTGCAGGCACTCCGACGCTCAAGTCAGTAGAGATCAGAGAGTGAGGGTTTTAGAGGGAGATAGAGTTCTACCTTGGGGACTGCGGTGAGCTCCTATTTATAGAGGTGGAGGGTTGCAGAGCCGTTGAGGAGGCACACCTGGCTCTGGCGGTTACGAAATCGTGGGAAGTGTAACCGCCAGAGATTTTATTGCGGGAACGTGCACAGCGTGCAAGAGAGACGTTGGGGTTCGTTTGAACCGGTCTCTTTGCTTTGTGCACCCCCCTTCAGGCGAGGGGGTATGTTGTGAGCAATAATGCCAAACATGGAGTTTGGGCTTTGAATGATATTGGGCCTAAGTAAATGGGCCAAGAATCTCTTTGGCCGGTCCAGAACAGGGTGCCTGTTCTAATTTGCAATATATATTTTTTTTTTTACATTAAATGTGTGTGAGTTTCGTAGCACATGACATTATCTATATTATTTTACCAAAAAAAAAAATTATCTATACTATCTAATAGACTAATACTCGTTTGACAATTCTAATATTTAGTCAATAAAAAGTTAATTATTATAAGTAATAGTACTTTTTTGACCAAAAAGTTAATATATTATATTTTAATATATAAAGTTACTATACAAAAAAAATTTTATAAATAAAACTTTGCAATAAGGAATTATAACATTATATAATTAAAATTATTTTAGTTATTATATTATATACTTACTATAAAATAATTTAGAAAATAATATTTATTGTTTATAAACATTTCTTTTATAAATGGAAAAATGTATTATAATAATGACTAAAATTATTTGGTTGAATGATTGTTTGAATAACTATAATAGAATAATACTATAAAATTATTTTATCCTTATAAATTCAATTTGAAATTGATTCAGTTGAAATTCATATCGAGAATAGTAATAAATATTATATTAAGCTTTGTAATAAAATAAATGGAAAATTTAATTATATAAGTAATATATCTGAGATTATATTAAATATTATATTCCATTTTGATTATAAGAATATTTATTAAACTTTTTAGAATTAATTTTATCCCTGATTTGACTAATTTAAAGATAACAAACCTTGACGATTAAGGAATTAATGGACTTTGACTAATTTCTTAGGATTTAATTTATGCTCGTGAGTGTTTAACTTGTTGGAACAAAATGTGTTTAACATTACCCTTTAGAATTTTGATGATAACAAGGTATTAAAAATTGTCAATTGGATATGCTAATATTTGTTCAAGTGTACATGACCATAGACAAAAATTTGGTATCTTTATTAGGTTCTGGAAGAACAAAAGAGAGCAATGGAATCAACAAGAATGAAGCTTGAAGCATCTGAAGAAAAGTGCTTCTGAAGTCAAGTGCTCCTGTAGTGATGACGTCATCATCAGAAGCAAGTTCATCAGAAACACCTCATCAGAAGCAATATCACCAGAAGCTGAAGTTCATCAGAAGATGAGAGACTTAAAGCTTCAAAGGTTGTTCAAAGGATTTAATCACGCCTATCATTGCAGAAGACCAGAAGAGTGAAGCAACAGCTAATTCAAATGAATTTCAAGGCATTGGATGTTTGTTCTTTGAAGAGCGTTGACAAAGAACAATTGTACGAAGTGTACAACCACTACCTCCACTACTCTGTTTTGTCTCTGCTACAGGACAAGAATAAGAGTTTGCCTGCAACGATGTTCCTTCATACTTGAAATGGATTTGAAATTGATCCTTCATAAGACAGTAACCATATCAGGCAAAAGATCATTGGTGATTGATCAAAGCTTCAAACGACTCTATTTTGTTGTGCTGGCAATTCACAACGTCTCTTTCACACCTCTATATAAAGGAGTGAAGACTTAGAGAATGGCAAGACTCTACAACAATTTACAAGCGCCAAAACTCTGCTGAAATTGTTCTGCATCAAAAGTTCACCTAGAATTTCTTATCAAAGTTCATATCTTAGAAATTCTAGAGGCTTTAGAGTCTGTATTTGATTTGTATTATGAACACCACTGATTGTATATCAAGTGTTCAATCTCAAACAATTTTCTTTGTAATTCTGTTTGAATATAAGTCTCTTGCAGTTGTGCTTGAGCATTAGGAAGTCTCTTGATTGTGTTCAGGAGCATATGAAATCTCTTGCAGTTGTGCTTGAGTAATTTGAAGTCTCTTGCTAAGTTTAACAATGAGCATTTGTAATCAGATATTACATTTTAGTGAACTCTCCTTGGAAGTGCAAGGGGGACAGGACTACTTCCGGTTTGTGGAAGGAACATGTATAATTGCTTTGTGTCTTTCTTCTCTCTCTCTCTCTCCCTCCCTCTCTCTCTCTCTGTTTTATCTGCTGCATTTAGATCCTGAACATCACTTCAGAAGTGGAACTCTATCTGCTTCTGATCTGTGTTTTCAGCTTAGGAGAATACGAAGAAAAAGCTAACACAATTCAACCCCCCTTCTTGTGTTTTTCTCACCTTTAATTGGTATCTAGAGCCTTGGTCTGTTGTCTTAACATTTAACAGTGTAACAGAAAAAGATCTGAGAAAAACATGTCTGGTGATGAACCTGGTTCCAGTCAGAACAACAACAATGTTGTTCCATATGATTATGGTAACAACAAGAAATCTGACTCTGGAAAAGTTCCAAAGTTCAGTGGAGATCCTGAAGAATTCTCTTGGTGGAAAACCAACTTCTATAGTCATGTCATGGGTTTAGATGAAGAACTATGGGACATACTTGAAGATGGTGTTGGTGACATGGTCGTTGATGAAGAAGGAGCTGCTATTGATAGAAGAAAACATACTCCTGCTCAGAAGAAACTCTACAAGAAGCATCACACGATCAGAGGAGCACTTGTCAAAGCTATACCTAAAGTAGAGTATATGAAAATGAGTGACAAATCTACTGCTAAAGCAATGTTTGCTTCTCTCTGTGCAAACTATGAAGGTATTAAGAAAGTCAGAGAAGCAAAAGCTCTTATCTTTGTTGATCAGTATAAGTTGTTCAAAATGAAGGATGATGAAAGTATTGAGCAAATGTACTCAAGATTTCAGACTCTAGTTTCTGGACTTGAAATATTGAAGAAAAGCTATGTAGCTTCTGATCATGTGAGCAAGATACTAAGAAGCTTACCTACAAGATGGAGACCTAAGGTTACTGCTATTGAGGAAGCTAAAGACTTAAACACTTTAAGTGTTGAAGATCTTGTCAGCTCTCTCAGAGTTCATGAGATAAGTCTAAATGAACGTGAGCATGCTAAGTAGAGTAAATCAATTGCTCTACCATCTAAAGGAAAAGATCTTACTGAGAAGATGACTATGCTCTCCAACAAGCTTTAGTATCTGGAAAAGAAGAACAGGAAGTTTCTGAGTAAGAGAGGTGGCTACAAGAGCTCCAAGAAGGAAGATCAGAAGGGATGCTTCAAATGTAAGAAGCCTGGACATTTCATTGTTGATTACCCTGATCTTCAGAAGGAGAAATCAAAAGACAAGTCAAAGAAGTCAAGTTTCAACCCAAGGAAATTCAGGAAGTAGATTAAGCAGAGTTTAATGGCAGCCTGGGAAGATTTAGACAGTGAACCAAGTTAAGTAGGGCAGGCTAGATTTCAAAGTTGTCATCCTCAACCATTGGGTACACAGTAATAGCGTGTGGCTCAGCCGTAGACGGCGTTGCATACTCCTTGAGAGTGCGATCATCCATGGCGGTATTATTTCATGCGTCTCTCTTTCTTTTATGTAAAAACCTTTCGATCTCGGGAATGAATACCACTCGATTTCGGGTCTTTCGCATAAAAAATTGAGAACCCAAGAAGTTAACGATAACAGAAAAATAAGAAAAAGGAAAAGAAGAAAAGAAAAAGAGGAGGAAAAGAGAAGAACTCTAATCAAAGAGAAAAGGCTAATTAAATTAATTAAATCCCCGACAATGGCGCCAAAAACTTGATAGGCCAAACCGCAAGTGCACGGTCTATCGAAGTAGTAGTAAAAGAGAGTATCGTTCCGCTAGGGAGTTGTTCAATTTAACAAACTTTAAGAGAATGATTAGAGGAGAAGAAAGTTTATAAAAGAGGAGGTTCAGTTGGTTGAAGGTAAATAACAATAATAAAAAGAGCCTTGGGATCATTGGTTCGTCATAATAACAAGTCCTTCACTAGCCAAGACTTAACTTCTAATTTCATGTTTTACACCTTAATTTCTAAAGACCGATTTCCCTTAGCCCCTCACCTTTTCGATCAAGTTCGGTGAGAGTTTACCCCTAGCAACCAAGCCTATTTCGCTGACTTGATTACTAGAAGAAGCTTTTAGGATTGAAACTACACATGTCTCAAGAATTGCAAAGACTATTTCTCTGCCTTTGCAATTCTTGTCTAGATTCACTTGTTCCAATATTAAAGCTCCTCTTTAAAATTATGAATTGATATTTGAGATGATGGATTAACAATTATCAAACCCTCCACTTTCGTTTCCAAAGTTTGATAATGGTTAATTCATGTTAAAACGGTTAATCTAGATTAGAAATTATGATTACATGAAATTAAGGTTAAAGCTTGGTTCGATTAGGATTATGTCATTAGACTTATCCAACAATCCCAAGACAAGAGAAGTCTACTCACTCATGTTCATCGTAGACATGGGGAAGAAGAGAGAAAGCATAAAATAAATAACAAGAAAGTAAATAAAAGATGAACTTTATTAAGAAAACAATTGTCACTATTGAATTCCAAGAATAAAGATGAATATTTGTGATGGGAGGCTACTCTATTTATATCTTACAATCGACTTAAAATCTAAGCAATTACAAGGGTTTTTTTGATAAAACTAAAACAGAGTAGCTTAAGTCCTAAGCAAAAGCAGCAAGAGGGCATCCTGGAGGGTGGCACTGCCGTGCCACATGTTGGCACGGGCCGTGCCAAGCTTCTGACTTGGGGGAATATATTTTTGTTCCCGAATCTTTCGTATTTTCGCTTCGAATCAGTTCCAGACACCTTCCATCCAATATTCATTCCTGAAATATAAAAATAGGCAATTGAAGTAAAATAGCTCAAAAAGGAAACAATATTAAAATAAAATAAAACCAAATCTAAATAAAACAAAACTAAATAACATATAAAAATAGACTAAATATTGACTCATCATTGATTACTGTGCAATTGGTCTTTCCAAACATCACATCATAACCATTGTCAAAAAACTGACTAATACTCAAAAGGTTATGTTCAAGACCATCTACCAACCACACATTATTAATAGAGATAGAGGAGTTACCAATAGTTCCTGTACCAATGAACTTGCCAGACTGGTTGCCTCCAAACTTCCCACTTCCTCCTTCTTTCATTATGAGGGTGAGGAACATAGACTTCTCTCCTGTCATATGCCTTGAGCAACTGCTGCCTAGGTACCATGATTTTTGCTTTTCTCTTGCTCTTAGACATATCTGTAACATTGACATTTCCAGATTTAGGTACCCATTGTTTTATGGGTCCTCTGAGGTTAGTACTAGAAGTTTTACTCTTCACTTCTTGTACCTTGTGATGTAAGTTTGATAGCTTCTGGTTACTCAGTGCCTTAGGTTTAATACCCTTTGGTTCTGATTCCCAAGTAGCAACAACTGTTTTCTTCTTCTGAAACTTAGACTTAAGATATCAGATTCTGGTTTCAACAGACTCTGAGGAACAGGTTTTGATCTCTTCAGAATCTTGATCTTTGAGGTCTTAGAGCCAGAGTTTATCATTGCCTTTGACTTAGAGTTCTTTGGCTTTGAAGTAATCTTAGCCTCAGAGCTAGAAGCTTTAGGTTCTGACTGAACTACAGGTTCAAACTTAGCACCTTCAGGTACAAAGAAGGTTTTCAATCCTTCCTTGATGCATTCACAACATGATTTAAGACTGATTTCATTAGGTTTCCCTTCTGAAAATCCAATCCTTTTACCATTGTTTCTGTAAATGTTATAAATCATAGAAGCAACTTTGCTTCTGTCAATACCAGACATAATAAATTCTTCAATAGCAATTTCATGTTTACTTAAAGATTTTCCATTACACTTTTCTTATAGCTTCTGACAAAGATGCTTCAGTTTTTCTTCATAAGTTTTACAGATGAAGTCAAACCCTCTAAGTCCTTCTTCAGAAGCTTTCAAATCCAATAGAGTTGATTCTTGTTGTTTCTTCAAAACAATATATCTTTCTCTCAAATCTTTCAACTCATTTGTTTTGTACTAAAAGTGTGTAAGAAGTTCTTTAAGAGACTCAACAAGTTCTTATCTGGGAATTGTAGAATATACCTCATTTTCATCTTCAGAGTCTGAGTCAGGTTCTGCTTCTGAAGTCACTGTAGTCACTAACCCCATAGCTATATTTGCTTCTTCTTCTGCTTCTTCCTTTTCAGACCCAGATTCAGCAAAATCAGTTTTCGGGATCCCCCGCCGAGGATCCCAATCTTCACATCTCCGTGTTCCTACGAATTAGAAGAACCATAAAGGAGAACCAAGAGGCCGTAAGACTTCATCTCTTTCCCTTTTCCTTAAGGGATAGAGCTAGCGCTTGGTTCCATTCCCTTGAAGTTGGTTCCATTACTTCATGGGATCAAATGAGGCAAGCATTCCTTGCTCGATTCTTTCCCCCTCTAAAACTGCTAGACTAAGGGACCAAATTACACGGTTCAATAAAAAAGATGGGGAATCTCTCTATGAGGCGTGGGAGCGTATCAAGGAAATGCTTGGACTTTGTCCCCACCATGGCCTAGAGAAGTGGCTTATAGTCCACACTTTTTATAATGGCTTGTCTTATACCACTAAGATGTATGTTGATGCAGCTGCAGGTGGATCTCTAATGAACAAGAACTATACGGAGGCATACACCTTGATTGAAGACATGGCTCAATATCATTACAAGTGGACCGACGAGAGAGCCGTCACTAGTTCTTCACCCTCCAAAAAGGAGGCAGGTATGTACGAAGTCTCTAACTATGATCACCTTGCTGCTAAGCTTTATGCACTAACCCAAAAATTTGAAAAATTAAATGTTAGTGCTATCACTTCTGCTTCTACATCCCCTTCTTGTGAAATTGGTGGTATAACTGGTCATGCTGGTATTGATTGCCAACTAGGTAGTGCTATTAACGATGTTGAGCAAATGAACTATGCTCAATACAAACAAGGGATGAGGCAAAACCAGAACTTTTATAAAAACCCTCAAAATCCCTATGGACAAGTAGCACCACCAGGCTATGCAATCAACCGTCAGAAATCTAATTTGGAAATCTTGTTGGAAAATTCTATTGCAAATCAAACTAAACAACTTCAAGAACTTAAAAACCAAACCGGATTTCTGAACGATTCTCTTTCCAAACTCACTACTAAAGTTGATTCTATTGCTACTCATTCTAAAATGCTTGAAACCCAAATCTGCCATGTGGCCCAACAAGTGGCCACCCTTTCTCAAACACCGGGAGTTTTTCCTGGTCAAACCGAAGCCAACCCTAAAGCTCATGTTAATGTTATTTCTTTTGGGGGTAGTAAGTTAGGCTATTGCTAAGGTTAAAAACATTGAGAAAGAAATTGTCAAGCTTTTAGGAGAGAAAACTGTGAAACCGCTTGGTGAGACCCAAACTCCTTCCCCTTTAAAACTTGCTAAGCTCAATTTGAAGGGTCAATTTAATAAATTTGTCAACATCCTTAAGAAAATTTGCATTAAGATCCCCTTTGCGGAAGCTTTGTCTAGGATGCCTCTATATGCTAAGTTTTTAAAGGAAATTTTTTCAAAGAAAAGAGCTATAGAGCATAGTGAGACAATAGCTTTAGCTAAGAACACTAGTGCAATCATCCAAAAGACACCCCCTAAGCTTAGAGATCCAGGTAGCTTTGCCATACCTTGTGAAATTGGGAATGAAATCATTAACAAGGCCTTGTGTGACTTAGGAGCTAGTGTTAGTTTGCTTCCTTTGTCCCTCTTTAAGAGGACGGGGATACGAGAGTTGAAACCTACCGAGTTAGTGTTGAAGTTAGCTGATCGTTCTACCATGAAACTAGTCGGATTTGTTGAGGACATACCTGTTAAGATCGAAGGGATATACATCCCAACTGATTTTGTGGTCCTTGACATTGAAGAGGAGGATGACGTCTCTATAATCCTAGGTAGACCTTTCCTCGCCACTGCGGGAGCTCTTGTTGATGTTAAAAATGGTAGGTTTGTCTTTCAAGTGAGTGATAAAATGGTAGGATTTTAGTTGGAAAATGTTATGAAAGGTCCCACTCTTTACTCTTGTTGCATGCTTAAAGATCATGATGTGAAAAAACGTTCCATAGCGTCATCTACACAACATGATCTCTTTGATCCATTCTAAGGACACTTTCTAACCGTCAAGCTAATGACTCTAAAAGAGCGCTTCGTGGGAGGCAACCCACACATTTAATTGCTTTTGTTTTGTTTGTTTTCCTTTTTTTGAAGTTGTTTTGTAGGTAATTGTCCAAGTATGATTCAAGAAAAAAACAGAAAATTTTGAACCCCCTTGACCGGAAGGTTGGTACTGCCCGTGCTAAGGCTGGCACGTCTGTGCCAGTTTTTGAAAAAACAAAAATGCCAGAGTTCCAGAATGTTGGCACGGCCCGTGCCAAGGTTGGCACGGCCGTGCCCGATATCTACACCCTATAACACCAAAATTTTTCTTTCTTCTTCCTCATTCTAAACCATAAACTTCTTTCATCTTTCAAACTTCTCTCTAAAACCTCCATAACCATCCACCTTCAAACCTTCATACCCCCATCAAACCTTCACCAAACCAATCAAATTCTTCCCCAATTCACTTCTAAACATCGTTCCAAACACAACCCACCAATCAAAAACAACTTTCATCCACCCAAACCCATAAGTGTATGATACACTTGTTGATATGAACTTGGAATGATGATGTTGAATGATATGAATATTGTGAATGCTTGTAAGTACATATATGATTTGTAGTCATTGTTCCTGGAATGTACCTTTCATTATCAATATTCTTGTTAATTCTTTTTGGATTATGATGATGTAATGCTAACCCTCAGTGGTTTACCACATACCTTTCCGTATGGACGGGTAGATGGAGTGCAGGATGCTTAGATTGTTCTGCTTGATGTCGCCGAGGAGTGGAGTTCCTCTTTTATGTGCAAGTGTCTAGATTAGGGCTCTGATCTAGGGTAGTACTTACATGATGGATTTTATTTGTCTATGTATTTTGGAGTTGAGATGTTATTTGTATTTGAGGTTTGGAGAATATAATTTTATTATATTGAGATTTGAAGATGTTTATGGATTATAGGTATGTTCCGCTGCTATGTTATGTAACATGATCTTTATGCATGTAAGTTTTATTTGAAGACGTAGCATCTATTTCTAGAATATATTCGTATGTTCGCGCGTTTTACCGCTTAATTGAAGTAGGGTGTTAGAGGATCCAATCATACCTTCTTTCATTTAAACACAAGAACTCATCTTGAAAGAAAATAACAAACTTCAACATTAATTCAAAAGAACGTCTTCAAAAAAAATAATAGTAATGCATAGTTGGATATGTTGAAGCATTTCCACGAACATCAGAGGCATATACAGTGAAATAGAGATAGAACCCAGCCTCACAGAGAAACCCAGGGAGAAATAAACTCCCACAAGCAACCAATTTCAGAGAAAAATAAATTCTCACAATAGGTTGTTAGAACATATGGTACGACATCAGTTCACCAGAATACACATACCCACATCCAACCATACTTTAATAAACCAGTAGCATGACATCACCAGGCTAGTTAAAAATAATGCTCCCCCTCAACGGCAGATTATCAAAACAAAACATAATACTCCTCTTTAATAGGCATATATATGAATAAAAGAACAACTCAAATACCTCCTTCCTTGAATCTGTCCATGAGTCCAGAATTTATCTTCCCTGGAGCTGTTTTTATGTGATGTTTCAATTCCAGATGCGCAGAAAGCAGATGTTCCGTTGAATGTTCCAACATCGTGCTAGCAGTAAGCATAAACAAACAGCAAAATAAAAGACAAGAAAGTAAAAGGAACAGGGAGTTTGTTCACCCAGTTCGGTACAACCCACCTACATCTGGGGCTACCAAGCCAGGAAGGAAATCCACCAGTGTAGTCCTTATTCAATATCTCTCAGCAAACTCCTCGTTTACACTATATGACCTAGGACCTACCCGTATAGACTTCAACCTAGGAACTCCTAGATCTGAGATCTCATCTCACTATCCTAATGGTCAGTCACAGCTACTGTGACCTATCAGACCTAAACCAAAACAAAAGTAGAAGTTACCTTCAAACAAACTACCTAACACCTTGTTTCACAACTTTAGTGTAGTACACAATCTACCTAGCTCCTTGCTTCACAGCTTCGGAGTAGTGAACACGACAACCAGTCCTAGACTTGCATCACAAACGATACAAGAGAAAAACACATAGGGAAGATGACTCAAAACCCTAAAAATCTATTCTTTTGACAATCTATGGTTTTGATCCATTACAACTCAACTAAGGGTCCATCTCAATGCATCAAGGTGATACAAAGAGAGGCTCACAAATAAAGCACGAGTTGAAACCCTAAAGACTCAATTCAATATTCTTGAATTGGTGAATAAAACTAGGGTACAAATCTTCCTTATATAGCCTTTCAAAGCATGGGCATTTTCGTCATAGTGATCCGAGAGAGGCGGAGGAGCGGAGGCTTGATCGTTTCTTGCGAAACAGTCCGCCGACGTTCAAGGGTAGGTATGACCCGGATGGAGCTCAGACATGGATGCAGGCCATGGAAAGGATCTTTCGTGCTATGGTGACTGGTGAGGATCAGAAGGTCAGATTGGCTACTCACATGCTTGCGGAGGAGGCTGAGTATTGGTGGACCAATGCTAAGAGAAGGCTTGAGGCTGGTGGAGCTGTGACTTGGGCTAGGTTCAAGACTGAGTTTTTGGGGAAGTACTTTCCTGAGGATTTGAGGACCAAGAAGGAAGTAGAGTTCTTGAACTTGAAGCAAGAGAACCGTTCAGTGGCTGAGTATACAGCGAAGTTTGAGGAGCTTTCGAGGTTTTATCCGTACATCAATTGGCTGAAAGTGTTGCTTCAATCAAGGGTGGCCGACAACGTCGCCATCCAGACTATGATGATGACTCTGACACTGATGCTGACTCTGTTGACAGCGTAGAGGATTGAATTATGCTTTAGTATTACTTTGACATCCACACTATGTTTTATTGAAGACTTGTTTTATCTTTTGTTTAACTTCATGTCAAACTGATTGCTTTATTAATGTTAATTTCATTCTGAGAATTGTGTATTGATAATGATTGAGACTTGTTTATGTTAAAATCCATTGTAGTTATGAAAGTTATTGAATTTTGATTTTATTTTAGCTTTTGTTGTTTACATAAAGGTCAATGTGATATATATATATATAGGTGGTTCTAAAAATATAGCAATCTAGAAGGCTATATATGAAACAAAAGAGAAAAAAATATTACATTACTGAAGGCTTAGTCGTGGGTATTAATGATTGAAGCTCAAAGCATACAAAAGAATTACAGACGGCTTAGGTAAAGTTACTGACGGCTAAGCCGTGGGTAATATTACTGATGGTTAAGCCGTGGGTAATGTTATAGACGGCTAAGCCGTGGGTAATGCTACCGACGGCTAAGCCGTGGATAATATATGACCAAAAATTTGTTGTTGAAACCACGATTACCCACAAATTATGCATGGTGTGGCCGACGGTAAATACAGAGGGCTTAAATGGCCGTGGGTAACGTTACCGACGAGGCATTTTCCCACGGCCTCGGAACCGTCGGTAAGCCGTGGATAATTAAGATTACCCAAGGCTTTTTGCTCCTATAGACGGATTTTGTCCCTGGGTAATAGGAGATTTTCTTGTAGTGAATGCGGAGGATGCTATGGTTTCCAAGTGTGTGAAGTTCGAGAGCGGTTTGAGGCCCGACATCTACCAGTACATGTGTATTCAGGAGATCCGTGATTTTGATACTTTGGTGCATAAGTGTCGTATGTTTGATGATGCTGGAAGGGCTAAGGTTAATCACTACAAGGCTCAGAATGAGAAGAAGGGAAAGGGTCATGGATTTGGGAAGCCGTACAACAAGGATAAAGGAAAGAAGAAAGAATCTGGTGGAGGCTCTAAGTCGAATGTTGCTGAGGTGAGGTGCTACAAGTGTGGCACGATGGGTCATTTTGCTAATGATTGCAAGAGTGGTGAGAAGTGCTACAAGTGTGGGGAAGCAGGTCACAAGACTTTTGAGTGCAAGAAGGAGATCACTTGCTACAATTGTGGTGAGAAGGGGCATAAGTACTAAGTGTACCAAGCCGAAGAAGGCAGCAGGGAAGGTGTTTACATTGAATGCGGAAGAGGTGGAGCATCCGGATAATCTCATCCGAGGTATTTGTTTTATCAATAGTACTCCTTTGATTGCAATTATTGATACTGGTGCTACTCATTCTTTTATCGCGGCTAGTTGTGTTGAGCGTTTGGGTTTGGTTATGACTCCGTTGTCTCGAGGGATGGTTATCGATACCCCGACTAGTGGTTCAGTGACTACTTCTTTTATGTGTGCTAAGTGTCCTGTTAGCTTTGGTAATGTTGATTTTGAGTTGGATCTTGTGTGTCTTCTGTTGAAGCATATGGATGTGATTTTCAGTATGGACTGGAAGTTGACTTTTGGTGTTAACATTAATTGTTTGACCAAGAGTGTAACGTTTTCTAAGCCGGTAGTTGAGGAAGGTGGGAAGTTCTTGACCGCGGAGCAAGTGAAGAAGTCTTTGGATGGCGAAGCTAGTGTGTTCATGATGTTTGCTTCCTTGAAGGAAAGTAGTGAGAAAGGAGTTGGTGATTTTGCCGGTAGTGCAAGAGTTTCCAGAAGTTTTTCCGGACGACATTGCCAAGTTACCGCCGGAGATGTAAGTTGAGTTTGCAATTGATTTGGTACCAGGAACGAGTCCTATTTCGATTGCGCCGTATCGGATGTCTGCATCAGAGTTGGGTGAGTTGATGATGAGTGTCGCGGAACCGTCGGAAGCAAATTATGAATAATGTTGGTGGAAATGGTGAAAAGACTAAAAAAAATGAAGAAATGGAATGGATAGACAGGGACGCCACACTTTCTAATCCAAGAAAGTGATAAGTCTATGGATGCGAGGATCGCCACAAGAAAAGAAATTCTTGATAAGATCAAGGATGGTTCAATCCAGAACCACAAAGAAGCAAAGCTTCACAACACACAAAGTGTATTTTTTTACTCAAAATTCTACATATCTTATTTCATAATAAAACTTACAATTTATAGAGCTCTTGCATGAATTCAAAGGACACTAATAAATTAAAATATACCTAATATTAATCTAAAGAAAATAAATAAATGGTTGATTAGCCTTACATTTATTTATTAAAAATAGAAAGAACTAAACAAAAGCACACGTAGCATTTTATTAGGAGTTTTTGTAGTGCTTTCCAATCCAAAGATCTAGCCAAGCAACACCAATGAATAGCCAAAATTGATTAGTTTTAAAATGTTGAATGCTGGTTGCATCAAAATTCCATAACCGCTAGTTTATATTTGCCTTCTATATATTCAAATGAATTCAACCATTAATATATCAGCTGCATCAATTTAATGTGAGTTGAAATCATGCCAATTACAATTCAAAACCATTGAAGAGCTAGTAAACATCATATGCCAATAACGAGCCATTCCTTCATCTCCATAATTGTCAATTTCATCCCAGCCCAATATCAACAGCATGTGTATACTACATCCACTAGAAATTCCATAGTGTAATTGAGTACAATGTAATTATATCAAATATTATGTGATTCAAAGAACCATATGCTGCCCAAAAACTAAAACCATGAAACAAAATATCAGGACAAATTTATTGTAGGATAATTTTTTTTATAAGTTTCCTTCCACATGCTTAATGAACTCATGATCTCATCATTCTCCCTCTCTTCAAAAGGATTTGTCCTCAAATCCAAACTTGCATACAATGGGACTGAATTATGTAAAAATGATTTTCCTTTTTTCTCTCTCCCTGTATTTTTATGTTTACCTCCTTCATTTCTCTCACACTTTTCCTTCTCCTCTACTTCTTTCTTCTCATTTTCTTTTCTTTCTATTTCTTTTCTTTCTTGCTCATATTTTTCTCTCAATTTCTTTTGATCTTCTCTCACCTCACTAGGACTCAATGGTGCAAGAATAACCTTTTTGCCATGATGAACAAAAGAATATTTATTTGAATATCCATCATGATTAGTTTTTCTATCAAATTGCCATGGCCTCGCAAACAATAAGTGACTAGCCTCCATTGGTATTACATCACACAAAACAACATCCTCATATTTTCCAATTTTAAAACAAACCTCCACTTGCTTATTAACCATCATTTCGACAGTTTCATTAAGCCATTGGAGTTTGTAAGGTTTAGGATGAGATTTTTTGTCCAAATTAAGTTTAGACACTGATCGAGTACTAGCAAAATTACTACAACTCCCTCCATCAATAATTAAAGCACATACCTTTCCTTGCACTAGACATCTTGTTTGGAAAAGATTTTGTAATATCCCGCCTGACAGTATCGGTATATTACCCGTGATCGTGTCAGAGGAATTAAATTCATGGAAAAGTAAGTTAATGGAAATATTTTATGACATGTCAGCTTTTTACGGGAAAAGAATCAGAGTCGTTTTAAACACGTTCAAGGCAAGGGCAAAATGGTAATTTCACGTGAAATGGATATTTAATTGGTTTTAACCCAAAAATATCTCATTTCCAATTCTCTTTCTCTCTCTAAGATTGGCAAAAGCTTTTCTCTCTTCCTTCTCTCTTCTCCTCCACGCCTCCTTCCTTCCTTCTCACTATCAAATCTTTCCAAAACTTCTTCTTTCCATGGGAAGCTTTAAGTTTATGTTTCCTCTTGATCTCTTTATTAAGGGAAGGGTGTTTTTGGTTTATTTCTCTACTTCTCATCTCAATAAAGGTTTCAAGGAGTTAGGGTTTTGGATTGAGCAAGAAGTTGGAGTTGGTTTTATGGTACTCTCAAGATCAAGGAACAAGTAGAAGCTTGATTGAGCTTGTTTTTCCAACTCTATCTTTACAAGGGAAAAATCATGGAATTAGGGTTTTGTTGGAAGAAGCCTTGGATTGGATTAGAGATGATCTAGCAAAGGTCATGATGCTATGAATTGCAAGAGAGGACAACAAGAATGTATGGTTTGAGCAAAGGAAGCAAGTGATCACAAACTAGGGGTTTGCCATGTTTGAGCTTGGAGCTTGTTGATGCTTCAAGAACTTGATTAGGTGAGTTCCATTGATAGAATTCCCACCCTTTGGGATTATGATTATGTCATGTGTGTTTAATATGAATAACATGTAATTCTAGGTTTTATGTATTAGTCTAGTTGCCCCTTTTCTTGCCATGCTTACTAAACATGTTTATACTTGCCAAATGAATGTTTTACAAGTATTCTATGATCAAATATGTACCAATATGTTTAGAGACACTTGGTTTGAGGTTTTTGGGTCAAAAATGCCATTTTTAGGGGTGCTGAACTGTCCTAACTCGCCACGGCGAGTAAATAGCTCGCTAGGCGAGCTAGAAGGTCGAACAGGGGGTTCTGCACGCCTTCTACTCGCCATGGCGAGTAGTTGCTCGCCTCCCCAGCAAGTTCACTCGCCTAGGTGATGAGTCATAGATAGTCTAATTTATTGCCTTATTTAGTTTAGTTTTATTTTAGATTTAATTTTATTTTATTGCATCTTATTTTCTTTTAGAATATTTTACTTTAAATTGTCTTTTATTTTATTTTAGGAATGAATATATAGTGGAAGGTGCCTTGGAGCGAAAGAAAGAGGACTGGAGCAAATGTAGCGCAAGAATACGAAGATACGGGACAAAAATATGTTCCCCAAAACTCAGAAGCTTGGCTCGGCCCGTGCCAACATGTGGCACGGCCGTGCCCGTCCCCAGGATGCTCTTTTGCTGCTTTTCTTCGGGCCCAAGTTACCCTGTTGCAGCTTTACTGTTTTATCCCTTTAGTTGCTTAGTTTCTAAGTCAATTGTAAAGCTATAAATAGAGTAGCTCTCCACCATAAAACATTCACCCTTTACTTTGTTTATTTCAAGTATTATTTCAATAAAAAGTCTTTATTTCCCTTTTACTTTCTTTGCAATTTATTTTACTATTTTTCTCTCTTCTTCCCCCATGTCTACGATGAACATGAGTGAGTAGACTTCTTCGTCTTGGGATTGTTGGGGAGTCTAATGACTCAATCCTAAACAAAACAAGCCTAAACCCTAATTTCTATGTAACCCTAATTTCTAATCTAGATTCACCGTCTTAACGTGGATTAACAATTATCAAAATGTGGAAGCGAAAGCGGAGGGTTTGATAATCGTTAATCCATCATCCCAAACATCAATTCATAAAGCGAGAGCGGAGTCTTGATGTTGGAACAAGTGAATCTAGACAATAATTGCAAAACAGTGAAATAGTCTTTGCAATTATTGAGACAAAGAGTAGTTTCAATCCTCTATGCATCTTCTAGTAATCATGTCAGCGAAATAGGCTTGGTTGCTAGAAGTAAACTCTCACCGGACTTTCATCGGAAAGGTGAGGGGCTAAGGGAAACCGGTCTTTAGAAATTAGTGTGTAAACCATGAAATTAGATGTTTAGGTCTTGTCTATTGAAGGATTTGTCATTATGATGAACCAATGATCCCGAGGCTTTTTATTAATATTGTTTTTATCTTCAGCAATCAAAACCCCTTTTTACTAAACTTTCTCTCCCTCTAATCATTCACTAAAGGTTATTTAAGTTGAACAACTCCCTAGCGGAACGATACTTTTACTTACTACTATTACTTCAATAGGCCGTGCACTTGCGGTTTGGCCCTATCACTAGGCGGGTAAGTTGTGCCATCTGGTGCTGCTTGCTCGTTTCAGGCAGATTCGATGATTTCCGTTCCGGATCTTTTGTGCAGTCTGTTATAAATGTAAACCCGTCAAACCAAGGTCCTAAATGATGATCAAAGAACGCATGATTCTTATGATGTGAAGCAAGCATTAAGCATGTTAGTAAGGCATGGTATACGAGAGAAATCATGTCAAGAGACGGGTAGTGAGTTATCCATAAGTAAGGGAAAAACTAGAGCCTCGACATAGTTGTCGAGAACTAGCAAGTTAGCAAGACTCCTAGAATGCTAAGACGCGAAGTATAAACTCTTCGCATATGTTTAAGAGTGTTTAGCAAGTATGATAAGTTGTGGGTTGATTAGTTAATCACTCCACCATGTTTAGGAATTTACACGCATGAACAAGTATAAGTTTACCGTTAATCAGATCGATTCAAGGGTCCGAGGTAATAAGCAAGCAAGTATGAATATGTTTAAATATACGTATACGACAAGACCATGACTAATAAGTAGGTGGCATGTCTCTTGTTATCCACATCAGGGGGATACAAGAGGTTCTCGATCTAAGGGGAACGATTCAAGCCGTAAGGGACCCGCATGTCACTGAAATTAACAAGACGTAGGTGCTCGTGTCTCTTGTTATCCACGCCAGGGGATACGGGAGGTTCTCGACCTAAGGGGAATGGTTCAAGCCACAAGGAACCTGCACGACACCGAGGGAGTCCGATGTACGTACATCGGTCATGTATGGGATTGTACTCGGGGTTACTCCACCCTGGACTTTCCATAAAATGAATCAAGATAATAATTGTTTGTTCAACGCTAACCTAATGAATGAACTTAGATACGTTTATGTACGATATGAATATGATTATGTTTCTCATAAATATGATTATGATATGTTCGCGATCAAGCGAGAATGAATCCATGCACGTTTATGTTTAAGAACAAGAGCATTAGATGCAATATGACAAGTATAAGGCATGGAATAGAGTAAGTAAAGAACATGATACCGATGACGATCTTAGGTTTCCCCTAATCGTCCGGTTTAGAGTCGTGTCATGATTATGTTATGTTTAGGCCTCGATACATAGAGTGTATTCTTGGCAACGCGGTTCTAGGTTCCCCTCAACCGCCATGACACATATAGGAAGTGAAGCCTATAACAAGTTAAGATATGATTATGACGGCTCTAGTATGCACTACCGTCTAAGTATGCAAGTCCCCACACACGTATAATCAACCGTCAGGTTGTAATGTAGACACGTGGTGACCGTAGGTTTCCCTTGAGGTTGCCTATAGCCTAGGATTTAGGGGAACTCACTGAGACATTATGTCTCATCCCAATCCTTATTTGTTTCAGATAAGCAGGATGAGTATGCATGTTCGTAGCTGGATGGATATTACTTCAAGGGTTCGTTCGTACCACTGCAGAACATTATGGATTTCAAGAATGTATTTTTATGTATGGATGAGTTGTATTGTATTATGATTTATACGAACGTGACTTGATGTAAATATTATTCATTCGTTAAAATTTTATGTTGTATATTTTTAATGTTTCTAGTATCAATTTAACGCACATGCTGGGCTTTCTAAATACGTCTAGTATGGGTGTTACAATTGGTATCAGAGCAGGTCGATTCAGACCGTGCCTTGGGTCATTAAATTACAACTAAGGTAGTGGGACCATTGGGTTCCAGGTAAATGTTCTAATTGTTGTTGTTAGTTGAGCCTGATCAACTCAATTTAGCATTCGACGATTGGAATGGATGCCTGAGAGCTGAATAGGACCCAGGAGGAACGAAGTATGTGATGGAGATGCACTGGTAAGTGTGAACTCATAAGTAAGAACTCAGATAAGTATTAGTAAGAGTTTGATCGTGCCAAAAGGTGGCCGATGAACTAATCAAGCACAAGTGTGAATCCTCCGGGTATGTAAGGCATGTTAAGAAAGAACGTTCCGACAAATCCGAGTATGATGTTAGTGATACTTCATGTATCCGTAAGTGAAGAAGTTGGATATATATATATATATATATATATATATATATATATATATATATATATATATATATTCTGGAACGTAAGTACAAGACTACAAGTTAAGGATAAGTCGATATGTGTTGATGGAGTTAGTAAGCTCTCAGGGATTGAGATATAATAACGGAAGATAAAGATTTATATGTTTAGCGGGAGTAAGATTCTAGCAGTGAATGAATTAGCAGAGAAATCAGTTAAGTCGTTCGTAGTGAATGAAGTTGAACTTTTATGTGAAAGTTTATGTTAAGTGCTAGGATGACAAGATATCAGTTTCTAATGTGCCGTGAATTGAATCGATTGATGTTAATGCTTGCCATGCAAAGGTTATAGAATTGTTTTTAAAACAATCGAAAGGAATGATATGCATTGGGATACTTGAGGAAATAAGTTTTTATGTAAAATATGTTTTTTGGAAAACTGTGTTGAAGAAAGCACGCCAATAGCGAAAATTTCGCCAATAGCGAAATTACTCCAGAGGATTACGCTAATAGCGAAACTGGGGCGAAAATCTTCAGTTTTTCTAAAAACTGTCATTTCGTCTCTAGGGCCTTAGTAGCTATTGGGGGTTGTTTACACAATCTTTTATGTAACAAACACTCTCTATAACATCAAGTATCGAATGCACATCACACCCTATGATTTCTAAGGAAGAAAATGCATGGACAACTATTAACGGAATCAATCCGATTCAAGGTAACATTAGAAGTCAACGTGGCAAGAACTGGCAAAGAGCATGGGTCAAGAGTTTTAAGGTTTCGAATTATGGAATGGATTAAGTGGATGCAAAGACATGAGATGGAAAGTAAAGTGGTAGAGAATTATGCGAAGTCACAAGATTTTCAGGTTTTATGAAGTCATGAGTACCCCCGGATCTATGTTTTGCTTAATTGAATTGCTAAAGCCCGTTAAGATGTTGAATTCAAAAGTTTACAAGATTTTTGAAAGGTAGACACATATGGGTGATTGGAGTTGATGTTTATAGATTTTAAAATGGAAATTTTGTAGGTAACGGTTGTTACGACTCACGTAGAGTGGGCTAAACTCGCCGAAACTAAGGTTGGATGACACAGTTGTGTTGTCAACTTATTCCGTGGCTTTAGAGCAACTACTGGGCCCAAATTTATTACATTTTTATATAAAGAGAAATCGTCAACGCCAATGACCCGTGTTAAATTATGATGTTTTCTTAAAGAAAGAAATTAACGAGCAAGCATTAGTTTGATTACGCAAAACATAGTATGTGAGAATACAAGAATACAATGGAGTATGATCAAGAAAAGTATGTATGAATTTATGATGAGTCCCCTATGGGAATTCGAGATGTACTCGGAAACAAGTTAAGTATGATAAGTATATGTCATAAGGTAAACTCAACCAGTGAGAAAGTAAGGTCTATCCTCAAGTAAAATGATATGGTAATTCGACAAGTCTACCGTGAGATCCAATTTTGCAAGGTATTGTGAAGTGCAAGTTTATGGCATTGAATGCCACACGAAAGGTCTTGACAAGAGTTCAAGAAGATGATGTTTATATGTAAAGTTCGGTTGTCCTAATGAATTAGAGTATTGGTTAAGGCCAACTAGTGGGAATCAGAGTGGCGCAACGAAAGTTAATTGGTGTAGTTGCTAACAGTAATCTTGGAACATGGAATGTGATAGTAAGAGCCTTCGTTAGAAGCATTATGGGACAAGCGAGAAATTCTCGAAATGTTAAGTAAGAAAGGAGACTTATGTAGTTAATCATGAAAAGGGTTAAGGTATGTAGATGTGTCTTCATCTAAGTAAGATAGGAAAGGCTAAAGTCACCACAAATGAAGGGTATGTGCTATGATAAGAGAAATACATGTAAAAGTCGAGAGGTTACTTTTTGTGACTCAAAGTCATGATTGAATTATCAAGTGTGGAACCGGTATTAAAAGAAGAAGTGTTATGCATGATAAGGTAATAATATGTGATCGTAACAAGTTATGATGTTTTGGAGATTCGAGTTTATTGTTCCTAGAACAAGGAAACGAGATAATGGTATGGGGGTCAAGGATCCTATATGATTTATGTCATGCATTTATGTGAGTCTTCAAGATATGTATGTAAGTCAAGGAAGAATAATAAAGAAGTTACTTCTGAAGTTCAAGAATTTCATTATGGATGGAGATAAATCATGAGTTATGCACGATGAAGTGCATACTCTCTTATGTCAAACTTGTTAAATGGTCACGATACTTGCTATGAAGATTCCGAACTATGATTTATAACTTTTAAAGTTAAAACGGGAAGTAAGGGACTTTGGAACGATGATTATTTTAAAAACATGATTTCATAATGTTTTCTTTTAAGTTATGCAATTATTCGTTCCAAGGACCCAAATACCAAAGTTTAGAAAATTTTCTTAATCAAGATGTTAGAACAAGTATCGTTATTATCTAACAAGATGCGACACTTGAGAGTATGTAGGACACCATGTAAGGTAAGATTTGATGAAGTAAACAACAGTTTTTCGAAAAGTCTTATGAGACGGACAAGTGTATGTTAAGAGTACTCCAAATGCAAGAGGTTTAAGTTGGAAGTTTTCAGAGCATGTAATTTACAAGATGGGTTGATGAATGTTATATGTATAGGCGTAATTAATTTCACCTCTCTACGACAAGTTATATGAGTCATCCATGAATTTGGGTGCAATAGGAATGGTTTATGTTAAGCGGGTAAGATCCGAGTCTGAGACAATAAGTTTATGTGTTGCAAGGTAAGTGCTGAATCATATATGCTAAGAAAACTCTAAGTTTGAGTGATATTAAGATCAAGAAGGCTAAGTTCAGTAACATGTGGATTAAGAAATAAGATGACGACATAAAACGATAAACCCTTTGAATATGAATGAATGGAAAATGTTTGGTTCAGACCATAGATGGTAAGTTTTTACCATGATGATTGGTAGTCGATCTCTAAATTTCGAGGACAAAATTTTTTAAGGGGGGTAGAATGTAATATCCCGCCTGACAGTATCGGTATATTACCCGTGATCGTGTCAAAGGAATTAAATTCATGGAAAAGTAAGTTAATGGAAATATTTTATGACATGTCAGCTTTTTACGGGAAAAGAATCAGAGTCGTTTTAAACACGTTCAAGGCAAGGGCAAAATGGTAATTTCACGTGAAATGGATATTTAATTGGTTTTAACCCAAAAATATCTCATTTCCAATTCTCTTTCTCTCTCTAAGATTGGCAAAAGCTTTTCTCTCTTCCTTCTCTCTTCTCCTCCACGCCTCCTTCCTTCCTTCTCACTATCAAATCTTTCCAAAACTTCTTCTTTCCATGGGAAGCTTTAAGTTTATGTTTCCTCTTGATCTCTTTATTAAGGGAAGGGTGTTTTTGGTTTATTTCTCTACTTCTCATCTCAATAAAGGTTTCAAGGAGTTAGGGTTTTGGATTGAGCAAGAAGTTGGAGTTGGTTTTATGGTACTCTCAAGATCAAGGAACAAGTAAAAGCTTGATTGAGCTTGTTTTTCCAACTCTATCTTTACAAGGGAAAAATCATGGAATTAGGGTTTTGATGGAAGAAGCCTTGGATTGGATTAGAGATGAGCTAGCAAAGGTCATGATGCTATGAATTTCAAGAGAGGACAACAAGAATGTATGGTTTGAGCAAAGGAAGCAAGTGATCACAAACTAGGGTTTTGCCATGTTTGAGCTTGGAGCTTGTTGATGCTTCAAGAACTTGATTAGGTGAGTTCCATTGATAGAATTCCCACCCTTTGGGATTATGATTATTTCATGTGTGTTTAATATGAATAACATGTAATTCTAGGTTTTATGTATTAGTCTAGTCGCCCTTTTTCTTACCATGCTTACTAAACATGTTTATACTTGCCAAATGAATGTTTTACAAGTATTCTATGATCAAATATGTACTAATATGTTTAGAGACACTTGGTTTGAGGTTTTTGGGTCAAAAATGCCATTTTTAGGGGTGCTGGACTGTCCTAACTCGCCACGGCGAGTAAATAGCTCGCTAGGCGAGCTAGAAGGTCGAACAGGGGGTTCTGCTCGCCTTCTACTCGCCATGGTGAGAAGTAGCACGCCTCCCCAGCAAGTTCACTCGCCTAGGCGAGTAAGTAGTGCCATCTGGTGCTGCTTGCTCGTTTCAGGCAGATTCGGTGATTTCCGTTTCGGATCTTTTGTGTAGTCTGTTATAAATGTAAACCCCTCAAACCAAGGTCCTAAATGATGATCAAAGAAAGCATGATTCATATGATGTGAAGCAATCATTAAGCATGTTAGTAAGGCATGGCATACGAGAGAAATCATGTCAAGAGACAGGTAGTGAGTTATCCATAAGTAAGGGAAAAACTAGAGCGTCGACATAGTTGTTGAGAACTAGCAAGTTAGCAAGACTTCTAGAATGCTAAGACGCGAAGTATAAACTCTTCGCATATGTTTAAGAGTGTTTAGCAGGTATGATATGTTGTGGGTTGATTAGTTAATCACTCCACCATGTTTAGGAATTTACACGCATGAACAAGTATAAGTTTACCGTTAATCGGATCGATTCAAGGGTCCGAGGTAATAAGCAAGCAAGTATGAATATGTTTAAATATACGTATACGACAAGACCATGACTAATAAGTAGGTGGCATGTATGGGTGTTACAGATTTTCTCTTTGAGTTGTATCCTCCTCCTTGACCTGATTTTCAAACATTCTCCTTACCATGAGAAGCTCTCTCATATCTAATTCTGGAAACATTTTTTTTAAATTTTTTTTTCTTTCTAATACTTCAAAAAGAAAATGAAATTAAGGAATTGCATTGATAAAATGGAAAACGAAGATGATGATGATTTCGAAATTGAAACAAAAATTGTCCCAAACGAAACCGTGCTCTGATACCACTAGATGAGTGTCACGAAGCCGTCGGAAGCGAAATATGAATTTTGTTGGTAGAAAAGACTCAAAAATGAAGAAATGGAATGGATAGACAGGGGCGCCACACTCTTTCTAATCCAAGAAAGATTGATAAGCCGGTGGATGCGAGGATCGCCACAAGAAATATGTTGGATAAAATATGATAATAAAAAGTGAAGAATAGTGGAAATAGACAGAAATGGTAACCAAACAAATTCCCAATCCAAGGAAGATGTTTAATTTCGTAGAGGATCGCCACAAGAAACGTGGTTTCTTGATAAGATCAATGCATGGTTCAATCCAGAACCAAAAAGAAGCAAAGCTTCCAAATTCAAATAAAGTGACTTTTTTATCAAAATTCTACATATCTTACATATCATTTTCGTGCTCTATTTATATGAGCTTAATACATGATGATTTTGACTCTAAAACTCTTAGAAAATGAAAGGAAATGCAGCCACTAATTGCAATAATGTTTTGGTGGCTGATTAATGCAAGTTAAAGGTTACAAAATGACTTTAAGGTGGGTGGCTGCATCAATTCATGGAGTTGTTATACATTCATTTGCTCATTGATTTGTGAAGGATTATCATGTCTAGACGTTACAATTCCACAAACACCACCTTTAATTCTTCAGCTTACACACTTTAACCACGTCTTCAACTTCCAACTCGTTATACACCATTAAATATTCCGAATTTGCTCTTGAGTCCAAAAGACGAAATGTAGAGAATTTCGTAAGCTTTCCAACGAGTTAAAGATCACCTCAAACGGACATCCAGAGCTCCAGATATAGCCAAAACAAGACAGACATATCATGACCTGCGAAAATAAAACTTTGAACCCAAAATTAATTCGGTTCTTTTATTCCACAATGATTTTATTATTCTTGTCAAGAGAGAGAATTTTAGGATCACATCAGTTGAAGAAGCAGTTAGAAGAGTTGCTTGAGAAGCAGTTTATCAGGCCGAGTGTTTCTCCGTGGGGTGCTCCAGTGTTGTTAGTTAAGAAGATGGACGGAAGCATGAGGTTGTGTGTGGATTATCGGCAGTTGAATAAAGTGACGGTTAAGAATCGGTATCCGCTTCCGAGGATTGATGACTTGATGGATCAGTTGGTTGGTGCGGAAGTGTTCAGCAAGATTGATTTGAGGTTAGTATATCATCAGATTAGAGTGAAGGCGGAAGATATATCCAAAACTGTGTTCCGAACGATATGAGTATTCTGTGATGCCATTTGGAGTGTCTAATGCGCCAGGTGTCTTCATGGAATATATGAATAGAATATTTCATCCTTTTCTGGACCGTTTTGTGGTGGTGTTTATAGATGATATTTTGGTGTATTCGAAGTCGAAAGAAGAGCATGCCGAGAATTTGAGGATTGTGTTGGGAGTTTTGAAGGAGAAGAAGTTGATTGCTAAGTTGTCGAAGTGTGAGTTTTGGCTGCGTGAAGTGAGTTTCCTTGGTCATGTGATTTCTAAAGGTGGTATTGTCGTGGATCTGTCGAAAGATGATGCCGTGTTGTAGTGGGAATCACCTAAGTCTGTTTTTGAAGTTAGAAGCTTTCTTGGATTGGCAGGTTATTATCGGAGGTTCATTGAGGGATTCTCTAAGTTGGCGTTGCCATTAACGCAGTTGACTCGGAAAGGACAAGCTTATGTTTGGGATGCTAAGTGTGAGAAGAGTTTCCAAGAGTTGAAGAAGAGGTTGACGTCAGCTCCAGTTTTAATCTTGCCGAATCCGAAGGAATCGTATGTTGTGTATTGTGATGCTTCTAAGATGGGTCTTGGTGGTGTGCTTATGCAGAATCGTCAGGTTGTGGCTTATGCTTCGAGACAGTTGAAAGTGCATGAGAAGAATTATCCGACTCACGACTTGGAATTGGCAGCCGTTGCGTATGTGTTGAAGATTTGGAGGCATTATCTGTATGGTTTTAAGTTTGAGGTGTTCAGTGATCACAAGAGTTTGAAGTATTTGTTTGCCCAGAAGGAGTTGAATATGAGGCAGAGAAGGTGGTTGGAGTATCTTAAGGATTTTGATTTTCAGTTGAGTTATCACCCTGTGAAGGCTAATGTCGTTGCTGATGCTTTGAGTAGGAAGTCGTTGCATATGTCTGCTTTGATGGTGAAGGAGCTGGAGTTGATTGAGCAGTTTTGAGATTTGAGTTTGGTTAGTAAGTTGACGCCGGATGGTGTGAGGTTGGGTATGTTGAAGCTAACGAGTAATATTTTGGAAGAGATTAAGAATGAACAGAAGGAAGATTTGGAATTGGTTAATCGAGTGGTGTTGGTTAATCAAGGTAAGAGTGGAGACTTCAGGTTGGATGAGAACGGTGTTTTGATGTTTCGTGATCGTGTTTGTGTGCCAAGTGTTCTTGAGCTTAAGAGACAAATTTTGGAAGAGGGTCACAGGAGTAGTTTGAGTATTCATCCAGGAGCGACTAAGATGTATCAGGATTTGAAGAGGTTGTTTTGGTGGCCTGGAATGAAGAAGGAGATTGCAGAGTTTATGTATGCTTGTTTGGTTTGTCAGAAGTCTAAGATTGAACATCAGAGACCGTCAGGTTTGATGCAGCCGTTGTTTGTGCCGGAGTGGAAGTGGGCTAGTATATCAATGGACTTTGTTGGAGCGTTGTCGAAGACTGTTAAGGGTTTTGATTCTATTTGGGTGATTGTCGATCGGTTGACGAAGTCGGCACATTTTGTTCCTATCAAGACCGGTATGTCTGTGGCGAAGTTGGCTGAGATCTACATTGAGCAGATTGTTAGATTGCATGGTATTCCTTGTAGTATTGTGTCGGATCGGGATCCGAGGTTTACTTCTAAGTTTTGGGAGAGTTTGCAAGTTGGTTTGGGGACTAAGTTGAGGTAGAGTTCGTCTTATCATCCCCGGATGGATGGTCAGACGGAGAGGACTATTAAGAGTTTGGAAGATTTGTTGAAAGCTTGTGTGTTGGAGCAAGGTGTCAGTTGGGTTGAATGTTTATCGTTGATTGATTTTACTTACAACAACAGTTTTCATTCTAGTATCGGGATGACACCGTTCGAGGCTTTGTATGGTCGGAGGTGTATGACCCCTTTGTGTTGGTATGAGTCAGGTGAAAGTGCCTTGTTAGGACCAGATGTTGTGCAGGAGATTACGGAAAAGGTTAAGATGATTCAAGAGAAGATGAGAGCGTCTCAGAGTAGGCAGAAAAGTTATCATGATAAGAGGAGGAAGGACATTGAGTTCCAGGTTGGTGATCATGTGTTTTTGAGAGTGAATCCTATAACCGGTGTTGGTCGTGCTTTGAAGTGTCGGAAGTTGACTCCTCGTTTTGTTGGACCGTTTGAGATTGTTGAGAAGGTTGGGGTTATAGCGTATCGGATTGTGTTACCACCGTCTTTGTCGAATCTTCATGATGTATTTCATGTGTCTCAGTTGCGGAAGTACGTGTATGATGCGTCTCATGTGATTCAAGTGGAAGATTTGGAGGTAAGAGATAATTTGACCGTTGAGACTTGGCCAGTTAGGATCGAGGATCATGAAGTGAAGCGTTTGCGTGGCAAGGAGATCGTTTTGGTTAAAGTGATTTGGGTTGGACCGACTGGTGAGAGTGCCACTTGGGAATCAGAGAGTAGGATGAAGGTTTCATACCCGGAGTTGTTTTCTTCAGGTGATTTTCGAGGGCGAAAATTCTTTTTAGTGGGGGAGAGTTGTAACAGCCCGATTTTTCATTAGATTTATTTAATTATTTATTTATTTGTGTTGTGTGTGCTCTTATGTGATTATTTGCCTTGGTGTGTATTTTTGGTTGGGATTCGTAGAATTCGGTGTTAGAAGGGTATTTTAGTCATTTTGGACTTATGGGCATTTTGGTCATTTTGAGAGAAGGGGGTAATTTAGTAATTTTGATGAGGATTATTTTAGTGCTTAGTGAGAGTTATTATTTTACTAAGTGTTGGAGAGTGTAGTAATTATTTTATTTATCGGTAAATGACCGTTAGTGTTGTATTTTACCGTTAAGTGAGTAATAACATTTTTGGGGTTAGAATAGTAATGGGTTAGGCCCATTAAGGTGTTGTGAATTAAGCCCAATTAAAGGGAGCCTATATAAACTAATGTTAGTAGAGAGATAAGGTCTTACCACATTTTTCAATTGAGAAGAGAATAGATAGAGGCTAGAGAGAAGAACAATAACAAGGGTTAGAGCTAGAAGAGGGGATTCATCATCTAGGAGCTAAATTGAAGCTTGGGTTAGAGAATCTTGGTGCTAGAGGTAAGAGGGTTAGATTTCAACCATAATTCATAATTTTTCCTTTTTACCCATTTTGTGAAATTGATGAATTGAATCTAAATGTTGTAAATTCGTGCATGATTGTTGCTGTTATGTTTGAGAACATGATTTGAATGATAATTGTATGTTAGTATGTGAATTAACATGTTGAAATGCATAATTGTTGGTTAATTGTGTTCTTGAGCAAATTTGATGAAAAATGAAGTTGTGGTGATGATTTGTGCATGAATTCATATTCATTAGTTGTTGTTGATGATTGTTGAACTGTTGGAATCAAATTATTGTGACTGGAATTGTTGTTGATGGATTTGTGGTTGTGTTGGTGTTTTGAGAAAATTTTATGATTTTGATGAAATGAGCCAATTTGTTGTTTCTAATGCATGATTCATGTTTGTTTAGATGCATTATAACTATTTTGACCCATAAACACTTTCTGGAACTTGGTTTGGGAGTTGGGGATTTGAAAAATGGGATTTTGGGTGAAAATGGTGTGAAACCCGTAACTATTGAAGAAATTTGCTAGAACTGCGCTATTAGCGAAACTGTCTGGAGTTGTTTCGCTAATAGCTTATGTAACCTCTGCTGCATGTGTAAGTGACTTGTGAGAATACATGGCATAGGCAATTGAGCTTGTAGAATTGGTTTTGGTTCATAACCTCTAGTATTTTTAAGTTGTGACTTTTGGAGACGAACTCGGTAGAAAAAGACTTTAAGAGTTAATTGTCTTGTGAGTCCTTTATAGATAGTTGATATATTATAAGTGAAGATGATTAATGGTGTATATATGTGACAACTACATGTTAATTGGAATATGGATGTTGTTGGTGATTGTATATATGTTATGTGGTGGTGAATTGTTGTTGATTGCATATATAATAAATGTTGGTGATGTTGAGGTAATTTGTATGTGTGAATATATGCATTTGGAGTTGAGTCATATGTCCATGCATTCATGACTGATGGTGGTGGATTTTATATCCAATTGAGGAGATTACGATGTTTTTGTTGCATCGGAGGTGACGACCTTGGAGGTGACTCGGTACCGCATGCATCTAGATGAGTCTAGAACCATTGCATATATTGTTGGTGAATGGAAGTGCATTTGAATTGTGGATGATGATTGATTTTGTTAATTGTTGACTAACTTGGTTGAATTTGTGATATGTGTATGATACACTTGTTGATATGAACTTGGGATGATGATGTTGAATGATATGAATATTGTGAATGCTTGTAAGTACATATATGATTTGTAGTCATTGTTCCTGGAATGTACCTTTCATTTTCAATATTCTTGTTAATTCTTTTTGGATTATGATGATGTAATGCTAACCCTCAGTGGTTTACCACATACCTTTCTGTATGGACGGGTAGATGGAGTGCAGGATGCTTAGATTGTTCTGCTTGATGTCACCGAGGAGTGGAGTTCCTGTTTTATGTGCAAGTGTCTAGATTAGGGCTCTGATCTAGGGTAGTACTTGCATGATGGATTTTATTTGTCTATGTATTTTGGAGTTGAGATGTTATTTGTATTTGAGGTTTGGAGAATATAATTTTATTATATTGAGATTTGAAGATGTTTATGAATTATATGTATGTTTCGCTGCTATGTTATGTAACATGATCTTTATGCATGTATGTTTTATTTGAAGACATAGCATCTATTTCTAGAATATATTCGTATGTTCGCGCGTTTTACCGCTTAATTGAAGTAGGGTGTTACATGATACAATCATACCTTCTTTCATTTAAACACAAGAACTCATCTTGAAAGAAAATAACAAACTTCAGCATTAATTCAAAAGAACGTCTTCAAAAAAATAATAGTAATGCATAGTTGGATATGTTGAAGCATTTCCACGAACATCAGAGGCATATACAGCGAAATAGAGATAGAACCCAGTCTCACAGAGAAACCCAGGGAGAAATAAACTCCCACAAGCAACCAATTTCAGAGAAAAATAAATTCTCACAATAGGTTGTTAGAACATATGGTACGACATCAGTTCACCAGAATACACATACCCACATCCAACCATACTTTAATAAACCAGTAGCATGACATCTCCAGGCTAGTTAAAAATAATGCTCCCCCTCAACGGCAGATTATCAAAACAAAACATACTACTCCTCTTTAATAGGCATATATATGAATAAAAGAACAACTCAAATACCTTCTTCCTTGAATCTGTCCATGAGTCCAGAATTTATCTTCCCTGGAGCTGTTTTTATGTGATGTTTCAATTCCAGATGCGCAGAAAGCAGATGTTCCGTTGAATGTTCCAACATTGTGCTAGCAGTAAGCATAAACAAACAGCAAAATAAAAGACAAGAGAGTAAAAGGCACAGAGAGTTTGTTCACCCAGTTCGGCACAACTCACCTACATTTGGGGCTACCAAGCCAGGAAGGAAATCCATCAGTGTAGTCCTTATTCAATATCTCTCAGCAAACTCCTCGTTTACACTATATGACCTAGGACCTACCCGTATAGACTTCAACCTAGGAGCTCCTAGATCTGAGATCCCATCTCACTATCCTAATGGTCAGTCACAGCTACTGTGACCTATCAGACCTAAACCAAAACAAAAGTAGAAGTTACCTTCAAACAAACTACCTAACACCATGTTTCACAACTTTAGTGTAGTACAAAATCTACCTAGCTCCTTGGTTCACAGCTTCGGAGTAGTGAACACGACAACCAGTCCTAGACTTGCATCACAAACGATACAAGAGAAAAACACATAGGGAAGATGACTCAAAACCCTAAAAATCTATTCTTTTGACAATCTATGGTTTTGATCCATTATAACTCAACTATGGGTCCATCTCAATGCATCAAGGTGATACAAAGAGAGGCTCACAAATAAAGCACGAGTTGAAACCCTAAAGACTCAATTCAATATTCTTGAATTGGTGAATAAAACTAGGGTACAAATCTTCCTTATATAGCCTTTCAAAGCATGGGCATTTTCGTCATAGGCTAAACATATATTTGTATCAAATATTCTCTTCAGAAATATATTGAAACAAATATTCTATAGAAAATATATTTTCCAAAATCTCTTTTGAAAATATATTTTACAATTATGGTAACTCCTAAAAAGTAGGAACAATTTTAGGAACCACCAAGCACACCACCAAGGAATCCTAAAATATTGTTTATATTTTAGAAACAAATCTTCCAGTTGATTCTGGGCAAAAACGCGCTGCTTGGTGAACAAGAAATAGGGCGTGGTTTCCATACTGAGATTAAGATTGCGTAAACCAAGCCACATAAACAGGGCACACTGAACCGTGCGAAGATGTTGAAACATCATATCCAACATACATGAGTATTTGTTTTAGCAACAATGAAGCCAATACCCAAATACCCAACACAGGTTTCAGATTGCAAGCAAAAAGCAATGTAAATAAAATTACAGGATAAAAAAGATAATAAAAGGTTTACGAACGTAAACTCAAAAGAAAGGTAAAATGCATTGCATTAAAAATAAAGGTCTGTGGTCTACAAATCAATTTACATACATTCTGTATAACTCGTTTCCCTAGACGCAGGTAGTTTGAGTGTTGTAGAAATCTATAAATGATTTGCGACCCATTTTCCAACTTGAAAACACTTATTTATACTAAAAAAGCCTAACTGGAGAACCGCTTGTTAAAGTTAATGGTAAATTCTAGTTTTTATTATACTATAGTCTTTATTCATAGATTTTGTCCATGTATGCGTCTTTAGATCCATTTAACATTCTCCATAGCACCAACAACATAAATCGTCCCTGCACCTGCCACTATATTTGTGCTCTTTGTTCTTGCAGTAGTTGTCACAACGATTATCCATAAAGGGAGGGAGGCATGGTCCCTTGAATGTACCAGACAAAGACATACATACTCGATCAGACAAAACCTCAAAAGCCCTTGTTTCAATCACCACATTTTTCTCTGCATACAAGTACCAAATCGAATATTAATTTGATTGCATATTTAACTTTTTGATAAATATACGAGAATGACTAGATTTTATTTTAAGTCAAATGAAATGTGTATATCTTAAAGTATGGCCACCATCCGTTGTGGGATCGCTGAAGTTCATCCGCCTCCCTTTCTGCGGTGAAGGATTCCACCGCCAACCGAGCACTACCAACCAACCACTATATAGACTGGGGGCGTAAAATGGGTGAATGGCAAATAGATGGATTCATTTACAAGAACTGTATCTTAAAGTTGGTGAATTTACATAACATTATGCGGTCAATTTTTTTTGCAAAAATAACCATTAAAAAAAAGTGTATAAAGAATGATGCCTTACGTGCAACAAAGAAAACGAGGAAGAGGAAACACAAGTCTGCTAGTGATTTCTTCTCCATGGTTTAGTGATGAATTATAAATTTATATGACTCCCATCACTTGTTTAAATGTGTGTGATGACCTTAAGACACATATTTATAGCCCCAAGGGGATTTGCCTAGTAAAAGCTATCACAATGCTTTAAATGCAGGTCAAAATAAAAGATTAAATATTTTAATGCTCGTCAAGATTAGTTATGATGTGTGGCAAAGTAGTCAAGTAGTACTTTTCTTGGTTGTCAACTACTCCCTCCGTTTCAAAATGAATATCACTTTAACAAAAATAATTTGTTTTAAAATGAATGTCATTCTCACTTTTCAATGTACTATTAATTACTTTTTTCCAATAGTATCTTTAATTATTATTATCCACACAACTTTCAAAGTATCATTTTGTACTTTAATTTATAATGATGACAAATGCACCAATAACTAGCGAGGCTATTTCAGTAAAAGTATCATATCTTTGGACAACATTATTTCATTCCTTAATCTGTATGCAATTTGTTAAAACGACACTCATTTTAAAACGGAGGGAGTAGTACAAACTTTTTATTTTTGAGAGGATAACTAGTTCACTTTTAGATACTTGGATACTTTTTTTTAATCTACTTTCACTTAAAAAATGTCAAATATCCAGCTATAATCCAGTTATAATGTCTTACATGTCTTGGTGTGATATTTTAGAATTTCCATATTCACTTAAAATTTTTTAATACAATTTAAGTTACAATGAATGACGTGACTATGTTGACAAGAAGATCCATTATACTTGTCGAAATCTGGCATTTTGAACTTCTTAGGGATCTCAAATTGGGACACCAAGCATAGATCACGAGCTTTAGCAGAAACACCGTTCCCACGGCTAGCCTTGACCTCACGGAGCTCTCCAGCTAGCTCTCTCAACTGTTCTTTCATAGCCTCCATTACGGGGTCCTGTCCGCGCGGAGTGTCAACTTCGATTACCTGAGGTGCAGTGTGTACAACAGGGTTGGTAACAACGGTAGTCACTTGAGGCATAGAAGTGTTTGCAGAAGCAAAGTTTGTGGCAGGATTCTGTCCTTGATTGGCAACACCAGAAACACCGGCTGCAGTATTTGGAGCATAGAAAGCCGAGAGTCCATAAGGACGCCCATTGGGCATAACAAAACGAGCATCAGAAGCCACAGTAGACAGTGGGATAGATGGAATCCCTTCAGTAGATAGGGAGAATCTGAATCACATACATAAAATAATAAATTAGGTAGTATGGTTATGACCTCCTAATGCGTAAGAATTAAATAAACTACTTTATTACAATTCTTTGACCCTCGAACAAACTTCACAAGCTTCTCCATCGGAATCATCTTTTGGCGTCGTCCTCTCTTCAACTTGAGCAATTACAATATTTAACTTTTAAATAAAATAAACTACGACACGCAGGCCGTATTTTAAAAATAAAATAAATCACGACACGCAGGTCGTATTTAAATAAATGAAACACCAAAACTAAGGTCATAACCATATACCACAACAAATAATAATAAATCCTTTTATTATTCTTTTATTAAATAATTTGAATTGTGACGCTGTTATGGCATTCTAGCTGACACCGACGGTTCACTATATTTATGGCAATTTAAACTGAAATCAAAGCAAAATCTGTGATCCACCGCATGATACTCTAATTGCCAATTCAAAACTGATTTCACGGTATATTGAATTTAATAACACTTTATGAAAATTCATGAATTGTTTCAATAATTAAGAAATGGTACCTTTATCAAATTCCTTCAAAAAGTACCTTTATCAAATCAAATTTGATAAAAGAGAACACGGATTGAAATCAGAATTTGATTCTAAGAACCAAACAATATTACTCTAAGATAAAAGTCAAAACAATTTAAGAAAATTAATATACCGTGAAATTCTAAAACAATTTTCCATATGTTTCTAGTAGATAAACAGTGACCTTCGCATGTCAATTTTGTGGACTTTCCGAATGCACATATGAAGGGATAAAGCAATATAAAATCTGAATCATATTCAGGAGTAAAATTCATATTATCGATGTATATCAAATATACACAATGCAAAATTGATCCCAAGCAAATCGAAATGAAAATCGTATAGCATACACAATCTAAATCGAAGCAAATCATATACAAACTAAAATTTAAAACATATATGCTTTATCATACGCCATACATCTCATGTATAAGAATCAGAAGCATAAGTCGATGACATACATATTTATATGATCGTATCACAAAATCAAGTTAGGCAAACAACAACAGATTTGAATTCAATGATTTAATCGCAACCAAATGCTCTGATACCACTGAAGGGATTTTAAGAGAGGTTTTTCAAAAATATATAATCCTCTTAGCGGAACAAATCCCATTGAAACGTATCTTGATTAAATCATTAATCACAAATCAAACAGAACACATGCTTAAACACTTTAAGGATTCATGTGTTTACCTCTTGAAGCGCAGAACCTTTGTAGAAGAAATATCTCTGATCATGAGCAAAGCAAAGCAGCGATGCCTCTACTCAGTCCACACGAACAGAACTTCTCCGATGACCGGTGCTAGCCAATTCCAACGGAGATTAGAGAGAATAGGTTTAGAGAGTGGCGACTAGGTTTACTTTGTGAATTAGGTTAAGCGTTTCAACCAACAGTCAATCAAGCTTCAACACAAGGGTTATATTTATAGAACCACTTGTGTGGTCAGCAAGACAAACACTTAAGTACACCATACCTTACGGTGCACCATATTTCACTGAAACACACCGTACCTTATGGTGGACCGCGTTTCTCTATTTTTCGTAAATTAAATAATAAATCATATTTAATTATTTAATTACTAATAAGTCTTACTTATTATTTTATAAATAAGTCTCACTTATTTATTTTATAAATAAGTCTTACTTATTTATTTCTCTCATCTATCTGTCCTTTGTGTGTGACCCTATAGGTTCTCATAACGTTGGCAATAATATTAAATCACATATTTAATATTATAAACAGTGAGCGGTATCTAGCAACACATCACTGCTACCCAAGTGACGAGAATGTGATGTGATCTGACGAAACCTTTCTGTGATAATGATCATGTGTATAATTACCCTTTTGCCCTCATGTCTATATTGAACACAAGGCATAGACCGTGTCATCCTTGTCTAGTTCAATATTGGGCCCGTAGACATTTCTCCTGTTATGTAGGAGGGGCAAATTCCATCTAGGTCACTCATGTCCCTCAGCATGATTCATGGAGTACCCATCTACCAACTTTATAGTCATCCTGTTACGGACAACGTTTGAATGGTGACAAAGCACTCGACTCCAACATCTAGGGTACATAGTGGTTTTAGGTCGAAGGGTGGAATACACCATTATCACTATGAGAATATCTTATGACACTTTTCATAACTTTTACTATGTAGTATTCTCATAGCGGGTCAATCCAATATAAATATTACTCCTAATATTTATATCTATGTGAAGACTTGATAACTCTTTTATCCATGATCTGTGAGATGTGATCATCAGTCTACCCACATAATAGTCTCTATGCTTTAATGATATCCCACTTCTCAATAAAGCTTGACTACGGATACTTTAAGAATAGTGTCCTTATGTTTAAGGGGGTCTCACAATTAAGTTATACTTAATGTTCCATAAAACAGACTAACTATTCTAGGGACTTTATTATTTTGAAACAAAACAAAATCAATAAAGAAATGCCTTATTATTATATATTCACAATATATACTTATATCAATATCATGATACAAAGCCAAACCCAATCGACATAGATTGGCTATTAGGGCTTATTCCAACACTGTTGGCCTAGTTCAGGGTCCGTGGTGCATTCTGAAGCTTTTCTTTCAACGTTTTACAACTTTATAACTTCAAAACAACATCTAGGCAATGCACATAACATCAAACGATTCTTGAAATGAAAATCATGGCAAACTTAATAAGAATGGCAAGAGTGATTCAAGAGAGTCTTAAGCCGATTTTCTCGGGTAGCAAATGAATTAAGAAAGGGAATGAAAGTAGAGCCTCGACATAGTTGTCGAGAACTAGCAAGTTAGCAAGATCCCTAGAATGATAAGACGCGAAGTTTAAGCTCTTCGCATATGTTTAAGAGTATTAACTTCTTAAAGAAGTAAGAGCCATACGAGTATGGCAAGACGTGAATCGATTTCATATTCATTCACGAAGTAAGTTAAGCAAGCCTTTAGTTTACCTCTAGTGGGATCGTTCAAGGATCAGAGGTAAAAGAGTTAGTATGATTAGGTTTAACCTTCATACATGCATAAGACCAAGATTATAATAAGAGTGTTATGTCTCTTGAATTCCTTCCAAGGTTGGGTTCAAGGGGTCCTCCTAGGGGAATGGTTAAGCCGAAAGGGAGCCGCATTTCACTAAGTTAAAGTGTCGTGTCTTTTATATACCTTCCAAGGTTGGATATAAAAGGTTCTCCTAGGGGAATGGGGCAAGCCGTAAGGGACCCACACGTTCACTAAGGGAGTCCGGTGCGCTATTGCAAAGCATTTTCACCGGTAGTAAGGGATGAACTTCCGGGGTTACTCCACTCGGGACTAATCCGTAAAATGAACTCAGATAAGATGCTTGTTACACGCTAACATAATCAATGAAGCTGACTATGCATATTTATCATTCATGTGTATGTTATGTCATAGAGACTCGGCGTAGATCGTCAAGAAGTAGAAATTTTAGAAAGAATCACTTTTGTGATAAGAGAGGTTATGTTGGTAGATATAACTTACTCAAGCAAGTAGAAGTTAGAAAAGAAATATGATGCCGGTGACGATCTTAGGTTTCCCCTAATCGTCCGGGTTAGAATCGTGTCATGATTATGATAAGCTTAGGCCTCGATACAAAGAGTGTATTCTTGGCAATGCGGTTTTAGATTCCCCCTCGACCGCCATGACACGTATAGGAAGTGAAGCCTATAACAAGTGAGATAAGCCTATGACGGGTCTAGCAAGCACTACCGTCTAAGAAAGCAAGTCCCCACACACGTATAATCAACCGTCAGGTTGTAACGTAGACACGTGGTGACCGTAGGTTTCCCCTGAGGTTACCTATAGCCTAGGATATAGGGGAACTCACTGAGACATTATGTCTCATCCCAATCCTTATTTCTTTCAGATAAGCAGGACGTTTATGCATGCTCGTAGCCGGATGGATATTACTTCAAGGGTTCGTTCGTACCGCTGCAGGACGTGATGGACATCAAGGATGTATCTTTATGTATGGATGAGATGTATTGTATTATTTTTATACGAACGAGACTTGATGTAAACATTATTTTAATGTTGTATATTTTAATGTATCCAGTACTAAATTTAATGCACGTGCTAGACTTTCTAGATACGTCTGGTATGGGTGTTATAATTGAAATTTCATAAGGACTAACCTTAAAAACTCATGATTTTGTAGGGACTAAAAACTTATTTAACCCTTAAATTATTCGAAAAATATATGTTGATATATATTTTTTTTTTGAAGGATGTTGATATATATTTTATTATTTGGAAATTTTAAATGAAATAATCAATTTAGTCATTATTAGAAAGTTTTTCATAGTCGCCAAATTTTGTTACAATATTTTGGAACACATCCTGATATATTTTCGTATGCAATCTAATATATTTTCGTATGTGATTAGACATATATTTTGGAACTCAATAATATATTTTTGTACTCAAAATATATTTTTTGTACTCAATATGATATATATTGTTATACCCTAATTTTGGACCTAAAAATACTTATTCAAAATATTTTTTCCATCTTGAATATATGTCTATTACTCTTGAAGAATTGTCAATTTGCTATTGTTTTACACTGACATTTTACTCTGCTTTATTTCCCAATTTAGCTTTAAAAAGTCTTTTCAACTGTGTATTTGTCTACGTTTTCTTGCATTTCAAGCTATCCAAAAATATTTTTCTTGCATTTCAAGTCATTTGAATTTGTCTCTGATCAATTGCATATTTCTCTGCATTTTATTTCAATATTATTTGCAAAATTCATGAAAAAAGGTATTTTAGTCATTTCCTGCATTCAATCTCATTTATGTTTGTCACTTAAATTTATTCATATTAGGAATTTGCCCCTCCTACATAACAGGAGAAATGTCTACGGACCCAATATTGAACTAGACAAGGATGACACGGTCTATGCCTTGTGTTCAATATAGACATGAGGGCAAAAGGGTAATTATACACATGATCATTATCACAGAAAGGTTTCGTCAGATCACATGACATTCTCGTCACTTGGGTAGCAGTGATGTGTTGCTAGATACCGCTCACTGTTTATAATATTAAATATGTGATTTAATATTATTGCCAACGTTATGAGAACCTATAGGGTCACACACAAAGGACAGATAGATGAGAGAAATAAATAAGTAAGACTTATTTATAAAATAAATAAGTGAGACTTATTTATAAAATAATAAGTAAGACTTATTAGTAATTAAATAATTAAATATGATTTATTATTTAATTTACGAAAAATAGAGAAACGCTGTCCACCGTAAGGTACGGTGTGTTTCAGTGAAATATGGTGCACCGTAAGGTATGGTGTACTTAAGTGTTTGTCTTGCTGACCACACAAGTGGTTCTATAAATATAACCCTTGTGTTGAAGCTTGATTGACTGTTGGTTGAAACGCTTAACCTAATTCACAAAGTAAACCTAGCCGCCACTCTCTAAACCTATTCTCTCTAATCTCCGTTGGAATTGGCTAGCACCGGTCATCGGAGAAGTTCTGTTCGTGTGGACTGAGTAGAGGCATCGCTGCTTTGCTTTGCTCGTGATCAGAGATATTTCTTCTACAAAGGTTCTGCGCTTCAAGAGGTAAACACATGAATCCTTAAAGTGTTTAAGCATGTGTTCTGTTTGATTTGTGATTAATGATTTAATCAAGATACGTTTCAATGGGATTTGTTCCGCTAAGAGGATTATAAATTTTTGAAAAACCTCTCTTAAAAGCCCTTCAAACAGGCCAAAGCAAGTTGGCCAAGTCCAGAGAGTTGCGCTAATAGCTCAGCTGGGGCGTGGCTCATCCTGAGAATTTCGCTATTAGCGTAGATTTCGCTAATAGCGTAGTTCTTCGGGTCTGAGGTACAAAATTTCCAATTTTGACCCAAAACTTGTCCAGTTTAATCCTGCAATGCACCATAATCATCCGGCAACATATATATACATTTATAAACATATTTCATGGCAAACTAACATGTATTTGACAAGAATTGCTCAAAGAGACATTAGGGTTGAAAACCTCTCATAAACATAAATATATACTTGTAACATGAATTTACACAACCCAAAGGGTGGTAATCTATCTATGGAACTCACTTAACATGTTCCTTGCAATTTCCAAGCATCAACCCTAGCTTTGATCCATTCTTGATCTTTACCCTTTTCACCAAACCATGCTTTAATCCTTTCCTTTATGTGTTTCTTGCTTGCTAAGCTGCCTTAATCCATGCTTGATCATGCTTTGAAGAAGTTTGGATGATTTGGAGAGGAGAGGGAGGGCGATTTCTTAGAGAGAAGGAAGAGAGAAATTCTTTCTCTCAAACCTAGAGAGAGAAAGTGAAAGAAGAAATGAATATTTTGTGACCAAATATGCTTATATACTCCCTTGTGCGTAAATACTTATATGCCCTTCGTCTCAGTCGTGTTTACCTGACACTGATACATAAGTCCATACTTGAGTGATATTACATATTAGTGTCGTCAGTCGTACTTAACACTCTTCCTCATAAGCACTCTCCATATACCTTAGTTCTCTGATACATTTAACAGATAAAGTTTCCATTAGCTGACGAGCGGGATGTTACACTCTACCCCCCTAAAAAAAAATTTCGTCCTCGAAATTTAGAGATAGACTATCATCATGACCAAAAACTTACCATCTATGGTCTGAGCCAACGTTTTCCATTCATACATATCTGAAGGGTCCATCGCATCATGTTTTCATCTTGTTTCTTAACCCACATGTAACTGAACATAGCCTTGTTGATCTTAATATCACTCGAACTTAGAGTCTTCTTAGCATATCATGATTCAGAACTTACCTTGCCACACATAAACTTATTGTCTCAGACTCGGATCTTACCCGCTTGATATTTACTGAGTTCAAAGCATAATATCTTAAAGTAATTCTCATATGGTGAAAATTTAACTCTTTCATAAACTCGGCCTAATTCGAATCATCTTGATCATAACTTATTCTTGTGACAGTCTGGGCTAATTATCTCAGACCCATCTTACATCCACCTAATGTAAATCATCCATATAAGTAACTTATCATAACTAGCACACTCAAGATTTTCCTTTTTAACTGGGTCCTCATGGAAATTCAGGTTCGCTCTGCAGTGCTTGCTTGCAACATAAAACATCTTATCGTGTAAACACATAATTCTTACATCATTTTACTTATTGTACCTTGATACACATGTGCCTCTTTCTTACAATACTTATCTTGTCGATTCTACAAATCTCTTTTCAGAGTCTTAAGAAACCTTCCGATTTCATTATCATTCTTATTGCACCCGAATTCATGGGTAACTCATATAACTTGTCATGGAGAGGTGATATTAAATACGCCGATACATAGGACATTCATCAATCCATCTTATAGCTTACATGCCCTTAAAACTTCCAACTTAGACCTCTTGCATTCGAATATTCTCAACATAAGCTTGTACATTTCATATGACCCATTTGGAGAACCTTGTTGTTTACTTCATCAAATCTTACCTTACATGGTATCCTATATACTCTCAAGTGTCGCTTCTTGTTAAATAATGACGGTACTCATTCTAACATATTACTTTAAGAAGTTTTCTAAACATGAGTATTTAAATTCTTGGAACGAATAAAGACATAATCTTTTAAAAGAATTTTGTGAAAAATATCATGTCAAAAACAATTTCGTTTCCAAGTCTCTCATTACTCATTTTAAATTTAGGAGTTTTTTTAAATCATAGTACGAAATCTTCATAACAAGTATCGTAAACATTTAACAAGTTTGACATAAGAGGGTATGCACTTCATCGTGCATAAATCCTGATTTATATTTCGATCCATAATGAAATTTTGGAACTTCAAAAGTAACTTCTTTCTTATCATACGTAGATAAAGACACATTCCTTATACCCTTCACTATCCATATCGGTCTCCTTACCTATTTAACATTTCGAGAACTTCTAGCTTGTCCTATAATGCTTCTAACGAAGGCTCTTACTATTACATTCCATGATCCATGATTACTGTCTGAAACTTTATCTATTAACTTTCGTTACGCCACTCTGATTCCCACCAGTTGACCTTAATTAATACTCTAATCCATTGAGACGATTGAACTTCACATTCTTTCTCCCATATGGGCATCATCTTCTCGAATCTTTCTCAAAACCTTTCATGTGACAACCATTGCCATAAACATGCACCTCACAATACCTTGCAAGTTTGAATCTCACTGGCTGAGTTCACCTCATGACATATATTTTTCATACATAACTTTTTTTCTGAGAAATCTCAAATCCTCATAGTAGATTCATCATAAATTATACATACCTTTCTTGATCCTGCTTCATTGTATCCTTGTATTCTCGCATACTATGTTTTACGTAATTAACTAATGCTTGCTCGTTAATTTCTTTCTTTAAGAAAACATCATAATTTAACACATTAACTTCCAAAGCTACCTTAAACCGTATCGATTTCGTTGATGGTTGCCCATGCCTTTTTCCTTGAAAATCTTAAGATATGATATGCAGTCGTTACTTGATGTCATAAAATATTTTATAACCTATACATGGCAACATCAACCTTTTCGATACAATTCTTGGCACGTCGGAAATCAATGCCTTAATCCTGATAACATAAAACTTTCTCTTGAATTCTTAACTTCCACCACTATGAATAACTTACCTCTTTACGTTGCCACCTAACGTAACTTGATAACTTACATGTTCTGAACTTCATTCATATAAGGCTATTCCTGAGAGCCCGCTAACTCCGTCAACATCTGTCGACTTCTCCCTATCTTATAACCCTGTTCTGACATTCCGAAATATCATAAATCCGTTCCAACAACAACTCTTACCGAATCTTTCGCTCATACTTAGATATATATATATATATATATATATATATATATATATATATATATATATATATGAAGGTGAGAAAAACACAAGAAGGGGGGGTTGAATTGTGTTTTGAAAAATTCTTCGTTTCTCCTAAGAACTGAACACACTGATCAGAAGCTAAGTGAGACAGCTTCTGAAGTGATGATCAGAATCTAAATGCAGCGGAATAAAACAGAGAGAGAGAAGAAGAACGACACAAAGCAATTATACTGGTTCCTTCCACAATCCGGAAGTAGTCCAGTCCCCCTTGCACTTCAAAGGAGATTTCACTAAGAGTAATATCTGATTACAATTGCTCAAGCACACAAGCAAGAGACTTCCTTTGCTCAAGCACACAAGCTAGAGACTTCCTTTGCTCAAGAACACAATCAAGAGACTTCCTGCTCAAGCACAATTGCAAGAGACTTCCTAACTAAACAAAATTACACAGAAAATTGTTTAATGTTGAACACTTGATATACAGTCAGAGGTGCTCACAATACAAATCAGATACAGACTCAATGGACTTAAGAATTTCTAAGATATGACTTTGAAACACAGAAATTCTAAGTGAATGCAGAACAATTTCAGCAGAGGTTTGGCACTTGTAAAAATGTTGTGAGTCTTTCGTTCAGCGTTCTTGCATTACCAAATCTCTAGGTCTTTACTCCTTTATATAGAGGTGTGAAAGAGACGTTGTGAAATTGCCAGCACACCAAAGAGTCGTTGTTGAAGCTTGATCTTTCACCAGTGATCTTTTGCCTGATTTGGTTGTTGTCCTATGAAGAACCAATTTGAAATCCATTCCTTATCCAAAGGAACATATATGCAGGCGAAACCGTATTCTGGAGCTGTTTTCTTGTCTTGTAGCGTGGACACAAAACAGAGTAGTGGAGAAGGTGGTTGTACAGTTCGTACAATAGTACAATGTCAACGCTTTTGTCCAAATTGCAAGCACATGCCTTCAAACACCTTTGAAATGACCGTTGCAATGTTCCACTAATTTTCTGCTGTGTTTTCGAATCCAATAGACAGCTTTTGCAATGTAGATTCATCAATCTTTGAATCTTTTGCAAATCCAGTTGATCTTCAGCTTCTGGTGAAATGACTTCTGATGAGGCAGCTTCTGATGAAGCAACTATTGCAGCTTCTGATGGTGCAGCTTCTGATAATTGTGGCTTCTGGTCCTCTTGTCTTCAGGAGCGCTTTTACTATCTTTAGGAGCAGCTTGACTTCAGGAGCGCTATTTCTTCAGGAGCAGCTTGACTTCAGGAGCGCTTTTACTTTCAGGAGCGTATTGCCTTCAGAATCTTCTAAGCTTCATTTTCTTTTGCTATTTATTTGCTCATTTAGAACCAATCAATGATGTAACTTTTTAACTGTGGTCCTGTACACTTGAACAAATATTAGCTAGTCCAATTTTACAATTTTTAATACCTTGTTATCATCAAAACTCTTTAAGGTTCATTGTTAAACATATTTTGTTCCAACAATCTCCCCCTTTTTGATGATGACAAACAATAGTATTTAAAATTGATCAATTGTTGTTAATCTAATTAACAGGTTGACCTTGGGGTTCTGAGGTTTGTAAGCTCAGAGTCTGAGGTTTGTAAGCTCTAACTCCCCCTGAGTCTGATAGTTTTTAAGGTCAGGTTTGTAAGCTCCCCCTAAGTTCTATCCAGGTTAATTAAATTCATTTTTCGCACAATAATATCAGAGCTTAAAAAAAAATTGAAAGAATTGACTTATAGATAAGAAGAATGGTTCAATTAATTTTTATTTGAAATTTAATACTCTCCCTTTTTGATACACCGATAAAAAGAGATAGAAATTTTCAAAATTTTCAAACATTGATTAATGGGGCTCAGAGCCTTTAAATACTATCACATATACTCCCCCTTTTGTCATTAGCAAAAAGACATAAACAAAAAGAAGAGATGAGAAAAACATAAGATTAAAGGTTCAGAGCATAATTCAAATCATTTTAAAGCACATTAACCATCTTCAAAGAATAAATAAACAGACATAGCAAATAATAACATACAAGGTATAAACAGTTAAAGATTTTCAGAAGCAGGAAAAATTCAGAAGCATCTAATATCAGAAGCGAAAGAAATCAGAAGCAGAAATGAACATAGAGTATCAAAAGCCTAAAAAGACAGAAAAATAAGCTAAAAGTGTGCAACTATGGGTTTGGCTTATTTCTCTAAAATCTTCTTCAGAAGCTCTTGAACATCAGCATACTTCTTGTCCATATCTTTTCTGTAGTTGTCTTCTCTGATCTTGGCTTCTTGCATGTCAGCTTCCAACTTTGATATCTTCAGCTTCTGCTCTATTAGCACTGTTTCCAACCTCTCATTTTCTTCTTTGAGCACCTTGTTCTCCTGAGCTAGAGCTAGGTTAGGTGCATCAAACTTCTCTAGGATCTCAGAAGGAATACTCAGATGCAGCTCCTTAGGCAGGAATTCATCAGGTGCTCTGCCTCTGATACTGAGTGGATTCTTCACCCAAGTACCAAGAATTTCAACATCTCCAGTATTCTCTTCTATGCCATTCAACCAATCTTCCAGCTTCTGCTTGGCTTGCTCTTGAGCCTCAATACAGGATCATGCAGCGCTGAAATTAGGTTGACGACCCTTTCCTTGATCCTTCTCCATTGCTTCTGATAGCTTATTGTATGACCCAGGTCATTTCTACTTGCTATCAGTTTGAGAACTTCAGAAGCAATATCTTCCCACACATCCTTTAGAACTTGAGAATCCAGGTATATGGTGGGAGGTGAAGGTTGTTTAGAGGGTTTTGGAGGGGCTAAGGGAATAATTGGTAGGTTTGGTGATGATTGGTCATTTGTAGTTACGGATTGGCTGGTTGATGGTTGGTCAGGAGTGGGGTCAACTACCATATCAGAGGCATGATCATTTTGATCATCCTCAGAGGTTAGCTCAGGAACAATGTGTTCAGGAGCGGCAGTTTCAGGTTCAGGTTCAGGAGTGGGTTTAGTAACTGGTTGTTCAGGAACAGAATGTTCAGGAACGGTCTTTTGAGGAGTTGGTTGTTCAGGAACAGATAGTTCAAGAACAAATGGGGGTGATGAAGTTGTAGGGGGTGAAGATTGAAGTGGTGAAAAGGCTTTTTCTGGTGAAGGTTTTTGTTGAGCGGGGGTCTTCTGAAACAACGTTATCAGAAGCAGCTGCTTCTGGAGTCATTTCAGAGGCTTTTTGTGAGGTGGAGTTAAAGCTAAATTGGGGTAGTTCACCTAGATAATGACTTTCTAGGTGATCTAGAAAGGAAGTGTCTTCAGAAGGAATAGAGGATGTGTGAGAAACTTGAGGTACCTTAGATAACATTGATGAGTTACCTACTGCTTCTGAAGTTCCATCTTCTGGAGCATCTTCAAAAATGATCATCATTTCTTCTTCCTCGTTGACTTCATCAGTCTTACCAGCAATTTTTCTTACTTCGGCCAATTTCTCTTTGAAGAACTTATCACAGTCTTCCATTCCCAAAGTCTTGAGCTTGTCATCTCTTTGTTGAAGGTATTGTGCTTTTAGTTCCTTTTTGCTTGATAAAATATCAGAAGCACATTCATCTGCCATCCTTTTCATTCTTGGAGTCATCTCAACCATAGGACTCACAAGTTGAAGGGGAGCCTTCTTCTTCTTCAGCTTGGGCTCAGCCTCTTCTTTCTCTATTTCTTCAAGAGCTTCCTCCAGCTGCTCTTCGGTGATTACCAAATCTGTCTTACCTTTTCTTCTTTTCTGAGGAATAGAAGCAGCACCAACCTTCTGCATCTTTCCTTTATCCTTGACAGAAACAGATTTAGCTTCAGACTTAGCAACTTTTTGCTTCTCAGTTTTAGCAACAGCAGCTTCTGACACAGTACTAGTTCTGGCCCTCTTTCCTTTAGTAGGAGCAGCATCAGATTCTGAACTAGTTCTGGCTCTCTTTCCTTTAGGTGCATCAGAAACAGCAGCTTCTGACACAGCAACTGCCTTGGCCTTCTTGCCTTTCCCTTTAGCAAGAGCAGCTTCCTCCTGAGAACTCACATCTTCCTCCAAGACGTACTCAGCTACTAATTTAGCTAAGTGTTCAGGATTACTTTCCTTACCAATGGAAGGAAAGTCCCTGATAATCTCAGATTCTTCTGTGGTCATCTCCAACCACTTCTCATCTTTAGGGGCTGTCTTGAATATGTGCATAGAATGCAATGTCTTGCTACTGATAGTCTTCTCTGCAGTAGAGACTTCGAAGCATTTATCAGAAGCATCCCTTGTCATTCTCAATAAATCCAGCACTCTCCCTTGATAAAAGATCTCAGAGAGCAATCTTCCATAGGGCACTTGTTTCCTTCCTTTGACTGTGCCTTCATTAATAGCCCAGCAGAGATGATCCAATACATATCTTGGGAAGTTTATCTTTTCCAGATTGGTCATGAAGTAAATTGCTAGCTTCTGTTGGTTGTTGGGTTGATCAGACCCACCTGCTCTTTGAAAGAAGCAATCGTTACTGAATTTCACTAACATTCTGTTGTGAATCTCCATTTCAGAAGGCTTAGCATCTTTGTTATCACCCAGAAGAGTGTTGTAGTAGTTTTGCAGCAGGACATCATCCTTCTTAACTATTTCTTGAAACCTTCCTTCTGCATTCATTCTACAAGCTTTAGCAATTATCTCCTCTGTGATGATTACGGGAATACCCATCACTTCAGACCTTATCTCAAGGCTACTGAAGGAAGTGGGATTCAACTTAATCTCCTTCTTTCCTTTCTTCGACCCAGCTTGTTTACCTGCTACCTTCACAGGCTTTCCATTGACGATTTCAGCCCTTAACCAGAAATCTTTGACCAAGTTCACATACGTTGGCCCATTTAGCATCTTGAAGTAACCGGACAGTTTCTGAATTTCTACATAACCTTCCATGTCCACTTCGTACTTCTTAAGTGAAGTGAAGTCCACTGGCGATTCTATTTGGACGATTAAGGAATTCCATGGAATATCCATAGTCTTTTCTTTGTAGACTGACCCAGATTCTGTTGCGCCTTGCTTGCTTGAAGTAGATTCTGAAACTTTAGAGCTTGATGATGCCATTTGATGATGATTGAAGAAGATTTAGAGAATTTAGGGTTCTAAGGTTTTTGCGCTTACTTCGCAAGAGGTTTGAGAGCAAAATGTGTTTGTTGTGAGTGAGTAGTGTGTGAATTGACAAAGTGTTAAAAGTAAAACGTTTGCAATTCAAAAGAGACAAACAAACATAACATTAATGACAAAATTGGGGGCGCGTGAAAAGTACTTTCAAAGCTATTAAATCATCATTGCCCTTTTAGTTATACACCAACACATACAGGCCACGTAAGAAGTTCACAGAGTAACTACCAAGTTAGTGGGCCAGAAGTTACTTTTAAAAAGTAACTCCCAACGTTTCCACTAATTCAACTATTCGAAAGCAACAAATCCAGCTTCTGGACTTCAGATGCTGACGTCATCATCAGAAGCGAGTTTTCCTCAGAACCTCAATAAAGAGCTTCTGATGGACTACTGCTTCTGAACTGACTTCAGAACCTAAAATCCTATTCAGGAGCAAGCAAACATCTAATCAGACACGTAATGCATGTTCAAATTTTTCTTTATAAAATCAAATCTTTCAACAGTTAAAGGCTTAGTAAATATATCAGCCCATTGATTTTCAGTATCAATGAATTGTATATCTAAAATTCCTTTTTGAACATAATCTCTGATAAAATGGTGTTTGATTTCAATGTGCTTAGCTCTTGAATGCAAAATTAGATTTTTAGACAAACAAATAGCAGCAGTATTATCACAATAAATGGGAATACTGTTAGCAGTTATCTGATAGTCTTCCAACTGATGTTTCATCCAAAGTAGTTGTGTACAACAACTTGCAGCTGAAATGTATTCTGCTTCTGCTGTAGACATAGCAATAGTTGTTTCTCTTTTGCTAGCCCAGGATATAAGATTATCACCCAGAAATTGACAATTGCCACTGGTTGACTTTCTTTCAATCCTATCACCAGCATAATCAGCATCACAGAATCCAATTAGCTTATAATCTAAGGATTTCCTATAAAGGAGTCCAAGATTAGTTGTTCCTTTCAAATACCTGAAGATTCTCTTGACAACAGTCATATGAGATTCTCTAGGATCTGATTGGAATCTTGCACACAAGCATACACTGAATAAAATATCTGGCCTAGATGCAGTGAGGTATAACAAAGAACCAATCATACCTCTATACAGCTTCTGATCTACTTTAGCTCCTTCATCTTCTTTGCTTAAGGTGCACGTAGGGTGCATTGGAGTGTTCATCACTTTACAATCTTCAAGTTTGAACTTCTTCAGAAGCTCCTTTGAGTACTTTGATTGATGAACATAGACTCCATCTTTGCATTGATTGATTTGAATGCCAAGGAAGAACTTCAGCTCTCCCATCATGCTCATTTCAAATTCATCCTGCATTAACTCAGAAAATTCCTTGCAAAGAGATGCATTAGTAGAACCAAATATTATATCATCAACATATATTTGCACAACAAGAATATCTTTCCCAAGGGTCCTTCTGAAGAGTGTAGTATCAACCTGTCCTCTTTTAAAATCATTCTTGATTAAGAAATTACTTAGTCTATCATACCAAGCTCTGGGAGCTTGTTTCAAGCCATATAGTGATTTCTTTAGTTTAAAAACATGGTCAGGATATTTAATATCCTCAAATCCAGGAGGTTGATTGACATACACTTCTTCTTCTATGACACCATTTAGAAATGCACTCTTGACATCCATTTGATATAATATTATGCCATGATTAACTGCATAGGAAAGAAGTAACCTGATTGCTTCCAATCTTGCAACTAGAGCAAACGTTTCAGTGTAATCAATGCCTTCTTGTTGACTATACCCTTGTGCAACAAGCCTGGCTTTGTTTCTTGTTACTTCACCTTGCTCATTCAGCTTGTTTCTGAATACCCATTTTGTTCCAATAATGTTCTTGTGCTGAGGTTTGGGTACCAGATCCCACACATCATTTCTTTGAAATTGATTCAACTCTTCTTGCATAGCTAGGATCCATCCATCATCTGAAAGTGCTTCATCAACTGTTGTAGGTTCAATCATTGAGATTAGTCCGATCATTGACTCCACTTGTCTGAAATGTGATCTTGTTCTTCTTGGACTATCTTTGTTTCCAATGATTAGCTCCTCAGGATGTGAAGACTTGTGTTTGAATGTGTTTCTGGGAGGATCTTCTTGATGTGAGCCATCTTGTGCTTCATCAGAAGCAGCTTCATCTTGCGCTTCTGATGTGGGTTCAGCTTCTGGACTGTCTTCAGACTCAGCTATCTGATCAGGTTCTGGAGTAGCTTCAGGAACCTGTATCTCTGCAAAACTTTCATCTTGCTTTGAAGTTTTATCTTCAAGCTCCTTGTCATCAAATTTAACGTGCATAGATTCTTCAACACATAGTGTTTCTGAATTATACACTCTGTATGCCTTTGACCTTTCAGAGTAACCTAAAAAGATTCCTCTTTGGGCCTTGGCATCAAATTTATTTAGGTAGAGCTTGTTGTTCAGAATGTAACATGTACATCCAAATTGATGAAAGTAAGAGATATTGGGTTTTCTTCCTTTAAAGAGTTCATATGCTGTTTTCTCCAAAATAGGTCTGATATAGATCCTGTTTTGAACATAGCATGCTGTATTCACTGCTTCTGCCCGAAAATGTTTTGGTAAATTGTTTTCATGAATCATGGTTCTGGCCATTTCTTGTAAAGTTCTATTCTTTCTCTCTACAACCCCATTTTGTTGTGGTGTTCTAGGAGAAGAGAATTCATGGAAAATTCCATGTTTTTCACAAAAAGCTTCAAATGGCTCATTTTCAAATTCTCCACCATGATCACTTCTGACTTTCAAAATTTTTGATTCTTTTTCAGATTGAATTTGAGTGCAGAAGCTACTGAATACATCACACGCAACATCTTTACTCTTTATGAATTTCACCCAAGTCCATCTGCTGTAATCATCAACAATGACTAATCCATATTTACTTCCATATAAGGATGCAGTACTCACTGGTCCAAATAAATCAATATGGAGTAATTCTAAAGGTCTTGAGGTTGAAACAATGTCTTTGGTTTTAAAAGATGATTTCACAATTTTCCCTCTCTGACATGCACCACAAAGTGCATCTGAATGATAGTCAATGTCTGGTAGCCCTTTCACAAGTTGTAACTTACTAAGCTTAGAGATTAACCTCCAGTTAGCATGTCCCAACCTTATGTGCCACATCCATTTCTTATCATTCACTGATAATAGGCAAATCACCTTCTGATCAGCCAATTCAGAAAAATTGATTTTATAGACATTGTCAACTCTCTTTCCCTTGAACACAATGGATTTGTCTTCCTTGTTGATTACTGTACAGTTGGGTTTTTCAAAAAGCACATCATAACCATTATCACAAAATTGACTAATGCTCAAAAGGTTATGTTCAAGACCATCTACCAACCATACATTATTAATTGAGGTAGAGGAATTACCAATAGTTCCTGTACCTATGATCTTGCCTGACTGATTGCCTCCAAATTTCACATTTCCTCCCTCTTTCATTGTTAGGCTGAGGAACATGGACTTGTCTCCTGTCATGTGTCTTGAGCAACCGCTGTCTAGGTACCATGATCTTTGCTTTGGCACTGCTCTTAGACATACCTGCATCATTGACATTTTTAGATTTAGGTACCCATTGTCCTATGGGTCCTGGAAGGTTAGTACTTAAGGCTTTACTCTTCACTTCTTGTACCTTGTGTTGTGAGTTGGGTTGCTTCTGATTAACCATCACCTTAGGTTTTGGTACTTCAGAAGCAGTAAATGTCTTCTTCTGAAACTTAGACTTCAGAACCCCAGATTTTGGTTTCACCAGACTCTGAGGAATAGGTTCTGATCTTTTCAGGATCCTAATCTTTGAAATCTTGGAATCAGATTTGATCATAACCTTTGACTTAGAGTTCTTTTGCTTTGAAGTAATCTTAGCCTTAGAACTAGAAGCTTCAGGTTCTGATTGAACAACAGTTTCCAACTCAGCCCCTTCTGGTACAAAGAATGTTTTCAGACCTTCCTTGATGCATTCACAACAAGATTTTAGATTGGTTTTCTCAAGTTTCACTTCTGGAAAACCAATTCCTCTGCCATTGTTCTTGTAAATGCTATAAATCATAGAAGCTACTCTGCTTCTGTCAATGCCAGATATAATAAAATCTTCAAGAGCAATTTCATGGTTACTTAAAGGTTTTTCATTACACTTTTCTTGTAGCTTCTGACATAAGAACCTGAGCTGATCTTCATATGTTTTACACATGAAGTCAAAGCCCCTAAGTCCTTGTTCAGAAGCTTTCAGATCCAATAGAGTTGATTTTTGCTGTTGTACCAAATCAGCATATTTTTCTTTTAAATCCTTCAACTCATTGGTTCTTACTTCAAAATATGTAAGAAGTTCTTTAAGTGACTCAACAAGTTCATCTCTGGGAATTTTGGAATATACCTCGTTTTCATCTTCTGAGTCTGAATCTGATCCAGCTTCTGAAGTTGCTGTTGCTACTAACCCAACAGCTACCTTTGCATCTTCATCAGCTTCCTCTTTATCAGATCCAGATTCACTACCCAAATCATCCCAGGTTGCCATTAAACTCTGCTTAATCTGCTTCTTGAATTTGCTTGGTTTGAATGTAGACCTCTTTGACTTGTCCTTTGACTTTTCTCTTTGAAGATCAGGGCATTCAGCAATGAAGTGTCCAGGCTTCTTACAGTTGAAGCATCCCTTCCGATCTTCTTTCCTTAAGCTTCTGGAGTTACCCCTTTTGGCGAGAAACTTTCTGTTCTTCTTGGCCAGATATTGAAGTCTGTTTGAGAGCATGGCCATTTCAGCAGCATCTGGTTCAGAATCTGAACTTGACTGTTCTTCCTCTTCAGATTCAACCACTTTGAGAGCTTTTGATGACTTGCCTTTGGATGGAAGAGCTATTGATTTACTCTTCTTAGTAGACTCATGTTCATTAAGACTTAACTCATGAACTTTGAGAGAACTAACAAGATCTTCGACACTTAAAGTGTTTAAATCTTTAGCTTCCTCAATGGCAGTCACCTTTGGTCTCCATCTGGCAGGTAAGCTTCTGAGTATCTTGCTTACATGATCAGAAGCAACATAGCTCTTCTTTAGAATCTGTAGCCCAGAAACTAAGGTTTGAAACCTTGAGTACATCTCCTCAATAGTTTCATCATCCTTCATCTTGAATAACTCATACTGATGTACAAGCAGGAGAGCCTTTGCTTCTTTGACCTTCTTGCTCCCTTCATAATTTGAACAGAGAGAAGCAAACATAGCTTTAGCAGTGGATTTGTCACTCATCTTCATGTATTCTGCTTTGGGTATGGCAGTGACAAGAGCTCCTCTGATAATATGATGCTTCTTGTAGAGTTTCCTCAGTTCTGGAGTATGTTTCTTTCTATCCACAACAGCTCCTTCTTCATCAAGGACTAAATCACCAACACCATCTTCCAGAATATCCCATAATTCTTCATCTAGGCTCATGATGTAACTGTAAAAGTTGGTCTTCCACCAAGAGAACTCTTCAGCATCTCCATTGAACTTTGGAACTTTTCCAACACTGGTTTTCTTACTATCACTATAATCATGTGAGACATTTTTATAGGTAGTATCACCAGGACCAGTAGGAGGAGGAATAGACATGTTTTTCTCAGATCTTTGACTGTTGCACGGTTAAGTGTTACACAACAGACCAAGGCTCTAGATACCAATTGAAGGTGAGAAAAACACAAGAAGGGGGGGTTGAATTGTGTTTTGAAAAATTCTTCGTTTCTCCTAAGAACTGAACACACTGATCAGAAGCTAAGTGAGACAGCTTCTGAAGTGATGATCAGAATCTAAATGCAGCGGAATAAAACAGAGAGAGAGAAGAAGAACGACACAAAGCAATTATACTGGTTCCTTCCACAATCCGGAAGTAGTCCAGTCCCCCTTGCACTTCCAAGGAGATTTCACTAAGAGTAATATCTGATTACAATTGCTCAAGCACACAAGCAAGAGACTTCCTTTGCTCAAGCACACAAGCTAGAGACTTCCTTTGCTCAAGAACACAATCAAGAGACTTCCTGCTCAAGCACAATTGCAAGAGACTTCCTAACTAAACAAAATTACACAGAAAATTGTTTAATGTTGAACACTTGATATACAGTCAGAGGTGCTCACAATACAAATCAGATACAGACTCAATGGACTTAAGAATTTCTAAGATATGACTTTGAAACACAGAAATTCTAAGTGAATGCAGAACAATTTCAGCAGAGGTTTGACACTTGTAAAAATGTTGTGAGTCTTTCGTTCAGCGTTCTTGCATTACCAAATCTCTAGGTCTTTACTCCTTTATATAGAGGTGTGAAAGAGACGTTGTGAAATTGCCAGCACACCAAAGAGTCGTTGTTGAAGCTTGATCTTTCACCAGTGATCTTTTGCCTGATTTGGTTGTTGTCCTATGAAGAACCAATTTGAAATCCATTCCTTATCCAAAGGAACATATATGCAGGCGAAACCGTATTCTGGAGCTGTTTTCTTGTCTTGTAGCGTGGACACAAAACAGAGTAGTGGAGAAGGTGGTTGTACAGTTCGTACAATAGTACAATGTCAACGCTTTTGTCCAAATTGCAAGCACATGCCTTCAAACACCTTTGAAATGACCGTTGCAATGTTCCACTAATTTTCTACTGTGTTTTCGAATCCAATAGACAGCTTTTGCAATGTAGATTCATCAATCTTTGAATCTTTTGCAAATTCAGTTGATCTTCAGCTTCTGGTGAAATGACTTCTGATGAGGCAGCTTCTGATGATGCAGCTTCTGATGAAGCAACTACTGCAGCTTCTGATGGTGCAGCTTCTGATAATTGTGGTTTCTGGACCTCTTGTCTTCAGGAGCGCTTTTACTATCTTCAGGAGCAGCTTGACTTCAGGAGCGCTATTTCTTCAGGAGCAGCTTGACTTCAGGAGCGCTTTTACTTTCAGGAGCGTATTGCCTTCAGAATCTTCTAAGCTTCATTTTCTTTTGCTCTTTATTTGCTCATTCAGAACCAATCAATGATGTAACTTTTTAACTGTGGTCCTGTACACTTGAACAAATATTAGCTAGTCCAATTTTACAATTTTTAATACCTTGTTATCATCAAAACTCTTTAAGGTTCATTGTTAAACATATTTTGTTCCAACAATATATATATCCAACTTCTTCACTTACGGGTACACAAAGTATTTTGCTAACATCTTACCCTGACATTGTTGGAACGTCCCTTCTTAACATGCATTACATTCCCGAAGGATTCACACTTATACTTGCTTAGTTCACCGGTCACTTACTGGCACAATCAACCCCTTAGTATTACTCACTCCGAGTTCTTACTTCTGAGTTCACACTTTCCAGTGCATCTTCATCACACACTTCATTCCTCCTGGGTCCTATTCAGCTCTCAGGCATCCATTCTAATCGTTGAATGCTAAATTGAGTTGATCAGGCTCAACTAACATCAACAACTAAAACATTTACCTGGAACCCAATGGTCCCACTGCCTTAGTTGTAATTTAATGACCCAAGGCACGGTCTGAATCGACCTGCTCTGATACCAAATGTAACACCCATACCAGACGTATCTAGAAAGTCTAGCATGTGCATTAAATTTAGTACTGGATACATTAAAATATACAACATTAAAATAATGTTTACATCAAGTCTCGTTCGTATAAAAATAATACAATACATCTCATCCATACATAAAGATACATCCTTGATGTCCACCACGTCCTGCAGCGGTATGAACGAACCCTTGAAGTAATATCCATCCGGCTACGAGCATGCATAAACGTCCTGCTTATCTGAAAGAAATAAGGATTGGGATGAGACATAATGTCTCAGTGAGTTCCCCTAAATCCTAGGCTATAGGTAACCTCAGGGGAAACCTACGGTCACCACGTGTCTACGTTACAACCTGACGGTTGATTATACGTGTGTGGGGACTTGCTTTCTTAGACGGTAGTGCTTGCTAGACCCGTCATAGGCTTATCTCACTTGTTATAGGCTTCACTTCCTATACGTGTCATGGCGGTCGAGGGGGAATCTAAAACCGCATTGCCAAGAATACACTCTTTGTATCGAGGCCTAAGCTTATCATAATCATGACAAGATTCTAACCCGGACGATTAGGGGAAACCCAAGATCGTCACCGGCATCATATTTCTTTTCTAACTTCTACTTGCTTGAGTAAGTTATATCTACCAACATAACCTCTCTTATCACAAAAGTGATTCTTTCTAAAATTTCTACTTCTTGACGATCTACGCCGAGTCTCTATGACATAACATACACATGAATGATAAATATGCATAGTCAGCTTCATTGATTATGTTAGCGTGTAACAAGCATCTTATCTGAGTTCATTTTACGGATTAGTCCCGAGTGGAGTAACCCCGGAAGTTCATCCCTTACTACCGGTGAAAATTCTTTGCAATAGCGCACCGGACTCCCTTAGTGAACGTGCGGGTCCCTTACGGCTTGCCCCATTCCCCTAGGAGAACCTTTTATATCCAACCTTGGAAGGTATATAAAAGACACGACACTTTAACTTAGTGAAATGCGGCTCCCTTTCGGCTTAACCATTCCCCTAGGAGAACCCCTTGAACCCAACCTTGGAAGGAAGTCAAGAGACATAGCACTCTTATTATAATCTTGGTCTTATGCATGTATGAAGGTTAAACCTAATCATACTAACTCTTTTACCTCGGATCCTTGAACGATCCCACTAGAGGTAAACTAAAGGCTTGCTTAACTTACTTCGTGAATGAATATGAAATCAATTCACGTCTTGCCATACTCGTATGGCTCTTACTTCTTTAAGAAGTTAATACTCTTAAACATATGTGAAGAGCTTAAACTTCGCGTCTTATCATTCTAGGGATCTTGCTAACTTGCTAGTTCTCGACAACTATGTCGAGGCTCTACTTTCATTCCCTTTCTTAATTCATTTGCTACCCGAGAAAATCGGCTTAAGACTCTCTTGAATCACTCTTGCCATTCTTATTAAGTTTTCCATGATTTTCATTTCAAGAATCGTTTGATGTTATGTGCATCGCCTAGATGTTGTTTTGAAGTTATAATGTTGTAAAACGTTGAAAGAAAAGCTTCAGAATGCACCACGGACCCTGAACTAGGCCAACAGGCCAAAGCAAGCTGGCCAAGTCCAGAGAGCTGCGCTAATAGCTAAGCTGGGGCGTGGCTCATCCTGAGAATTTCGCTATTAGCGTAGATTTCGCTAATAGCGTAGTTCTTTGGGTTTGAGGTACAAAATTTCCAATTTTGACCCAAAACTTGTCCAGTTTAATCCTGCAATGCACCATAATCATCTAGCAACATATATATACATTTATAAACATATTTCATGGAAAACTAACATGTATTTGACAAGAATTGCTCAAAGAGACATTAGGGTTTAAAACCTCTCATAAACATAAATCTATACTTGTAACATGAATTTACACAACCCAAAGGGTGGTAATCTATCTATGGAACTCACCTAACATGTTCCTTGCAATTTCCAAGCATCAACCCTAGCTTTGATCCATTCTTGATCTTTACCCTTTTCACCAAACCATGCTTTAATCCTTTCCTTTATGTGTTTCTTGCTTGCTAAGCTGCCTTAATCCATGCTTGATCATGCTTTGAAGAAGTTTGGATGATTTGGAGAGGAGAGGGAGGGCGATTTCTTAGAGAGAAGGAAGAGAGAAATTCTTTCTCTCAAACCTAGAGAGAGAAAGTGAAAGAAGAAATGAATATTTTGTGACCAAACATGCTTATATACTCCCTTGTGCGTAAATACTTATATGCCCTTCGTCTCAGTCGTGTTTACCTGACACTGATACATAAGTCTATACTTGAGTGATATTACATATTAGTGTCGTCAGTCGTACTTAACACTCTTCCTCATAAGCACTCTCCATATACCTTAGTCCTCTGATACATTTAACAGATAAAGTTTCCATTAGCTGACGAGCGGGATGTTACACTCTACCCCCCTAAAAAAAAAATTTCGTCCTCGAAATTTAGAGATCGACTACCAATCATCATGACCAAAAACTTACCATCTATGGTCTGAGCCAACGTTTTCCATTCATACATATCTGAAGGGTCCATCGCATCATGTTTTCATCTTGTTTCTTAACCCACATGTAACTGAACATAGTCTTGTTGATCTTAATATCACTCAAACTTAGAGTCTTCTTAGCATATCATGATTCAGAACTTACCTTGCCACACATAAATTTATTGTCTCAGACTCGGATCTTACCCGCTTGATATTTACTGAGTTCAAAGCATAATATCTTAAATTAATTCTCAAATGGTGAAAATTTAACTCTTTCATAAACTCGGCCTAATTCGAATCATCTTGATCATAACTTATTCTTGTGACAGTCTGGGCAAATTATCTCAGACCCATCTTACATCCACCTAATGTAAATCATCCATAAAAGTAACTTATCATAACTAGCACACTCAGGATTTTCCTTTTTAACTGGGTCCTCATGGAAATTCAGGTTCGCTCTGCAGTGCTTGCTTGCAACATAAAACATCTTATCGTGTAAACACATAATTCTTACATCATTTTACTTACTGTACCTTGATGCACATGTGCCTCTTTCTTACATTACTTATCTTGTCGATTCTACAAATCTCTTTTCAGAGTCTTAAGAAACCTTCCGATTTCATTATCATTCTTATTGCACCCGAATTCATGGGTAACTCATATAACTTGTCATGAAGAGGTGAAATTAAATACGCCGATACATAGGACATTCATCAATCCATCTTATAGCTTACATGCCCTTTAAACTTCCGACTTAGGCCTCTTGCATTCGAATATTCTCAACATAAGCTTGTACATTTCATATGACCCATTTGGAGAACCTTGTTGTTTACTTCATCAAATCTTACCTTACATGGTATCCTATATACTCTCAAGTGTCGCTTCTTGTTAAATAATGACGGTACTCATTCTAACATATTACTTTAAGAAGTTTTCTAAACATGAGTATTTAGATTCTTGGAACGAATAAAGACATAATCTTTTAAAATAGTTTTGTGAAAAATATCATGTTAAAAACAATTTCGTTTCCAAGTCTCTCATTACTCATTTTAAATTTAGGAGTTTTTTTAAATCATAGTTCGAAATCTTCATAACAAGTATCGTAAACATTTAACAAGTTTGACATAAGAGGGTATGCACTTCATCGTGCATAAATCCTGATTTATATTTCCATCCATAATGAAATTTTGGAACTTCAAAAGTAACTTCTTTCTTATCATACGTAGATAAAGACACATTCCTTATACCCTTCACTATCCATATCGGTCTCCTTACCTATTTAACATTTCGAGAACTTCTAGATTGTCCTATAATGCTTCTAACGAAGGCTCTTACTATTACATTCCATGATCCATGATTACTGTCTGAAACTTTATCTATTAACTTTCGTTACGCCACTCTGATTCCCACCAGTTGACCTTAATTAATACTCTAATCCATTGAGACGATTGAACTTCACATTCTTTCTCCCATATGGGCATCATCTTCTCGAATCTTTCTCAAAACCTTTCATGTGACAACCATTGCCATAAACATGCACCTCACAATACCTTGCAAGTTTGAATCTCACTGTCTGAGTTCACCTCATGACATATATTTTTCATACATAACTTTTTTTTTCTGAGAAATCTCAAATCCTCATAGTAGATTCATCATAAATTATACATACGTTTCTTGATCCTGCTTCATTGTATCCTTGTATTCTCGCATACTATGTTTTACGTAATTAACTAATGCTTGCTCGTTAATTTCTTTCTTTAAGAAAACATCATAATTTAACACATTAACTTCCAAAGCTACCTTAACCCGTATCAATTTCGTTGATGGTTGCCCATGCCTTTTTCCTTGAAAATCTTAAGATATGATATGCAGTCGTTACTTGATGTCATAAAATATTTTATAACCTATACATGGCAACATCAACCTTTTCGATACAATTCTTGGCACGTCGGAAATCAATGCCTTAATCCTGATAACATAAAACTTTCTCTTGAATTCTTAACTTCCACCACTATGAATAACTTACCTCTTTACGTTGCCACTTAACGCAACTTGATAACTTACATGTTCTGAACTTCATTCATATAAGGCTATTCCTGAGAGCCCGCTAACTCCGTCAACATCTGTCGACTTCTCCCTATCTTATAACCCTGTTCTGACATTGCGAAATATCATAAATCCGTTCCAACAACAACTCTTACCGAATCTTTCGGTCATACTTAGATATATATATATATCCAACTTCTTTACTTACGGGTACACAAAGTATTTTGCTAACATCTTACCCTGACATTGTTGGAACGTCCCTTCTTAACATGCATTACATTCCCGGAGGATTCACACTTATACTTGCTTAGTTCACCGGTCACTTACTGGCACAATCAACCCCTTAGTATTACTCACTCCGAGTTCTTACTTCTGAGTTCACACTTTCCAGTGCATCTTCATCACACACTTCATTCCTCCTGTGTCCTATTCAACTCTCAGGCATCCATTCTAATCGTTGAATGCTAAATTGAGTTGATCAGGCTCAACTAACATCAACAACTAAAACATTTACCTGGAACCCAATGGTCCCACTGCCTTAGTTGTAATTTAATGACCCAAGGCACAGTCTGAATCGACCTGCTCTGATACCAAATGTAACACCCATACCAGACGTATCTAGAAAGTCTAGCACGTGCATTAAATTTAGTATTGGATACATTAAAATATACAACATTAAAATAATGTTTACATCAAGTCTCGTTCGTATAAAAATAATACAATACATCTCATCCATACATAAAGATACATCCCTGATGTCCATCACGTCCTGCAGCGGTACGAACGAACCCTTGAAGTAATATCCATCCGGCTACGAGCATGCATAAACGTCCTGTGATAAAGCCAAACCGCAAGTGCACGGCCTATCGAAGTAATAGTAGTAAGAAGAGTATCGTTCCGCTAGGGAGTTGTGAATTCAATTAACTTTTAGAGAATGATTAGAAGAGAGAAAAGTTTATAAAAAGGGGGTTTAATTGCTGAAAGTAAATAACAATAATAATAAAGGGCCTCGAGATCATTGGTTCATCATAATGACAAATCCTTCACTAGACAAAACCTAAACATCTAATTTCATGGTTTACACACTAATTTCTAAAGACCGGTTTCCCTTAGCCCCTCACCTTTCCGATGAAAGTCCGGTGAGAGTTTACTTCTAGCAACCAAGCCTATTTCGCTGACATGATTACTAGAAGATGCATAGAGGATTGAAACTACTCTTTGTCTCAATAATTGCAAAGACTATTTCACTGTTTTGCAATTATTGTCTAGATTCACTTGTTCCAACATCAAGACTCCGCTCTCGCTTTATGAATTGATGTTTGGGATGATGGATTAACGATTATCAAACCCTCCGCTTTCGCTTCCACAGTTTGATAATTGTTAATCCACGTTAAGACGGTGAATCTAGATTAGAAATTAGGGTTACATAGAAATTAGGGTTTAGGCTTGTTTTGTTTAGGATTGAGTCATTAGACTCCCCAACAATCCCAAGACGAAGAAGTCTACTCACTCATGTTCATCGTAGACATGGGGGAAGAAGAGAGATAAACAGTAAAATAAATTGCAAAGAAAGTAAAAAGGAAATAAAGACTTTTTATTGAAATAATACTTGAAATAAACAAAGTAAAAGGTGAATGTTTATGGTGGAGAGCTACTCTATTTATAGCTTTACAATCGACTTAGAAACTAAGCAACTAAAAGGGTAAAACAGTAAAGCTGCAACAGGGTAACTTGGGCCCGAAGAAAAAGCAGCAAAAGAGACTTCTGGAGGTGGCACGGCCGTGCCACATGTTGGCACTGGCCGTGCCAAGCTTCTGACTTGGTGGGAACATATTTTTGTTCCATATCTTCGTATTTTCGCACTGTATTTGTTCTAGTCCTCTTTCTTTTGCTCCAAGACACCTTCCACCATATATTCGTTCCTAAAATAAAATAAAAAGCAATTTAAAGTAAAATATTCTAAAAGGAAATAAAATGCAATAAAATCAAATCAAATCTTATTTAAAACTAAACTAAATAAAGCATTAAAATATACTAATCTATGACTCATCAAACTCCCCCACACTTGAATCTTTGCTTGTCCTCAAGCAAAAGGCAATAGACATAGCAGGCAACAAAAGATTTATTCATGGCAATATTAAGAACACATGTCTCAAAAGAAAGGCTTTGCTTCAAGTACACTAATTACAATTTCAAATACTTCTCATGAACCTATTCTACCCAACATCAAGTCTCAAGTGAGTGTGTGTGTGCAGTCCAACCCTTTTCTTGCTCCTGTATAAGACAGATATTATGAGGAATAGGTTCTATCCTTAGTGCTAAAGTAACCGAGAAAAGTCCTTTCTTCATTTCATATAAGAGTGATGGGAATTTAAGTTAAAATTAGATTAGATTAACAATTAAGCACAAGGGGCTGCGGATGCTTAGGGGCTATCTATCCTCGTAGGAAGTCTTCTCGGATGTAATTGTCCTTTCCCCCTAGATTCAAAATCACCCTAAGCAGTGCTGCAAAATTATTATTTGTTTCATCTCCGCGTAGGAAGTCTTTTTGGATGTAATTGTCCTTTCCCCCTAGCATTGATGAATTTGTTTCACTTTAAGTTCAAATTAGGGAGTCACCACCACAATTAGGAAGTTAGGGATTGTCCTTTCCCCCACATGTTGGTGCCATTCTCCCGCCCCATTTAACTTTAACAATTTAAGAATATAACAATTAAGAACATTGGTTAATTTCCCACACAAACTTATACTACTTTTACTCTTAAGACTTTAAAGGGTCTAAGTTAACACTAAAGATAGAACGTGTTCCTTAAAATACATATTCATACATTTGCTCAAGGATTGCAACCGGGTGCTTTTCTCATTGGAGATTTTCACAATAAAACAAGACATGGGTATAGCAAGAACATAAGAAACACAAGAAACTACTTTCATGTACAAGAAGCAACCTAAAGAAGAGACAAAACAAAAATTTTCATGCCATTTTTTACATTAAACACAAGCTACTAGTCATGCCTTTCACTATAAAAACAAAACAAAAGAATAAAGTTCAAGGGAGATTGGACACTACGACTCTAGACACTTTATTAGCCCCCCCCCCCCCCCCCCCCCCACACACACTTAGGGGAAGCATTGTCCTCAATGATTCAAAAGAAAAAGAAGTTAAAAGAAAGGAAGAAGAAGTAGAAGAAGAAGAAGGAGTGAAGAAGAAGAATTAGGGAGAGAAGAAGAAGAAGAAGGGAAGAGAGGAAGAGGAAAGCTCACATGTTCTCATTGAGGTCCATAAGGAGGACCTTGGAGATTGAATTGGTGCATCATCCTTCGGAGCATTGCATTGTTTTATTCCGACAAGCGGTTGCCCCTTTGGACATCATTTCTCAGCCCCAAAAGTTCGACACCTTGCCTTTGTTGCTCGGTGCTTATCCTTTCGACCTCGGTTCGCATCCATGCCCATCTTTCATCATTAATGAGTTCTCCGGCATTATGGTCATGGTGCTCCTCCTCATGGTGCAAGTTAGCACCTTCTCCTTCATCATGTTGCTCATGTACCTGTTCATTATCAACATACAACCAATTTTCCTCCACCTCGGTGTTAGTCCGAGATGGGTTAGGAAGCAAAAACAGAATAGGCACATTGAGTTTAAGGGCATATTGCATGGGTGGATGATGTGTAATGAATTTCATAGAGATTAGAGTCTCTATGTTAAGCCTATTGTTGCCCTGAATTTCATGTATCCCTTCCTCCTCGCTCACTCCAAACTTACTAGCAATGAATGTGATAACACCCCCCACTACTATGTCGGCTACAAGATTAGGCTTAGTTCCTATTGAGGCAAGGTAGTCAAGCATGTAAAAACAAGTATTCACGGGGTAATTATGAAGCATAGCCCAAAGCATAAAGATTTCATCCGTCCTACATGTTCCTACTTCCTTCCTACCCCAAATGGTACAAGCCATTACCCTTTGAAGGTACCTAAGAACTGGGTTGTGGATGTTACTAGCCTTGTTTGAATGTGAAACGTATTGATCTAGACCAGTTATGCGTGTCCAAAAGCTAGCAGGGTTATAGTCTTCCGGCTTTAAAGCTTGATTCCAAGAGTCATGGATGAACCCCGCATTTGGGAAGCCCATTTTAGTGCAAAAGTTTTCAAGGGACATCTCGTAATCAATATTCAAAAGCCGGAAGGAGACTCTATGATCGGGGTCATCTAAATTCAACTTATCTTTCTTGAATTGGATAGAACTTAAAAACTCATAAGTAAAATTTTCATACCCCCTCATAGGACTAATCATCTCACCCCATCCTAATCTATTCAGCAATTCAAAAGCATTGTCCCTAATCCCTAAGGTATTCATAGTATGAAAATGAGGGTACCTACAAGGATGCAAAGGTTTAGTGATAAGGACTTTATACCTTTCTTTTTGGTTGTTATCCTTGAAGGTGATGCCATGATTCTTTGCCGTTTCCCTTTTCTTTGATGGAGGTCCTCCGGAAGATGTTGTTGGTTCCTTGCCACTTCTTCTTGAAGCCATTAGACCTTTGACCTTGGGTTGATTATGGAATTTTGGTGAAGGTTAGGGTTTGTGAAGAATTTTGTAGAAAAGGGTGGTTGAGGGTTGGGGTTGATGTTCTAGTGAGGTTTATGTGTTTAGATGTGGAGATTGGTTAAGATTTTGTGGTTTTTGGGTTAGGGTTTATGGTGATAAGGGTTTGGTGAATTATGGGTTTGAGTGGATGAAAGATGTTTTTGATGGGTGGTTTGTGTTTGAAATGAAGTTTGTGATTGATTGGTGAAAGAAATGAGTGAATTGGTGAAGTTTTGAGGGAGATATGAAGGTTTGAAGGTTATGGAGGTTTAGAGAGTAGTTTGAAAGATGAAAGAGGGTTGTGGTTTGTGAATGAGGAAGAAGGAAGAAAAATTTATGTTATATGGTGTGTAGAGGTCGGGCACGGCCGTGCCACCCTTGGCACGGGTCGTGCCAACTTACTGACTTCATGCTCCAAATTTGCCTTAAAAACCTGGCACGGCCGTGCCAGCCTTAGCACGGGCCGTGCCAACCTTCTGGTCCTGGGGGCTTCAAAATTTTTCACTTTTCTTGAATCATACTTGGACAATTACCTACAAAACACTTAAAACAACCAAAAACAAACAAAACAAAAGCAATTAAATGCATGGGTTGCCTCCCACGAAGCGCTTGTTTAGAGTCACTAGCTTGACAGTTAGAAAGTGGTTTTAACTATCCTATACCCAATCACACATGGCTTTCTCAAATGTTTTATATCCTATGACACAAGGTATGGAAAATCTCTCTGGATCCTTAAGTTTAGGTGGCAATTTGTTTGGAAGTATTTCAATAAATTTCTAAACTGCTCATCTAACTTGGATTTAGCAAACTCTTGTGTTAAAGGAATTTTAGGCTCATGAGATGGTGAAACAAATGGCTTGTCATTCTCTCTTATAGCTTTCTCACTTTGAGGCTTATCACTTCCTATGTCTCCTTCATTGTTCTGAATTTTCACAACGGGGTCCTCTAATTGGTTACCATCCCTAAAAATAATAGCACTTATATGGTCTTTGGGGTTGGTTTTGGTTTGGCCTAGAAGGACTTCGGAGGTTTGAGAGGGAGTAGCCACCTGTTGGGGTACTTGAGAAGTCAGAGTCTCTATCACCTTACTGTGAGTAACTATGTAGTCTACGTTCGATGTATGTTTGGCAAGAGAGTCCTTCAAAAATTCAGTTTGATTTTTAAGCTCTTGGAGCTGCTTGGATTGATCAATAACACATTTTTCTAGTAAAATTTCCAAGCTGGATTTTTGAGGAACTCCTTGGTTGTTTGCATAACCGGGTGGTGTTGTTTATTGTCCAAAAAGATTTTGAGGGGTTTGAAAAAAAATTGATTGTTTTTAAACCCTTGATTATATTGAGCATAGTTTACTTGCTCAGGACTTCTAACAACACTACCTAGTTGGCAATCAATGCCAATATGGCCAAAACACCACAAACTTCACAAAGAGGTGATACAGGGGAAGGTGTGACAGTACTAGTATTTATTTTATCAAATTTTTGTGTGAGTGTGTCAACCTTAGCAGCTAGATGATCAAGGGAAGAATTTTCATACATACCTACCTCTCTCTGAGAGGGTGAAGGAGCAACATTAGTGGTGTCCCTTCCGTAGGTCCACTGAAAGTGGTTTTGTGCCATGTCCTCGATCAAAGCATATGCTTCTGTGTATGTTTTGTTCATCAGAGCTCCACCTGCAGCTGTATCAACATGAATTTTTGTGGGATACAAAAGACCATTATAAAAAGTGTGAATAATAAGCCAGTTCTTTAAACCATGATGGGGACAAAGTCTAAGCATTTCTTTGAAACGCTCCCACACATCGTAAAGAGATTCTCCATCTTTTTGAGTGAATTGTGTGATTTGATTCCTTAATTGAATTGTTTTAGAATAGGGGAAGAATCGAGCGAGAAAAGTTTGCTTCATTTGATGCCATGAAGTGATAGAACCATTTTCCAATGAATTAAACCAAGTACTAGCTCTACCCCCCAGGGAAAAAGGAAAGTAGTGCAGCCTTACGACCTCTTGGTTTGCATTCACGGTTCCACTGAGTCTTAAAAAAGTTGAAATATGAAAATTCGGATCCTCAGTGGGTGATCCGAAAAATTGATTTTGCTGCACTAACTCGATAAGTGCAGGTTCTATTTCAAAATTGTCGTCAACCGTTGGGTACACAATAGCATCGTATGACTCATTTGAAGATGGGATTGCATACTCTATGAGAGTGCATTCCTTAGTCATATCGTTATTATCTTCCCAAGAAGTTAAAGGCAAAAGAAGAAATAAAACAAGATAAAATAAAGGAAAATATTTTTTTTTTTTGGAAAGAAATATAAATATAAAATAAAATATAATAGAACAAAAGATTTTTTTTTTTTTTAAGAAATGTAAAAAGAAATAAAATAAGGAAAAATATTTTTTCTCTAATCACTATTAAAAAGTTAATCAAATTACAACAACTCCCCGGCAACGGCGCCAAAAACTTGATAAAGCCAAACCGCAAGTGCACGACCTATCGAAGTAATAGTAGTAAGAAGAGTATCGTTCCGCTAGGGAGTTGTAAATTCAATTAACTTTTAGAGAATGATTAGAAGAGAGAAAAGTTTATAAAAAGGGGGTTTAATTGTTGAAAGTAAATAACAATAATAATAAAGGGCCTCGGGATCATTGGTTCATCATAATGACAAATCCTTCACTAGACAAGACCTAAACATCTAATTTCATGGTTTACACACTAATTTCTAAAGACCGGTTTCCCTTAGCCCCTCACCTTTCCGATGAAAGTCCGGTGGGAGTTTACTTCTAGCAACCAAGCCTATTTCGCTGACATGATTACTAGAAGATGCATAGAGGATTGAAACTACTCTTTGTCTCAATAATTGCAAAGACTATTTCACTGTTTTGCAATTATTGTCTAGATTCACTTGTTCCAACATCAAGACTCCGCTCTCGCTTTATGAATTGATGTTTGGGATGATGGATTAACGATTATCAAACCCTCCGCTTTCGCTTCCACAATTTGATAATTGTTAATCCACGTTAAGACGGTGAATCTAGATTATAAATTAGGGTTACATAGAAATTAGGGTTTAGGCTTGTTTTGTTTAGGATTGAGTCATTAGACTCCCCAACAATCCCAAGACGAAGAAGTCTACTCACTCATGTTCATCGTAGACATGGGGGAAGAAGAGAGATAAACAGTAAAATAAATTGCAAAGAAAGTAAAAAGGAAATAAAGACTTTTTATTGAAATAATACTTGAAATAAACAAAGTAAAAGGTGAATGTTTATGGTGGAGAGCTACTCTATTTATAGCTTTACAATCGACTTAGAAACTAAGCAACTAAAAGGGTAAAACAGTAAAGCTGCAACAGGGTAACTTGGGCCCGAAGAAAAAGCAGCAAAAGAGACTTCTGGAGGTGGCACGGCCGTGCCACATGTTGGCACTGGCCGTGCCAAGCTTCTGACTTGGTGGGAACATATTTTTGTTCCATATCTTCGTATTTTCGCACTGTATTTGCTCCAGTCCTCTTTCTTTTGCTCCAAGACACCTTCCACCATATATTCGTTCCTAAAATAAAATAAAAAGCAATTTAAAGTAAAATATTCTAAAAGGAAATAAAATGCAATAAAATCAAATCAAATCTTATTTAAAACTAAACTAAATAAAGCATTAAAATATACTAATCTATGACTCATCATCCTGCTTATCTGAAACAAATAAGGATTGGGATGAGACATAATGTCTCAGTGAGTTCCCCTAAATCCTAGGCTATAGGTAACCTCAGGGGAAACCTACGGTCACCACGTGTCTACGTTACAACCTGACGGTTGATTATACGTGTGTGGGGACTTGCTTTCTTAGACGGTAGTGCTTGCTAGACCCGTCATAGGCTTTTCTCACTTGTTATAGGCTTCACTTCCTATACGTGTCATGGCGGTCGAGGGGGAATCTAAAACCGCATTGCCAAGAATACACTCTTTGTATCGAGGCCTAAGCTTATCATAATCATGACACGATTCTAACCCGGACGATTAGGGGAAACCTAAGATCGTCACCGGCATCATATTTCTTTTCTAACTTCTACTTGCTTGAGTAAGTTATATCTACCAACATAACCTCTCTTATCACAAAAGTGATTCTTTCTAAAATTTCTACTTCTTGACGATCTACGCCGAGTCTCTATGACATAACATACACATGAATGATAAATATGCATAGTCAGCTTCATTGATTATGTTAGCGTGTAACAAGCATCTTATCTGAGTTCATTTTACGGATTAGACCCGAGTAGAGTAACCTCGGAAGTTCATCCCTTACTACCGGTGAAAATGCTTTGCAATAGCGCACCGGACTCCCTTAGTGAACGTGCGGGTCCCTTACGGCTTGCCCCATTCCCCTAGGAGAACCTTTTATATCCAACCTTGGAAGGTATATAAAAGACACGACACTTTAACTTAGTGAAATGCGGCTCCCTTTCGGCTTAACCATTCCCCTAGGAGAACCCCTTGAACCCAACCTTGGAAGGAATTCAAGAGACAAAACACTCTTATTATAATCTTGGTCTTATGCATGTATGAAGGTTAAACCTAATCATACTAACTCTTTTACCTCAGATCCTTGAACGATCCCACTAGAGGTAAACTAAAGGCTTGCTTAACTTACTTCGTGAATGAATATGAAATCGATTCACGTCTTGCCATACTCGTATGTCTCTTACTTCTTTAAGAAGTTAATACTCTTAAACATATGCGAAGAGCTTAAACTTCGCGTCTTATCATTCTAGGGATCTTGCTAACTTGCTAGTTCTCGACAACTATGTCGAGGCTCTACTTTCATTCCCTTTCTTAATTCCTTTGCTACCCGAGAAAATCGGCTTAAGACTCTCTTGAATCACTCTTGCCATTCTTATTAAGTTTGCCATGATTTTCATTTCAAGAATCGTTTGATGTTATGTGCATTGAATAGATTTTGTTTTGAAGTTATAAAGTTGTAAAACGTTGAAAGAAAAGCTTCAGAATGCACCACGGACCCTGAACTAGGCCAACAGGCCAAAGCAAGTTGGCCAAGTCCAGAGAGCTGCGCTAATAGCTCAGCTGGGGCGTGGCTCATCCTGAGAATTTCGCTATTAGCGTATATTTCGCTAATAGCGTAGTTCTTCGGGTCTGAGGTACAAAATTTCCAATTTTGACCCAAAACTTGTCCAGTTTAATCCTGCAATGCACCATAATCATCCAGCAACATATATATACATTTATAAACATATTTCATGGCAAACTAACATGTATTTGACAAGAATTGCTCAAAGAGACATTAGGGTTTAAAACCTCTCATAAACATAAATCTATACTTGTAACATGAATTTACACAACCCAAAGGGTGGTAATCTATCTATGGAACTCACCTAACATGTTCCTTGCAATTTCCAAGCATCAACCCTAGCTTTGATCCATTCTTGATCTTTACCCTTTTCACCAAACCATGCTTTAATCCTTTCCTTTATGTGTTTCTTGCTTGCTAAGCTGCCTTAATCCATGCTTGATCATGCTTTGAGGAAGTTTGGATGATTTGGAGAGGAGAGGGAGGGCGATTTCTTAGAGAGAAGGAAGAGAGAAATTCTTTCTCTCAAACCTAGAGAGAGAAAGTGAAAGAAGAAATGAATATTTTGTGACCAAACATGCTTATATACTCCCTTGTGCGTAAATACTTATATGCCCTTCATCTCAGTCGTGTTTACCTGACACTGATACATAAGTCCATACTTGAGTGATATTACATATTAGTGTCGTCAGTCGTACTTAACACTCTTCCTCATAAGCACTCTCCATATACCTTAGTCCTCTGATACATTTAACAGATAAAGTTTCCATTAGCTGACGAGCGGGATGTTACACTCTACCCCCCTAAAAAAAATTTCGTCCTCGAAATTTAGAGATCGACTACCAATCATCATGACCAAAAACTTACCATCTATGGTCTGAGCCAACGTTTTCCATTCATACATATCTGAAGGGTCCATCGCATCATGTTTTCATCTTGTTTCTTAACCCACATGTAACTAAACATAGCCTTGTTGATCTTAATATCACTCAAACTTAGAGTCTTCTTAGTATATCATGATTCAGAACTTACCTTGCCACACATAAACTTATTGTCTCAGACTCGGATCTTACCCGCTTGATATTTACTGAGTTCAAAGCATAATATCTTAAAGTAATTCTCATATGGTGAAAATTTAACTCTTTCATAAACTCGGCCTAATTCGAATCATCTTGATCATAACTTATTCTTGTGACAGTCTGGGCTAATTATCTCAGACCCATCTTACATCCACCTAATGTAAATCATCCATATAAGTAACTTATCATAACTAGCACACTCAGGATTTTCCTTTTTAACTGGGTCCTCATGGAAATTCAGGTTCGCTCTGCAGTGCTTGCTTGCAACATAAAACATCTTATCGTGTAAACACATAATTCTTACATCATTTTACTTACTGTACCTTGATACACATGCGCCTCTTTCTTACATTACTTATCTTGTCGATTCTACAAATCTCTTTTCAGAGTCTTATGAAACCTTCCGATTTCATTATCATTCTTATTGCACCCGAATTCATGGGTAACTCATATAACTTGTCATGGAGAGGTGAAATTAAATACGCCGATACATAGGACATTCATCAATCCATCTTATAGCTTACATGCCCTTAAAACTTCCGACTTAGACGTCTTGCATTCGAATACTCTCAACATAAGCTTGTACATTTCATATGACCCATTTGGAGAACCTTGTTGTTTACTTCATCAAATCTTACCTTACATGGTATCCTATATACTCTCAAGTGTCGCTTCTTGTTAAATAATGACGGTACTCATTCTAACATATTACTTTAAGAAGTTTTCTAAACATGAGTATTTAGATTCTTGGAACGAATAAAGACATAATCTTTTAAAAGAATTTTGTGAAAAATATCATGTTAAAAACAATTTCATTTCCAAGTCTCTCATTACTCATTTTAAATTTAGGAGTTTTTTTAAATCATAGTTCGAAATCTTCAGAACAAGTATCGTAAACATTTAACAAGTTTGACATAAGAAGGTATGCACTTCATCGTGCATAAATCCTGATTTATATTTCCATCCATAATGAAATTTTGGAACTTCAAAACTAACTTCTTTCTTATCATACGTAGATAAAGACACATTCCTTATACCCTTCACTATCCATATCGGTCTCCTTACCTATTTAACATTTCGAGAACTTCTAGCTTGTCCTATAATGCTTCTAACAAAGGCTCTTACTATTACATTCCATGATCCATGATTACTGTCTGAAACTTTATCTATTAACTTTCGTTACGCCACTCTGATTCCCACCAGTTGACCTTAATTAATACTCTAATCCATTGAGACGATTGAACTTCACATTCTTTCTCCCATATGGGCATCATCTTCTCGAATCTTTCTCAAAACCTTTCATGTGACAACCATTGCCATAAACATGCACCTCACAATACCTTGCAAGTTTGAATCTCACTGGCTGAGTTCACCTCATGACATATATTTTTCATACATAACTTTTTTTCTGAGAAATCTCAAATCCTCATAGTAGATTCATCATAAATTATACATACCTTTCTTGATCCTGCTTCATTGTATCCTTGTATTCTCGCATACTATGTTTTACGTAATTAACTAATGCTTGCTCGTTAATTTCTTTCTTTAAGAAAACATCATAATTTAACACATTAACTTCCAAAGCTACCTTAAACCGTATCGATTTCGTTGATGGTTGCCCATGCCTTTTTCCTTGAAAATCTTAAGATATGATATGCAGTCGTTACTTGATGTCATAAAATATTTTATAACCTATACATGGCAACATCAACCTTTTCGATATAATTCTTGGCACGTCGGAAATCAATGCCTTAATCCTGATAACATAAAACTTTCTCTTGAATTCTTAACTTCCACCACTATGAATAACTTACCTCTTTACGTTGCCACTTAACGCAACTTGATAACTTACATGTTCTGAACTTCATTCATATAAGGCTATTCCTGAGAGCCCGCTAACTCCGTAAACATTTGTCGACTTCTCCCTATCTTATAACCCTGTTCTGACATTCCGAAATATCATAAATCCGTTCCAACAACAACTCTTATCGAATCTTTCGGTCATACTTAGATATATATATATATATATATCCAACTTCTTCACTTACGGGTACACAAAGTATTTTGCTAACATCTTACCCTGACATTGTTGGAACGTCCCTTCTTAACATGCATTACATTCCCGGAGGATTCACACTTATACTTGCTTAGTTCACCGGTCACTTACTGGCACAATCAACCCCTTAGTATTACTCACTCCGAGTTCTTACTTCTGAGTTCACACTTTCCAGTGCATCTTCATCACACACTTCATTCCTCCTGGGTCCTATTCAGCTCTCAGGCATCTATTCTAATCGTTGAATGCTAAATTGAGTTGATCAGGCTCAACTAACATCAACAACTAAAACATTTACCTGGAACCCAATGGTCCCACTGCCTTAGTTGTAATTTAATGACCCAAGGCGCGGTCTGAATTGACCTGCTCTGATACCAAATGTAACACTCATACCAGACGTATCTAGAAAGTCTAGCACGTGCATTAAATTTAGTACTGGATACATTAAAATATACAACATTAAAATAATGTTTACATCAAGTCTCGTTCGTATAAAAATAATACAATACATCTCATCCATACATAAAGATACATCCTTGATGTCCATCACGTCCTGCAGCGGTACGAACGAACACTTGAAGTAATATCCATCTGGCTACGAGCATGTATAAACGTCCTGCTTATCTGAAACAAATAAGGATTGGGATGAGACATAATGTCTCAGTGAGTTCCCCTAAATCCTAGGCTATAGGTAACCTCAGGGGAAACCTACGGTCACCACGTGTCTACGTTACAACCTGACGGTTGATTATACGTGTGTGGGGACTTGCTTTCTTAGACGGTAGTGCTTGCTAGACCCGTCATAGGCTTATCTCACTTGTTATAGGCTTCACTTCCTATACGTGTCATGGCGGTCGAGGGGGAATCTAAAACCGCATTGCCAAGAATACACTCTTTGTATCGAGGCCTAAGCTTATCATAATCATGACACGATTCTAACCCGGACGATTAGGGGAAACCTAAGATCGTCACCGGCATCATATTTCTTTTCTAACTTCTACTTGCTTGAGTAAGTTATATCTACCAACATAACCTCTCTTATCATAAAAGTGATTCTTTCTAAAATTTCTACTTCTTGATGATCTACGCCGAGTCTCTATGACATAACATACACATGAATGATAAATATGCATAGTCAGCTTCATTGATTATGTTAGCGTGTAACAAGCATCTTATCTGAGTTCATTTTACTGATTAGTCCCGACTGGAGTAACCCCGGAAGTTCATCCCTTACTACCGGTGAAAATGCTTTGCAATAGCGCACCGGACTCCCTTATTGAACGTGCGGGTCCCTTACGGCTTGCCCCATTCCCCTAGGAGAACCTTTTATATCCAACCTTGGAAGGTATATAAAAGACACGACACTTTAACTTAGTGAAATGCGGCTCCCTTTCGGCTTAACCATTCCCCTAGGAGAACCCCTTGAACCCAACCTTGGAAGGAATTCAAGAGACATAACACTCTTATTATAATCTTGGTCTTATGCATGTATGAAGGTTAAACCTAATCATACTAACTCTTTTACCTCGGATCCTTGAACGATCCCACTAGAGGTAAACTAAAGGCTTGCTTAACTTACTTCGTGAATGAATATGAAATCGATTCACGTCTTGACATACTCGTATGGCTCTTACTTCTTTAAGAAGTTAATACTCTTAAACATATGCGAAGAGCTTAAACTTTGCGTCTTATCATTCTAGGGATCTTGCTAACTTGCTAGTTCTCGACAACTATGTCGAGGCTCTACTTTCATTCCCTTTCTTAATTCATTTGCTACCCGAGAAAATCGGCTTAAGACTCTCTTGAATCACTCTTGCCATTCTTATTAAGTTTGCCATGATTTTCATTTCAAGAATCGTTTGATGTTATGTGCATTGCCTAGATGTTGTTTTGAAGTTATAAAGTTGTAAAACGTTGAAAGAAAAGCTTCAGAATGCACCACGGACCCTGAACTAGGCCAACAGGCCAAAGCAAGTTGGCCAAGTCCAGAGAGCTACGCTAATAGCTCAGCTGGGGCGTGGCTCATCCTGAGAATTTCGCTATTAGCGTAGATTTTGCTAATAGCGTAGTTCTTCGGGTCTGAGGTACAAAATTTCCAATTTTGACCCAAAACTTGTCCAATTTAATCCTGCAATGCACCATAATCATCCAGCAACATATATATACATTTATAAACATATTTCATGGCAAACTAATATGTATTTGACAAGAATTGCTCAAAGAGACATTAGGGTTTAAAACCTCTCATAAACATAAATCTATACTTGTAACATGAATTTACACAACCCAAAGGGTGGTAATCTATCTATAGAACTCACCTAACATGTTCCTTGCAATTTCCAAGCATCAACCCTAGCTTGCTAAGCTGCCTTAATCCATGCTTGATCATGCTTTGAAGAAGTTTGGATGATTTGGAGAGGAGAGGGAGGGCGATTTCTTAGAGAGAAGGAAGAGAGAAATTCTTTCTCTCAAACCTAGAGAGAGAAAGTGAAAGAAGAAATGAATATTTTGTGACCAAATATGCTTATATACTCCCTTGTGCGTAAATACTTATATGCCCTTCGTCTCAGTCGTGTTTACCTGACACTGATACATAAGTCCATACTTGAGTGATATTACATATTAGTGTCGTCAGTCGTACTTAACACTCTTCCTCATAAGCACTCTCCATATACCTTAGTCCTCTGATACATTTAACAGATAAAGTTTCCATTAGCTGACGAGCGGGATGTTACATCAATGGTAATTTTAGTCCTCCAAAATTTTTAAGTTTGTAAAAATAGTCTCTATTTTGAAAACATTTTACAAAAATTGGATAATTTTAGTCCTCCAAAATAGTCTCTATAAAATTCAAATAGGGACTAAAAGTTAATAAAAAAATTTAAGGAGGGACTAAAAACATATTTAACCCATAATTTAATCTCGACAAATTTCCACTGAATTTATTATTAATTCTGAAAGGAACAAATTGGAACAATAAAAATAGAATTTGAGGTCTTTTAGAAAAAGTTTCTCAAATTTGTTTTGTTCTTTGAGCATATTTGAAAATGAGTGAAGACATATTCTGGTCCCGGGGAAAGTCATCGACAAAAAATAAGACCAATTTTTGTTCTATTTTTTTTTTTCTATTTTTTCTTCAAAATGTGGGTCCAATTTATCCCTTAAAATATACACAAACTTTAGCGTAGTAAAAAGAGAGGTCAGGCAGGCATGATAGTTCCCTTATTTTCGCTAGTTATTTATAAAAAATGTGCTCCCATTTTACTCGGTAACTCGAGATTTTTTTTTCATATTCCAGAAATTTAGGTTCATCAAACATTATTGCTTATGTGACTCATGAAATTTTACAAAATAAATCATGGGAATGCTTCGGTCATGATAAATAAATTCATATGATATATTAATAAATTAATAACAAGAATTCATCAGCTTATTAATACAAAATAAATAACAATCTATTATGAAACCAACTTGTGTTAAAGGTACTCAATTTTACACGAAGTTAAAATATTACTGAATCTAGTATTGCTTTTAAGATTTTCTTCTTACATTCAGTAATTTTTCATAAAAGTTTTTGTAAAAACAGTTTATCGAGTCACAAGTTAGTTTTATCAGTTGCCACAATCATGCTTTTAGGTGGAATTTATCTCCAAGAAATTATATACAATTGTAGAACTTGATATATATACAAAAGCGAAAAGGAGATACCATCATTTAGTTATATATATATATATATATATATATATATATATATATATATATATATATATATAGTTCTTTAAAATCATTCTCCATCTTCTTATTCTTCTTCTTCTTCTTCTTCTTAAAGTTTCTTTTTAACCAAGAAAGTCTACATGAACAATCAAAACGATTAATTTGTTAATTAAAACACCTACAATGAAAAACAACAGGAAAAGAACATAGTGAGAGAACCATTCCAAGCCCAACCCCAAAACTGATGAGGCTTTGAATTAGTTATTTCCAAAAAAAAATTTCGTAACAAATCAAAAGCTTCGTCAGTCATGGAGTTGAACGAGGAATAGTTCTCTCTCACTCTATTTTTTCCTTTTGTTTTTCATCATAGGAGTTTAAATTCACAATGTAAATGTTTTTATTTTTCTTGGACACATACTTGCTTAAGAAGAAGAAGGCAAGGATACAACAAATTTTAGACAACTTTTGTGACAATTTTGGATAGGGGTGACTGGAATCTGGATTACCTGATCTGCAGGGCCAGCTTCCGATTCTGAGAACTATATATAATTAGTTATATGCTTGTATCTCCCTTTCTAACATCTAACTTATGCAAGAATTGAGGTGGAATATATTTTTATGATCATTATGATTATATCGAAAAAGGGACCATGGTCTTAAAATATTATTTATTCCGAAGGGACATAAATTATCAAAGGTACTAGGCTCTTAAGACCATTCTTAATTCCCAAGTGACATTATATCTATAAGGGTATATGGTCTAAAGAACACTCTTAATTTCGAGGGAAAAGAATGAGATGAAGGGAAGAAAACTTCTTCAACACAAATCAAAAAGGGAGAGAGAAGAAAATGGTTAATTTCATGGACAAAAAAAAAAAAGGAGATGAAGGGAAGAATGACTCGTCAACACAAGTCATAGAGGGAGAGAGCAGAAAAGTATTTGAAGTTTCAGAATACCTTTCAGTGTGTAGAATGCAATATATGTGAGCTCGCTATTTATTGAAGAAATTCACAACTAATATATGAGAAACTTTGGGAAGAAGTTAGATCTAGTACAAAAATATCTCAAATTCAGTACAATATATATATATATATATATATATATATATATATATATATCATATTGAGTACAAAAAATATATTTTGAGTACAAAAATATATTATTGAGTGCCAAAATATATGTCTAATCACATACAAAAATATATTAGATTGCATACGAAAATATATCAGGATGTGTTCCAAAATATTGTAACAAAATTTGGCGACTATGAAAAACTTTCTAATAATGACGAAATTAATTATTTCATTTAAAATTTCCAAATAATAAAATATATATCAACATCCTTCAAAAAGAAATATATATCAACATATATTTTTCGAATAATTTAAGGGTTAAATAAGTTTTTAGTCCCTACAAAATCATGAGTTTTTAAGGTTAGTCCCTATGAAATTTTCATGGTAATTTTAGTCCTCCAAAATTTTTAAGTTTGTAAAAATAGTCTATATTTTGAAAACATTTTACAAAAATTGGATAGTTTTAGTCCTCCAAAATAGTCCCTATAAAATGCAAATAGGGACTAAAAGTTAATAAAAAAATTTAGGGAGGGACTAAATACATATTTAACCCATAATTTAATCTCGACAAATTTCCACTGAATTTATTATTAATTCTGAAAGGAACACATTGGAACAATAAAAATAGAATTTGAGGTCTTTTAGAAAAAGTTTCTCCAATTTGTTTTGTTCTTTGAGCATATTTGAAAATGAGTGAAGACATATTCTGGTCCCGGGGAAAGTCATCGACAAAAAATAAGACCAATTTTTGTGCTATTTTTTTTTTCTATTTTTTCTTCAAAATGTGGGTCAAATTTATCCCTTAAAATATACACAAACTTTAGCGTAGTAATAAGAGAGGTCAGACAGGCAAGATAGTTCCCTTATTTCCGCTAGTTATTTATAAAAAATGTGCTCCCATTTTACTCGGTAACTAAAGATTTTTTTTTCATATTCCAGAAATTTTGGTTCATCAAACATTATTGCTTATGCAACTCATGAAATTTTACAAAATAAATCATGGGAATGCTTCAGTCATGATAAATAAATTCATATGATATATTAATAAATTAATAACAAGAATTCATCAGCTTATTAGTACAAAATAAATAACAATCTATTATTGTAACACCTAAATTTGAAAGTGTCTAGAATATTCAAATAAGCGTTAAACCTGATATTGGATACATTAATTATACAATAGAAAACGGCAACAAGTCGAAAGTATAGATACATCATCATTCCAAAGTTTTTATGTTACATTATTACACCAAAAGTTTGCCATACAGAGTGTATATACAAAGCTATAACAACTCGTCTCATAATATAACATAGGCATCTCTAATATACATCAAGGCGAATACATGTAGTCACGATCAATCCAAGACTTTTTCTTTACCTTTTCCTTGCACAACCTGTGAACCTAAACACATCCCATGGTTGGATACTAACTAAGAACTCACCTTAAAAATAACCTCAAATCAAGTTGACAACTTCAAAACCTTGACAGCAAACCCTAAGACCAAAACCCTAGATAAGAGATGGATGTTTGGTGAAGCTTGCTTCCAACTTGTCACCAACAAACATCAAACCCTAGCCTTGCTTAAACTTCAACTTCTTGAATGATTAGGAGAAGATTAAAGGAAGATTGAGAGTAGAGAGGAGTAGAGAAGTTTGCTTCATCATATCACTAAATAAAAACCATAAACCCTAACTAACTCATGCTTGATTCCAAAGAGGAGAAAGATAAAGCAAAGATTGCGGATGAAGAAAGTTGGTGAGGACCGATTTCTAGAGAGAAGGGAGAGCAAAGTTTTCTCACAAACCCTAGTGAGAGAAAGTGAAGAGAAGAATGAAGAATTTTGGACTTAAAGTCGTTAAATAGTCCCTTCCCGAGCAATTACCATTTTACCCTTGACCTTAACGCACTCAATCTATCGTTATCAGGTAAATCATCATATCATAAAAGTGGGATATTAGATCCTACCCCCTTAAAAAAATTTCGTCCTCGAAATTTGAAATATACCTGAAAACAAATGCGGATATTGACTCAACATCTCTGATTCAAGTTCCCATGTTGCTTCACCATCTGGCGATCCTTTCCATACTACTTTCACTATGGGAATCTCTTTGTTCCTGAGAGACTTGACGTCACGATCTACTGTACCCTCTGGTTCTGGCTGAAACGTCAAATCTGATCTTAACTCTATAGAGTCTAACTCAACAGGCTGGAAGGGATCCGGAACATACTTCTTCAGCTGCGACACATGGAATACATCATGCAATCCCGACATAGCTGGAGGTAAGGCCAACTGATAAGCTACTGGTCCGATTCGCTTCAGTATCAAAAACGGTCCCACATAGCTGGAGATTGTCAATTTCTTGGTTCTAAAAACACCTCTCAAACCCAGTTTAGGCGTAACTCATAGAAATACATGATCGCCTTCAGAAAACTCCAAAGGTCTTCGTCTCTTGTCCGCATAGCTTTTCTGACGACTCTGAGCTATGTTCATCTTTTCTTGAATTGACTTAATCTTCAAAGTCGTTTCTTGAATGATCTCTGGTTCAAGGATGCTCTTATCTCCAACTTCAGCCCAACATAATGGGGTTCTACACTTCCTACCATACAAAGCTTCATATGGTGCCATTCCGATACTTGAGTGATAGCTATTGTTGTAGGAAAATTCTATCAAACGTAGATGATGGTTCCAACTTCCTCCGTCTTCCAAAACACAAGCACGTAACATATCTTCTAAGGTTTGGATAGTCCTTTCTGATTGACCATCGGTCTGCGGATGATGAGACGTGCTTAGTTTTAATTTAGTCCCCAAAGCTCTTTGAAAAGCTCTCCAAAAGTGTGAAGTAAATATTGGATCCCTATCTGACACGATACTCACTGGAACACCGTGTAGCTTGACAATCTCGAAAATGAACAAATCCGCATATTGTGATGTCTTGTAGGTAGACTTTACTGGTAAGAAATGTGCTGACTTGGTTAACTTATCCATAATTACCCAGATTGAGTCATGACCTCTTTGAGTACGGGGTAAACCTCCCACAAAATCCATGGTAATGTGCTCCCATTTCCACTGAGGAATCTCTAATAGTTGCAACATACCGGCTGGTCTTTGATGTTCTATCTTGACTTGTTGACATACAATACAGCGCGCTACAAATTCAGCAATATCCTTTTTCATGCCGGGCCACCAGTACTCCTTCTTTAAATCTTGATACATCTTGGTTGTACCAGGGTGAATTGAAAAACTACTCTTATGAGCTTCTTCCAATATCAATCTTATAAGCTCTTGGTCATTTGGAACGCATAATCTTCCTTCGAACAAAATTGCTCCGTTCGAAGCCATAGAAAACTCTGGGTAACTACTTCGTCTCTGAAGTTCTGCATCGTCTCCTTGAGCTTGAACGATTCTAGATCGCAAGTCACACGAGACTTCCAAATTATGCTAACAAATACCATCACCAACTTCTGTGATTCCAAGGTTAAAATCACGAACTGTTTCATACATCTTGCAAGCACGCATCATAACTTCAGCTTGAGCTAAGGCCTTGCGACTCAAAGCATTCGCTACAACATTGGCCTTTCCTGGATGATACTTCAAATCAAAGTCGAAGTCTTTAAGATACTCCATCCAACGCCTCTGCCTCATATTCAAATCCCTTTGATCAAATAAATATTTCAGACTCTTGTGGTCACTAAACAATTCAAAATGTGTTCCATAAAGGTGATGCCTCCATATCTTTAAAACGAAGACTATAGCTGCCAATTCCAAATCATGGGCGGGATAGTTTGCTTCATGCGTCTTGAGTTGTCTAGATGCATAAGCTACCACATTGTTTTGTTGCATAAGTACTCCAACGAGTCCCTTAGACGATGCGTCACAAAATACCACATATTTCTTTTCTGGATCTGGAATCGTCAAAACAGGAGCTTGAGTCAACTTCTTCTTCAAGGTCCTAAAACTCTTTTCACATTCCTCATCCCACACGAAGGGTACCTCTTTCCTTGTGAGTCAAGTTAAAGGCAAAGCGATTTGAGAAAACTTCATGATGAAACGTCGGTAATAACCTGCTAGTCCCAAAAAGCTTCGAACTTCAGAAAAATTCTTCGGCCTTGCCCAATTTTGAACAGCCTCAACCTTTGATTGATCAACTGCTACACCACCCTGAGAAATAACAAGGCCCAAAAATTTGACTTCTGATAACTGATAGAGCCAAACCGCAAGTGCACGGCCTATCGAAGTAATAGTAGTAAGTAGAGTATCGTTCCGCTAGGGAGTTGTTCAACTTAATTAACTTTTAATGAATGATTAGAGGAGAGAAAGTTGATAAGGGAGAGTTTGATTGTTGAAGGTAAAAACAATAATAATAAAGGGCCTTAGGATCATTGGTTCATCTTAATAACTAATCCTTCACTAGACAAAACCTAAACATCTAATTTCATGATTTACACACTAATTTCTAAAGACCGGTTTCCCTTAGCCCCTCACCTTTCCGATGAAAGTCCGGTGAGAGTTTACTTCTAGCAACCAAGCCTATTTCACTGACATGATTACTAGAAGATGCATAGAGGATTGAAACTACTCTTTGTCTCAATAATTGCAAAGACTATTTCACTGTTTTGCAATTATTGTTTTCACTTGTTCCAACATCAAGACTCCGCTCTCGCTTTATGAATTGATGTTTGGGATGATGGATTAACGATTATCAAACCCTCCGCTTTCGCTTCCACAGTTTGATAATTGTTAATCCACGTTAAGACGGTGAATCTAGATTAGAAATTAGGGTTACATGGAAATTAGGGTTTAGACATGTTTTGTTTAGGATTGAGTCATTAGACTCCCCAATAATCCTAAGACTAAGAAGTCTACTCACTCATGTTCATCGTAGACATGGAGGAAGAAGAGAGAAATACGGTAAAATAAATTGCAATGAAAGTAAAAGGGAAAATAAAGACTTTTATTAAAATAGCAATTGAAATAAACAAAGTAAAACGTGATTGTTTATGGTGGAGAGCTACTCTATTTATAGCTTTACATCTGACTTAGAAACTAAGCAACTAAAAGGGTAAAACGGTAAAGCTGCAATAGGGTAACTTGGGCTTGAAGAAAAGCAGCAAAACAGGTCCTGGAGACGGGCACGGCCGTGCCACATGTTGGCACGGGCCGTGCCAAGCTTCTGAGTTTGGGGGAACTTATTTTTGTCCCGTATCTTCGTATTCTTGCGCTGTATTTGCTCCAGTCCTCTTTCTTTTGCTTCAAGGCACCTTCCACCATATATTTATTCCTAAAACAAAATAAAACACAATTTGAAGTAAAATATTCTAAACTAAAATAAAATGCAATAAAATAAAATCAAATCTAAAATAAAACTAAACTAAATAAGGCAATAAATAATACTATCTATGACTCATCAAACTACCCCACACTTGAATCTTTGCTTGTCCTCAAGCAAAAGGCAGCAAACATAGCAGCAACAAAAGATTTGATTATGGCAATATTAAGAACACATGTCTCAAGAGAAAGGCTTTGCCTCAAGTACACTAATTACAATTTCAAACACTTCTCATGAACCTATTCTACCCAACATCGAGTCTCAAGTGAGTGTGTGTGTGCAGTCCAACCCTTTTCTTGCTCCTGTATAAGACAGATATTATGAGGAATAGGTTCTATCCTTAGTGCTAAAGTAACCGAGAAAAGTCCTTTCTTCATTTCATATAAGAGTGATGGGAATTTGAGTTAAAAATTAAATTAGATATAACAATTAAGCACAAGGGGTTGCAGATGCTTAGGGGCTATCTATCCTCATAGGAAGTCTTCTCGGATGTAATTGTCCTTTCCCCCTAGATTCAAAATCACCCTAAGCAGTGCTGCAAAATTGTTTGTTTCATCTCCGCGTAGGAAGTCTTTTTGGATGTAATTGTCCTTTCCCCCTAGCATTGATGGATTTGTTTCACTTTAGGTTCAAATTAGGGAGTCACCACCACAATTAGGAAGTTAGGGATTGTCCTTTCCCCCACATGTTGGTGCCATTCTCCCGCCCCATTTAACATTAACAAATTAAAAAGAATATAACAATTAAGAACAATTTGATTAATTTTCCCACACAAACTTATACTACTTTTACTCTTAAGACTTTAAAGGGTCTAAGTTAACACTAAAGATAGAACGTGTTCCTTAAAATACCTATTCATACATTTACTCAAGGATTGCAACCGGGTGCTTTTCTCATTGGAGAATTTTCACATTAAAACAAGACATGGGTGTAGCAAGAACAAAAGAAACACAAGAAACTATTTTCATGTACAAGAGGCGACCTAAAGAAGAGACAAAACAAAAATTTTCATGCCATATTTACATTAAAAACAAGCTACTTAGTCATGCCTCTTGCTATAAAAACAAAACAAAAGGAATAAAGTTCAAGGGAGTTTGGACACTACGACTCTAGACACTTTATTAGGCCCCCCCCCCCCCCCCCCCCCCCACACTTAGGGGAAGCATTGTCCTCAATGATTCAAAAGAAAAAGAAATTAAAAAGAAGAAGAAGAAATAGAATGGAAGAAAGGGGTGCAGAAAGCTCACAGTGTGCTGTAAATAGCAAAAATTGATGAATTTTGGGATCTGTAAGCTGGCACGGCCGTGCCAACCTCAGCACGGGCCGTGCCAACATTCTGTTTCCTTGCCCCCCATTTTGCTTGAAAAACATGGCACGGCCGTGCCAACCTTAGCACGGGCCGTGCCAACCTTCTGATAAGGAGGCTTCAAAAATTTTCAATTTCTTGAATTCTTGTCGAATCATACTTGGACAATTACCTACAAAACAACTTAGAACAAAGAAAAACAAAACAAAAGCAGTTAAAAGCGTGGGTTGCCTCCCACGAAGCGCTCTTTTACCTTCATTAGCTTGACAAAAAGAAAAACAACTTTAAGGCGGGTCAATAAGTCTCCAAGCAGCCATTACTTCAGTCCCTTCCCCTACATTATAAACCTTTAGCCTATGTCCGTTAGCTTTGAATGGTCCGGTTTTTTCAGAAAAGATTTCAATAGCCCCATAGGGATAGACCTTGCGGACTTGAAACGGACCAGACCACCTAGACCGTAGTTTTCCTGGAAAGAGCTTCATCCTAGAATTAAAGAGTAGTACAAGGTCACCTATTTTGAAGTCCTTTTTAAGGATATGTTTATCATGCCATTTTTTTGTTCTTTCTTTGTAAATGCGGGCATTCTCATAGCACTACAAGAAATTTTCCATATAGCAACGGTAGCCTTTAGTAACCGCAGTAAAAAGCGTTGCTATAGATAAAATATAGCAACAGAAATTTCAAACAGGGGTTGCTATAGGTTAAGAGAGAAAAAGCGGCACAAGTTTCCACGAAATATTCATTTGGCTCAAAGGAAGCCCGCTAAAATTTTCACCATTTTCTTTAATTCCCACAACAAAAATTCAAAAAAAATACAAAAAACATTTTTTGATACAAGGATTTTAAGTGGGTTGCTATCCAATTGACTTAAAAAGGTGACCGGGATGAAAGGTTTTTAGTTTCAATAGATATTAAGTTGTTTAACCCCACTTAAAAAGTAAAATAAAATTAAAATAAAATCCAAGAAAAACCACATACACACTTAATCAGCAAAACAACCAAAAGCTCTCGGGAAGCTTTCTCCTATAGAAAAAACTAAACCCATCTCACCGTGAAACCACACACTTCACTTCAGATCTAGCTAGCACTGTGAAATTTCCTATCCAAACCCTTCTCATAGTGAAACCCAAACGCTCACAGGAAACCCAAACCCTCTTGTCACCGTGAAACCCAAACCCTCATTCTCTGCCATTCTCTCACCCTCATCCTTCATTCTCACCGTGTCTCTATTCTCTTCTTCAATCTGTTGGATTCTAATTTCTGTTTGAGTCATTTTGCATTATACAGGTCCCATGTCTCTCTTAAGCTTCATGCTTTCTCCAACCTCAACAATTTGGTCGATAGCTTCTGGCCAGAGATCTCCACCAGCGTTCCCCTCATGTATGTAATCGCTCGTTTTTTCAACTTTCTTTGATTTCAAGATTTTTGGTTTCAATTGCTTCACTGATCTTTGTTTTTTTTATTAGTTTTTCAATTATAGCAATACTTTTGATTTCAATTATGTTTTTGTAATAGAATTCTATCTGCAAGAGTTTATTTTCAATCATGCAAGTGTAGTGACATAATTCCACAATTCAGTCTTGAATAGTGTTTTCGAACAGCAATGATATACTGTAGTAGAATTGAAACAAACTGTTATTGATCCACTATAGGTTGTTTATTACAAACTGTTGTTTACAGCGGTTATAGCGGGAATTTGAACAAAATGCTATTTTCCACGATTCACGATTGACAACATAGGTTTTGAAAGCTTCTCAATCAAAGGAATTTTTACCAAAATATTATGACTTTTTATTGTAGCCCTCTGTGGTTTTTTGGCTTGTTGATAGCATGTTTCGACCTACTGTTACTTGGTTGTATTAGTTTTTTAGTGTGACCTGCCAGGATGGGAATGTTGAAGATTAAACATGTTGGTTTTGTATGTGTGTGTTTAACAACGAGAGTTTCTATGAAGATGAGGAGTTTGATCAGCACCAAAGGCAACTCGCTGCACCACTTGTATCAAAGGTATTTTTATTCTGCTCAGTATTTAAACTGAGAAAGAGTAACTTAGAAGTTGAGACTGATGATGAAGGAAAGGGTAAAAGTGAAATGACAAGGTATAGAGAAAAATTTGGAGAAAGGAAAGGGGTTATAGATTTGTTGGAGTGTTTGGAAAAGGAAGCAATAATGGGTTATGATGAAGGGAAAGAGCCTAATGATTACAATTGAAGGGCGCATATATTTGATAAAAGCTCTGAATCATTTCAAGCACTTAAGGACAAAATAGTGACAAAATTAATAGTGAATTTGATATATGGTTTTGACTTGTTTAATATTTGTATTTGATATAAGCAAATAGTGACAAAATTGCTTTAAAACCCTCTTATGTGTGCCTTTCTTATTTAAAAGGTTGAGAAGCTGATTAATGTGTATATTTTGTTGGGTGTTTCTTTCAAATATGCATCTAGAAGTAGGACAAAGGTGTGTTTTTTATATCAAAACTTTACCATACGAATAAGAAAATTGATCAACTTTGTGAGCGGGTACCTGAGGACTATGATGAAGAACAAGAACTAGATTCTCATATTTTCTTTTTATTGTAGTTGTCTTTTGATAATTTTAATGTACTCTATGATTTTTCTTCTTTTCTTATGATTAATTTCACATTGGATATCAATGACTTGTAAATGAATCAATTTGCTTTTATTATGAGTTGATTGTGCTTACACTGCCTAAAATTAGATGTCAATGATCTCCACCAAAATAATAAGTGTTTTGGTTCGAAGGTAAGAAGATTGTGTTTTTGTTTGAAGATTTGTTTAAGTTTATGCTATATAATGATGCTTTTATTATAATTATTGGCAGTTGTAATTGCATATGCCTTTCTTTGTTTCTTCGTTTGTGTGTTGATCCAAAATAGTTCAATATTATGTAATGATAGATCTATATTTGCTCGGTTGGATTCTAATTTCTGTTTGAGTTGTTTTGTGTTATACAGGTCACATATCTCTCTCAAGCTTCATAGCTTCTGGCTAGATATCTCCACCAGTGTTCCCCATAAATGACTATGTTCATCATGTGGTTACCAAGGTCCTATCAACTTGTGTGAAACTATCAGAAAAAGTTGGTGACTCAATATCTTCGATGTCAGGTATGTATTGTGATATTTCAGAGAATTCGAGAATGAGAGAAATTTAAAAAGAATGGAAATGGATTTCTATATTCAATCAGCAAATGGATCTGATGAAGGGAACTGTTTTTAATACTAGTGTGACTGCTCGACAACTGACTTAGTTTTTACCGCTGTACACAGCTCAATTCTTGGCTTAACGACCAAACTGTAGTTAATGCAATAGTTTTAGCCTGGTCAATTATCATTTGATGCCTAGTTTATTATCCTCACAACTTTTTTTTTTTCAAATGTCAATTAGCTGGCTGGGCAAAAGAGACTCTGAAATTTTTTGATGCAAAGCAGTATCCTTCTGAACTCTCTGCAGCAGTTCATCATTTTCTTTAGGTGTGCTGAAGAACTTTACGCTTTTCTTTGTTAGCAATAATTGTTAGAAATTCTGAATTGTCTGAACTTTGCACTTGTTCAACTTCAGCAGCATACCGCATGACATTCTAAGAAAGACAATTCATTGTATAAGATTTAATGTAAGATGTTGGATGGGAATTTGAATTCATCATCTGATATTTCGAAGTCAAAAGTTTGGTTTGGCTTGTATCATCCAAAGGTACCACATACTTTTTATTGAATTTTCACTGTCTATTATCCTGAAGTGTGTATATTCTCTTGTTCAACGTTCATCTATTTTCTGTTGGTGCGTACTAGCTTCATTCTTATTTGATATGATGTAAGCTGATATTAGACGTACTACACTGCTTGATATAAATTCTTCGGGCATCTTGAAAAACAAGGCATTTGTTTCAGAGGTATCTATGCTTACTTTTACCCTCTCCTCCCAAAACTGTACGTTTATACTGATTTATATTTTCATGTTAGAGACTGTTGTAAAACCATCCCCGATGGTTATCCTTTTGGGTTGAACTTACTAATTATGAGTGTGGCTACTATCTGTATCATAATACATATGTTGAACATTATATCAGCTTGTATTACTGATTCATGGGATCTTGATGCGTAATTGAATATTTCAATTATCTGTGTTTTTTGAAGCTAGTATGATATTATAATTATTTATTTATTTAGTAAGACTTTCTTTCGTTCATACCTTTTTTGATTCTATAACTTATACTGAAACGATATGTTAAATCAATGAAATTGGATCCCTGGCTGTTGTATAAAATTGAATGTTTTATAAAATTGAATTATGACCGTAAGAATTGAAACTGGTTCAATTGTTCTGTTTTAATTGTTCTGAATTATGTTCTGATTGTGACATAAAATTGGACTTACTTATTCAATTTTAATTGTTCTGTAACAATTGTTCTGGTTCAATTGCTCTGATTGAATTCTGTTCTGAAGTTTGTTTTGCAAGTATAGTTCAGTTAGTTCCCTTTGAATGATTTTTATGATGCCATTCAGGTGGGGAATTTTGTTATTTATATTGGCCTCATTTCAGATTGTCTTGTCATGATGCTGTGTGTTTTTATTGTTGGTAAAATTGAACTAGTTGTTACAAATAACTGATATATTCGAATGAGTAGTCCCCTATTCGAATGACCATCCACAACCATTACTTTGATCCTGCTTATTCTGTTTTAATTGTTCTGGTTCATTTGTTCTAATTTAATTATGTTCTGAATTTTGTTTTAAATTAATGAACTCTGTTTTGAATTCTGTTCTGAATTATGTTTAATTGTTCTATTTTAATGAACATTTCTGTTATGATTATGACATAAAAGTGACCCTTTTCAATTGTTTTTATTGTCATATTAATGAATTCTATTTTAAAATGTATTCTTATAATCTATATATCTTATAATTTTTCAGGAAGAACTAAACAAATATAATAATGAGGCAGAAACTTCTCAATCGGTTGGGACACAAAGTCATATGCCTTGGAAGAATGACATTTATTCCCGAGTAAAAGGAGCTGAAAAGAGGGGACATGTGAGTTGTATAGGCAATATTCCCAAACCTAAGAAATGAAAAGCTTCTTTGTCTGAAAATCAAGAATTGAGGGATGAACTTAAGAAAATGCGAGAAAGTCAAGAGAGGACAGATGTGTTTATGGCAAATATGATGTCAGTGATACAAAATCGATTATCTCAAGAAGATTTGAATGATATTTTACAAGCTGCAAAACAGGTATATTATATAATTGATATTTTACTTTTCAAGTTCATATTTCGAATATTATGATAACATGAATTAAGTAGAGTTTGTAACATATTTTATTTTTATTTTTAATAGGCCGCAGATGGTGCTAGTACTCCAAACCAGATAAATTCTTCAAGTCGATGCAGTGATGAAGACGGAAGAGAGAAAGAATAGAAATTGTTTTTATCTTGGATATGTTTAGGCTCATTTAGTGTTTTTTTGATGTAGTATCTATTTTTGTGTTGGTTATTATATAAAATTGACATTATTTTGTTATTTTGATATGTTTGTAAGACTTACTACTTTGATCATATAATTAATTTTTTTTATGTTACCTTAAATTTTGTGTAGTGCAATAAAAAAGTATTGCCGAATATATTATTTTTTTGGTCAGGAATTATTGTGAAAATTTTATTATTATTAAAAAATATTTATATTAGGGTGAATTTTATTAAAAAAAAATAAAAAAAGAGAACCTATAGCAACGGAAAGTTTGGTCCTATACCAACGGATATGGAGGTTGACTAAAGCTATTTAATAGGTGTAAAATGTCGTTGCTATAGCTCCGAAATCTATAGCATCAAGCTAATTTTCCGTTGGTATAAGCTATTGGGACGGCATTCTTGCCGTTGGTATAAGCATAGTATCCTAGACGGTAGCAGGTGGGCGTTGGTATAGGTTTTATGACCTATAGCAACGACTTTTGAGACCTTTACCAACGGTTTCTGCCGTTGCTAAATGGCAAGTTTCTTGTAGTGTAGGCATCTAACCTAAGTTCTTCTAACTCACTCAGTTGAAGTTTCCTTTTTTGACCGGCTAGTTTTGGGTCCAAGTTAAGGTTCCTAATTGCCCAATAAGCCTTGTGCTCGAGTTCAACCGGAAGGTGACAAGATTTCCCATAAATTAGCTTAAAAGGAGTCATTCCAATGGGAGTTTTGTAAGCCGTTCGATAGGCCCAAAGAGCATCATCAAGCTTACTTGACCAATCTTTCCTAGAGATAGAAACTGTCTTTTCAAGGATGGCCTTTATTTGTCTATTTGAGACCTCGACTTGTCCACTAGTTTGTGGGTGATAGGGTGTTGCAACTTTATGTTTCACTCCATATTTTTGTAAAAGTTTTTCAAAATTTTTAGAAATGAAGTGAGACCCTCCATCACTTATGACAACCCTTGGCACCCCAAACCTTGGAAAGATAATTTTCTTGAACAATTTCATAACTACATGTGCATCATTGGTGGGGGAAGCAATGGCCTCAACCCATTTGGACACATAATCAACAGCCACCAATATGTATTGATTACCAAAAGAAGAAGGAAATGGCCCCATGAAATCAATACCCCATACATCGAAAATTTCAACTTCAAGGATGTTGTTTAAGGGCATTTCATTCCTTTTAGTAATATTACCGGTGCGTTGACAATTGTCACATTTAGAAACAAAGAGATGCACATCCTTAAAAAGTGATGGCCACCAGAAACCAGATTGTAGTATTTTAAAAGAAGTTTTTTGACTACTGGCGTGGCCACCATAGGAGGAGGAGTGACAATGGTGAAGAATACTACTTACCTCGCTTTCAGGGATGCATCTTCGAAAAACACCATCCGAACCTCTTTTGAAGAGGTAAGGCTCATCCCAATAGTAGTGCTTGAGATCATGGAAGAATTTTTTCTTTTGCTGGTAGTTCAAGTTAGGCGGTAGTACTCCTGCTGCAAGAAAATTAACAAAATTTGCATACCAAGGTGCGTTAGTTTGCGCCAATAAGAAGAGTTGGTCATCCGGGAAGGAATCATCCAAAGGCAACTCATCCTCATTGGGTTCCTTAAGGCGGGACAGGTGATCAGCTACAACATTTTCAGTGCCTTTTTTATCCTTTATTTCGATGTCAAATTCTTGGAGGAGCAAAATCCATCGGATCAATCTTGGTTTGGCATCTTTCTTGTTTAACAAATATTTTATTGCCGAGTGATCTGTGTAAATAATGATTTTTGATCCTACCAAGTATGGCCTGAATTTGTCAATAACATAGACTACTGCTAATAGTTCCTTTTTAGTTGTAGCGTAATTTACCTGTGCCTCATCAAGGGTCTTACTTGCATAATAAATGGCGTGCATCTTCTTGTCTTTTCTTTGCCCCAACACAGCCCCAACTGCATAGTCACTTGCATCACACATTATTTCAAAAGGTAAATTCCAATCTGGTGGTTGTATGATTGGGGCAGTGACCAGGGCCTCTTTTAACCTGCAAAATGCTTTTAGGCATGCATCATCAAACACAAAAGTTGCATCCTTAAGGAGCAAGCTTGTTAGTGTCTTAGTGATTGAAGAAAAATCTTTAATGAAACGGCGGTAGAATCCCGCATGTCCTAGGAAGCTTCTAACTTCTTTGACCGAGGTAGGAGGAGACATTTTTTCAATAATTTCAATTTTTGCTTTATCTACCTCTATACCTCGTTCAGAGACTAAGTGTCCTAGGACAATTCCTTCTCTTACCATGAAGTGACATTTTTCCCAATTCAACACTAAGTTCACCTGTTCACATCTTTCCAAAACTTTTTCCAGGTTAGTCAAACAATTATCAAAACTAGATCCATGCACAGAAAAATCGTCCATAAAAACTTCCATTATATCTTCAACAAAATCAGAAAAAATAGACATCATGCATCTTTGAAAGGTAGCGGGGGCATTGCAAAGACCAAAGGGCATTCTCCTATAGGCAAAGGTACCAAAGGGACATGTGAAAGTGGTTTTCTCTTGGTCATTAGGGTGAATGGGTATTTGGAAGAATCCAGAATAGCCATCTAAGTAACAAAAGTGTGAATGCTTAGCTAACCTTTCTAACATTTGGTCTATAAAGGGGAGTGGGAAATGATCTTTACGGGTTGCTTTGTTAAGCTTCCTATAGTCAATGCACATCCTCCAACCGGTGACGGTTCTAGTTGCAATGGATTCATTTTTATCATTCTTGATAACTGTAAGACCACCCTTTTTAGGTACTACTTGAACCGGGCTAACCCATTTAGAATCAGAAATTGGATAGATAACACCTGCATCTAGGAGCTTTAAGACTTCCTTTTTCACAACTTCTTTCATGTTAGGGTTTAGTCTTCTTTGGTGTTCAACGGAGGGTTTATAGTCCTCTTCAAGCAATATCCTATGTGTACACAATGAGGGATTTATTCCTTTAATGTCATCAATGGTATAACCTATGGCTTTAGGGTATTTCTTGAGAACATAAAGCAATTTTTCAGTTTCTACCTCATTCAAGCTTGCATTCACAATAACAGGGTAGGTTGAGTTAGGGCCTAAGAATTCATACCTCAAGCTTGGTGGAAGTGGCTTGAGCTCCACCTTTGGTGCCTCTTTTGGTAGAGAGGCTGTTTCTTCTTTCATTAATTCTTCCATGCCCAAGCCTTCCATGGGAGGGTTTTCATTCAATAACTCCTCGTAGGCTTTGGCATCTCCTTCTAGCTTTGTACCTGCATCACTAACCAAACATACCTCCAAACCATCATGTGTAGTTGATGCTAAGGAGCATTCTTTCACACAACGGTCAATTATATCTAACATGCAACAAGAATCTTTAGCGGAGGGATTTTTCATAAGTTTAGCAAGTTCAAATTCAACAGTATCTTCACCAACATTAAATTCCAATTTCCCATGTTTAACATCAATTATAGCCCCGGCGGTAGCAAGGAAGGGCCTTCCCAAAAGTATGGGTACTTGGTTATCCTCCTCTATTTCCATCACAACAAAGTCCGTAGGGACGTAGATTTCTCCTACCTTGACAGGGACATCCTCTATGATTCCAGCTGGATACTTAAGGGAATGGTCTGCTAATTGTAGGGTCATCCTAGTTGACTTAAGCTCCCCCAATCCCAATCTCTCATAAAGAGATAAAGGCATCAAGCTGACACTGGCTCCTAAATCACACATTGCCCTCTTTACTATTTCAGACCCTATGACACAAGGTATTGAGAAACTTCCTGGATCCTTAAGCTTGGGTGGCAACTTATTTTGGATGATGGCACTACATTCCTCCGTAAGGTTCACCGTTTCACTTTCCTCAATTTTTCTCTTTTTTGAAAGAATTTCCTTTAAAAATTTAGCATAGGTGGGCATTTGAGTTAGGACATCGGTGAAGGGAACGTCAATGTAGATTTTATTCATCATTTCAATGAACCTTTTAAATTGCTCATCAAGCTTAGACTTGGCAAATCTTTGAGGGAAAGGAATCTTTGGTTTGAAGGGAGGTGGTGTAACTTCCTCACTTTGTGGTTTCTCACTCTCTTCTTTAGCCATCTCACCTTGCGGTTCACTAGTCTCTTCCTCACTAGGCTTGACTCTTAAGGGGTCTTCTAATTGCTTACCACTTCTAAGTGTAACGGCGTTCATTCTAGGTTGGCAAAATTGAACAACTAGAGAGAGCTGAGCCTCTAAGACCTTATTGTGAGAGGAGATAGAGTCAACTTTTGATGTAAGTGAAACAAAAGAGTCATTCAAAAGTCTAGTTTGATTTGCAAGCTCTTTGAGCTGCTCGGATTGGTTAAGAAGATAATTTTCCATTAAAAGTTCAAGATTAGACTTTTGAATAACCTTTTGGTCATTAGCATAACTTGGTGGTGTTGTTCTTTGAACCAAGGGATTTTCATTAGGGCTTTGGTCAAAACTTACCCCTTGGTTGTTTTGAATAAAGTTTATTTGTTCAACACTACCTAGTTTGCATTCACTACATGTTTTACAAGGGGATGTAGGAGTAGTATCACTAACATTAAGTTTTTCAAATTTGTGGGTTAGTGCATCAATCCTAGAAGCAAGGTGGTCATAATTAGAGACTTCGTACATACCTGCCCTCTTTTTGGAGGGTGAAGACTTTGTAGCGAGTTCTTCATCAGTCCATAGAAAGAGATTTCGAGCCATGTCTTCAATCAATGCATAGGCTGTTTCGAAGTCTTTGTTCATTAGAGCACCACCTGCAGCTGTATCAACAAAGATTTTAGTAGCATGAGATAAACCATTGTAAAAAGTGTGAATGATCAACCATTCCTCTAGTCCATGGAGGGGGCAAAGTTTAAGCATATCCTTAAAACGTCCCCATGAATCGTGAAGAGATTCCCCCTCTGTTTGAGTTAATTGAAAAAGCTTTGCCCTTAATTGGGCAATTTTTGATGAGGGAAGGAAACGGATGAGAAATTCACGCTTCAATTGGTCCCATGAGGTGATGGAACCAACTCTTAGGGAATGGAACCAATTGAGAGCTTTATCTTTTAGAGAAAAAGGGAAGAGATGCAGTCTCAAGGTTTCTTGGTTTTTCTTATATGTTACGGTGAGCCGCCAAAAAGTTGAGATATGGAGATTGGGATCCTCACCGGGGGATCCCGAAAAATAATTTTGCTGCACCATTTTAAGTTGGGCAGGCTTAATTTCAAAATCTTCATCTTCAACCATTGGATACACAATAATAGCATATGGCTCTTCCATTGAAGGAGTCACGTATTCTTTAAGAGCACGTCTTTCAGCCATGTTTGGTATTATTTTTATGCTTTCCAAGAAGTTAATGATGAAGGAAAAGAATAAAAAGTTAAAAATAAAAATAAAAAGAAAAGAGAAAGAAGAAGAGAATTCTAATCACTAAGAAAAAGCTAATTAAATTAGTTAACTCCCCGGCAGCGGCGCCAAAAACTTGATAGAGCCAAACCGCAAGTGCACGGCCTATCGAAGTAATAGTAGTAAGTAGAGTATCGTTCCGCTAGGGAGTTGTTCAAATTAATTAACTTTTAATGAATGATTAGAGGAGAGAAAGTTGATAAGGGAGAGTTTGATTGCTGAAGGTAAAAACAATAATAATAAAGGGCCTTAGGATCATTGGTTCATCTTAATAACTAATCCTTCACTAGACAAAACCTAAACATCTAATTTCATGATTTACACACTAATTTCTAAAGACCGGTTTCCCTTAGCCCCTCACCTTTCCGATGAAAGTCCGGTGAGAGTTTACTTCTAGCAACCAAGCCTATTTCACTGACATGATTACTAGAAGATGCATAGAGGATTGAAACTACTCTTTGTCTCAATAATTGCAAAGAATATTTCACTGTTTTGCAATTATTGTTTAGATTCACTTGTTCCAACATCAAGACTCCGCTCTCGCTTTATGAATTGATGTTTGGGATGATGGATTAACGATTATCAAACCCTCCGCTTTCGCTTCCACAGTTTGATAATTGTTAATCCACGTTAAGACGGTGAATCTAGATTAGAAATTAGGGTTACATGGAAATTAGGGTTTAGACATGTTTTGTTTAGGATTGAGTCATTAGACTCCCCAATAATCCTAAGACAAAGAAGTCTACTCACTCATGTTCATCGTAGACATGGAGGAAGAAGAGAGAAATACGGTAAAATAAATTGCAAAGAAAGTAAAAGGGAAAATAAAGACTTTTATTAAAATAGCAATTGAAATAAACAAAGTAAAACGTGATTGTTTATGGTGGAGAGCTACTCTATTTATAGCTTTACATCTGACTTAGAAACTAAGCAACTAAAAGGGTAAAACGGTAAAGCTGCAACAGGGTAACTTGGGCTTGAAGAAAAGCAGCAAAACAGGTCCTGGAGACGGGCACGACCGTGCCACATGTTGGCACGGGCCGTGCCAAGCTTCTGAGTTTGGGGGAACTTATTTTTGTCCCGTATCTTCGTATTCTTGCGCTGTATTTGCTCCAGTCCTCTTTCTTTTGCTTCAAGGCACCTTCCACCATATATTTATTCCTAAAATAAAATAAAACACAATTTGAAGTAAAATATTCTAAACTAAAATAAAATGCAATAAAATAAAATCAAATCTAAAATAAAACTAAACTAAATAAGGCAATAAATAATACTATCTATGACTCATCAATAACCAAAACTCGCACTTACTGAACTTTTCAAACAATTGCTTCTCCCGTAGAATATCCAACACTATCCTTAGATGTTGAGCATGCTCTTGCGGATTCTTAGAATAAACCAGAATGTCATCAATGAAAATAATGACAAACTGATCTAGATATGGTTGGAAAATCCGATTCATATAATCCATGAAAACTGTTGGTGCGTTGGACACTCCAAAAGGCATAACCAGGATTTCATAGTGTCCGTAACGCGTTCTGAAAGCCGTCTTGGACACATCAGAAGATTTAATGCGTATCTGATGATAACTCGATCTAAGATCAATTTTTGAGAACACTGATGCTCCCTTAAGCTGGTCAAGTAGGTCATCAATCCTTGGCAAGGGATACTTGTTCTTAATGGTTACCTAGTTCATCTGACGATAATCAATACACAGCCTCATGCTGCCATCCTTCTTCTTAACTAACAAAACTGGTGCACCCCATGGAGACACACTAGGTCTAATGAAATGCTTCTGAATAAGCTCTTCCAATTGAGTTTTCAATTCCTTGAGTTCTAGGGGAGACATTCTGTAAGGTGCTACTGACACTGGTTCGGCTCCCAGAATCAAATCAATCGAAAACTCAATTTCTCTTTCCGGTGGCAAACTAGTAATATCAGCAGGAAAAACATCCAGATACTCACTTACAATAGGAATATCACTTGGACTCAAATCTGACTCCGAAGTCACGGTGAGCATAACATAAAAACCCTTATCCTGGGCACAAATAAACTGAGCCATCTGATACGTGTGCTTAATCAATTCCGACAAGGCTACTCCTTCCACCATACTACTAGTTGGCATGTAAATACTCTTTTCTGCACACCCTATATATACATGATTGGCTGACAACCAGTCCATACCTAATATAACATCAAGTTGCTTCATCGGAAGACATACTAAATCTATATAGTACGTCTTACTAGATACGATGATGGGGCAATTCTCACAAACATAACTCGCTACAATACTTCCGTCAGTGGTCGTGGTTACCTTCATAGGGGGATTTAATAACGAAACAGACAACTGAAGAGCTTCAACACATTGAAATGAAATGAAGGAACATGATGCACCACAATCAAATAAAACATTAACAGGATTCTGACCAAGAAAGCACGTACCACCAATCAAGTCTTCATTTGCCTGTGCCTTCTTACCATCAAGAGAATACACTCTACCTTTACTCATTGTGGCACTTACACCTTTGCCCTTATTTTCTCTGGTTGGACAATCCGCCACATAGTGCCCTGATTGACCACATGTAAAACAATTACATGAACCTACTATGCATTCTCCCTGATGAGCCTTGCCACACTTCCTGCAAGTTGGATACGTTCTAGGTGGACCTGTGTGCTTTCCCCTAGTTGGAGATCCCTTAGGCTTCAGCTTATCATGATACCTGTCGGCAAAGTTACCTCTGCTCCTAGCTCCTGGTCTAGAACCTTCCCTAGCTGCCCTTTCAAAACCTCGTTCGGCCTCCAAACTGTTATGCACCATCTCATCAAAATTCGTCAATCTCTGTTGCCTGACCACGGCGTAGATATCTCCCCTCAAAGAATGCCTATATTGATTAACTTTCCACATCTCATTGACCGCATACTCATGGTGAGTAGAGTAATATGATAGCTCCTCAAACTTCTTCGTAAAATCTGTCACCGACATCTGACCTTGCCTCAAATGGAGAAATTCCTGTTCCTTCCTGACCTTGTATGACAAGGGAAGATACTTTTCTTTCATCACTTGTTTGAAATTCTCCCAGTTCAACTCTAGCCCGTTAGTCTCCATCCTACGCCGAGCAGTTTCCCACCAATCCTGCGCTGCACCCCGAAACTGATTTGTTGCAAAAACCACCTTATCCTCCTCGGTACAGTTAACCATCATAAAAATCTTTTCCATTTTCTTGATCCACCTCTTAGATTTAGGTGGCTCACCGCTACCATCAAACTCCGGGGGATGGTTCCGATTGAATTCTTGAAAAGTTGGATTCCCCACAATAGGAGGTGGTGGAGGCGGTTGATGTATTCCCGGACCTTGCTGCATAGTTCAAGCCCACTGCTGCTGAGACTGAGTGTTCTGGTGAATCTGCTGCTGCATCATATGCATCATCTGTTGATTTTGTTGCATTAGTTGTGCCCACATATGAGCATCAGGGTTAACATTCTCCTGTACATCCGGGTTAACTCTTGGCCGACCTCGTCCCCTCCGTGCTCCAGACATTTTCGCTCTAACTGTCATATTTAAGTCAAAGTGATCAATTGCAACCAATATAACAATGAGGTCAATATCTTAAACACAAAAAGAACGAATACTTGGATTGTATTATTAATGACCCAAGGCACGATCTAGAATGACCTGCTCTGATACCAAATTGTAACGCCTAAATTTGAAAGTGTCTAGAATATTCAAATAAGCGTTAAACCTGATATTGGATACATTAATTATACAATAGAAAACGGCAACAAGTCGAAAGTATATATACATCATCATTCCAAAAATTTTATGTTACATTATTACACCAAAAGTTTGCCATACAGAGTGTATATACAAAGCTATAACAACTCGTCTCATAATATAACATAGGCATCTCTAATATACATCAAGGCGAATCCATGTAGTCACGATCAATCCAAGACTTTTTCTTTACCTTTTCCTTGCACAACCTGTGAACCTGAACAAATAAGGAGTTGGGTGAGACATAATGTCTCAGTGAGTTCCTTCTAGCCCTAGGCTAGTGATAACCTTGGGGATACTTAGGGTTATCACGTGTCTACATTACAACCTGACGGTTGATTATACATGTGTGGTCATTTACCCTTGGCGGTCGTGCAAACTAGATCCGTCTTAGATTTTCTCCTAATTTGTTATAGGCTTGCTAAAATCATACGTGCCATGGCGGTCGAGGGACCCTATAACCGCTTTGCTAAGATACGCTAAATTTATCTAAGCCTAATCATGAAACAATCATGACACCACCTAATACCAGACGAGTAGGGTAACCTAAGATCGTCTTTTGCATACTTTCTTAACATGTTCATATCTAACTTCATATCATAATCATGCATGAATATATGTTCATTAATACTTATGTTAGTGTTGAACAATCAAACATTAACTTGATTCGTTTTACGGAGAGTCCCGGGTGGAGTAACCCCGAGTACACTCCCATACATGACCGATGTACGTACCTTGGACTCCCTCTGTGACGTGCGGGTCCCTTATGGGTTGAACCATTCCCCTTGAGTCGAGAACCTCTCGTATCCCCCTGACGTGGATAACGAGAGACACGAGCACCTACATCTTGTATTAGCCTTGATCTTATGCATACATGAAAGGTTAACTACATGAGTTAAATACTTATAACTCGGATCCTTGATCAATAACTTGGGGTAATAACATACAAGTTCATGAGCGTAAGAAAGAATTCTTCGCATCTTAACATAATACAATCTTGAATAACATTCTAGTTCTTGACAACTACGTCAAGGCTCTAATTCCACACCCCTCAATAGTTATTGTATACTACTCATTCATCTCAAGCTATAATTCCCATTCGCCATGCTTAATTATACCATTTGAATACTTGTTTAACATTCAAGAAAACATTTTGAAAGTTTATGCCTTGGGGTCTTGGTTGGAGGGGTTATTGCTAAAAGAATCCTTTAAAGAAAAACCGCCGCGATACGCCTAACCACCCATGACGAGCAAAACAATGAGGCTTCCCCACTGTCTGCTCGCCATGGCGAGTAAAGTTGTGTGGGAGGCGAGCAGCTGCTCACCATGGCGAGTAGGAGGCGAGCAGGACCCCGTGTTCAGCCTTCTTGATCGCCTAGCGAGCTATTTACTCGCCGTGGCGAGTTATGACAGTCCAGCACCCCTAAAAATGGCATTTTTGACCCAAAAACCTCAAAACAAAACATCCCAAGGCATATCAGGGTACTAGGAGTCATATAGAACCTGTAAAACAGCCATTGAACAAGTATCCACAAGTATAAAGATGCATGGCATAAAAGGGGTAACATTGTTACACATAAACCCTAGAAAAATTATATAGTTTTCCTTGCAAGCAAAACACATCCCATGGTTGGATACTAACTAAGAACTCACCTAAAAAATAACCTCAAATTAAGTTCACAACTTCAAAACCTTGACAGTAAACCCTAAGATCAAAACCCTAGATAAGAGATGGATGTTTGGTGAAGTTTGCTTCCAACTTGTCACCAACAAACACCAAACCCTAGCCTTGCTTAAACTTCAACTTCTTGAAAGATTAGGAGAAGATTAAAGGAAGATTGAGAGTAGAGAGGAGTAGAGAAGTTTGCTTCATCATATCACTAACCAAACACCATAAACCCTAACCAACTCATGCTTGATTCCAAAGAGGAGACAGATGAAGCAAAGATTGTGGATGAAGAAAGTTGGTGAGGACCAATTTCTAGAGAGAAGGGAGAGCAAGGTTTTCTCACAAACCCTAGTGAGAGAAAGTGAAGAGAAGAATGAAGAATTTTGGACTTAAAGTCCTTAAATAGTCCCTTCCCAAGCAATTACCGTTTTACCCTTGACCTTAACGCGCTCAATCTATCGTTATCAGGTAAATCATCGTATCATAAAAGTGGGATATTACAATTATGAAACCAACTTGTGTTAAAGGTACTCAATTTTACACGAAGTTAAAATATTACTGAATCTAGTATTGCTTTTAAGATTTTCTTCTTACATTCAATAAGTTTTCATAAAAGTTTTGTAAAAACAGTTTATCGAGTCACAAGTTAGTTCTATCAGTTGCCACAATCATACTTTTAGGTGGAATTTATCTCCAAGAAATTATATACAATTGTAGAACTTGATATATATACAAAAGCGAAAAGGAGATACCAACATTTAGCTATATATATATATATATATATATATATATATATATATATATATAGTTCTTTAGAATCCTTCTCCATCTTCTTCTTCTTCTTCTTCTTCTTCTTCTTCTTCTTCTTCTTCTTCTTCTTCTTCTTCTTAAAGTTTCTTTTTAACCAAGAAAGTCTACATGAACAATCAAAAAGATTAATTTGTTAATTAAAACACCTATAATGAAAAACAATAGGAAAAGAACAGAGTGAGAGAACCATTCCAAGCCCAACCCCAAAACTGATGAGGCTTTGAATTAGTTATTTCCAAAAACTTTTTTCTAACAAATCAAAAGTTTCGTCATCCTTGGAGTTGAACGTGGAATAGTTCTCTCTCACTCTATTTTTCCCTTTTGTTTTTCATCATAGGAGTTTAAATTCACAAATTAAATGTTTTTATTTTTCTCGGACACATACTTGCTTAAGAAGAAGAAGAAGGCAAGGATCGATTCTGAGAACTATATATAATTAGTTATATGCTTGTATCTCCCTTTCTAACATCTAACTTATGCAAGAATTGAGGAGGAATATATTTTTATGATCATTATGATTATATCGAAAAAGGGACTATGGTCTTAAAATATTATTTATTCTGAAGGGACATAAATTATCAAAGGTACTAGGCTCTTAAGACCATTCTTAATTCCCAAGTGACATTATATCTATAAGGGTATATGGTCTAAAGAACACTCTTAATTTCGAGGGAAAAGTGTAATATACCGCCTGTCAGTGTTGGAATATTACCGTCGATCATGCCATAAGATTAATATAAAGGAAAGTAAGTTTATGGAGAATATTATTCAGTGATGACAGTCAAATACAAGCTAAGTCTCAGAGTCGTATTTACACGCTTAAGACAAAGGGTATTTTGGTATTTGCACGTCAACGGAGTATTTAATTGATTTTGGGGCCAAATTTCTTCATAATCTTTTCCCCTTTCTCTCTCTAGGGTTTGAGTTTGGCAAGAAGTTCTCCCTTCTCTCTACTCCCACGCCTCCTTCTCTCTTTCTCTTCCTCTATCCTTTCCAACTTCTTCCATCCATGGCAAGGCTTTACCTTATGATTTTTCAAGACACCATAAACATATGAAGCTTGTTTTGCATTGTTTTTCTCTTCTTCTCTCCATCAAGAATGGTTCACGAAGTTAGGGTTTGTTAATGCTAGAAGAGGATGATGCTTGGAAGCTTGGGGTTAAGTGATCATCTTGGTGAAATCATGGTCAAGAGCTAAAGAGAAAGTTGATTGGAAGATTGGATTGATGAACCAAGAGCTAGGGTTTGATGTTGTTATGGTGTGTATGGAAAATTGGAAGCAATTAGTGGAAGATTGAGCATAAGCTAGAGTATGGGTTGTGTTCTTGGTTAACTTAAACTTTGGAAACAAGGAAGCAAACTAGGGTTGGTTGTGAAGGGAAGATGATGCTTGCTTGAGCTTGAGGCTTGGAATTGCTTTAAGAACTTGCAAGGTGAGTTCCTTAGATAGTTCCCACCCTTGGGATTATGTGTTTAAGCTTGCAAGGATAACTATATAATTTTCTAGTGTTTATGTGTAGAAAGTTACCCTTATTATTATACTTGTGAATACTTGTTCAATGGCGGTTTTACAAGTTCCATATGACTTCTAGCACCATAATATGTCTTGGGATGTTTTGTATTGAGGTTTTTGGGTCAAAAAACACCATTTTTGCAGGCCTGGACTGTCATAACTCGCAACGGCGAGCAATTACTCGCCATGGCAAGCAAACACCACAGAAAGGGGTGTTTCCTCGCCACGAACTCGCAGTGGCGAGTTAAGAAACTCGCAGTGGCGAGTAGGTGAACTCGCAGTGGCGAGTAACAGGGTGGCAGCACCCTGTTTGCCCGCTTCAGGCCCTTTTCCCGTCGTTCGGTCTAGTTTTCTTCAAGCATTCTTTTACAGTAATAAACCCCTCAATACATGACTCCAAGGCATGGTTTTTAAACATGTTTTCTTGATCATTTAACAAGTATTGTAGTGTATAATTAAGCATGGCATAAGAGAATTATGGCATGAGTTTAACGAGTAGCAAGCAATATCTAATGCGGGAAATAAACTAGAGCCTCGACATAGTAGTCGAGAACTAGAATGATAGCAAGAATCACTAGGGTGATTAGGAGCGAAGTATGTTATCTTCGCACATGATTAAATAGATATAGCAAGCATAAAGTTGTGGATAGGATAGATATCTCTCCACCATGTTTATGAATGAACAAGAGCACTTACCGCTAATCGGATCGATCAAGGTTCCGAGGTAAGCTTTAAGCATGATTGGGTATAACCTAAATAAATGACAAGTATAAGTAGGTGGCATGTCTCTTGCTATCCACATCAAGGGGATACAAGGGGTTCTCATTATGAGAATGATTCAAGCCGTAAGGGACCCGCATGTCACCGAAAACGCAAGACTAAGTTTATAACCGCATGTCGGTGCTCGTGTCTCTTGTTATCCACGTCAGGGGGATACGGGAGGTTCTCGATTCAAGGGGAATGGTTCAAGCCATAAGGGACCCGCACGACACCGAGGGAGTCCGATGTACGTACATCGGTCATGATGGGATTGTTCTCGGGGTTACTCCACCCGGGGCTCTCCGTAAAATGAACCAAGATAAGAATGTTTGTTCAACGCTAACATAATGAGTAATGAACTTAGATGCGAATATGTATGATATAACTATGATTATGATCACGAATGAACTCATGCATGATTATGTTATGTACAAGTACAAGTTAAGTAAAGAATGTGATGCCGATGACGTTCTTAGGTTTCCCTAATCGTCCAGCTTAGGATTGTGTCATGAACATGTTACATGAAGACCTCGATGTGTTTACCGTATCTTGGCATAGTGGTCTTAGGTTCCCTTGATCGCCATGACACATATGATGATAGTAAGCCTATAACAAGTAAGATGAATTAAGACGATCCTAGTATGCACAACCGTCTAAGCATGCAAGTCCCCACACACGTATAATCAACCGTCAGGTTGTAAAGTAGACACGAGGTGATCGTAGGTTTCCCTTGAGGTTACCTATAACCTAGGATTAGGTGGAATTCACTGAGACATTATGTCTCATCCCAATCCTATTTTGTTTCAAATAAACAGGTTGGACATCAAGCTAGTTGCCGAATGGATGATTCAGCAAGTATGCGTTCGTACCGGCGAAAGATGAGATGGACCTTCAAGGATGTACCTTTTTATGTTTGGACAAGTTGAGTTGTATCATTATGTACGAACGAATTTAGTTGTATAATGTATTCATTCGATGTATTATTGTTGTAAATTTTTAATGTATCCAGTACTAAATTAATGCACTTGCTAGACTTTCTAGATACGGTCGATTCAGACCGTGCCTTGGGTCATTAAGTTACAACTAAGGAAGTGGGACCATTGGGTTCCAGGTAAATGTTTTAATTGTTGATGTTAGTTCAGCCTGATCAACTCAATTTAACACTCGACGGTCAGAACGGATGCCTGGGAGCTGAATAGGACCAGGAGGAGCGAAGTATGTGATGAAGATGTTTGAGAAGGTAGAAACTCGGAGTAAGAATAGTAAGAGTCTAATCGTGCCAAATGGTGGCTGGTGAGCTTATCAGTTTAAGTTTGATTTCTCCGAAAATACAAGGTAAAGTTAAGATGGATTGATTCGACAACGTTGGGGAAGTTGTTAAAGATATTTTGTATATCCGAAAGTGAAGAATTTGGAAGTTTTCAGGGTTAAAGGTATGTGAGTGAAGCTAAAGATTTGAATGCCCAGATAGGATAAGGCTCTAATGTTGGAATGTTGAGCGAGTCGACAGAGAAACAAGTTAAACCGTCCGCAGCAAATTAAGTTAAGATTTTATGTGGATATTCTATGATATCAGGATTAAGGCAATAATTTTTGAATGTGCCGAGAATTGAATCGAATGATGTTGATGTTTGTCGTGCATATGATATGAATGTTTTAATGATGTTAAGAATGGATAATGTGCATTGGATTGCTTGAGAAATAAGATTTAGTACAAAATATATATATATATATATTTTTTTTTTTTTTTTTGAGAACTGAGATGAAGAAACTCGCCAATAGCTAAATTTTCACTAATAGCGAAATTACTTAGATGATTTCGTTGATAGCGAATATGGGGCGAAATTTTCAGTTTTTTTTCCGAAAACTGTCAGTTCGTCTCTAGGGTCTGCAGTGACTATTGGAGAGTTGTCTTCACAACCTTTTTGCAATAACACTTTTTACAACATCAAGTAATGAATGCACATTACATCCTAAAGTTTCAAAGGAAAAAAAAAAGAGAGAGAGAGCATGAACAACCATTAACATAATCGATTCAGTTTAAGGTAACCTTGGAGATTAATGTGTCAAGAGTTTAAAGGAGTTTAGACCAAGTGTTTAGAGATTCCTGTATATGGAACGGAAATGAAGGCATGAAGTAAGAAGTTAAGGTGGAAAGGAGTTATGTTAGATGACAAGATTCTCAGGTTTTGTGGAGTATTAATTACCCCTCGAATCTATGATTTGCTTAATTAATTTACTAAGGCTCGTTACTATGACGAATTCTAATATTTGTAAAGTTTATAAGATTTTAGAAAAGATATACGCATATGGGTGATTGGAATTGATGTTCATAAGTTTTAAATGGAATTCTATAGGTACCGGTCGGTTACAACACATGTAAAATAATTTGAACACTTGGAGCAAGATTTGATGACACTGTTGTGTTATCAACTCGTTCCACGAAATTTTATGGTAACAACCGGGACCCAAAATTCAATATTTTATACATATAATAGAGAAACATCAACACCAATGATCCATGTGTAAAGTTATGAAGTTTTCTTCAAGAAGAAAATTAACGAGCTAGCATTGGTAAGATTAAGCAAAGCATAGCATGCGAGAAACGAAGATGCAAAGTAGGATGTTCAAGAAAGATATGCACGATGTGCAATATGAGCATGCTATGGAAATTCGAGATTTGCTCAGGAATAAACTTAAGAATGGTAATGATACGACAGAAGGTAAGTTTACTAGTAAGTATGTAAAGTTCAACCACAAGAAGGTAATATGAGAATACGGTAAGTCTATCATGAGATTCTGTCAAACAAGGCCTTATGAAGAGCAAGTTGCAGCATTGGATGCCACATGAATGGTCTTGAGTAGAGTTTAGAAAGATGGTAAACATATAAGAATAGGAACGTGAAGTTTCATTCGTCTCCGTGATTTTGAGGATTGGTTAAAGACAACCGATGGGAATTAGAGTAGCGCAACAGAATTAAATTGGTTAAGTTGTTAACAGTAATTATGGAATATGGAATTTTATAGTAAGAAGTCTAATGAGGAACACTATGAAATGGGCGAAGAGTTCTCGAAATGTTAGGTAAGTATTAAAACTTACACAGTCAGTGATGGATAAGGTAAAAGAATAAAGGACGTGTTTTCACCTAAGTAAGATTGGAAAGTTTGAAACCACTATAATGAAGTAATCAAATTGCCTATTGGTGATATCGAGCAAGTACAAGAACTGATAGTCGGATAGAAAGAGTATGTGTTCTGACAAGAATAATACATGTAAGATTCAGAAAGTTCTTTCCTGTGACTCAAAGTGATAATCAAGGCATCATGTGAAGTGATCGGTATCTGAAGAATAAGTGCCATACGGGTGAAGGTAGCAATACCCAAGCAATGTTTGAATATGATGTTCTGAAGAATCCAGTTCAGTATTCTGGAAATAAGGGAGCTAAATGTTGATATGTGGATCAAGGATCCTACATGGTCTAAGTTATACAGAAATGTGTGTCTGAAGCATACATATAGTTAAGAAGGAATAGAAAAGAGTCCACTTTCGAAGTTTAAGAATTTTATCACAGAAGGAATTACGATTCATGAGTTATGTATGATGAGATTCATACTCTCTGATGCCATGATTGTTAAATGATGACGATACTAGCTTGAATGGTGCCAAACCAAGATTTTTCAACTTTTAAAGTGAAAATGGGTATTAAGGGACTTGGAAACGAATTATTCTAAAAACATGATATTTTCATTTTCTGAAACCGATGACATACGCCATAAGTGAGTAAGTTCACTTAAGACGTGCGGACTTCCAGACCAACTCGTCAGTGGCGAGCTTGGGCGAGATTCAACTTTTTATAGAACATAGAAACTCGTCCTGTGGTTCTGCAGTACCGTTATCGGTTTGGATTCAAAATGTTTTCTTTAAAAAGGAAATACATATATTCATTCCAAGGATCCGTATACAAACGTTTATAAGATTTCTTAAGGTAAGAAGATAGAACAAGTATCGTTATTATCTAACAGTATGTGGCATTTGAAAGTATGTAATGCACAATGGAAAATAAGGTTTGACGAAATGGATGACAATGTTTTCTAAAAGGACATCTGAGACGTACAAGTATATGTTAAGGATATTCAAGTGCAAATGGTTTGAGTCAGAAAGTTTAAGAGCATGTGAACTAAGAGATACGTTGTTTTATCTTGGTTTTCGGGTGTCAAACATTGATTAAGTTTGAACCTTTTTAACCGGTGATATCTCATTTTTTCTTGGGAAGGGAAAAAATAAGCAAAACCCTTGAGAATCGAGGTCCGGGAGTTGTTTTCGCTACGGGAAGGTGTTAGGCACCCATAACGACTATAGTATCCTATAGGAACCGTCTTTATTTTCTACGCGCGCGCTTTATTTTTAAATGCTATTTGAAAGAGTGATATTAAGCCTAAGAGTTTTCTAAGTGAAGAATTGGAGGGAGAAGAAGATGTTTGAATCTTGTTTTATTTGAATTGAAGGAATTTCCTTGCCTACGTACCCTTTTAAGGGATCAAATCCACCGTAGTTCTCTTCCAAAAAGTGTTTTTGTTTTTGTTGGTTGATTTTAAGTTTGAAAATTGGAATTTTGAAGAATGGAGATCGAGAGGCCTTAAAGGCATGAGATTGAAGAAAAAAGTGAGGTTTGATTAGTTATTTTGGAAAAAAGGTCAAGTATGATTAATTTTCATTGAAATTTGATTAAGAAAATGAAAAGAGAAAATCAATGGGATTTTGGATCCCAAGGTTTATTGTGAAAATGATTTGAGTGATATTTGTCATACCCCAATTTTTGACCTAAGGTCCCACTGACACGTGTCCTCTGACCCGGAATATTCTCTGTCTTTTCAGTGAAAATTTCGGCAGAGAGGTATTTTAAAATACCTCATTTTGTTCCGATTCAGGCCCTCTTCTCACTTTATTTTTATTATTAGTTTTTTTTATTTTTTATCTTTAGTTTTTTTATTATTTCCATCTTTTATTTAATTCTATAATTTTTATTTTTATTTTCAATTTTTATTTTATCTTTTAATTAGTCATTTTTCATATTTTATTTTAGTCAGTTTTATTTAATTGTCCAAGTAAAAAAAACCAAAGTGTCAATGAGTCCAAAATTAAGCGTCCAGGGGTCCAAAATATTTTTTCCTCCAAGTCATGCTATAATCAGTGCAGAGTCAAAACTTTCTTCCCATTTTTCATCAGGAACGCGTTTCATCATCAATACCTCTTCTCACTTTTTTTTATTTATTAGTCTTATTTTTTTTAAACTTTTAGTTTTTATTTTTATCTTTCATTTTTATTCAGTCTTGATTTTTACATTTTTTTTATTTTCCATTTTATTTTTATTTTTTCGTTTAATTACTTCTTTAGGTTTTTATTATCTTTTTTAATGAGTCCAAAAATTGTCAAAAAATATAGTGTCAAGGTCCAATTTTTTTTTTTCTTCCTTTCTCAAGTGTGCCACCAATCATGCCATTTTTACATGTCAACTCTCCCATTTGAAAATTCATTCAAATCACATCCCAAAACCATCAATCTCATTCAAATCCCCATCAAAGTGCATTAAACCAATTTTCCATTTTTCATCAACCTTAGAACCTATAAATAGAGCTCTCATCCTTCACAATTTCACACACCAAAAGTTCTCTTGAGTTGTCAAAGAACTTTTCTCTCTTCTCCCTCATTTAGCTTGTGTTGACGAGCTATTCTTTTCTTCTCCCTCTTTTTTCTGTCCCTTCGGAATAAGTCCCTTCGGTAATTTTGTCCCTTCCTTTTATTTTCTTTTATTTTCCTGCATTTTTATTTCTTTTTAGCATTTTTTTTATTTAGCATTTTAATTATTGTCATTTATTTTCCAGCAATTAGAATGTATTTAGGTCCAATGTAAATATAAATGAGAAAAAGTGTGTGTGTGTGTGTGTGTGTCTTTTTTTTTTACCGCTTTATATATATCAAAAAAAATTAGATTAGGGATTTTGTGGTGATCCAACGTCACTACAAAAATCCACGCGCTTTTAATTTTATTGCTCCGTTAGTTTAATTTTCATTTATTATTCTAAAACAACAAAAACATTCAAATAATCAAAAATCACAAAAATATTGTCATAATAAACCTTGATTTTCAATCAAGTGATCGTTCTTTTTATTTTCTTTCTTAATCAAATATCAAATCAATTTTAATCATACTTTGAGTCTATTTTCTTTCAATATAAAAAATACAAACCAATTCTCATTTGCCACTTGGCTTTTATTTTAAAACCTTTTTCAAAAACTAATAAAAAACACACAACCAATCAAACGTCAATTTCTACCCCGAACTACGTGATTTTGATCCTTCACGGGTACGTAGGCAGAGGACTCGTCCTTTCAAATCAAATTAAAATCAACCTTTTCTTTTCTTTTTTCACTCACCATTTATATTCATTTTACTTTCATTTCTTTTAAATATAAGCAAGTTTAAAAGCACAAAACGTTAAATAAAACCAAAAGGTTCTCATAGAGTACTACGAATGTTTAGGGTGCTAATACCTTCCCTAAATATAACCAACCCCCGGACCCCCCAATTTAAATAAATTTTTTCAAAGTCGTGAAATAAATTAGTGAGTCAAACGCTAATCAAATAGCCTTGATCTCCGAAAAATGACGCGACAATATTGTTCAAGTTTTTTGGAAAATTGATTTTTCTAAGTATAAACCTTAAGCATTCATCTAAACATTCAATCCTAAACATACATCTAAACATGCATACTCTAGCCATACATCTAAAGTGAGGTGTGTGCATGTGTCGGTGTTTGTGTCGGTGTACATCATTAGAGTCCATAGTCCTTTACATCATTGGCCTAGATACATTCTATGGTCTTGCAAGGAATTAAAAATTGTATGAAGTAAAATACACCACCCTAAGTTTTTACATGCTACATCTTGGCAAGAATTAAATTGCAAGAAAAATAGAAATGAATATGAGATGAGAGGAGCTTATGGGATGCATGAAACATGAAATGAAAGTGGTTAGTGGCATAAGGTGTAATAGCATGAGAATTATAAGCAAAAGAAATACTAAAAAAACTTGACAAAAAAGTAATGAAACACTTAACCTAAAAGTGGCAAAATACACCTAAAATTTACCATGACATCAAGACAAATATATGACCTATAATCCTCATATCATGACAATTTTCTAAAGATTTTATTACAATTAATGATATGAGAATTATAAGAACACATTCAAGTCAAGATTCATGATATATCTAGGCATATTTGCATCATTTATTCACAAACATAACTTGCAAACCAAGCAATTAAACCAAATTCACACACATGCAGCAAAAGCACATACAAACAGTAGCTAAAACTTCACAAAATCATATGGTATAGGTCACAAACTTTTATCAAGAAATTGGAATTAGCATCAAGCAATTTTCACAAGTTTTTTAATTCAAAACATCACAAAATAGCAAGAAAATCAACACATTATTATTTCCAAGTTTTAATATGCAAAAATCATCACCAAAATACCACAAAACTATCAAGAAATGTGTATGAAAATCTTTAAAAATTTTAAAGAATTTTTAGACACAAGGACATATAAAATTTCACAAGTTTTAACAAACATAGTAAACAATTAACTAGAAAATATCACATATTTTTTAATCTCATAACAACATCAAAAAAATATCAAGAAAATGATCTAGAACACATAGAAAATTTTTAGGAATTTTTTTACCAAAATATTTGAGCATATAGGTGTGCAAATAGCAAGAAGCAGTGACAAAAATAGCAAAAAAACAAAGAAACCACGCAGGAAAACTAAGCCCAAACCCAAGCCCAGGGGAAGTGGATCCTGGATCTTCCAGGAATCAAAGAAGGCCGTTGGATTGATCCAATTGGATCAAGCCCTAGATCTGACGGCCAGGACGCAAAACCAGCGAACCAAGACTGAACCAGACCGGTTCAGTCACCTATACAAAGGCTGGTGGACCGGTCCAATTCATTATCACCATTCGTTTCTCTCTCTTCTCTCAGGTTTCTCTCGTCTTCTCTCATGTTTCCGTCGTCTTCTCCGGCGGGTTTCACCGCCGCCGGAGACCTAACCGTCACTCAAACTCACCAAAATCCTATGATCTAAAGCTTTTCACCGTTTATTCTTTGTTCTAAACATGAATCAATTAACAGAAATCACAAAAAAGACCTAGATCTATGTAGATCGGAACTGTATCTTTACGGTTTTGCAAACTTTTTATGTTTTCTGAAACTTTTGAAAGGAACTTCATGAAAGCTTCCGATCTACATGGATTTAGACATGAAAGGCGCTAGTAAACGGCAGAACACAGGACTTTGAAAGGAGAAGAAGGATCTGAGGGTTTACCTGTTGGAAATTGGAGATTTGGGTGAAGGAACGGTTAGAAAACGTCCTGATGCTTTCTTCTTGTCTCTGGTAATCTTCTTGATTCGAACTTCGAAGATAAGTCGAAGTTTCTTCGTCTTCTCACTCTTCGTCTCTGTGATTTTGTCGAACTGGTTCTTTTTACTTCGATTCCTCTTCTTCTCGCCTCTTCGTCTCTGTGATCACACTGGTTCGTCCTTTGGATGATTCAGTGTTGGAATTGCAGAGGCTTTCGTTCGATGATGAAGATTCTCTTGGAATCTCTGAGAACTTCGAACTAATTTTTTTTAATTCGAACTGATTTTGTTACGTAATTGTTGGATTGAGTCTTGTGTGATGAAATTGATGAGAATCTGTGGTGAATTGGCGTGGATTTGTGTTTAGGAAATTCAGTTAGGGTTTGAAAGGGGATGAACATTCATGGTGTTCATATGATTTTCTGGAATTTTCTGGTGTTTGATCTTTGATGATCAGAGAGAGAAATTGGGGATTGTTTTTGGTGATTTGGCGCGTGATGATTGGGCCTTTTATAGGCTGACACATGTGTTAGTTGGACCAATACCTTGCTGCCACGTGGGTTTGGACTTGTAACAAACTGTTGGACCATTCTGCAATTTCCAGGACTTAAAGGACTGACCTGCAAAAAACATTAAGGACCAATCTGCAATTTTTTTAGACTTTGGGACTGAAATGCAATTGACCTAAAAAAGGACTAAAACCAAAAAGTTGACCTAAAATTAAAAGAGACCTAAAATAAAATGACACAAAGGGGCTAAAATGCAATTTTAGAATTTTTTAGGACTAAAATGAAATTAAGATAAAATTGAACTAAAATTGGTAAAATGGAAAATAACGTAAAGTGAAACGATTAAAAATGACAAAACGGACTAAAATGAACCAATTACTTAAATGAGGTACTTTAAAGTAACCTCTCTCTGTCAAAATTTCGCGTGAAATGACCAAAATGCCCCCGGGGAATAAAACGACTAAAAATGACTCAGATGCAATTTTTAAAATGATTTTTAACAGAGAATTAAAGCAAGAATTTATACAAGCAAATTAAAAGACTCAGAGACAATTTTAAGAATTTAAACAGGGTTTTAACATATGAAAAGACTAAAATGCCCCTAGGGGCTAAACTGACTCAAAATGACTTCAAATGCAATTTTTAAAATGGATTTTGACATAGAGTTGAAATGAAGACTTATTCAAACCAATTGAAAAGACTCAAACAATTTTTAAAGGACTAAAATGAGTTTGGATTTAGGAAATGACTAAAATACCCTTTTTCATGAATTTTGTAAATAACATTGAAATAATATGCAGAGAAAAATGCAATTAATCAGAGACAAATTCAAATGACTTGAAATGCAAGAAAGATGTTTTGGATGACCTAAAATGCAAGAAAACATGGACAAATACACTGTTAAAAAGATTTGTAAAGCTAAGTTGAAAGATAAAGCAGAGTGAAATGTCAGTGTAAACAATAGCAAATTGGCAATTCTTCAAGAGTAATAACCATATCAAAGATGAAAGAAAATTTGAACAAGTATTTTTAGGTCCAAAATTAGGGTATAACATACGTGTCTCAAGTTACATAAGGAAAAGTATGTATAAGCTAAGTGTTTACATGATAAGATAATTATGATGCAATTAAGCACTGCAGGGCAAACCTGGATTCTAGTGAGACTCCAGTTGAAAGGCAAATCCTGAGTGTTTCAGATAGTGATAAGTTACCCATATATATGAATTACCCTAACCAGGTGAGATATGGATCCGAGATATCTGGTAATATGCCGTAAGAATAAGTTTTGCTCATGATGTTTTAAGTTAAGTTAAGATTATGAGAAGAATGATTCCGACGATGCAAGGGTTATTTCGAGATGTTATGTTTGAACTCGTTATATGTTAAATGATCTCTAAATTTCGAGGACGAAATTTTTTAAGGGGGGTAGACCCGCCTGTCAGTGTCGGAATATTACCGTCGATCGTGCCATAAGATTATTATAAAGGAAAGTAAGTTTATGGAGAATATTATTAAGTGATGACAGTCAAATACGAGCTAAGTCTCAGAGTCGTATTTACACGCTTAAGACAAAGGGTATTTTGGTATTTGCACGTCAAGGGAGTATTTAATTGATTTTGGGGCCAAATATCTTCATAATATTTTCCCCTTTCTCTCTCTAGGGTTTGAGTTTGGCAAGAAGCTCTCCCTTCTCTCTACTCCCACGCCTCCTTCTCTCTTTCTCTTCCTCTATCCTTTCTAACTTCTTCCATCCATGGCAAGGCTTTACCTTATGATTTTTCAAGACACCATAAACATATGAAGCTTGTTTTGCATTGTTTTTCTCTTCTTCTCTCCATCAAGAATGGTTCATGAAGTTAGGGTTTGTTGATGCTAGAAGAGGATGATGCTTGGAAGCTTGGGGTTAAGTGATCATCTTGGTGAACTCATGGTCAAGAGCTAAAGAGAAAGTTGATTGGAAGATTGGATTGATGAACCAAGAGCTAGGGTTTGATGTTGTTATGGTGTGTATGGCAAATTGGAAGATTAGTGGAAGATTGAGCATAAGCTAGAGTATGGGTTGTGTTATTGGTTAACTTAAAGCTTTGGAAACAAGGAAGCAAACTAGGGTTGGTTGTGAAGGGAAGATGATGCTTGCTTGAGCTTGAGGCTTGGAATTGCTTTAAGAACTTGCAAGGTGAGTTCCTTAGATAGTTCCCACCCTTGGGATTATGTGTTTATGCTTGCAAGGATAACTATATAATTTTCTAGGGTTTATGTGTAGAAAGTTACCCTTATTATGCCATGCATCTTTATACTTGTGAATACTTGTTCAATGGCGGTTTTACAAGTTCCATATGACTTCTAGCACCATAATATGTCTTGGGATGTTTTGTATTGAGGTTTTTGGGTCAAAAAACACCATTTTTGCAGGCCTGGACTGTCATAACTCGCAACGGCGAGCAATTACTCGCCATGGCAAGCAAACACCACAGGAAGGGGTGTTTACGCGCCACGAACTCACAGTGGCGAGTTAAGCAACTCGCAGTGGCAAGTAGGTGAACTCACAGTGGCGAGTATGAAGGTGAGAAAAACACAAGAAGGGGGGGTTGAATTGTGTTTTGAAAAATTCTTCGATTCTCCTAAAAACTGAACACACTGATCAGAAGCTAAGTGAGACAGCTTCTGAAGTGATAATCAGAATCTAAATGCAGCGGAATAAAACAGAGAGAGAGAAGAAGAACGACACAAAGCAATTATACTGGTTCCTTCCACAATCCGGAAGTAGTCCAGTCCCCCTTGCACTTCCAAGGAGATTTTACTAAGAGTAATATCTGATTACAATTGCTCAAGCACACAAGCAAGAGACTTCCTTTGCTCAAGCACACAAGCTAGAGACTTCCTTTGCTCAAGAACACAATCAAGAGACTTCCTGCTCAAGCACAACTGCAAGAGACTTCCTAACTAAACAAAATTACACAGAAAATTGTTTAGGTTGAACACTTGATATACAATCAGAGGTGCTCACAATACAAATCAGATACAGACTCAATGGACTTAAGAATTTCTAAGAAATGACTTTGAGACACAGAAATTCTAAGTGAATGTAGAACAATTTCAGCAGAGATTTGGCACTTGTAAAAATATTGAGAGTCTTTTGTTCAGTATTACCAAATCTCTAGGTCTTTACTCCTTTATATAGAGGTGTGAAAGAGACGTTGTGAAATTGCCAGAGTCGTTGTTGAAGGTTGATCTTTCACCTTTGATCTTTTGCCTGATTTGATTATTGTCCTATGAAGAACTAATTTGAAATCCATTCCTTATCCAAAGGAACATCTATGCAGGCGAAGCCGTATTCTGGAGCTGTTTTCTAGTCTTGTAGCGTGGGCACAAAACAGAGTAGTGGAGAACGTGGTTGTACAATTCGTACAAATGTCAACGCTTTCGTCCAAATTGCAAGCACATGCCTTCAAACACCTTTGAAATGACCGTTGCAAAATTCCACTAATCCTTTGTTGCGTTTTCGAATCCAATAGACAGCTTTTGCAGTGATAATTCTTCAATTCTTGAATCTTTGCAAATCCAGTTGATATTCAGCTTCTCGTGAAATAGCTTCTGATGAGGCAGCTTCTGCAGCTTATGATCATGCAGCTTCTGATGATATGACTTCTGGACCTCTTGTATTCAGGAGCACTATTCTTCAGGAGCACTATTCTTACTTCAGAAGCGACTAAACTTCAGGAGCGCTTTTTCTCTTCAGTAGCAAGTTGCCTTCAGGAGCGTCCAAGCTTCAAATTTTGTTGTTTCCTTTGCTCTTTATTTGCTCATTCAGAACAAATGATGATGTAACTTTTTAATTATGGTCCTGTACACTTGAACAAATATTAGCTAGTCCAATTTTCAATTTTTAATATCTTGTTACCATCAAAACTCTTTAAGGTTCATTGTTAAACACATTTTGTTCCAACAATCTCCCCCTTTTTGATGATGACAAACAAAAGTATTTAAAAATTGATCAATTGTTGTTAATCTAATTAACAAGTTGACTTTGGGGTTCTGAGGTTTGTAAGCTCAGAATCTGAGGTTTGTAAGCTCAAACTCCCCCTGAGTCTGATAGTCTTTAAGGTGAGGTTTGTAAGCTCCCCCTAAGTTCTATCCAGGTTAATTAAATTCATTTTTCGCACAATAAAATTATCAGAGCTTTAAAAATGAATCATTGAAAGAATTAACTTATAGATAAGAAGAATGGTTCAATTAATTTTACTTGAATTTTGATACTCCATCTTTCGTTCATAGCTTATACCAATAAGGTAAAAAATGATAGAAGTTTTTCAAAAATTTCAAATGCCATTAATGGGGCTCAGAGCCTTTAAATACTTGTCACATATACTCCCCCTTTTGTCATTATCAAAAAAAATTGAAAAAAAATAAGCATAAAAGACAAAAAGATTTGAGAAAAACTCAAACATGAAGAGAGTATAATACGTAAACTCAGAGCCTATAGACTTATCAATAATATAGAGCATAAATGACTAAATAAATCAGAGCAATGTATATGTATATGAACAAGAATATCCAGGCATATGTGAATCAGAACTAGCTAAGCAGTCAGAACCATTAAGCATTCAGAAGCATTAAGCAATAAAACAAGAAAGTTTCAGAAGCAAGAACTACAGATCTAAAACAAACAACAAACAAAAAAAAATAACACTAAGGTGTGCAACTATGGGTTGGTTTGTTGTTGTTTCTTCATCTTCTCCATTTCTTCCATTTTCTTCTGCAACAGTTCTTCAAGATATTGTTGCCTCTGGAGAAGAGCCTGTTCCCTTGCTCTAGCTTCTTGCTGCTGTTGTGCCATCTGTTGCCTCAGAAGCTTAAACATCCTTGCGTCTCTGGTCAAGTAGTCCATTTCTGAGAAGAATGGCTTGTTTGCCAGGAGCAGTGTAGGACTTCTGACTCTGAGACTTTTCTTCAGATGCTCCATTAACTTTCTGACAGAAGCGTCCTTGCTTCTGATGCACTTAGCCTTTATATCTTCAATAAGCTCAGCAGTTCAATTCTGAAGTGATACCCAGGAGTCTTCATATGCGTTGGTGAGATCAATTGTCCTCCTTTGATCCACCAGATTATGCATTTGAGAGAGAATAGTGAGTAGCTCAGCATTAATATATCCAGATTCCAGGATGTTTGTGGGTGGTTGTTCAAGGGTTTCAAGATCAGAATCGTTGTGAGTAAGGTCCTGAACAGGGTTAGGAACTGGAATGGTAATGTGTGTTTGTGTGGTTGAAGATGAAGGCTGGTCAGAAGCAATGTGTGCGGTAGAGGTTAGGTCTTGGACATTGACTTGAGAGTTGTCAATATCCATGGGAGTTGGTTGGGGTTCAATGTGCTCTGGTTGGGTTTCAGTTTCAGTTGGTGGTTGTTGTGGGGAAGTTGATGGTTGATTGTTGAGTTGGAGGTCAATGGTTACTATTGGTGATTGTGGGGGTGTTGTGGATTTGTGTGGTTCAGGTGTTTGTTGATGGGGGTTTTCTGAAACAACTTTATCAGAAGCAACTGCTTCTGGAGTTGTCTCAGAGGCTTTTTCTGAGGTGGATTCATCTATAGGTAACTCACCTGAGTAGTGGAGAGCAAGGCTGTCTAAGACAGAAGTGTCTTCTGAAGGTTCAGGTGCAGGTGGTTGTGATGAAGAGAGTGAAATGAGGGGTGAGGTGACTGGAATCTGACATACCTTGACTTTAGTTCCAGCTTCTGAAGTGGTAGCACTAGGTGCTTTCAGAACCGCTTCTGAAGCTTTAACAGCCACTTCCTTGACTTCTTCAGACTTCTTCTTGAAGAATTCATCACATTTCTCCAGTCCTGAAGCCTTGAGCCTTTGATCCCTTTCCAGATTGTACTGAGCTTCTTTCCTCTTTATCTCAGCTAGCATCTGAACAGCTTGCTTATCAGCTTCTTTCTCCATATCAGAAGTCACTACAACCATTGGAGTGAAGGTTAGTTCAGATGCCTTCTCCTTATGCTCATTTCCCTTTATCCCATCAAGAGCTTTGTTCAGATGCTCTTCTGTGATGATGGACTCTGATCTGCCCTTACTTCTTTTTATAGGAATAGAAGCAGCACCAACTTTCTGCCTCTTTCCTTTATCCTTTGCAGCATCAGACTCTGAAGCATCAGCTTCTGGAGTTCTAAGATTCACATTCTGATCCATCTGTTCTTGCTCTACGTTATCAGCACCAGCAAATTCTTTCAAAGCTTTTGCTTCTCGCCAATTTTCTAGATAATCATCAGAACGTTCCTTAGCCATCCTCTTCATGGCTGGAGTCACTTCAATAGAAGATGTTTTCATTTCAACAGGTGCCCTTTTCTTCTTCAGCTTGGGCTCAGCTTCTTCCTTTTCTATTTCATCCAAAGCTTCATCCAGTTTTTCCTTGTGATAAACTGTTTCAGCTTTCCCCCTCTTTCTTTTAACATCCTTTTTTTGCTTGCCCTTAACTGTAGCAGTCTCTGATGCAGTAGCACCCTTAACCTTCTTTCCTTTTCCTGGAGCAGCTTCCTTCTGAGGGCTAGCATCTCCCTCCAGGACGTACTCAGCTACTGATTTGGCTAAGATTTCAGGATTGCTTTCCTTAAAGATGGAAGGAAAATCCCTGATAATCTCAATTTCTTCTGTGGTCATCTCCAACCACTTTTCATCTTGAGGGGCTTCCTTGATAAACTTCATAGAGAATAAACTCCTGCTACTGATAGTCCTTTCAGCAGTAGATACTTCGAAGCATCTATCAGAAGCACTCCTTGTCCTCTTTAAGAACTCCACCACCCTTCCTTGATGAAAGATCTCAAAGAGCAATCTTCCATAGGGCACTTGTTTCCTTCCTCTAATAGTGCTTTCGTTTATAGCCCAGCAGAGATGATCCATTACATATCTGGGGAAGTTTATCTTTTCCAGAATAGCCATGAAGTAAATTGCTAGCTTCTGTTGGTTGTTGGGTTGATCAGACCCTCCTGCTCTTTGAAAGAAGCAATCATTACTGAATTTCACCAACATCCTGTTGTGAATCTCCATTTTTGAAGGCTTGGCATCTTTCTTTCCACCCAGAAGAGTGTTGTAGTAGCCTTTTAGTAGGACATCTTCCTTCTTGACTATCTCTTGGAATCTTCCTTCTGCATTCATTCTACAAGCTTTAGCTATAACGCCCTCAGTAATGGTTATAGGAATGCCCATCACTTCAGACCTTATTTCTAAGCTATCAAATGATGTAGGATTCATATCCATGGTCATTTTCCCTTTCTTTGACCCAGCTTGTTTGCTTACGACTTATGCAGGTTTTTCATTGTACACTTCAGCTTTTAACCAAAAGTCCTTGACCAAGTTCACATATGTTGGCCCATTTAGCATCTTGAAATACTCAGACAGCTTCTGAGTTTCTATCAATCCTTCCATATTCACTTCGTACTTCTTGAGTGAAGCAAAATCCACCGGTGACTCTACTTGAACTATTAAGGATTTCCATGGAATATCCATAGTCTTCTCTTTGTAGACGGACCCAGATTCTGGTACGCTATGCATGTTTGAGGTAGATTCTGAAACTTTTGAGCTTGATGATGCCATTTGATGATTGAAGAAGATTTGAAGAAGATGAAGATTTTAGGGTTCTAGGGTTGAGAGAATGCGCTTACTTCGCAAGACGTTTGAAAGCAAATATGTTTGTTGTGAGTGAGTAGTGTGTGAATTGACAAAGTGTTAAAAGTAAAACGATTGCAATTCAAAAGAGACAAACAAACATAACATTAATGACAATATTGGGGGCGCGTGAAAAGTACTTTCAAAGCTATTAAATCATCATTGCCCTTTTAGTTATACACCAATACATACAGGCCACGTCAGAGGTTCACAGAGTAACTACCAAGTTAGTGGGCCAGAAGTTACTTTTAAAAAGTAACTCCCAACGTTTCCACTAATTCAACTATTCAGAAGCAACAAATCCAGCTTCTGGACTTCAGATGCTGACGTCATTATTATCAGAAGTGAGTTTTCCTCAGAACCTCAATAAAGAGCTTCTGATGGACTACTGCTTCTGAACTGACTTCAGAACCTAAAATCCTATTCAGGAGCAAGCAAGCATTTAATCAGATACAAAGTGCATGTTCAAATTTTTCTTTATAAAATCAAATCTTTCAACAGTTAAAGGCTTAGTAAATATGTCAGCCCATTGATTTCCAGTATCAATGAATTGTATATCTAAAATTCGTTTTTGAACATAATCTCTGATAAAATGGTGTTTGATTTCAATGTGCTTAGCTCTTGAATGCAAAATTGGATTTTTAGACAAACAAATAGCAGCAGTATTATCACAATAAATGGGAATATTGTTAGCAATTATCTGATAATCTTCCAACTGATGTTTCATCCAAAGTAGTTGTGTACAACAACTTGCAGCTGAAATGTATTCTGCTTCTGCTGTAGACATAGCAATAGTTGTTTGTCTTTTGCTAGCCCAGGATATAAGATTATCACCCAGAAATTGACAATTGCCACTGGTTGACTTTCTTTCAATCCTATCACCAGCATAATCAGCATCACAGAATCCAATTAGCTTATAATCTAAGGATTTCTTATAAAGGAGTCCAAGATTAGTTGTTCCTTTCAAATACCTGAAGATTCTCTTGACAGCAGTCATATGAGATTCTCTAGGATCTGATTGGAATCTTGCACACAAGCATACACTGAATAAAATATCTGGCCTAGATGCAGTGAGGTATAATAAAGAACCAATCATACCTCTATACAGCTTCTGGTCAACTTTAGCTCCTTCAAATTCTTTGCTTAAGGTGCACGTAGGGTGCATTGGAGTGTTCATCACTTTACAATCTTCAAGCTTGAACTTCTTCAGAAGCTCCTTTGTATACTTAGATTGATGAACATAGACTCCATCTTTGCATTGATTAATTTGAATGCCTAGGAAGAACTTCAGCTCTCCCATCATGCTCATTTCAAATTCATCCTGCATTAACTTAGAAAATTCCTTGCAAAGAGATGCATTAGTAGAACCAAATATTATATCATCAACATATATTTGCACAACAAGAATATCTTTCCCAAGGGTCCTTCTGAAGAGTGTTGTATCAACCTGTCCTCTTTTAAAATCATTCTTGATTAAGAAATTACTTAGTCTATCATACCAAGCTCTGGGAGCTTGTTTCAAGCCATATAGTGATTTCTTCCGTTTAAAAACATGGTCAGGATATTTAATATCCTCAAATCCAGGAGGTTGCTTGACATACACTTCTTCTTCTATGACACCATTTAGAAATGCACTCTTGACATCCATTTGATATAATATTATGCCATGATTAACTGCATATGAAAGAAGTAACCTGATTGCTTCCAATCTTGCAACTAGAGCAAACGTTTCAGTGTAATCAATGCCTTCTTGTTGACTATACTCTTGTGCAACAAGTCTGGCTTTGTTTCTTGTTACTTCACCTTACTCATTCAGCTTGTTTCTGAATACCCATTTTGTTCCAATAATGTTCTTGTGCTGAGGTTTGGGTACCAGATCCCACACATCATTTCTTTGAAATTGATTCAACTCTTCTTGCATAGCTAGGATCCATCCATCATCTGAAAGTGCTTCATCAACTGTTGTAGGTTCAATCATTGAGATTAGTCCAATCATTGACTCTACTTGTCTGAAATGTGATCTTGTTCTTCTTGGACTATCTTTGTTTCCAATGATTAGCTCTTCAAGATGTGAAGACTTGTGTTTGAATGTGTTTCTGGGAGGATCTACTTGATGTGAGCCATCTTGTGCTTCATCAGAAGCAGTTTCATCTTGCGCTTCTGATGTGGGTTCAGCTTCTGGACTATCTTCAGATTCAGCTATCTGATCAGGTTCTGGAGTAACTTCAGGAACCTGTATCTCTGCAAAACTTTCATCTTGCTTTGAAGTTTTATCTTCAAGCTCCTTGTCATCAAATTTAACGTGCATAGATTCTTCAACACAGAGTGTTTCTGAATTATACACTCTGTATGCCTTTGACCTTTCAGAGTAACCTAAAAAGATTCCTCTTTGGGCCTTGGCATCAAATTTCTTTAGGTAGAGCTTGTTGTTCAGAATGTAACATGTACATCCAAATTGATGAAAGTAAGAGATATTGGGTTTTCTTCCTTTAAAGAGTTTATATGCAGTTTTCTCCAAAATAGGTCTAATATCTATCCTGTTTTGAACATAACATGCTGTATTCACTGCTTCTGCCCAAAAATGTTTAGCCAAAATGTTTTCATGGATCATGGTTCTGGCCATTTCTTGTAAAGTTCTATTCTTTCTCTCTACAACCCCATTTTGTTGTGGAGTTCTAGGAGAAGAGAATTCATGGATAATTCCATGTTTTTCACAAAAGGCTTCAAATGGCTCATTTTCAAATTCTCCACCATGATCACTTCTGATTTTCAAAATCTTTGACTCTTTTTCAGTTTGAATTTGTGTGCAGAAGTTACTGAATACCTCATATGCATGATCCTTACTTTTCAGAAATTTCACCCAAGTCCATCTGCTGTAATCATCAACAATGACTAATCCATATTTACTTCCATATAAGGATGCAGTACTCACTGGTCCAAATAAATCAATATGGAGTAATTCTAAAGGTCTTGAGGTTGAAACAATGTCTTTGGTTTTAAAAGATGATTTCACTATTTTCCCTCTCTGGCATGCACCAGAGAGTGCATCTGAATGATAGTCAATGTCTGGTAGCCCTTTCACAAGTTGTAACTTACTAAGCTTAGAGATTAACCTCCAGTTAGCATGTCCCAACCTTCTGTGCCACATCCATTTCTTATCATTCACTGATAGTAGACAAATTACCTTCTGATCAGCCAGTTCAGAAAAATTGATTTTATAGACATTGTCAACTCTCTTTCCCTTGAACACAATGGATTTGTCTTCCTTGTTGATTACTGTACAATTGGGTTTTTCAAAAAGCACATCATAACAATTATCACAAAATTGACTAATGCTCAAAAGGTTATGTTCAAGACCATCTACCAACCATACATTATTAATTGAGGTAGAGGAATTACCAATAGTTCCTGTACCGATGATCTTGCCTGACTGGTTGCCTCCAAACTTCACATTTCCTCCCTCTTTCATTGTTAGGCTGAGGAACATGGACTTGTCTCCTGTCATGTGTCTTGAGCAACCGTTGTCTAGGTACCATGATCTTTGCTTTGGCACTGCTCTTAGACATACCTACATCATTGACATTTTTAGATTTAGGTACCCATTGTCCTATGGGTCCTGGAAGGTTAGTACTTGAGGCTTTACTCTTCACTTCATGTACCTTGTGCTGTGAGTTGGATTGCTTCTGATTAACCATTACCTTAGGTTTTGGTACTTCAGAAGCAGTAACTGTCTTCTTCTGAAACTTAGACTGCAGAGCCTCAGATTTTGGTTTCACCAGACTCTGAGAAATAGGTTCTGATCTTTTCAGGATCCTAACCTTTGAAATCTTGGAATCAGATTTGATCATAGCCTTTGACTTAGAATTCTTTAGCTTTGAAGTAATCTTAGCCTTAGAACTAGAAGCTTCAGGTTCTGATTGAACAACAGTTCCCAACTCAGCCCCTTCTGGTACAAAGAAGGTTTTCAAACCTTCCTTGATGCATTCACAACAAGATTTTAGGTTGGTTTTCTCAAGTTTCACTTCTGGAAAACCAATTCCTCTGCCATTGTTCTTGTAAATGCTATAAATCATAGAAGCCACTCTGCTTCTGTCAATGCCAGATATAATAAAATCTTCCAGAGCAATTTCATGGTTACTTAAAGATTTTTCATTACACTTATCTTGTAGCTTCTGACATAAGAACCTGAGCTGATCTTCATACGTTTTACACATGAAGTCAAAGCCCCTAAGTCCTTGTTCAGAAGCTTTCAGATCCAATAGAGTTGATTTTTGCTGTTTTACCAAATCAGCATATTTTTCTTTTAAATCCTTCAACTCATTGGTTCTTACTTCAAAATGTGTAAGGAGTTCTTTAAGTGACTCAACAAGTTCATCTCTGGGAATTTTGGAATATACCTCGTTTTCATCTTCTGAGTCTGAATCTGATCCAGCTTCTGAAGTTGCTGTTGCTACCAACCCAACAGCTACCTTTGCATCTTCATCAGCTTCCTCTTTATCAGATCCAGATTCACTTCCCAAATCATCCCAAGTTGCCATTAAACTCTGCTTAATCTGCTTCTTGAATTTGCTTGGTTTGAATGTAGACCTCTTTGACTTGTCCTTTGACTTTTCTCTTTGAACATCAGGGCATTCAGCAATGAAGTGTCCAGGCTTCTTACAGTTGAAGCATCCCTTCTGATCTTCTTTCCTTGAGCTTCTGGAGTTACCCCTTCTGGCAAGAAACTTTCTGTTCTTCTTGCCCAGATACTGAAGTCTGTTTGAGAGCATGGCCATTTCAGCAGCATCTGGTTCAGAATCTGAACTTGACTGTTCTTCCTCTTCAGATTCAACCACTTTGAGAGCTTTTGATGACTTGCCTTTGGATGGAAGAGCTATTGATTTACTCTTCTTAGTGGACTCATGTTCATTAAGACTTAACTCATGAACTTTGAGAGAACTAACAAGATCTTCGACACTTAAAGTGTTTAAATCTTTAGCTTCCTCAATGGCAGTCACCTTTGGTCTCCACCTGGCAGGTAAGCTTCTGAGTATCTTGCTTACATGATCAGAAGCAACATAGCTCTTCTTCAGAATCTGTAGCCCAGAGACTAAGGTTTGAAACCTTGAGTACATCTCCTCAATAGTTTCATCATCCTTCATCTTGAATAACTCATACTGATGTACAAGCAGGAGAGCCTTTGCTTCTGTGACCTTTTTGCTCCCTTCGTAGTTTGAACAGAGAGAAGCAAACATAGCTTTGGCAGTGGACTTGTCACTCATCTTCATGTATTCTGCTTTGGGTATGGCAGTGACAAGAGCTCCTCTGATAATATGATGCTTCTTGTAGAGTTTCCTCAGTTCTGGAGTATGTTTCTTTCTATCCACAGCAGCTCCTTCTTCATCAAGGACTAAATCACCAACACCATCTTCCAGAATATCCCATAATTCTTCATCTAGGCTCATGATGTAACTGTAAAAGTTGGTCTTCCACCAAGAGAATTCTTCAGCATCTCCATTGAATTTTGGAATCTTCCCAACACTAGATTTCTTACTATCACTATAATCATGTGAGACATTTTTATAGCTAGTATCACCAGAACCAGTAGGAGGAGGAGTAGACATGTTTTTCTCAGATCTTTGACTGTTGCACGGTTAAGTGTTTCACAACAGACCAAGGCTCTAGATACCAATTGAAGGTGAGAAAAACACAAGAAGGGGGGGATGAATTGTGTTTTGAAAAATTCTTCGATTCTCCTAAAAACTGAACACACTGATCAGAAGCTAAGTGAGACAGCTTCTGAAGTGATAATCAGAATCTAAATGCAGCGGAATAAAACAGAGAGAGAGAAGAAGAACGACACAAAGCAATTATACTGGTTCCTTCCACAATCCGGAAGTAGTCCAGTCCCCCTTGCACTTCCAAGGAGATTTCACTAAGAGTAATATCTGATTACAATTGCTCAAGCACACAAGCAAGAGACTTCCTTTGCTCAAGCACACAAGCTAGAGACTTCCTTTGCTCAAGAACACAATCAAGAGACTTCCTGCTCAAGCACAACTGCAAGAGACTTCCTAACTAAACAAAATTACACAGAAAATTGTTTAGGTTGAACACTTGATATACAATCAGAGGTGCTCACAATACAAATCAGATACAGACTCAATGGACTTAAGAATTTCTAAGAAATGACTTTGAGACACAGAAATTCTAAGTGAATGCAGAACAATTTCAGCAGAGATTTGGCACTTGTAAAAATATTGAGAGTCTATTGTTCAGCATTACCAAATCTCTAGGTCTTTACTCCTTTATATAGAGGTGTGAAAGAGACGTTGTGAAATTGCCAGCACCCCAAAGAGTCATTGTTGAAGCTTGATCTTTCACCTTTGATCTTTTGCCTGATTTGGTTGTTGTCCTATGAAGAACTAATTTGAAATCCATTCCTTATCCAAAGGAACATCTATGCAGGCGAAGCCGTATTCTGGAGCTGTTTTCTTGTCTTGTAGCGTGGACACAAAACAGAGTAGTGGAGAACGTGGTTGTACAATTCATACAAATGTCAACGCTTTCGTCCAAATTGCAAGCACATGCCTTCAAACACCTTTGAAATGACCGTTGCAAAATTCCACTAATCCTTTGTTGCGTTTTCGAATCCAATAGACAGCTTTTGCAGTGATAATTCTTCAATTCTTGAATCTTTGCAAATCCAGTTGATATTCAGCTTCTCGTGAAATAGCTTCTGATGAGGCAGCTTCTGCAGCTTCTGATGATGCAGCTTCTGATGATGCAGCTTCTGATGATATGACTTCTGGACCTCTTGTCTTCAGGAGCACTATTCTTCAGGAGCACTATTCTTACTTCAGAAGCGACTAAACTTCAGGAGCGCTTTTTCTCTTCAGTAGCAAGTTGCCTTCAGGAGCGTCCAAGCTTCAAATTTTGTTGTTTCCTTTGCTCTTTATTTGCTCATTCAGAACCAATGATGATGTAACTTTTTAATTATGGTCTTGTACACTTGAACAAATATTAGCTAGTCCAATTTTCAATTTTTAATACCTTGTTATCATCAAAACTCTTTAAGGTTGATTGTTAAACACATTTTGTTCCAACAGAGTAACAGGGTGGCAGCACCCTGTTTGCCCGCTTTAGGCCCTTTTACCATCGTTCGATCCAGTTTTCTTCAAGCATTCTTTTACAGTAATAAACCCCTCAATACATGACTCCAAGGCATGGTTTTTAAACATGTTTTCTTGATCATTTAACAAGTATTGTAGTGTATAATTAAGCATGGCGTAAGAGAATTATGGCATGAGTTTAATGAGTAGCAAGCAATATCTAATGCGGGAAATAAACTAGAGCCTCGACATAGTAGTCGAGAACTAGAATGATAGCAAGAATCACTAGGGTGATTAGGAGCAAAGTATGTTATCTTCGCACATGATTAAATAGATATAGAAAGCATAAAGTTGTGGATAGGATAGATATCTCTCCACCATGTTTATGAATGAACAAGTATGAGCACTTACCGCTAATCGGATCGATCAAGGTTCCGAGGTAAGCTTTAAGCATGATTGGGTATAACCTAAATAAATGACAAGTATAAGTAGGTGGCATGTCTCTTTCTATCCACATCAAGGGGATACAAGGGGTTCTCGTTATGAGAACGATTCAAGCCGTAAGGGGCCCGCATGTCACCGAAAACATAAGACTAAGTTTATAACCGCATGTCGGTGCTCGTGTCTCTTGTTATCCACGTCAGGGGGATATGGGAGGTTCTCGACTCAAGGGGAATGGTTCAAGCCGTAAGGGACCCGCACGACACCGAGGGAGTCCGATGTACGTACATCGGTCATGATGGGATTGTTCTCGGGGTTACTCCACCCGGGGCTCTCCGTAAAATGAACCAAGATAAGAATGTTTGTTCAACGCTAACATAATGAGTAATGAACTTAGATGCGAATATGTATGATATAACTATGATGATGATCACGAATGAACTCATGCATGATTATGTTATGTACAAGTACAAGTTAAGTAAAGAATGTGATGCCGATGACGTTCTTAGGTTTCCCTAATTGTCCGACTTAGGATTGTGTCATGAACATTTTACATGAAGACCTCGATGCGTTTACCGTATCTTGGCATAGTGGTCTTAGGTTCCCTTGACCGCCATGACACATATGATGATAGTAAGCCTATAACAAGTAAGATGAATTAAGACGGTCCTAGTATGCACAACCGTCTAAGCATGCAAGTCCCCACACATGTATAATCAACCGCCAGGTTGTAAAGTAGACACGAGGTGACCGTAGGTTTCCCTTGAGGTTACCTATAGCCTAGGATTAAGTGGAATTCACTGAGACATTATGTCTCATCCCAATCCTATTTTGTTTCAGATAAACATGTTGGACATTAAGCTAGTTGCCGAATGGATGATTCAGCAAGTATGCGTTCGTACCGGCGAAAGATGAGATGGACGTTCAAGGATGTACCTTTTTATGCTTGGACAAGTTGAGTTGTATCATTATCTACACACGAATTTAGTTGTATAATGTATTCATTCGATGTATTATTGTTGTAAATTTTTAACGTATCCAGTACTAAATTAATGCACTTGCTAGACTTTCTAGATACGTCTAGTATGGGTGTTACAAAAAGAATGAGATGAAGGGAAGAAAACTTCTTCAACACAAATCAAAAAGGGAGAGAGAAGAAAATGGTTAATTTCATGGACCAAAAAAAAGGAGATGAAGGGAAGAATGACTCGTCAACACAAGTCATAGAGGGAGAGAGAAGAAAAGTATTTGAAGTTTCAGAATACCTTTCAGTGTGTAGAATGCAATATATGTGAGCTCTCTATTTATAGAAGAAATTCACCACTAATATATGAGAAACTTTGGGAACAAGTAATTCACATATTAGATCTAGTACAAAAATATCTCAAATTCAGTACAATATATATATATATATATATATATATATATATATATATATATCATATGGAGTACAAAAAATATATTTTGAGTACAAAAATATATTATTGAGTGCCAAAATATATGTCTAATCACATACGAAAATATATTAGATTGCATACCAAAATATACCAGGACGTGTTCCAAATTATTGTAACAAAATTTGGCGACTATGAAAAACTTTCTAATAATGACTTAATTAATTATTTCATTTAAAATTTCCAAATAATAAAATATATATCAACATTCTTCAAAAAAAAATATATATCAACATATATTTTCCGAATAATTTAAGGGTTAAATAAGTTTTTAGTCCCTACAAAATCATGAGTTTTTAAGGTTAGTCCCTATGAAATTTCAATGGTAATTTTAGTCCTCCAAAATTTTTAAGTTTGTAAAAATAGTCTCTATTTTGAAAACATTTTACAAAAATTGGATAATTTTAGTCCTCCAAAATAGTCCCTAAAAATTCAAATAGGGACTAAAAGTTAATAAAAAAATTTAGGGAGGGACTAAAAACATATTTAACCACTACAAAAAAACTGGTAAATTGCGGCGGTTTTATTACGGCGGTCGCTGATGACCGCCACTTTAAACTGTACATTGTGGCAGTTTTTGAAGCCGCCGCTATATGCTGTATATTACGGCGGTTTCAACCGCCCTTATAGACAATTTGCTCATTGTGGCAGCTTCTCCCGCCGGTATTCTCCAAAAAATTTCACGCTCCAACATTTTAGTTTCCCTCTTTCCCCTTTTTGGTGAAATTATCCCTCTCTTTTCTTCCCGCACTTTTTCTTGAATTAATTCATTATCACTATCTTTTTTCCTATATTTTTCACAAACCCTACAAATTTTCAATTTCCTCCCTCTCTCTCTCTCTCTCTCTCTCTCTCTCTCTCCCAGACACACACAAACCATCGATCTGAACAAACCTCAACCTCTTCCCTCACACGCCCACAAACTGTCTCGGTAGATTTCTTTCCATGACCTTTTTCCCTGTTCGCCCATCCTAGAACCTCTGCCCGCCGTTGCATGTCAGCCATCCTCCGTCGCCGATCCAACCAGGTTTGTTCAATTTCTGGGCTCGTATATATAATTCTTTTAAAGATCTATTCCTTGTATTTGAAACTTGTTCTTATCAATTGGTTTTCAATTTATGAATCAGGTTGGGGCTTTTATTGATTCTGCACTCAATATGGTTACTCAATGATCTTCACGGCCATTCTCACCCAATACAGTTAATTCATATTCTTTCCCTCTCCCTTTTTGTGTGTGTTTTCAAGAATTTCTAAATTCAAGTTATTTGTATGTTCTCATCCACTTCTCTTTGATTTTCATTACCTCAATTTTTAGGGTTACATATTCTCTCGATTATTATTCATTGAGTCAAGTTTGAGTTATATTTGGTTTTTTAAATTCAATTGTTAGGATTTTGCCTTATCTTTTAATGGTTACTGACTATGTCAAAGTTAATCATTCATGAATATCATTATTATCTGTATTAGATTGGATCTGTGTCTCAAAACTATTCTTGCTTGAAAGGTTGCAGAGTTAATTTTTTTTTGTTATTGTTAGATTAATTGCCAGGATATGGATTCTCTCATGTGAATGTTAATTCTAACCGTGATGTGTTGCTTTTCTGGAAACTAGGCCAATTTCAATGCCTCAATAGAACTTTACAAGTTTATTTATCATCACTTATTTATTGGCATATATTTGTAGGCATTGATTTTGGGACAAGATGCTTATTTCATCTTATGGACCTTACAGATTTTGCCTCTTTAATTGGTGTAGTTGTCGATGCTAGTGTGATTTTCTGTGTTGGTAGCTTCACAAATTTAGCCTAGTTCTTGCTTTTCAACTCTTCATATTCTACGAGGAGAGAAGGATTTGTTCAACACTTCAGGTATACAAATGTAGTGTGTTAATGAAGTCACTTCTCTTGTTTGAGGCACTATGCAAAGAACTTTAGTGAAATAAGACTATTTGTCAAAAAGGCTTCTCTTGTATGTTAATGAAGTCACTTCTCTCGTCTAGGCTGATTTCTATGCTTATAGTTTTCTGATTGATTCTTTAACTAGTAGGGGCACTACTCCTTTATGAGGAATAAGACTTTTTGCAAAAGGGAGGAGCAAGTATGAAAAGACTTTTTGCAAAAGGGAGGAGCAAGTATTTTTTTTGGTTACACAGGGAGGAGGAAGTATGAAGAGGTACTTGGAGGTTCAATTATATTGTATGGTATACAATGTAAATTCAGTTTCGTATTCTCATAAAGCTCTTAACTAGCTCAATGTTGTGTAATAGAATGGTTAGATTATTGGAAATATCTTACCATTTTTATGTTATCAACATTTGTATGTTTCTTATCAATTTTTTATTAATGTATACGCATGTATTTATATTATTATTTTTTTTGTAAAAAAAATGGCTATTGTGGCAGTTAAAACTGCCATAATTCCCAGTTTTATTTTTTAATAGAAAAGAGAGAATTCTGGTGGTTCAAACCGCCGCTAATCTCAAACAAATTAGCCGCCAGTTTAACCATTGTTTATTTCGGCGGTTGTTATGGCGGTCAACTGCAAACCGCCACTTTACACCTAGTGGCACTAAAAATAACGGCAGTTTTAAAACTGCCAGTGAAGTTTATAGTGGCGGCTAAAACCGCCACAATATGCAAAAATTAGCCGCCAGAATTTACCAGTTTTTTTGTAGTGAACCCATAATTTAATCTCGACAAATTTCCACTGAATTTATTATTAATTCTGAAAGGAACAAATTGGAACAATAAAAATAGAATTTGAGGTCTTTTAGAAAAAGTTTCTCCAATTTGTTTTGTTCTTTGAGCATATTTGAAAATGAGTGAAGACATATTCTGGTCCCGGGGAAAGTCATCGACAAAAAATAAGACCAATTTTTGTTCTATTTTTTTTTCTATTTTTTTCTTCAAAATGTGGGTGAAATTTATCCCTTAAAATATACACAAAATTTAGCGTAGTAAAAAGAGAGGTCAGACAGGCATGATAGTTCCCTTATTTCCGCTAGTTATTTATGAAAAATGTGCTCCCATTTTACTCGGTAACTCGAGATTTTTTTTTCGTATTCCAGAAATTTAGGTTCATCAAACATTATTGCTTATGTGACTCATGAAATTTTACAAAATAAATCATGGGAATGCTTCGGTCATGATAAATAAATTCATATGATATATTAATAAATTAATAACAAGAATTCATCAGCTTATTAATACAAAATAAATAACAATCTATTATGAAACCAACTTGTGTTAAAGGTACTCAATTTTACACGAAGTTAAAATATTACTGAATCTAGTATTGCTTTTAAGATTTTCTTCTTACATTCAGTAATTTTTCATAAAAGTTTTTGTAAAAACAGTTTATCGAGTCACAAGTTAGTTCTATCAGTTGCCACAATCATGCTTTTAGGTGGAATTTATCTCCAAGAAATTATATACAATTGTAGAACTTGATATATATACAAAAGCGAAAAGGAGATACCAACATTTAGTTATATATATATATATATATATATATATAGTTCTTTAAAATCCTTCTCCATCTTCTTATTCTTCTTCTTCTTCTTCTTAAAGTTTCTTTTCAACCAAGAAAGTCTTCATGAACAATCAAAACGATTAATTTGTTAATTAAAACACCTACAATGAAAAACAACAGGAAAAGAACAGAGTGAGAGAACCATTCCAAGCCCAACCCCAAAACTGAAGAGGCTTTGAATTAGTTATTTCCAAAAAAAAATTTCGTAACAAATCAAAAGCTTCGTCAGCCTTGGAGTTGAACGAGGAATAGTTCTCTCTCACTCTAACTTTTTCCTTTTGCTTTTCATCATAGGAGTTTAAATTCACAAATTAAATGTTTTTATTTTTCTTGGACATACTTGCTTAAGAAGAAGAAGAAGGCAAGGATCGATTCTGAGAACTATATATAATTAGTTATATGCTTGTATCTCCCTTTCTAACATCTAACTTATGCAAGAATTGAGGTGGAATATATTTTTATGATCATTATGATTATATCGAAAAAGGGACTATGGTCTTAAAATATTATTTATTCCAAAGGGACATAAATTATCAAAGGTACCAGGCTCATAAGACCATTCTTAATTCCCAAGTGACATTATATCTATAAGGGTATATGGTCTAAAGAACACTCTTAATTTCGAGGGAAAAGAATGAGATGAAGGGAAGAAAACTTCTTCAACACAAATCAAAAAGGGAGAGAGAAGAAAATGGTTAATTTCAAGGACAAAAAAAAAAAAAAGGAGATGAAGGGAAGAATGACTCGTCAACACAAGTCATAGAGGGAGAGAGAAGAAAAGTATTTGAAGTTTCAGAATACCTTTCAGTGTGTAGAATGCAATATATGTGAGCTCGCTATTTATAGAAGAAATTCACAACTAATATATGAGAAACTTTGGGAACAAGTTAGATCTAGTACAAAAATATCTCAAATTCAGTACAATATATATATATATATATATATATATATATATATATATATATATATATCATATTGAGTACAAAAAATATATTTTGAGTACAAAAATATATTATTGAGTGCCAAAATATATGTCTAATCACATACGAAAATATATTAGATTGCATACGAAAATATATCAGGATGTGTTCCAAAATATTGTAACAAAATTTGGCGACTATGAAAAACTTTCTAATAATGACTAAATTAATTATTTCATTTAAAATTTCCAAATAATAAAATATATATCAACATCCTTCAAAAAAAAATATATCAACATATATTTTTCGAATAATTTAAGGGTTAAATAAGTTTTTAGTCCCTACAAAATCATGAGTTTTTAAGGTTAGTCCCTATGAAATTTCAATGGTAATTTTAGTCCTCCAAAATTTTTAAGTTTGTAAAAATAGTCTCTATTTTGAAAACATTTTACAAAAATTGGATAATTTTACTCCTCCAAAATAGTCCCTATAAAATTCAAATAGGGACTAAAAGTTAATAAAAAAATTTAGGGAGGGACTAAAAATATATTTAACCCATAATTTAATCTCGACAAATTTCCACTGAATTTAATATTAATTCTGAAAGGAACAAATTGGAACAATAAAAATAGAATTTGAGGTCTTTTAGAAAAAGTTTGGCTTAATTAATGATTTGGTCCCTTAAGTTATTTGTTGGTTACATTTTGGTCCCATAAGTTATTAACGTTACATTTTGGTCCCATAAGTTATTAACGTTACAATTTGGTCCCTTAAGTTATTTGTTGGTTTCGTTTTGGTCCCATAAGTTATTAGAGTTAAGGGAGTAGTTTGGGACCAAAACGAAACCAACAAATAACTTAAGGGACCAAATTGTAACGTTAATAACTTATGGGACCAAAATGTAACGTTAATAACTTATGGGACCAAAATGTAACCAACAAATAACTTAAGGGACCAAATCATTAATTAAGCCAAAAAGTTTCTCAAATTTATTTTGTTCTTTGAGCATATTTGAAAATGAGTGAAGACATATTCTGGTCCCGGGGAAAGTCATCGACAAAAAATAAGACCAATTTTTGTTCTATTTTTTTTTTCTATTTTTTTCTTCAAAATGTGGGTGAAATTTATCCCTTAAAATATGCACAAACTTTAGCGTAGTAAAAAGAGAGGTCAGACAGGCATGATAGTTCCCTTATTTCCACTAGTTATTTATAAAAAATGTGCTCCCATTTTACTCGGTAACTCGAGATTTTTTTTTCATATTCCAGAAATTTAGGTTCATCAAACATTATTGCTTATGTGACTCATGAAATTTTAAAAAATAAATCATGGGAATGCTTCGGTCATGATAAATAAATTCATATGATATATTAATAAATTAATAACAAGAATTCATCTTTGTCAAATAAAAAAAAAATAACAAGAATTCATCAGCTTATTAATACAAAATAAATAACAATCTATTATGAAACCAACTTGTGTTAAAGGTACTCAATTTTACACGAAATTAAAATATTACTGAATCTAGTATTGCTTTTAAGATTTTCTTCTTACATTCAATAATTTTTCATAAATTTTTTTGTAAAAATAGTTTATCGAGTCACAAGTTAGTTCTATCAGTTGCCACAATCATGCTTTTAGGTGGAATTTATCTCCAAGAAATTATATACAATTGTAGAACTTGATATATATACAAAAGCGAAAAGTAGATACCAACATTTAGTTATATATATATATATATATATATATATATATATATATAGTTCTTTAAAATCCTTCTCCATCTTCTTATTCTTCTTCTTCTTCTTAAAGTTTCTTTTTAACCAAGAAAGTCTACATGAACAATCAAAACAATTAATTAGTTAATTAAAACACCTACAATGAAAAACAACAGAAAAAGAACAGAGTGAGAGAATCATTCCAGGCCCAACCCCAAAACTGACGAGGCTTTGAATTAGTTTTTTCCAAAAAAAAAAATCGTAACAAATCAAAAGCTTCGTCAGCCTTGGAGTTGAACGAGGAATAGTTCTCTCTCACTCTATTTTTTCCTTTTGTTTTTCATCATAGGAGTTTAAATTCACAAATTAAATGTTTTTATTTTTCTTGGACACATACTTGCTTAAGAAGAAGAAGAAGGCAAGGATCGATTCTGAGAACTATATATAATTAGTTATATGCTTGTATCTCCCTTTCTAACATCTAACCTATGCAAGAATTGAGGTGGAATATATTTTTACGATCATTATGATTATATCGAAAAAGGGACTATGGTCTTAAAATATTATTTATTCCGAAGGGACATAAATTATCAAAGGTACTAGGCTCTTAAGACCATTCTTAATTCCCAAGTGACATTATATCTATAAGGGTATATGGTCTAAAGAACACTCTTAATTTCGAGGGAAAAGAATGAGATGAAGGGAAGAAAACTTCTTCAACACAAATCAAAAAGGGAGAGAGAAGAAAATGGTTAATTTCAAGGACAAAAAAAAAAAAAAGAGATGAAGGGAAGAATGACTCGTCAACACAAGTCATAGAGGGAGATAGAAGAAAAGTATTTGAAGTTTCAGAATACCTTTCAGTGTGTAGAATGCAATATATGTGAGCTCGCTATTTATAGAAGAAATTCACAACTAATATATGAGAAACTTTGGGAACAAGTTAGATCTAGTACAAAAATATCTCAAATTCAGTACAATATATATATATATATATATATATATATATATATCATATTGAGCACAAAAAATATATTTTGAGTACAAAAATATATTATTGAGTGCCAAAATATATGTCTAATCACATACGAAAATATATTATATTGCATACGAAAATATATCAGGATGTGTTCCAAAATATTGTAACAAAATTTGGCGACTATGAAAAACTTTCTAATAATGACTAAATTAATTATTTCATTTAAAATTTCCAAATAATAAAATATATATCAACATCATTCAAAAAAAAAATATATATCAACATATATTTTTCGAATAATTTAAGGGTTAAATAAGTTTTTAGTCCCTACAAAATCATGAGTTTTTAAGGTTAGTCCCTATGAAATTTCAATGGTAATTTTAGTCCTCCAAAATTTTTAAGTTTGTAAAAATAGTCTCTATTTTGAAAACATTTTACAAAAATTGGATAATTTTAGTCCTCCAAAATAGTCCCTATAAAATTCAAATAGGGACTAAAAGTTAATAAAAAAATTTAGGGAGGGACTAAAAACATATTTAACCCATAATTTAATCTCGACAAATTTCCACTGAATTTATTATTAATTCTGAAAGGAACAAATTGGAACAATAAAAATAGAATTTGAGGTCTTTTAGAAAAAGTTTCTCAAATTTATTTTGTTCTTTGAGCATATTTGAAAATGAGTGAAGACATATTCTGGTCCCGGGGAAAGTCATCGACAAAAAATAAGACCAATTTTTGTTCTATTTTTTTTTTCTATTTTTTTCTTCAAAATGTGGGTGAAATTTATCCCTTAAAATATGCACAAACTTTAGCGTAGTAAAAAGAGAGGTCAGACAGGCATGATAGTTCCCTTATTTCCGCTAGTTATTTATAAAAAATGTGCTCCCATTTTACTCGGTAACTCGAGATTTTTTTTTCATATTCCAGAAATTTAGGTTCATCAAACATTATTGCTTATGTGACTCATGAAATTTTAAAAAATAAATCATGGGAATGCTTCGGTCATGATAAATAAATTCATATGATATATTAATAAATTAATAACAAGAATTCATCTTTGTCAAATAAAAAAAAAATAACAAAAATTCATCAGCTTATTAATACAAAATAAATAACAATCTATTATGAAACCAACTTGTGTTAAAGGTACTCAATTTTACACGAAATTAAAATATTACTGAATCTAGTATTGCTTTTAAGATTTTCTTCTTACATTCAATAATTTTTCATAAATTTTTTTGTAAAAATAGTTTATCGAGTCACAAGTTAGTTCTATCAGTTGCCACAATCATGCTTTTAGGTGGAATTTATCTCCAAGAAATTATATACAATTGTAGAACTTGATATATATACAAAAGCGAAAAGTAGATACCAACATTTAGTTATATATATATATATATATATATATATATATATATATATATATAGTTCTTTAAAATCCTTCTCCATCTTCTTATTCTTCTTCTTCTTCTTAAAGTTTCTTTTTAACCAAGAAAGTCTACATGAACAATCAAAACAATTAATTAGTTAATTAAAACACCTACAATGAAAAACAACAGAAAAAGAACAGAGTGAGAGAATCATTCCAGGCCCAACCCCAAAACTGACGAGGCTTTGAATTAGTTTTTTCCAAAAAAAAAATTCGTAACAAATCAAAAGCTTCGTCAGCCTTGGAGTTGAACGAGGAATAGTTCTCTCTCACTCTATTTTTTCCTTTTGTTTTTCATCATAGGAGTTTAAATTCACAAATTAAATGTTTTTATTTTTCTTGGACACATACTTGCTTAAGAAGAAGAAGAAGGCAAGGATCGATTCTGAGAACTATATATAATTAGTTATATGCTTGTATCTCCCTTTCTAACATCTAACCTATGCAAGAATTGAGGTGGAATATATTTTTACGATCATTATGATTATATCGAAAAAGGGACTATGGTCTTAAAATATTATTTATTCCGAAGGGACATAAATTATCAAAGGTACTAGGCTCTTAAGACCATTCTTAATTCCCAAGTGACATTATATCTATAAGGGTATATGGTCTAAAGAACACTCTTAATTTCGAGGGAAAAGAATGAGATGAAGGGAAGAAAACTTCTTCAACACAAATCAAAAAGGGAGAGAGAAGAAAATGGTTAATTTCAAGGACAAAAAAAAAAAAAAAAGAGATGAAGGGAAGAATGACTCGTCAACACAAGTCATAGAGGGAGATAGAAGAAAAGTATTTGAAGTTTCAGAATACCTTTCAGTGTGTAGAATGCAATATATGTGAGCTCGCTATTTATAGAAGAAATTCACAACTAATATATGAGAAACTTTGGGAACAAGTTAGATCTAGTACAAAAATATCTCAAATTCAGTACAATATATATATATATATATATATATATATATATATATATATCATATTGAGCACAAAAAATATATTTTGAGTACAAAAATATATTATTGAGTGCCAAAATATATGTCTAATCACATACGAAAATATATTATATTGCATACGAAAATATATCAGGATGTGTTCCAAAATATTGTAACAAAATTTGGCGACTATGAAAAACTTTCTAATAATGACTAAATTAATTATTTCATTTAAAATTTCCAAATAATAAAATATATATCAACATCATTCAAAAAAAAAAATATATATCAACATATATTTTTCGAATAATTTAAGGGTTAAATAAGTTTTTAGTCCCTACAAAATCATGAGTTTTTAAGGTTAGTCCCTATGAAATTTCAATGGTAATTTTAGTCCTCCAAAATTTTTAAGTTTGTAAAAATAGTCTCTATTTTGAAAACATTTTACAAAAATTGGATAATTTTAGTCCTCCAAAATAGTCCCTATAAAATTCAAATAGGGACTAAAAGTTAATAAAAAAATTTAGGGAGGGACTAAAAACATATTTAACCCATAATTTAATCTCGACAAATTTCCACTGAATTTATTATTAATTCTGAAAGGAACAAATTGGAACAATAAAAATAGAATTTGAGGTCTTTTAGAAAAAGTTTCTCAAATTTATTTTGTTCTTTGAGCATATTTGAAAATGAGTGAAGACATATTCTGGTCCCGGGGAAAGTCATCGACAAAAAATAAGACCAATTTTTGTTCTATTTTTTTTTTCTATTTTTTTCTTCAAAATGTGGGTGAAATTTATCCCTTAAAATATGCACAAACTTTAGCGTAGTAAAAAGAGAGGTCAGACAGGCATGATAGTTCCCTTATTTCCGCTAGTTATTTATAAAAAATGTGCTCCCATTTTACTCGGTAACTCGAGATTTTTTTTTCATATTCCAGAAATTTAGGTTCATCAAACATTATTGCTTATGTGACTCATGAAATTTTAAAAAATAAATCATGGGAATGCTTCGGTCATGATAAATAAATTCATATGATATATTAATAAATTAATAACAAGAATTCATCTTTGTCAAATAAAAAAAAAATAACAAGAATTCATCAGCTTATTAATACAAAATAAATAACAATCTATTATGAAACCAACTTGTGTTAAAGGTACTCAATTTTACACGAAATTAAATTATTACTGAATCTAGTATTGCTTTTAAGATTTTCTTCTTACATTCAATAATTTTTCATAATTTTTTTTGTAAAAATAGTTTATCGAGTCACAAGTTAGTTCTATCAGTTGCCACAATCATGCTTTTAGGTGGAATTTATCTCCAAGAAATTATATACAATTGTAGAACTTGATATATATACAAACGCGAAAAGTAGATACCAACATTTAGTTATATATATATATATATATATATATAGTTCTTTAAAATCCTTCTCCATCTTCTTATTCTTCTTCTTCTTCTTAAAGTTTCTTTTTAACCAAGAAAGTCTACATGAACAATCAAAACAATTAATTAGTTAATTAAAACACCTACAATGAAAAACAACAGAAAAAGAACAGAGTGAGAGAATCATTCCAGGCCCAACCCCAAAACTGACGAGGCTTTGAATTAGTTTTTTCCAAAAAAAAAAATTCGTAACAAATCAAAAGCTTCGTCAGCCTTGGAGTTGAACGAGGAATAGTTCTCTCTCACTCTATTTTTTCCTTTTGTTTTTCATCATAGGAGTTTAAATTCACAAATTAAATGTTTTTATTTTTCTTGGACACATACTTGCTTAAGAAGAAGAAGAAGGCAAGGATCGATTCTGAGAACTATATATAATTAGTTATATGCTTGTATCTCCCTTTCTAACATCTAACCTATGCAAGAATTGAGGTGGAATATATTTTTACGATCATTATGATTATATCGAAAAAGGGACTATGGTCTTAAAATATTATTTATTCCGAAGGGACATAAATTATCAAAGGTACTAGGCTCTTAAGACCATTCTTAATTCCCAAGTGACATTATATCTATAAGGGTATATGGTCTAAAGAACACTCTTAATTTCGAGGGAAAAGAATGAGATGAAGGGAAGAAAACTTCTTCAACACAAATCAAAAAGGGAGAGAGAAGAAAATGGTTAATTTCAAGGACAAAAAAAAAAAAAAAGAGATGAAGGGAAGAATGACTCGTCAACACAAGTCATAGAGGGAGATAGAAGAAAAGTATTTGAAGTTTCAGAATACCTTTCAGTGTGTAGAATGCAATATATGTGAGCTCGCTATTTATAGAAGAAATTCACAACTAATATATGAGAAACTTTGGGAACAAGTTAGATCTAGTACAAAAATATCTCAAATTCAGTACAATATATATATATATATATATATATATATATATATATATCATATTGAGCACAAAAAATATATTTTGAGTACAAAAATATATTATTGAGTGCCAAAATATATGTCTAATCACATACGAAAATATATTATATTGCATACGAAAATATATCAGGATGTGTTCCAAAATATTGTAACAAAATTTGGCGACTATGAAAAACTTTCTAATAATGACTAAATTAATTATTTCATTTAAAATTTCCAAATAATAAAATATATATCAACATCATTCAAAAAAAAAATATATATCAACATATATTTTTCGAATAATTTAAGGGTTAAATAAGTTTTTAGTCCCTACAAAATCATGAGTTTTTAAGGTTAGTCCCTATGAAATTTCAATGGTAATTTTAGTCCTCCAAAATTTTTAAGTTTGTAAAAATAGTCTCTATTTTGAAAACATTTTACAAAAATTGGATAATTTTAGTCCTCCAAAATAGTCCCTATAAAATTCAAATAGGGACTAAAAGTTAATAAAAAAATTTAGGGAGGGACTAAAAACATATTTAACCCATAATTTAATCTCGACAAATTTCCACTGAATTTATTATTAATTCTGAAAGGAACAAATTGGAACAATAAAAATAGAATTTGAGGTCTTTTAGAAAAAGTTTCTCAAATTTATTTTGTTCTTTGAGCATATTTGAAAATGAGTGAAGACATATTCTGGTCCCGGGGAAAGTCATCGACAAAAAATAAGACCAATTTTTGTTCTATTTTTTTTTTCTATTTTTTTCTTCAAAATGTGGGTGAAATTTATCCCTTAAAATATGCACAAACTTTAGCGTAGTAAAAAGAGAGGTCAGACAGGCATGATAGTTCCCTTATTTCCGCTAGTTATTTATAAAAAATGTGCTCCCATTTTACTCGGTAACTCGAGATTTTTTTTTCATATTCCAGAAATTTAGGTTCATCAAACATTATTGCTTATGTGACTCATGAAATTTTAAAAAATAAATCATGGGAATGCTTCGGTCATGATAAATAAATTCATATGATATATTAATAAATTAATAACAAGAATTCATCTTTGTCAAATAAAAAAAAAATAACAAGAATTCATCAGCTTATTAATACAAAATAAATAACAATCTATTATGAAACCAACTTGTGTTAAAGGTACTCAATTTTACACGAAATTAAATTATTACTGAATCTAGTATTGCTTTTAAGATTTTCTTCTTACATTCAATAATTTTTCATAATTTTTTTTGTAAAAATAGTTTATCGAGTCACAAGTTAGTTCTATCAGTTGCCACAATCATGCTTTTAGGTGGAATTTATCTCCAAGAAATTATATACAATTGTAGAACTTGATATATATACAAATGCGAAAAGTAGATACCAACATTTAGTTATATATATATATATATATATATATATATATAGTTCTTTAAAATCCTTCTCCATCTTCTTATTCTTCTTCTTCTTCTTAAAGTTTCTTTTTAACCAAGAAAGTCTACATGAACAATCAAAACAATTAATTAGTTAATTAAAACACCTACAATGAAAAACAACAGAAAAAGAACAGAGTGAGAGAATCATTCCAGGCCCAACCCCAAAACTGACGAGGCTTTGAATTAGTTTTTTCCAAAAAAAAAATTCGTAACAAATCAAAAGCTTCGTCAGCCTTGGAGTTGAACGAGGAATAGTTCTCTCTCACTCTATTTTTTCCTTTTGTTTTTCATCATAGGAGTTTAAATTCACAAATTAAATGTTTTTATTTTTCTTGGACACATACTTGCTTAAGAAGAAGAAGAAGGCAAGGATCGATTCTGAGAACTATATATAATTAGTTATATGCTTGTATCTCCCTTTCTAACATCTAACCTATGCAAGAATTGAGGTGGAATATATTTTTACGATCATTATGATTATATCGAAAAAGGGACTATGGTCTTAAAATATTATTTATTCCGAAGGGACATAAATTATCAAAGGTACTAGGCTCTTAAGACCATTCTTAATTCCCAAGTGACATTATATCTATAAGGGTATATGGTCTAAAGAACACTCTTAATTTCGAGGGAAAAGAATGAGATGAAGGGAAGAAAACTTCTTCAACACAAATCAAAAAGGGAGAGAGAAGAAAATGGTTAATTTCAAGGACAAAAAAAAAAAAAAAGAGATGAAGGGAAGAATGACTCGTCAACACAAGTCATAGAGGGAGATAGAAGAAAAGTATTTGAAGTTTCAGAATACCTTTCAGTGTGTAGAATGCAATATATGTGAGCTCGCTATTTATAGAAGAAATTCACAACTAATATATGAGAAACTTTGGGAACAAGTTAGATCTAGTACAAAAATATCTCAAATTCAGTACAATATATATATATATATATATATATATATATATATATATATATATATATATATATATCATATTGAGCACAAAAAATATATTTTGAGTACAAAAATATATTATTGAGTGCCAAAATATATGTCTAATCACATACGAAAATATATTATATTGCATACGAAAATATATCAGGATGTGTTCCAAAATATTGTAACAAAATTTGGCGACTATGAAAAACTTTCTAATAATGACTAAATTAATTATTTCATTTAAAATTTCCAAATAATAAAATATATATCAACATCCTTCAAAAAAAAATATATATCAACATATATTTTTCGAATAATTTAAGGGTTAAATAAGTTTTTAGTCCCTACAAAATCATGAGTTTTTAAGGTTAGTCGCTATGAAATTTCAATGGTAATTTTAGTCCTTCAAAATTTTTAAGTTTGTAAAAATAGTCTCTATTTTGAAAACATTTTACAAAAATTGGATAATTTTAGTCCTCCAAAATAGTCCCTATAAAATTCAAATAGGGACTAAAAGTTAATAAAAAAATTTAGGGAGGGACTAAAAACATATTTAACCCATAATTTAATCTCGACAAATTTCCACTGAATTTATTATTAATTCTGAAAGGAACAAATTGGAACAATAAAAATAGAATTTGAGGTCTTTTAGAAAAAGTTTCTCAAATTTATTTTGTTCTTTGAGCATATTTGAAAATGAGTGAAGACATATTCTGGTCCCGGGGAAAGTCATCGACAAAAAATAAGACCAATTTTTGTTCTATTTTTTTTTTCTATTTTTTTCTTCAAAATGTGGGTGAAATTTATCCCTTAAAATATGCACAAACTTTAGCGTAGTAAAAAGAGAGGTCAGACAGGCATGATAGTTCCCTTATTTCCGCTAGTTATTTATAAAAAATGTGCTCCCATTTTACTCGGTAACTCGAGATTTTTTTTTCATATTCCAGAAATTTAGGTTCATCAAACATTATTGCTTATGTGACTCATGAAATTTTAAAAAATAAATCATGGGAATGCTTCGGTCATGATAAATAAATTCATATGATATATTAATAAATTAATAACAAGAATTCATCTTTGTCAAATAAAAAAAAAATAACAAGAATTCATCAGCTTATTAATACAAAATAAATAACAATCTATTATGAAACCAACTTGTGTTAAAGGTACTCAATTTTACACGAAATTAAATTATTACTGAATCTAGTATTGCTTTTAAGATTTTCTTCTTACATTCAATAATTTTTCATAATTTTTTTTGTAAAAATAGTTTATCGAGTCACAAGTTAGTTCTATCAGTTGCCACAATCATGCTTTTAGGTGGAATTTATCTCCAAGAAATTATATACAATTGTAGAACTTGATATATATACAAACGCGAAAAGTAGATACCAACATTTAGTTATATATATATATATATATATATATATATATATATATATATATATAGTTCTTTAAAATCCTTCTCCATCTTCTTATTCTTCTTCTTCTTCTTAAAGTTTCTTTTTAACCAAGAAAGTCTACATGAACAATCAAAACAATTAATTAGTTAATTAAAACACCTACAATGAAAAACAACAGAAAAAGAACAGAGTGAGAGAATCATTCCAGGCCCAACCCCAAAACTGACGAGGCTTTGAATTAGTTTTTTCCAAAAAAAAAATTCGTAACAAATCAAAAGCTTCGTCAGCCTTGGAGTTGAACGAGGAATAGTTCTCTCTCACTCTATTTTTTCCTTTTGTTTTTCATCATAGGAGTTTAAATTCACAAATTAAATGTTTTTATTTTTCTTGGACACATACTTGCTTAAGAAGAAGAAGAAGGCAAGGATCGATTCTGAGAACTATATATAATTAGTTATATGCTTGTATCTCCCTTTCTAACATCTAACCTATGCAAGAATTGAGGTGGAATATATTTTTACGATCATTATGATTATATCGAAAAAGGGACTATGGTCTTAAAATATTATTTATTCCGAAGGGACATAAATTATCAAAGGTACTAGGCTCTTAAGACCATTCTTAATTCCCAAGTGACATTATATCTATAAGGGTATATGGTCTAAAGAACACTCTTAATTTCGAGGGAAAAGAATGAGATGAAGGGAAGAAAACTTCTTCAACACAAATCAAAAAGGGAGAGAGAAGAAAATGGTTAATTTCAAGGACAAAAAAAAAAAAAAAGAGATGAAGGGAAGAATGACTCGTCAACACAAGTCATAGAGGGAGATAGAAGAAAAGTATTTGAAGTTTCAGAATACCTTTCAGTGTGTAGAATGCAATATATGTGAGCTCGCTATTTATAGAAGAAATTCACAACTAATATATGAGAAACTTTGGGAACAAGTTAGATCTAGTACAAAAATATCTCAAATTCAGTACAATATATATATATATATATATATATATATATATATATATATATATATCATATTGAGCACAAAAAATATATTTTGAGTACAAAAATATATTATTGAGTGCCAAAATATATGTCTAATCACATACGAAAATATATTATATTGCATACGAAAATATATCAGGATGTGTTCCAAAATATTGTAACAAAATTTGGCGACTATGAAAAACTTTCTAATAATGACTAAATTAATTATTTCATTTAAAATTTCCAAATAATAAAATATATATCAACATCATTCAAAAAAAAAATATATATCAACATATATTTTTCGAATAATTTAAGGGTTAAATAAGTTTTTAGTCCCTACAAAATCATGAGTTTTTAAGGTTAGTCCCTATGAAATTTCAATGGTAATTTTAGTCCTCCAAAATTTTTAAGTTTGTAAAAATAGTCTCTATTTTGAAAACATTTTACAAAAATTGGATAATTTTAGTCCTCCAAAATAGTCCCTATAAAATTCAAATAGGGACTAAAAGTTAATAAAAAAATTTAGGGAGGGACTAAAAACATATTTAACCCATAATTTAATCTCGACAAATTTCCACTGAATTTATTATTAATTCTGAAAGGAACAAATTGGAACAATAAAAATAGAATTTGAGGTCTTTTAGAAAAAGTTTCTCAAATTTATTTTGTTCTTTGAGCATATTTGAAAATGAGTGAAGACATATTCTGGTCCCGGGGAAAGTCATCGACAAAAAATAAGACCAATTTTTGTTCTATTTTTTTTTCTATTTTTTTCTTCAAAATGTGGGTGAAATTTATCCCTTAAAATATGCACAAACTTTAGCGTAGTAAAAAGAGAGGTCAGACAGGCATGATAGTTCCCTTATTTCCGCTAGTTATTTATAAAAAATGTGCTCCCATTTTACTCGGTAACTCGAGATTTTTTTTTCATATTCCAGAAATTTAGGTTCATCAAACATTATTGCTTATGTGACTCATGAAATTTTAAAAAATAAATCATGGGAATGCTTCGGTCATGATAAATAAATTCATATGATATATTAATAAATTAATAACAAGAATTCATCTTTGTCAAAAAAAAAAAATAACAAGAATTCATCAGCTTATTAATACAAAATAAATAACAATCTATTATGAAACCAACTTGTGTTAAAGGTACTCAATTTTACACGAAATTAAAATATTACTGAATCTAGTATTGCTTTTAAGATTTTCTTCTTACATTCAATAATTTTTCATAAATTTTTTTTGTAGAAATAGTTTATCGAGTCACAAGTTAGTTCTATCAGTTGCCACAATCATGCTTTTAGGTGGAATTTATCTCCAAGAAATTATATACAATTGTAGAACTTGATATATATACAAAAGCGAAAAGTAGATACCAACATTTAGTTATATATATATATATATATATATATATATATATATATATATATATATATATATATATATAGTTCTTTAAAATCCTTCTCCATCTTCTTATTCTTCTTCTTCTTCTTAAAGTTTCTTTTTAACCAAGAAAGTCTACATGAACAATCAAAACAATTAATTAGTTAATTAAAACACCTACAATGAAAAACGACAGGAAAAGAACAGAGTGAGAGAATCATTCCAGGCCCAACCCGAAAACTGAAGAGGCTTTGAATTAGTTTTTTCCAAAAAAAAAAATCGTAACAAATCAAAAGCTTCGTCAGCCTTGGAGTAGAACGAGGAATAGTTCTCTCTCACTCTATTTTTTCCTTTTGTTTTTCATCATAGGAGTTTAAATTCACAAATTAAATGTTTTTATTTTTCTTTTTTTTTGCTAAGCAAGGAGTAATGGCAGACATCGGGAGAAAACACCGACATACCAACTAGGTTGGCATCTGGGAAACCTCCGTCCTATGCCGCCAAACTCTAAAATTTTATTAAAAAAAAGGAAAAATATATAAAAGAAGAGGGGGGACTAGGCCAAAACCCTCAGAAGAAAAACAAACCCAAAATGCTGAAAAAACTGCTACAGACTAAGAAAATCTGTAGTTAAACAAACCAACTCTATCACGAAGAAATACATATGCAATCAGCCGGAAGAGTTTCGAACCAAATAGAACTTTGAACCCCATGACCCATATTCGCCAATTTGTCCGCACAGCTGATACGGACATTCCAATATAACATAATCATTTGGAAGATGGAAGACCACCCTTTGCACGGGTTTGATAGGGCGTGCCAAGAACTTGCTTTTTACGATTTTGTTTCTGCGCCTTGGTAAGAACTTGAGTGAAGCCTTCATCAGCCATTCGTTGATCATATTCACGTATTCTGGCCCATAAATCAAGGTCATGCTGAATACGAGGATTGCTATGTGTCATTCCTTCTTCACGGACAATTACGGGCCTGTTGACATCCTCCAAATCTGCACCATCAGTGGCAACCAATTGAACAGTTGGTGAAACCTCCCTATCAACATTATGAACATCAGCGGCTGTACCTGCAGAGGCATGTTGGGAAACCTGTGTGTCAGCTGATGCAGTTAAGTCTACAAGATCAGCAATAGGCTCCTCCTGCACATGAACTTGCTCCAATTGCAAATGAGTACCAGTAGCAACCGGAACATCAACAACCGGAATAGAGATGTTCCCTTCCGGAGATATGGCAGCATCCTGTGATTCATTTGTCACCAGTGTCAATAAAGGAACCGCAGAATGCAAATCACGTTGAGGAACCTCGTTTGTAACGTTTTGTAAAGGAATACTAAATGAAGTCTCAACATTATTTTTAGTCACCAGAGGCTGCGCAGTAGGTGGGGTTTCAAAGGCCTTGGAGGAGCCTGTTCCGGAAGGATTGTCCTTCAACGGCATCCACTCAGGTTTTTTTATTGGAACTTGCTCTTTCCCCTTACCATCAGTAGGTTTTTGCTTGGAATCATCCTTTCTAGGGTACAACCAGCGACACTTAGAAACATCATGGCCAATGCTTGTACAGTGTTTGCAAAAATCAGGTAGTCCCTCATACTCTATTGCCAATGGGAATGCAAAACCTTCACGTTCCACCATGATCTCATAAAATATATCCTTCGAAAGATCCATGTCAACCAGAACTCGGGCATAATGACCGTAAAGTCTGTTACGAGTCACATTATCAATGAGTAACGGAGTCCCTACCGCCCCGGCAATCTCATATAAGGTCCTCTCCATCCAATATTCTTGTGGTAATTCCCATAATCGAACCCAAACCTGAGTGTGCATGTTAAAGTCTTTTTTCCATTCAAATAATCTGAGTAACCCAGGCTTCAAGCTAACAGTACCTGCTGCCCAAACGGCTCTCATATCCTCTTGTGAGTTAAAGAAAAATTCATAAAACCCCCGGCCAAGGGATGTAAGATGCCATGGCCCTTGCACTTTCCACAATTTCTGTAACTTGGCAGCGAGATCCTTGGAGGAGAAAGGCTTATCGCCCTTGTTCAGAACTAACCGCCCTCTAAGGTTGGTTTTGCAAAAATCCAATCCACAAGAATAAACGTCGTCAGTGATCTTAACAGATAGCATGTCACCACGAATGGAGGGCACCGGAAGGGGGTCCGAGAGAGCTGTTTTGCCCCGTAGGGTCTGGCCAGATGATGTCAATGGAGAGCCTGTCAGTGCTTGTGCAAACGAGACCGCAGAGGAAACCACCGGCGCCTGAGGTGTGACAACCCTCGTGGCAGAGGGAATTGGTGCTGGAACCATCCTCTCAGCCTGCCAGTCGAACATGGCAGCTGAGATCGCAACAAAGACAAGGAGCAAGCACGTAACAAAACTATGGAATTATGCTCAATTGGAAAGAATTGGACACAAACCCACCGAACAATCAATAGCAAGAAGCACACGTGAATGAATTGAACTCACCTGAATTATAATTAGCTTCAATCAATTGCTACAAACATGAAATGGAGAACGGTGCTGGGAAGAAACCCTACTATATATAATTAGTTATATGCTTGTATCTCCCTTTCTAACATCTAACCTATGCAAGAATTGAGGTGGAATATATTTTTACGATCATTATGATTATATCGAAAAAGGGACTATGGTCTTAAAATATTATTTATTCCGAAGGGACATAAATTATCAAAGGTACTAGGCTCTTAAGACCATTCTTAATTCCCAAGTGACATTATATCTATAAGGGTATATGGTCTAAAGAACACTCTTAATTTCGAGGGAAAAGAATGAGATGAAGGGAAGAAAACTTCTTCAACACAAATCAAAAAGGGAGAGAGAAGAAAATGGTTAATTTCAAGGACAAAAAAAAAAAAAAAGAGATGAAGGGAAGAATGACTCGTCAACACAAGTCATAGAGGGAGATAGAAGAAAAGTATTTGAAGTTTCAGAATACCTTTCAGTGTGTAGAATGCAATATATGTGAGCTCGCTATTTATAGAAGAAATTCACAACTAATATATGAGAAACTTTGGGAACAAGTTAGATCTAGTACAAAAATATCTCAAATTCAGTACAATATATATATATATATATATATATATATATATATATATATATATATATATATCATATTGAGCACAAAAAATATATTTTGAGTACAAAAATATATTATTGAGTGCCAAAATATATGTCTAATCACATACGAAAATATATTATATTGCATACGAAAATATATCAGGATGTGTTCCAAAATATTGTAACAAAATTTGGCGACTATGAAAAACTTTCTAATAATGACTAAATTAATTATTTCATTTAAAATTTCCAAATAATAAAATATATATCAACATCCTTCAAAAAAAAATATATATCAACATATATTTTTCGAATAATTTAAGGGTTAAATAAGTTTTTAGTCCCTACAAAATCATGAGTTTTTAAGGTTAGTCGCTATGAAATTTCAATGGTAATTTTAGTCCTTCAAAATTTTTAAGTTTGTAAAAATAGTCTCTATTTTGAAAACATTTTACAAAAATTGGATAATTTTAGTCCTCCAAAATAGTCCCTATAAAATTCAAATAGGGACTAAAAGTTAATAAAAAAATTTAGGGAGGGACTAAAAACATATTTAACCCATAATTTAATCTCGACAAATTTCCACTGAATTTATTATTAATTCTGAAAGGAACAAATTGGAACAATAAAAATAGAATTTGAGGTCTTTTAGAAAAAGTTTCTCAAATTTATTTTGTTCTTTGAGCATATTTGAAAATGAGTGAAGACATATTCTGGTCCCGGGGAAAGTCATCGACAAAAAATAAGACCAATTTTTGTTCTATTTTTTTTTCTATTTTTTTCTTCAAAATGTGGGTGAAATTTATCCCTTAAAATATGCACAAACTTTAGCGTAGTAAAAAGAGAGGTCAGACAGGCATGATAGTTCCCTTATTTCCGCTAGTTATTTATAAAAAATGTGCTCCCATTTTACTCGGTAACTCGAGATTTTTTTTTCATATTCCAGAAATTTAGGTTCATCAAACATTATTGCTTATGTGACTCATGAAATTTTAAAAAATAAATCATGGGAATGCTTCGGTCATGATAAATAAATTCATATGATATATTAATAAATTAATAACAAGAATTCATCTTTGTCAAAAAAAAAAAAAAATAACAAGAATTCATCAGCTTATTAATACAAAATAAATAACAATCTATTATGAAACCAACTTGTGTTAAAGGTACTCAATTTTACACGAAATTAAAATATTACTGAATCTAGTATTGCTTTTAAGATTTTCTTCTTACATTCAATAATTTTTCATAAATTTTTTTTGTAGAAATAGTTTATCGAGTCACAAGTTAGTTCTATCAGTTGCCACAATCATGCTTTTAGGTGGAATTTATCTCCAAGAAATTATATACAATTGTAGAACTTGATATATATACAAAAGCGAAAAGTAGATACCAACATTTAGTTATATATATATATATATATAAATAGTTCTTTAAAATCCTTCTCCATCTTCTTATTCTTCTTCTTCTTCTTAAAGTTTCTTTTTAACCAAGAAAGTCTACATGAACAATCAAAACAATTAATTAGTTAATTAAAACACCTACAATGAAAAACGACAGGAAAAGAACAGAGTGAGAGAATCATTCCAGGCCCAACCCGAAAACTGATGAGGCTTTGAATTAGTTTTTTCCAAAAAAAAAAATCGTAACAAATCAAAAGCTTCGTCAGCCTTGGAGTAGAACGAGGAATAGTTCTCTCTCACTCTATTTTTTCCTTTTGTTTTTCATCATAGGAGTTTAAATTCACAAATTAAATGTTTTTATTTTTCTTGGACACATACTTGCTTAAGAAGAAGAAGAAGGCAAGGATCGATTCTGAGAACTATATATAATTAGTTATATGCTTGTATCTCCCTTTCTAACATCTAACCTATGCAAGAATTGAGGTGGAATATATTTTTACGATCATTATGATTATATCGAAAAAGGGACTATGGTCTTAAAATATTATTTATTCCGAAGGGACATAAATTATCAAAGGTACTAGGCTCTTAAGACCATTCTTAATTCCCAAGTGACATTATATCTATAAGGGTATATGGTCTAAAGAACACTCTTAATTTCGAGGGAAAAGAATGAGATGAAGGGAAGAAAACTTCTTCAACACAAATCAAAAAGGGAGAGAGAAGAAAATGGTTAATTTCAAGGACAAAAAAAAAAAAAAGAGATGAAGGGAAGAATGACTCGTCAACACAAGTCATAGAGGGAGATAGAAGAAAAGTATTTGAAGTTTCAGAATACCTTTCAGTGTGTAGAATGCAATATATGTGAGCTCGCTATTTATAGAAGAAATTCACAACTAATATATGAGAAACTTTGGGAACAAGTTAGATCTAGTACAAAAATATCTCAAATTCAGTACAATATATATATATATATATATATATATATATATATATATATATCATATTGAGCACAAAAAATATATTTTGAGTACAAAAATATATTATTGAGTGCCAAAATATATGTCTAATCACATACGAAAATATATTAGATTGCATACGAAAATATATCAGGATGTGTTCCAAAATATTGTAACAAAATTTGGCGACTATGAAAAACTTTCTAATAATGACTAAATTAATTATTTCATTTAAAATTTCCAAATAATAAAATATATATCAACATCCTTCAAAAAAAAATATATATCAACATATATTTTTCGAATAATTTAAGGGTTAAATAAGTTTTTAGTCCCTACAAAATCATGAGTTTTTAAGGTTAGTCGCTATGAAATTTCAATGGTAATTTTAGTCCTTCAAAATTTTTAAGTTTGTAAAAATAGTCTCTATTTTGAAAACATTTTACAAAAATTGGATAATTTTAGTCCTCCAAAATAGTCCCTATAAAATTCAAATAGGGACTAAAAGTTAATAAAAAAATTTAGGGAGGGACTAAAAACATATTTAACCCATAATTTAATCTCGACAAATTTCCACTGAATTTATTATTAATTCTGAAAGGAACAAATTGGAACAATAAAAATAGAATTTGAGGTCTTTTAGAAAAAGTTTCTCAAATTTATTTTGTTCTTTGAGCATATTTGAAAATGAGTGAAGACATATTCTGGTCCCGGGGAAAGTCATCGACAAAAAATAAGACCAATTTTTGTTCTATTTTTTTTTCTATTTTTTTCTTCAAAATGTGGGTGAAATTTATCCCTTAAAATATGCACAAACTTTAGCGTAGTAAAAAGAGAGGTCAGACAGGCATGATAGTTCCCTTATTTCCGCTAGTTATTTATAAAAAATGTGCTCCCATTTTACTCGGTAACTCGAGATTTTTTTTTCATATTCCAGAAATTTAGGTTCATCAAACATTATTGCTTATGTGACTCATGAAATTTTAAAAAATAAATCATGGGAATGCTTCGGTCATGATAAATAAATTCATATGATATATTAATAAATTAATAACAAGAATTCATCTTTGTCAAAAAAAAAAAAAAATAACAAGAATTCATCAGCTTATTAATACAAAATAAATAACAATCTATTATGAAACCAACTTGTGTTAAAGGTACTCAATTTTACACGAAATTAAAATATTACTGAATCTAGTATTGCTTTTAAGATTTTCTTCTTACATTCAATAATTTTTCATAAATTTTTTTTGTAGAAATAGTTTATCGAGTCACAAGTTAGTTCTATCAGTTGCCACAATCATGCTTTTAGGTGGAATTTATCTCCAAGAAATTATATACAATTGTAGAACTTGATATATATACAAAAGCGAAAAGTAGATACCAACATTTAGTTATATATATATATATATATAAATAGTTCTTTAAAATCCTTCTCCATCTTCTTATTCTTCTTCTTCTTCTTAAAGTTTCTTTTTAACCAAGAAAGTCTACATGAACAATCAAAACAATTAATTAGTTAATTAAAACACCTACAATGAAAAACGACAGGAAAAGAACAGAGTGAGAGAATCATTCCAGGCCCAACCCGAAAACTGATGAGGCTTTGAATTAGTTTTTTCCAAAAAAAAAAATCGTAACAAATCAAAAGCTTCGTCAGCCTTGGAGTAGAACGAGGAATAGTTCTCTCTCACTCTATTTTTTCCTTTTGTTTTTCATCATAGGAGTTTAAATTCACAAATTAAATGTTTTTATTTTTCTTGGACACATACTTGCTTAAGAAGAAGAAGAAGGCAAGGATCGATTCTGAGAACTATATATAATTAGTTATATGCTTGTATCTCCCTTTCTAACATCTAACCTATGCAAGAATTGAGGTGGAATATATTTTTACGATCATTATGATTATATCGAAAAAGGGACTATGGTCTTAAAATATTATTTATTCCGAAGGGACATAAATTATCAAAGGTACTAGGCTCTTAAGACCATTCTTAATTCCCAAGTGACATTATATCTATAAGGGTATATGGTCTAAAGAACACTCTTAATTTCGAGGGAAAAGAATGAGATGAAGGGAAGAAAACTTCTTCAACACAAATCAAAAAGGGAGAGAGAAGAAAATGGTTAATTTCAAGGACAAAAAAAAAAAAAAGAGATGAAGGGAAGAATGACTCGTCAACACAAGTCATAGAGGGAGATAGAAGAAAAGTATTTGAAGTTTCAGAATACCTTTCAGTGTGTAGAATGCAATATATGTGAGCTCGCTATTTATAGAAGAAATTCACAACTAATATATGAGAAACTTTGGGAACAAGTTAGATCTAGTACAAAAATATCTCAAATTCAGTACAATATATATATATATATATATATATATATATATATATATATATATATCATATTGAGCACAAAAAATATATTTTGAGTACAAAAATATATTATTGAGTGCCAAAATATATGTCTAATCACATACGAAAATATATTAGATTGCATACGAAAATATATCAGGATGTGTTCCAAAATATTGTAACAAAATTTGGCGACTATGAAAAACTTTCTAATAATGACTAAATTAATTATTTCATTTAAAATTTCCAAATAATAAAATATATATCAACATCCTTCAAAAAAAAATATATATCAACATATATTTTTCGAATAATTTAAGGGTTAAATAAGTTTTTAGTCCCTACAAAATCATGAGTTTTTAAGGTTAGTCGCTATGAAATTTCAATGGTAATTTTAGTCCTTCAAAATTTTTAAGTTTGTAAAAATAGTCTCTATTTTGAAAACATTTTACAAAAATTGGATAATTTTAGTCCTCCAAAATAGTCCCTATAAAATTCAAATAGGGACTAAAAGTTAATAAAAAAATTTAGGGAGGGACTAAAAACATATTTAACCCATAATTTAATCTCGACAAATTTCCATTGAATTTATTATTAATTCTGAAAGGAACAAATTGGAACAATAAAAATAGAATTTGAGGTCTTTTAGAAAAAGTTTCTCAAATTTGTTTTGTTCTTTGAGCATATTTGAAAATGAGTGAAGACATATTCTGGTCCCGGGGAAAGTCATCGACAAAAAATAAGACCAATTTTTGTTCTATTTTTTTTTCTATTTTTTTCTTCAAAATGTGGGTGAAATTTATCCCTTAAAATATACACAAACTTTAGCGTAGTAAAAAGAGAGGTCAGACAGGCATGATAGTTCCCTTATTTCCGCAAGTTATTTATAAAAAATGTGCTCCCATTTTACTCGGTAACTCGAGATTTTTTTTTCATATTCCAGAAATTTAGGTTCATCAAACATTATTGCTTATGTGACTCATGAAATTTTAAAAAATAAATCATGGGAATGCTTCGGTCATGATAAATAAATTCATATGATATATTAATAAATTAATAACAAGAATTCATCTTTGTCAAAAAAAAAATAACAAGAATTCATCAGCTTATTAATACAAAATAAATAACAATCTATTATGAAACCAACTTGTGTTAAAGGTACTCAATTTTACACGAAATTAAAATATTACTGAATCTAGTATTGCTTTTAAGATTTTCTTCTTACATTCAATAATTTTTCATAAATTTTTTTGTAAAAATAGTTTATCGAGTCACAAGTTAGTTCTATCAGTTGCCACAATCATGCTTTTAGGTGGAATTTATCTCCAAGAAATTATATACAATTGTAGAACTTGATATATATACAAAAGCGAAAAGTAGATACCAACATTTAGTTATATATATATATATATATATATATATATATATATATATATATATATATATTTCTTTAAAATCCTTCTCCATCTTCTTATTCTTCTTCTTCTTCTTAAAGTTTCTTTTTAACCAAGAAAGTCTACATGAACAATCAAAACAATTAATTAGTTAATTAAAACACCTACAATGAAAAACAACAGGAAAAGAACAGAGTGAGAGAACCATTCCAAGCCCAACCCCAAAACTGATGAGGCTTTGAATTAGTTTTTTCCAAAAAAAAAATTCGTAACAAATCAAAAGCTTCGTCAGCCTTCGAGTTGAACGAGGAATAGTTCTCTCTCACTCTATTTTTTCCTTTTGTTTTTCATCATAGGAGTTTAAATTCACAAATTAAATGTTTTTATTTTTCTTGGACACATACTTGCTTAAGAAGAAGAAGAAGGCAAGGATCGATTCTGAGAACTATATATAATTAGTTATATGCTTGTATCTCCCTTTCTAACATCTAACCTATGCAAGAATTGAGGTGGAATATATTTTTACGATCATTATGATTATATCGAAAAAGGGACTATGGTCTTAAAATATTATTTATTCCGAAGGGACATAAATTATCAAAGGTACTAGGCTCTTAAGACCATTCTTAATTCCCAAGTGACATTATATCTATAAGGGTATATGGTCTAAAGAACACTCTTAATTTCGAGGGAAAAGAATGAGATGAAGGGAAGAAAACTTCTTCAACACAAATCAAAAAGGGAGAGAGAAGAAAATGGTTAATTTCAAGGACAAAAAAAAACAGAGATGAAGGGAAGAATGACTCGTCAACACAAGTCATAGAGGGAGATAGAAGAAAAGTATTTGAAGTTTCAGAATACCTTTCAGTGTGTAGAATGCAATATATGTGAGCTCGCTATTTATAGAAGAAATTCACAACTAATATATGAGAAACTTTGGGAACAAGTTAGATCTAGTACAAAAATATCTCAAATTCAGTACAATATATATATATATATATATATCATATTGAGCACAAAAAATATATTTTGAGTACAAAAATATATTATTGAGTGCCAAAATATATGTCTAATCACATACGAAAATATATTAGATTGCATACGAAAATATATCAGGATGTGTTCCAAAATATTGTAACAAAATTTGGCGACTATGAAAAACTTTCTAATAATGACTAAATTAATTATTTCATTTAAAATTTCCAAATAATAAAATATATATCAACATCCTTCAAAAAAAAATATATATCAACATATATTTTTCGAATAATTTAAGGGTTAAATAAGTTTTTAGTCCCTACAAAATCATGAGTTTTTAAGGTTAGTCGCTATGAAATTTCAATGGTAATTTTAGTCCTTCAAAATTTTTAAGTTTGTAAAAATAGTCTCTATTTTGAAAACATTTTACAAAAATTGGATAATTTTAGTCCTCCAAAATAGTCCCTATAAAATTCAAATAGGGACTAAAAGTTAATAAAAAAATTTAGGGAGGGACTAAAAACATATTTAACCCATAATTTAATCTCGACAAATTTCCACTGAATTTATTATTAATTCTGAAAGGAACAAATTGGAACAATAAAAATAGAATTTGAGGTCTTTTAGAAAAAGTTTCTCAAATTTGTTTTGTTCTTTGAGCATATTTGAAAATGAGTGAAGACATATTCTGGTCCCGGGGAAAGTCATCGACAAAAAATAAGACCAATTTTTGTTCTATTTTTTTTTCTATTTTTTTCTTCAAAATGTGGGTGAAATTTATCCCTTAAAATATACACAAACTTTAGCGTAGTAAAAAGAGAGGTCAGACAGGCATGATAGTTCCCTTATTTCCGCAAGTTATTTATAAAAAATGTGCTCCCATTTTACTCGGTAACTCGAGATTTTTTTTTCATATTCCAGAAATTTAGGTTCATCAAACATTATTGCTTATGTGACTCATGAAATTTTAAAAAATAAATCATGGGAATGCTTCGGTCATGATAAATAAATTCATATGATATATTAATAAATTAATAACAAGAATTCATCTTTGTCAAAAAAAAAATAACAAGAATTCATCAGCTTATTAATACAAAATAAATAACAATCTATTATGAAACCAACTTGTGTTAAAGGTACTCAATTTTACACGAAATTAAAATATTACTGAATCTAGTATTGCTTTTAAGATTTTCTTCTTACATTCAATAATTTTTCATAAATTTTTTTGTAAAAATAGTTTATCGAGTCACAAGTTAGTTCTATCAGTTGCCACAATCATGCTTTTAGGTGGAATTTATCTCCAAGAAATTATATACAATTGTAGAACTTGATATATATACAAAAGCGAAAAGTAGATACCAACATTTAGTTATATATATATATATATATATATATATATATATATATATAGTTCTTTAAAATCCTTCTCCATCTTCTTATTCTTCTTCTTCTTCTTAAAGTTTCTTTTTAACCAAGAAAGTCTACATGAACAATCAAAACAATTAATTAGTTAATTAAAACACCTACAATGAAAAACAACAGGAAAAGAACAGAGTGAGAGAACCATTCCAAGCCCAACCCCAAAACTGATGAGGCTTTGAATTAGTTTTTTCCAAAAAAAAAATTCGTAACAAATCAAAAGCTTCGTCAGCCTTCGAGTTGAACGAGGAATAGTTCTCTCTCACTCTATTTTTTCCTTTTGTTTTTCATCATAGGAGTTTAAATTCACAAATTAAATGTTTTTATTTTTCTTGGACACATACTTGCTTAAGAAGAAGAAGAAGAAGGCAAGGATCGATTCTGAGAACTATATATAATTAGTTATATGCTTGTATCTCCCTTTCTAACATCTAACCTATGCAAGAATTGAGGTGGAATATATTTTTACGATCATTATGATTATATCGAAAAAGGGACTATGGTCTTAAAATATTATTTATTCCGAAGGGACATAAATTATCAAAGGTACTAGGCTCTTAAGACCATTCTTAATTCCCAAGTGACATTATATCTATAAGGGTATATGGTCTAAAGAACACTCTTAATTTCGAGGGAAAAGAATGAGATGAAGGGAAGAAAACTTCTTCAACACAAATCAAAAAGGGAGAGAGAAGAAAATGGTTAATTTCAAGGACAAAAAAAAAAGAGATGAAGGGAAGAATGACTCGTCAACACAAGTCATAGAGGGAGATAGAAGAAAAGTATTTGAAGTTTCAGAATACCTTTCAGTGTGTAGAATGCAATATATGTGAGCTCGCTATTTATAGAAGAAATTCACAACTAATATATGAGAAACTTTGGGAACAAGTTAGATCTAGTACAAAAATATCTCAAATTCAGTACTATATATATATATATATATATATATATATATCATATTGAGCACAAAAAATATATTTTGAGTACAAAAATATATTATTGAGTGCCAAAATATATGTCTAATCACATACGAAAATATATTAGATTGCATACGAAAATATATCAGGATGTGTTCCAAAATATTGTAACAAAATTTGGCGACTATGAAAAACTTTCTAATAATGACTAAATTAATTATTTCATTTAAAATTTCCAAATAATAAAATATATATCAACATCCTTCAAAAAAAAATATATATCAACATATATTTTTCGAATAATTTAAGGGTTAAATAAGTTTTTAGTCCCTACAAAATCATGAGTTTTTAAGGTTAGTCGCTATGAAATTTCAATGGTAATTTTAGTCCTTCAAAATTTTTAAGTTTGTAAAAATAGTCTCTATTTTGAAAACATTTTACAAAAATTGGATAATTTTAGTCCTCCAAAATAGTCCCTATAAAATTCAAATAGGGACTAAAAGTTAATAAAAAAATTTAGGGAGGGACTAAAAATATATTTAACCCATAATTTAATCTCGACAAATTTCCACTGAATTTATTATTAATTCTGAAAGGAACAAATTGGAACAATAAAAATAGAATTTGAGGTCTTTTAGAAAAAGTTTCTCAAATTTGTTTTGTTCTTTGAGCATATTTGAAAATGAGTGAAGACATATTCTGGTCCCGGGGAAAGTCATCGACAAAAAATAAGACCAATTTTTGTTCTATTTTTTTTTCTATTTTTTTCTTCAAAATGTGGGTGAAATTTATCCCTTAAAATATACACAAACTTTAGCGTAGTAAAAAGAGAGGTCAGACAGGCATGATAGTTCCCTTATTTCCGCAAGTTATTTATAAAAAATGTGCTCCCATTTTACTCGGTAACTCGAGATTTTTTTTTCATATTCCAGAAATTTAGGTTCATCAAACATTATTGCTTATGTGACTCATGAAATTTTAAAAAATAAATCATGGGAATGCTTCGGTCATGATAAATAAATTCATATGATATATTAATAAATTAATAACAAGAATTCATCTTTGTCAAAAAAAAAAATAACAAGAATTCATCAGCTTATTAATACAAAATAAATAACAATCTATTATGAAACCAACTTGTGTTAAAGGTACTCAATTTTACACGAAATTAAAATATTACTGAATCTAGTATTGCTTTTAAGATTTTCTTCTTACATTCAATAATTTTTCATAAATTTTTTTGTAAAAATAGTTTATCGAGTCACAAGTTAGTTCTATCAGTTGCCACAATCATGCTTTTAGGTGGAATTTATCTCCAAGAAATTATATACAATTGTAGAACTTGATATATATACAAACGCGAAAAGTAGATACCAACATTTAGTTATATATATATATATATATATAGTTCTTTAAAATCCTTCTCCATCTTCTTATTCTTCTTCTTCTTCTTAAAGTTTCTTTTTAACCAAGAAAGTCTACATGAACAATCAAAACAATTAATTAGTTAATTAAAACACCTACAATGAAAAACAACAGGAAAAGAACAGAGTGAGAGAACCATTCCAAGCCCAACCCCAAAACTGATGAGGCTTTGAATTAGTTTTTTCCAAAAAAAAAATTCGTAACAAATCAAAAGCTTCGTCAGCCTTCGAGTTGAACGAGGAATAGTTCTCTCTCACTCTATTTTTTCCTTTTGTTTTTCATCATAGGAGTTTAAATTCACAAATTAAATGTTTTTATTTTTCTTGGACACATACTTGCTTAAGAAGAAGAAGAAGGCAAGGATCGATTCTGAGAACTATATATAATTAGTTATATGCTTGTATCTCCCTTTCTAACATCTAACCTATGCAAGAATTGAGGTGGAATATATTTTTACGATCATTATGATTATATCGAAAAAGGGACTATGGTCTTAAAATATTATTTATTCCGAAGGGACATAAATTATCAAAGGTACTAGGCTCTTAAGACCATTCTTAATTCCCAAGTGACATTATATCTATAAGGGTATATGGTCTAAAGAACACTCTTAATTTCGAGGGAAAAGAATGAGATGAAGGGAAGAAAACTTCTTCAACACAAATCAAAAAGGGAGAGAGAAGAAAATGGTTAATTTCAAGGACAAAAAAAAAGAGATGAAGGGAAGAATGACTCGTCAACACAAGTCATAGAGGGAGATAGAAGAAAAGTATTTGAAGTTTCAGAATACCTTTCAGTGTGTAGAATGCAATATATGTGAGCTCGCTATTTATAGAAGAAATTCACAACTAATATATGAGAAACTTTGGGAACAAGTTAGATCTAGTACAAAAATATCTCAAATTCAGTACAATATATATATATATATATATATATATATATATATCATATTGAGCACAAAAAATATATTTTGAGTACAAAAATATATTATTGAGTGCCAAAATATATGTCTAACCACATACGAAAATATATTAGATTGCATACGAAAATATATCAGGATGTGTTCCAAAATATTGTAACAAAATTTGGCGACTATGAAAAACTTTCTAATAATGACTAAATTAATTATTTCATTTAAAATTTCCAAATAATAAAATATATATCAACATCCTTCAAAAAAAAATATATATCAACATATATTTTTCGAATAATTTAAGGGTTAAATAAGTTTTTAGTCCCTACAAAATCATGAGTTTTTAAGGTTAGTCGCTATGAAATTTCAATGGTAAGTTTAGTCCTTCAAAATTTTTAAGTTTGTAAAAATAGTCTCTATTTTGAAAACATTTTACAAAAATTGGATAATTTTAGTCCTCCAAAATAGTCCCTATAAAATTCAAATAGGGACTAAAAGTTAATAAAAAAATTTAGGGAGGGACTAAAAACATATTTAACCCATAATTTAATCTCGACAAATTTCCACTGAATTTATTATTAATTCTGAAAGGAACAAATTGGAACAATAAAAATAGAATTTGAGGTCTTTTAGAAAAAGTTTCTCAAATTTGTTTTGTTCTTTGAGCATATTTGAAAATGAGTGAAGACATATTCTGGTCCCGGGGAAAGTCATCGACAAAAAATAAGACCAATTTTTGTTCTATTTTTTTTTCTATTTTTTTCTTCAAAATGTGGGTGAAATTTATCCCTTAAAATATACACAAACTTTAGCGTAGTAAAAAGAGAGGTCAGACAGGCATGATAGTTCCCTTATTTCCGCAAGTTATTTATAAAAAATGTGCTCCCATTTTACTCGGTAACTCGAGATTTTTTTTTCATATTCCAGAAATTTAGGTTCATCAAACATTATTGCTTATGTGACTCATGAAATTTTAAAAAATAAATCATGGGAATGCTTCGGTCATGATAAATAAATTCATATGATATATTAATAAATTAATAACAAGAATTCATCTTTGTCAAAAAAAAAAATAACAAGAATTCATCAGCTTATTAATACAAAATAAATAACAATCTATTATGAAACCAACTTGTGTTAAAGGTACTCAATTTTACACGAAATTAAAATATTACTGAATCTAGTATTGCTTTTAAGATTTTCTTCTTACATTCAATAATTTTTCATAAATTTTTTTGTAAAAATAGTTTATCGAGTCACAAGTTAGTTCTATCAGTTGCCACAATCATGCTTTTAGGTGGAATTTATCTGTAACGCCCACTTTGATAGTGTCTAGAATAATCAAAAGTGCGTTAAAACTGATATTGGATACATTAATTTTACAATATAAATGTGTCATCAAACACAACTTCAACAACCAAAGTCTTATATTACATCATTCTTCATAGAAGTTTGCCGTACAAATCTAATTATACATCCAATATACAACATGTGCTAATAATTATACATATGCATCAACTACTTTAACACTAAGATGAAGTCCTTGCATGCATGCTAAACCTGCACCTTTTCTTTACCTTTACTGCGGGAAACCTGAGAACCTGAACAAATAAGGAGAGGGATGAGACATAATGCCTCAGTGAGTTCTATCTAACCCTAGCTAGTGATAACCTCGGGAAAAGTCTATGGTTACCACGTGTCTAATTTACAACCTGACGGTTGATTATACGTGTGTGGGTTGTTTTCCTAGACGGTAGTGCATGCTAGACCCGTCGTAGGTTCAACTTACTTGTTATAGTCTCAATAATTCTAAATATGACATCGCGGTTAAGGGGTAATCTAAGACCGCTTTACCAAGATACTCTCTAAGCATCGAGGTCTATACATATGTCACATTACTAAGTCGTACGATTAGGGGAAAACCTAGAATCGTCATCGACAATACTATCTTTAACTATTTTAGTCTGAAGCTTAACGTATCTGACGTCATCTCATAATCAACAATATTTGAAATAAGAGTTAGCGTTGAACAATAACAATATCTGGATTCATTTTATGGAAAGCCCCGGGGTGGAGTAAACCCGAGCGCAAACCCTATCTGCTCGATGGAAACCTATCTAAGGTAAACCACCGGAACTCCCTAGTGACGTGTGGGCCCCTTACGGCTATTCCCGTTTCACCTAATGGAAACCTCTTGGAACCAACCTAGTGTGATCACAAGAGACACGACACATATATGTTATTAAAACATTCTTAGTGAAAAGATATCTAATCGTATCACAATCTAATATTCATCGCCTAAATGATGCTATTCTATTCACGACAAACTATGTCGAGTCTCTATGTTTCTTCCCTTGATAAACTATTACTTTCCCTCTCACAATCAAGTGATTTGCTCACTAGAAATCCCTAATGATTATGTTATGATTGCCATGATTTTTAATTCGAGAATCGTTACGTGTTAGATGCATTGCCTAGATGTCGTTTTGGGGTTATAAGATTGGAAAACGATGAAAGAAATACTTCGGAACGCACCACCGACCCGAGGGAGGGCCAAAAGGCCAAAATTTAGTTGGCCACTCCAGAGGGCTGCGCTATTAGCGCCCCTGGGGCGTGGCTTTTCTGGGGAGCTGCGCTATTAGCGTAGAATTTCGCTAATAGCGTAGCTCTTCGGGCCTGTGGTACCAAAATTGCAATTTTTGACCCAAAACGCATCCTAATGCTTCCTGCAATGCACCAAAACATCCAGCAACATACTAAAGCAATAAATAACATATTTCATGGCAATCTTAACAAATATTCATCAAGAATTAGCTTTGAAGTTCATAAACACATCTAGCACAATCAAAGCTTACACACCAAGAAAGCTCAATCCAAAGGAAGGCTTTTCTAACTAAGAACTCACCTTGCCCAAAAGAAATAAGATTCAAGTGTTTCTAAGCTTTACAAAACCCTAGGTAAACAAAAATCAAGAGAGAGAGCTTGCTTCTACAATCTTTAGGTGTTTTCTAACATGAACTTCTTATCCCTTCCCATGATGCTTGCCTCAAGGAATTATCACAAAGAGTGGATGATTATGGAGGGGAGATTGGGCCGAAATTTTAGAGAGAAGGGAGAGAGAAATATTTGTTGGAAACCTAGAGAGAGAAAGTTCAAATGAAAATGAATATTTTGGGACCTTTTGCCCTTAAATACCCCTCAAGCTCAAATTCCAATTACGCCCCTAAACTCAGACGCGCACTTCCTTTCGTTAACTGATATTACTCGCAACTTAAATGGATGGGGTATTACACTCTACCCCCCTTAAAAAAAATTTCGTCCTCGAAATTTAGAATTTACCTGAAAACAAGTGCGGATACTGCTTCAACATTTCTGATTCTAGTTCCCACGTAGCTTCACCATCCGGTGAACCTTTCCATACTACCTTCACTATAGGAATCTCTTTGTTTCTGAGAGATTTGACATCACGTTCTACTATCATGTCTGGTTCTGGCTGAAATGTCAAATCTGATTTCAATTCTATAGAATCCAATTCAACTGGTTGGAAAGGATCCGGTACATACTTCTTCAGTTGGGACACGTGAAACACATCATGTATACCTGACATAGCTGGTGGTAGAGCTAATTGATAAGCCACTGGTCCGATACGCTTGAGTATCAAAAACGGTCCTACATACCTAGGACACAATTTCTTAATCTTAAAAGTACCCCTCAAACCTAATTTGGGAGTAACTTTTAGGAATACATGATCACCTTCATTGAACTCTAAAGGCCTTCGTCGATTGTCCGCATAACTCTTTTGACGACTTTGAGCTATCCTCATCTTTTCCTGAATCGATTTAATCTTCAAAGTTGTCTCTTGAATGATTTCTGGTCCAAGAATACTCTTATCTCCTACCTCAGCCCAACATAAAGGAGTTCTACACTTCCTACCATACAAAGCTTCATAAGGTGCCATGCCAATACTAGAGTGGTAGCTATTGTTGTAGGAAAACTCTATTAAAGGTAAGTGATGATTCCAACTTCCACCATCTTCCAATATGCAAGCGCGTAACATATCTTCTAAGGTCTGGATGGTTCTCTCTGTTTGTCCATCAGTCTGTGGGTGATGAGACGTACTCAGCTTCAAGCGAGTCCCTAAAGCCCTTTGGAAAGCCCTCCAGAAGTGTGAGGTGAAGATGGGATCTCTATCCGACACGATACTCACTGGAACACCGTGTAGCTTAACTATTTCTGAAATGAACAATTCTGCATACTGAGAGGTTTTGTAGGTAGACTTAACCGGTAAGAAATGAGCCGACTTGGTTAATCTATCCACGATTACCCAAATGGAATCATGTCCCTTCTGAGTACGAGGTAAGCCTCCCACAAAATCCATAGATATCTGCTCCCATTTCCACTGAGGAATCTCTAGCGGTTGTAGCAACCCCGCTGGTCTTTGATGTTCAATCTTAACTTGTTGGCACACCAGGCATCTAGCTACAAAGTCAGCAATATCTGATTTCATTCCAGGCCACCAGTAATCTCTCCTTAGATCGCGATACATCTTGGTAGCACCAGGATGAATCGAGAAACTACTCTTGTGTGCTTCTTCTAAAATCATCCTTTTGAGTTCTGCGTCATTCGGTACACAAATTCTTCCTTCGAATAAAATTGCCCCATCTGAAGCTATAGAAAATTCTGGATGACCAATTCTCCTTCGTAAGTCACCATCCGCCTCCTGTGCTTGTACAATTCTTGACCGCAAATCACAAGTGATTTCTAATCTGTGTAACCAAATACCATCAACATCCTCTGTGGCTTCAAGGTTAAGGTCTCGAATCTCCTCGTGCAACTTACAAACATGCATTTTTACTTCGGCTTGGATCAAGGCTTTACGACTCAATGCATCCGCAACAACATTGGCTTTTCCTGGATGATATTTCAATTCAAAATCGAAATCCTTTAGGTATTCCATCCAACGCCTCTGCCTCATATTCAGATCCCTTTGATCAAACAAGTACTTCAAGCTCTTATGATCGCTAAACAACTCAAATTGTGCTCCATACAAATGATGTCTCCAACTCTTCAAAACAAACACTATGGCTGCCAATTCTAGATCATGGGTGGGATAGTTTTCTTCATGAGTCTTGAGTTGCCTAGATGCATAAGCTATCACATTGTTTTCTTGCATGAGCACTCCTCCAAGTCCTTTAGACGATGCATCACAAAACACAACATATCTCTTCTCCGGGTCTGGAAGAGTCAAGACTGGTGCTTGTGTTAACTTCTTCTTCAAAGTCTTGAAACTCTTCTCACATTCTTCATCCCACTCAAAAGGTACATCTTTCCTTGTGAGTCGAGTTAAGGGTAAAGCAATCTGGGAAAACTTCATAATGAAACGGCGATAATAACCAGCTAGTCCCAAAAAGCTTCGAACTTCTGACACGTTCTTTGGCCTAGTCCAATTCTGAATAGCCTCTACCTTCGACTGATCCACTGCTACACCTCCCTGAGAAATAACATGACCCAGAAATCTGACTTCCGTTAGCCAAAACTCACATTTACTGAACTTTGCATACAATTGCTTCTCCCGAAGAATGTCCAACACTATTCTCAAATGTTGAGCATGTTCCTGCGGGTTCTTGGAATAAACCAAAATGTCATCAATGAAAATAATGACAAACTGATCTAGATATGGCTGAAAAATCCGATTCATATAGTCCATGAAAACTGCTGGGGCATTGGTTACACCGAATGGCATGACCAAAAATTCATAGTGCCCGTATCGTGTTCTGAAAGCCGTCTTAGACACATCTGAAGACTTGATACGAATCTGATGGTATCCCGATCTGAGATCAATTTTCGAGAACACTGACGCTCCCTTGAGTTGATCTAACAAGTCATCAATCCTTGGTAAAGGATACTTATTCTTTATGGTCACCTTATTCAGCTGGCGATAATCAATACACAACCTCATGCTGCCATCCTTTTTCTTGACTAACAATACAGGTGCACCCCAAGGAGAAACACTAGGCCTGATGAAATGCTTCTGAATAAGCTCCTCTAACTGGGCTTTCAATTCTTTGAGTTCTAGGGGGGACATTCTATAAGGCGCTACTGATACTGGCTCTGCTCCTGGAATCAAATCAATTGAAAACTCAATTTCTCTTTCGGGAGGTAAACTTGTGATATCTGCCGGAAAAACATCCAAATACTCACTGACAATTGGAATGTCGCTAGGACTTAAATCTGTTTCTGGAGTCACAGTGAGCATCACATAAAATCTCTTATCTTGAGCACAGATAAACCGAGCCATCTGATATGTGTGCTTAATCAATTCTGACAAGGCTACTCCTTCCACTGTATCACTAGTTGGCATATAGATACTCTTTTCTGCGCACCCTATATACACATGATTCGCTGACAGCCAATCCATTCCCAAAATCACATCAAGTTGTTTCATCGGAAGACATACTAAATCTATATAATAAGTCTTGCTAGACACGGTGATAGGACAATTCTCACATACATAATTAGCTACTACTCCTCCATCGGTGGCCGTAGTCACCATCATAGGGGGCTTTAGTAATGAAACGGACAATTGAAGAGTCTCCACACATTGAAAAGAAATAAAGGAACGTGAGGCACCACAATCAAACAAAACTCTAATGGGATTCTGACCAAGAAAACACATACCGCCGATCAAGTCTTCATTCTCCTGAGCCTTCTTCCCATCTAGTGAGTACACCCTTCCTCTAGTCATTGTAGTGCTTGCTCCCTTGCCTTTGTCTCCTCTATTTGGACAATTTGCCATGTAATGTCCCGTCTGGCCACAAGCATAACAAGAGTTGTCACCCAGTTTACATTCCCCCGTATGAGCTTTTCCACATTTCTTACAAGTTGGATAGGATCTGAAGGAACCCGACTGTTTACCCCTCTGAGGAGACCCCTTTGGCTTCAACTTCTCATGATGTTTATCAACAAAACTACCTCTTCTTCTATCGAAAGCAGTGGTACCTTCTTTAGCAGCTCTGTCAAAACCTCTTTCAGCTTCCAAGCTATTATGTACCATCTCATCAAAGTTTGTCAACCTCTGTTGACTGACCACCGCATACAACTCGCCCCTCAAAGCATGCTTATAATGATTAACCTTCCACATTTCATTACCAGCATACTCATTGTGAGTTGAGTAATGAGATAACTCCTCGAACTTCTTGGTAAAATCCGTCACGGACATGTTACCCTGTTTCAAGTGAAGAAATTCTTGTTCTTTTCTGACCTTGAATGTCATAGGAAGGTACTTCTCTTTCATAACTTGCTTAAAATTCTCCCAATTCAACTCTAGCCCATTAGCCTCCATCCTACGCCGAGCAGTTTCCCACCAATCCTGGGCTGCACCCCGGAATTGATTAGTTGCAAAGATCACTTTATCTTCCTCGGTACAGTTGGCCATAAGGAAAATCTTTTCCATGTGCTTAATCCACCTCTTAGCCTCTGGTGGTTCACCACTACCATCGAACTCTGGAGGATGGTTCCGATTGTACTCTCGGAAAGCTAGGTTCCCCACAACTGGAGGTGGAGGATGCTGTTGATGCACTCCCGGACCTTGCTGCATAGCTGCAACCCACTGCTGATGGGATTGAGCATTCTGCTGGATTTGCTGTTGCATCATTTGCATCATCTGCTGATTCTGCTGCATCAACTGTGCCCACATCTGAGCACTAGGATTCTCATTCTCCTCATCATTCTGATTATTCCTTGGCCGGCCCCGTCCTCGTCCTCTTCGCGCTCCGGACATTTCCGCTCTAACTGTCATATTTAAGCCAAAGTGATCAATTTCAACCAAATATAACAATGAGGACAATATCCTAAACTCGAAAGAACAACTCCTTGGATTGTAATATTAATGACCCAAGGCACGATCTGGAACGACCTGCTCTGATACCAATTTGTAACGCCCACTTTGATAGTGTCTAGAATAATCAAAAGTGCGTTAAAACTGATATTGGATACATTAATTTTACAATATAACTGTGTCATCAAACACAACTTCAACAACCAAAGTCTTATATTACATCATTCTTCATAGAAGTTTGCCGTACAAATCTAATTATACATCCAATATACAACATGTGCTAATAATTATACATATGCATCAACTACTTTAACACCAAGATGAAGTCCTTGCATGCATGCTAAACCTGCACCTTTTCTTTACCTTTACTGCGGGAAACCTGAGAACCTGAACAAATAAGGAGAGGGATGAGACATAATGCCTCAGTGAGTTCTATCTAACCCTAGCTAGTGATAACCTCGGGAAAAGTCTATGGTTACCACGTGTCTAATTTACAACCTGACGGTTGATTATACGTGTGTGGGTTGTTTTCCTAGACGGTAGTGCATGCTAGACCCGTCGTAGGTTCAACTTACTTGTTATAGTCTCAATAATTCTAAATATGACATCGCGGTTAAGGGGTAATCTAAGACCGCTTTACCAAGATACTCTCTAAGCATCGAGGTCTATACATATGTCACATTACTAAGTCGTACGATTAGGGGAAAACCTAGAATCGTCATCGACAATACTATCTTTAACTATTTTAGTCTGAAGCTTAACGTATCTGACGTCATCTCATAATCAACAATATTTGAAATAAGAGTTAGCGTTGAACAATAACAATATCTGGATTCATTTTATGGAAAGCCCAGGGGTGGAGTAAACCCGAGCGCAAACCCTATCTGCTCGATGGAAACCTATCTAAGGTAAACCACCGGAACTCCCTAGTGACGTGTGGGCCCCTTACGGCTATTCCCGTTTCACCTAATGGAAACCTCTTGGAACCAACCTAGTGTGATCACAAGAGACACGGCACATATATGTTATTAAAACATTCTTAGTGAAAAGATATCTAATCGTATCACAATCTAATATTCATCGCCTAAATGATGCTATTCTATTCACGACAAACTATGTCGAGTCTCTATGTTTCTTCCCTTGATAAACTATTACTTTCCCTCTCACAATCAAGTGATTTGCTCACTAGAAATCCCTAATGATTATGTTATGATTGCCATGATTTTTAATTCGAGAATCGTTACGTGTTAGATGCATTGCCTAGATGTCGTTTTGGGGTTATAAGATTGGAAAACGATGAAAGAAATACTTCGGAACGCACCACCGACCCGAGGGAGGGCCAAAAGGCCAAAATTTAGTTGGCCACTCCAGAGGGTTGCGCTATTAGCGCCCCTGGGGCGTGGCTTTTCTGGGGAGCTGCGCTATTAGCGTAGAATTTCGCTAATAGCGTAGCTCTTCGGGCCTGTGGTACCAAAATTGCAATTTTTGACCCAAAACGCATCCTAATGCTTCCTGCAATGCACCAAAACATCCAGCAACATACTAAAGCAATAAATAACATATTTCATGGCAATCTTAACAAATATTCATCAAGAATTAGCTTTGAAGTTCATAAACACATCTAGCACAATCAAAGCTTACACACCAAGAAAGCTCAATCCAAAGGAAGGCTTTTCTAACTAAGAACTCACCTTGCCCAAAAGAAATAAGATTCAAGTGTTTCTAAGCTTTACAAAACCCTAGGTAAACAAAAATCAAGAGAGAGAGCTTGCTTCTACAATCTTTAGGTGTTTTCTAACATGAACTTCTTATCCCTTCCCATGATGCTTGCCTCAAGGAATTATCACAAAGAGTGGATGATTATGGAGGGGAGATTGGGCCGAAATTTTAGAGAGAAGGGAGAGAGAAATATTTGTTGGAAACCTAGAGAGAGAAAGTTCAAATGAAAATGAATATTTTGGGACCTTTTGCCCTTAAATACCCCTCAAGCTCAAATTCCAATTACGCCCCTAAACTCAGACGCGCACTTCCTTTCGTTAACTGATATTACTCGCAACTTAAATGGATGGGGTATTACATTATCTCCAAGAAATTATCTCCATTCTTAATTCCCAAGTGACATTATATCTATAAGGGTATATGGTCTAAAGAACACTCTTAATTTCGAGGGAAAAGAATGAGATGAAGGGAAGAAAACTTCTTCAACACAAATCAAAAAGGGAGAGAGAAGAAAATGGTTAATTTCAAGGACAAAAAAAAAGAGATGAAGGGAAGAATGACTCGTCAACACAAGTCATAGAGGGAGATAGAAGAAAAGTATTTGAAGTTTCAGAATACCTTTCAGTGTGTAGAATGCAATATATGTGAGCTCGCTATTTATAGAAGAAATTCACAACTAATATATGAGAAACTTTGGGAACAAGTTAGATCTAGTACAAAAATATCTCAAATACAGTACAATATATATATATATATATATATATATATATATATATATATATCATATTGAGCACAAAAAATATATTTTGAGTACAAAAATATATTATTGAGTGCCAAAATATATGTCTAATCACATACGAAAATATATTAGATTGCATACGAAAATATATCAGGATGTGTTCCAAAATATTGTAACAAAATTTGGCGACTATGAAAAACTTTCTAATAATGACTAAATTAATTATTTCATTTAAAATTTCCAAATAATAAAATATATATCAACATCCTTCAAAAAAAAATATATATCAACATATATTTTTCGAATAATTTAAGGGTTAAATAAGTTTTTAGTCCCTACAAAATCATGAGTTTTTAAGGTTAGTCGCTATGAAATTTCAATGGTAATTTTAGTCCTTCAAAATTTTTAAGTTTGTAAAAATAGTCTCTATTTTGAAAACATTTTACAAAAATTGGATAATTTTAGTCCTCCAAAATAGTCCCTATAAAATTCAAATAGGGACTAAAAGTTAATAAAAAAATTTAGGGAGGGACTAAAAACATATTTAACCCATAATTTAATCTCGACAAATTTCCACTGAATTTATTATTAATTCTGAAAGGAACAAATTGGAACAATAAAAATAGAATTTGAGGTCTTTTAGAAAAAGTTTCTCAAATTTGTTTTGTTCTTTGAGCATATTTGAAAATGAGTGAAGACATATTCTGGTCCCGGGGAAAGTCATCGACAAAAAATAAGACCAATTTTTGTTCTATTTTTTTTTCTATTTTTTTCTTCAAAATGTGGGTGAAATTTATCCCTTAAAATATACACAAACTTTAGCGTAGTAAAAAGAGAGGTCAGACAGGCATGATAGTTCCCTTATTTCCGCAAGTTATTTATAAAAAATGTGCTCCCATTTTACTCGGTAACTCGAGATTTTTTTTTCATATTCCAGAAATTTAGGTTCATCAAACATTATTGCTTATGTGACTCATGAAATTTTACAAAATAAATCATGGGAATGCTTCGGTCATGATAAATAAATTCATATGATATATTAATAAATTAATAACAAGAATTCATCAGCTTATTAATACAAAATAAATAACAATCTATTATGAAACCAACTTGTGTTAAAGGTACTCAATTTTACGCGAAGTTAAAATATTACTGGATCTAGTATTGCTTTTAAGATTTTCTTCTTACATTCAGTAATTTTTCTTAAAAGTTTTTGGAAAAACAATTTATCGAGTCACAAGTTAGTTCTATCAGTTGCCACAATCATGCTTTTAGGTGAAATTTATCTCCAAGAAATTATATACAATTGTAGAACTTGATATATATACAAAAGCGAAAAGGAGATACCAACATTTAGTTATATATATATATATATATATATATATATATATATATATATATAGTTCTTTAAAATCCTTCTCCATCTTCTTATTCTTCTTCTTCTTCTTCTTCTTAAAGTTTCTTTTTAACCAAGAAAGTCTACATGAACAATCAAAACGATTAATTTGTTAATTAAAACACCTACAATGAAAAACAACAAGAAAAGAACAGAGTGAGAGAACCATTCCAAGCCCAACCCCAAAACTGATGAGGCTTTGAATTAGTTATTTCCAAAAAAAAATTTCGTAACAAATCAAAAGCTTCGTCAGCCTTGGAGTTGAACGAGGAAAAGTTCTCTCTCACTCTATTTTTTCCTTTTGTTTTTCATCATAGGAGTTTAAATTCACAAATTAAATGTTACACATACTTGCTTAAGAAGAAGAAGAAGAAGAAGAAGGCAAGGATCAATTTTGAGAACTATATATAATTAGTTATATGCTTGTATCTCCCTTTCTAACATCTAACTTATGCAAGAATTGAGGTGGAATATATTTTTATGATCATTATGATTATATCGAAAAAGAGACTATGGCCTTAAAATATTATTTATTCCGAAGGCTCTTAAGACCATTCTTAATTCCCAAGTGACATTATATCTATAAGGGTATATGGTCTAAAGAACACTCTTAATTTCGAGGGAAAAGAATGAGATGAAAGGAAGAAAACTTCTTCAACACAAATCAAAAAGGGAGAGAGAAGAAAATGGTTAATTTCATGGTTAAAAAAAAAGGAGATGAAGGGCAGAATGACTCGTCAACACAAGTCATAGAGGGAGAGAAAAGAAAAGTATTTGAAGTTTCAGAATTCCTTTCAGTGTGCAGAATGCAATATATGTGAGCTCGCTATTTATAGAAGAAATTCACAACTAATATATGAGAAACTTTGGGAACAAGTTAGATCTAGTACAAAAATATCTCAAATTCAGTACAATATATATATATATATATATATATATATATATATATATATATATATATATATATATATCATATTGAGCACAAAAAATATATTTTGAGTACAAAAATATATTATTGAGTGCCAAAATATATGTCTAATCACATACGAAAATATATTAGATTGCATACGAAAATATATCAGGATGTGTTCCAAAATATTGTAACAAAATTTGGCGACTATGAAAAACTTTCTAATAATGACTAAATTAATTATTTCATTTAAAATTTCCAAATAATAAAATATATATCAACATCCTTCAAAAAAAAATATATATCAACATATATTTTTCGAATAATTTAAGGGTTAAATAAGTTTTTAGTCCCTACAAAATCATGAGTTTTTAAGGTTAGTCGCTATGAAATTTCAATGGTAATTTTAGTCCTTCAAAATTTTTAAGTTTGTAAAAATAGTCTCTATTTTGAAAACATTTTACAAAAATTGGATAATTTTAGTCCTCCAAAATAGTCCCTATAAAATTCAAATAGGGACTAAAAGTTAATAAAAAAATTTAGGGAGGGACTAAAAACATATTTAACCCATAATTTAATCTCGACAAATTTCCACTGAATTTATTATTAATTCTGAAAGGAACAAATTGGAACAATAAAAATAGAATTTGAGGTCTTTTAGAAAAAGTTTCTCAAATTTGTTTTGTTCTTTGAGCATATTTGAAAATGAGTGAAGACATATTCTGGTCCCGGGGAAAGTCATCGACAAAAAATAAGACCAATTTTTGTTCTATTTTTTTTTCTATTTTTTTCTTCAAAATGTGGGTGAAATTTATCCCTTAAAATATACACAAACTTTAGCGTAGTAAAAAGAGAGGTCAGACAGGCATGATAGTTCCCTTATTTCCGCAAGTTATTTATAAAAAATGTGCTCCCATTTTACTCGGTAACTCGAGATTTTTTTTTCATATTCCAGAAATTTAGGTTCATCAAACATTATTGCTTATGTGACTCATGAAATTTTACAAAATAAATCATGGGAATGCTTCGGTCATGATAAATAAATTCATATGATATATTAATAAATTAATAACAAGAATTCATCAGCTTATTAATACAAAATAAATAACAATCTATTATGAAACCAACTTGTGTTAAAGGTACTCAATTTTACGCGAAGTTAAAATATTACTGGATCTAGTATTGCTTTTAAGATTTTCTTCTTACATTCAGTAATTTTTCTTAAAAGTTTTTGGAAAAACAATTTATCGAGTCACAAGTTAGTTCTATCAGTTGCCACAATCATGCTTTTAGGTGAAATTTATCTCCAAGAAATTATATACAATTGTAGAACTTGATATATATACAAAAGCGAAAAGGAGATACCAACATTTAGTTATATATATATATATATATATATATATATATATATATATATATATATAGTTCTTTAAAATCCTTCTCCATCTTCTTATTCTTCTTCTTCTTCTTCTTCTTCTTAAAGTTTCTTTTTAACCAAGAAAGTCTACATGAACAATCAAAACGATTAATTTGTTAATTAAAACACCTACAATGAAAAACAACAAGAAAAGAACAGAGTGAGAGAACCATTCCAAGCCCAACCCCAAAACTGATGAGGCTTTGAATTAGTTATTTCCAAAAAAAAATTTCGTAACAAATCAAAAGCTTCGTCAGCCTTGGAGTTGAACGAGGAAAAGTTCTCTCTCACTCTATTTTTTCCTTTTGTTTTTCATCATAGGAGTTTAAATTCACAAATTAAATGTTACACATACTTGCTTAAGAAGAAGAAGAAGAAGAAGAAGGCAAGGATCAATTTTGAGAACTATATATAATTAGTTATATGCTTGTATCTCCCTTTCTAACATCTAACTTATGCAAGAATTGAGGTGGAATATATTTTTATGATCATTATGATTATATCGAAAAAGAGACTATGGCCTTAAAATATTATTTATTCCGAAGGCTCTTAAGACCATTCTTAATTCCCAAGTGACATTATATCTATAAGGGTATATGGTCTAAAGAACACTCTTAATTTCGAGGGAAAAGAATGAGATGAAAGGAAGAAAACTTCTTCAACACAAATCAAAAAGGGAGAGAGAAGAAAATGGTTAATTTCATGGTTAAAAAAAAAGGAGATGAAGGGCAGAATGACTCGTCAACACAAGTCATAGAGGGAGAGAAAAGAAAAGTATTTGAAGTTTCAGAATTCCTTTCAGTGTGCAGAATGCAATATATGTGAGCTCGCTATTTATAGAAGAAATTCACAACTAATATATGAGAAACTTTGGGAACAAGTTAGATCTAGTACAAAAATATCTCAAATTCAGTACAAAATCATGAGTTTTTAAGGTTAGTCCCTATGAAATTTCAATGGTAATTTTAGTCCTCCAAAATTTTTAAGTTTGTAAAAATAGTCTCTATTTTGAAAACATTTTACAAAAATAGTTCAAATAGGGACTAAAAGTTAATAAAAAAATTTAGGGAGGGACTAAAAATATATTTAACCCATAATTTAATCTCGACAAATTTCCACTGAATTTAATATTAATTCTGAAAGGAACAAATTGGAACAATAAAAATAGAATTTGAGGTCTTTTAGAAAAAGTTTCTCAAATTTATTTTGTTCTTTGAGCATATTTGAAAATGAGTGAAGACATATTCTGGTCCCGGGGAAAGTCATCGACAAAAAATAAGACCAATTTTTGTTCTATTTTTTTTTTCTATTTTTTTCTTCAAAATGTGGGCGAAATTTATCCCTTAAAATATGCACAAACTTTAGCGTAGTAAAAAGAGAGGTCAGACATGCATGATAGTTCCCTTATTTCCGCTAGTTATTTATAAAAAATGTGCTCCCATTTTACTTGGTAACTCGAGATTTTTTTTTCATATTCCAGAAATTTAGGTTCATCAAACATTATTGCTTATGTGACTCATGAAATTTTAAAAAATAAATCATGGGAATGCTTCGGTCATGATAAATAAATTCATATGATATATTAATAAATTAATAACAAGAATTCATCTTTGTCAAAAAAAAAATAACAAGAATTCATCAGCTTATTAATACAAAATAAATAACAATCTATTATGAAACCAACTTGTGTTAAAGGTACTCAATTTTACACGAAGTTAAAATATTACTGAATCTAGTATTGCTTTTAAGATTTTCTTCTTACATTCAATAATTTTTCATAAATTTTTTTGTAAAAACAGTTTATCGAGTCACAAGTTAGTTCTATCAGTTGCCACAATCATGCTTTTAGGTGGAATTTATCTCCAAGAAATTATATACAATTGTAGAACTTGATATATATACAAAAGCGAAAAGTAGATACCAACATTTAGTTATATATATATATATATATATATATATATATATATATATATATATATATAGTTCTTTAAAATCCTTCTCCATCTTCTTATTCTTCTTCTTCTTCTTAAAGTTTCTTTTTAACCAAGAAAGTCTACATGAACAATCAAAACGATTAATAGTTAATTAAAAAACCTACAATGAAAAACAACAGGAAAAGAACAGAGTGAGAGAACCATTCCAAGCCCAACCCCAAAACTGATGAGGCTTTGAATTAGTTATTTCCAAAAAAAAAAAATTCGTAACAAATCAAAAGCTTCGTCAGCCTTGGAGTTGAACGAGGAATAGTTCTCTCTCACACTATTTTTTCCGTTTGTTTTTCATCATAGGAGTTTAAATTCACAAATTAAATGTTTTTATTTTTCTTGGACACATACTTGCTTAAGAAGAAGAAGAAGGCAAGGATCAATTCTGAGAACTATATATAATTAGTTATATGCTTGTATCTCCCTTTCTAACATCTAACTTATGCAAGAATTGAGGTGGAATATATTTTTACGATCATTATGATTATATCGAAAAAGGGACTATGGTCTTAAAATATTATTTATTCCGAAGGGACATAAATTATCAAAGGTACTAGGCTCTTAAGACCATTCTTAATTCCCAAGTGACATTATATCTATAAGGGTATATGGTCTAAAGAACACTCTTAATTTCGAGGGAAAAAGAATGAGATGAAGGGAAGAAAACTTCTTCAACACAAATCAAAAAGGGAGAGAGAAGAAAATGGTTAATTTCAAGGACAAAAAAAAAAAGGAAATGAAGGGAAGAATGACTCGTCAACACAAGTCATAGAGGGAGATAGAAGAAAAGTATTTGAAGTTTCAGAATACCTTTCAGTGTGTAGAATGCAATATATGTGAGCTCGCTATTTATAGAAGAAATTCACAACTAATATATGAGAAACTTTGGGAACAAGTTAGATCTAGTACAAAATTATCTCAAATTCAGTACAATATATATATATATATATATATATATATATATCATATTGAGCACAAAAAATATATTTTGAGTACAAAAATATATTATTGAGTGCCAAAATATATGTCTAATCACATACGAAAATATATTAGATTGCATACAAAAATATATCAGGATGTGTTCCAAAATATTGTAACAAAATTTGGCGACTATGAAAAACTTTCTAATAATGACTAAATTAATTATTTCATTTAAAATTTCCAAATAATAAAATATATATCAACATCCTTCAAAAAAAATATATATATCAACATATATTTTTCGAATAATTTAAGGGTTAAATAAGTTTTTAGTCCCTACAAAATCATGAGTTTTTAAGGTTAGTCCCTATGAAATTTCAATGGTAATTTTAGTCCTCCAAAATTTTTAAGTTTGTAAAAATAGTCTCTATTTTGAAAACATTTTACAAAAATTGGATAATTTTAGTCCTCCAAAATAGTCCCTATAAAATTCAAATAGGGACTAAAAGTTAATAAAAAAAATTTGGGAGGGACTAAAAACATATTTAACCCATAATTTAATCTCGACAAATTTCCACTGAATTTATTATTAATTCTGAAAGGAACAAATTGGAACAATAAAAATAGAATTTGAGGTCTTTTAGAAAAAGTTTCTCAAATTTGTTTTGTTCTTTGAGCATATTTGAAAATGAGTGAAGACATATTCTGGTCCCGGGGAAAGTCATCGACAAAAAATAAGACCAATTTTTGTTCTATTTTTTTTCTATTTTTTTCTTCAAAATGTGGGTGAAATTTATCCCTTAAAATATACACAAACTTTAGCGTAGTAAAAAGAGAGGTCAGACAGGCATGATAGTTCCCTTATTTCCGCAAGTTATTTATAAAAAATGTGCTCCCATTTTACTCGGTAACTCGAGATTTTTTTTTCATATTCCAGAAATTTAGGTTCATCAAACATTATTGCTTATGTGACTCATGAAATTTTACAAAATAAATCATGGGAATGCTTCGGTCATGATAAATAAATTCATATGATATATTAATAAATTAATAACAAGAATTCATCAGCTTATTAATACAAAATAAATAACAATCTATTATGAAACCAACTTGTGTTAAAGGTACTCAATTTTACGCGAAGTTAAAATATTACTGGATCTAGTATTGCTTTTAAGATTTTCTTCTTACATTCAGTAATTTTTCTTAAAAGTTTTTGGAAAAACAATTTATCGAGTCACAAGTTAGTTCTATCAGTTGCCACAATCATGCTTTTAGGTGAAATTTATCTCCAAGAAATTATATACAATTGTAGAACTTGATATATATACAAAAGCGAAAAGGAGATACCAACATTTAGTTATATATATATATATATATATATATATATATATATATATATAGTTCTTTAAAATCCTTCTCCATCTTCTTATTCTTCTTCTTCTTCTTCTTCTTCTTAAAGTTTCTTTTTAACCAAGAAAGTCTACATGAACAATCAAAACGATTAATTTGTTAATTAAAACACCTACAATGAAAAACAACAAGAAAAGAACAGAGTGAGAGAACCATTCCAAGCCCAACCCCAAAACTGATGAGGCTTTGAATTAGTTATTTCCAAAAAAAAATTTCGTAACAAATCAAAAGCTTCGTCAGCCTTGGAGTTGAACGAGGAAAAGTTCTCTCTCACTCTATTTTTTCCTTTTGTTTTTCATCATAGGAGTTTAAATTCACAAATTAAATGTTACACATACTTGCTTAAGAAGAAGAAGAAGAAGAAGAAGGCAAGGATCAATTTTGAGAACTATATATAATTAGTTATATGCTTGTATCTCCCTTTCTAACATCTAACTTATGCAAGAATTGAGGTGGAATATATTTTTATGATCATTATGATTATATCGAAAAAGAGACTATGGCCTTAAAATATTATTTATTCCGAAGGCTCTTAAGACCATTCTTAATTCCCAAGTGACATTATATCTATAAGGGTATATGGTCTAAAGAACACTCTTAATTTCGAGGGAAAAGAATGAGATGAAAGGAAGAAAACTTCTTCAACACAAATCAAAAAGGGAGAGAGAAGAAAATGGTTAATTTCATGGTTAAAAAAAAAGGAGATGAAGGGCAGAATGACTCGTCAACACAAGTCATAGAGGGAGAGAAAAGAAAAGTATTTGAAGTTTCAGAATTCCTTTCAGTGTGCAGAATGCAATATATGTGAGCTCGCTATTTATAGAAGAAATTCACAACTAATATATGAGAAACTTTGGGAACAAGTTAGATCTAGTACAAAAATATCTCAAATTCAGTACAAAATCATGAGTTTTTAAGGTTAGTCCCTATGAAATTTCAATGGTAATTTTAGTCCTCCAAAATTTTTAAGTTTGTAAAAATAGTCTCTATTTTGAAAACATTTTACAAAAATAGTTCAAATAGGGACTAAAAGTTAATAAAAAAATTTAGGGAGGGACTAAAAATATATTTAACCCATAATTTAATCTCGACAAATTTCCACTGAATTTAATATTAATTCTGAAAGGAACAAATTGGAACAATAAAAATAGAATTTGAGGTCTTTTAGAAAAAGTTTCTCAAATTTATTTTGTTCTTTGAGCATATTTGAAAATGAGTGAAGACATATTCTGGTCCCGGGGAAAGTCATCGACAAAAAATAAGACCAATTTTTGTTCTATTTTTTTTTTCTATTTTTTTCTTCAAAATGTGGGCGAAATTTATCCCTTAAAATATGCACAAACTTTAGCGTAGTAAAAAGAGAGGTCAGACATGCATGATAGTTCCCTTATTTCCGCTAGTTATTTATAAAAAATGTGCTCCCATTTTACTTGGTAACTCGAGATTTTTTTTTCATATTCCAGAAATTTAGGTTCATCAAACATTATTGCTTATGTGACTCATGAAATTTTAAAAAATAAATCATGGGAATGCTTCGGTCATGATAAATAAATTCATATGATATATTAATAAATTAATAACAAGAATTCATCTTTGTCAAAAAAAAAATAACAAGAATTCATCAGCTTATTAATACAAAATAAATAACAATCTATTATGAAACCAACTTGTGTTAAAGGTACTCAATTTTACACGAAGTTAAAATATTACTGAATCTAGTATTGCTTTTAAGATTTTCTTCTTACATTCAATAATTTTTCATAAATTTTTTTGTAAAAACAGTTTATCGAGTCACAAGTTAGTTCTATCAGTTGCCACAATCATGCTTTTAGGTGGAATTTATCTCCAAGAAATTATATACAATTGTAGAACTTGATATATATACAAAAGCGAAAAGTAGATACCAACATTTAGTTATATATATATATATATATATATATATATATATATATATAGTTCTTTAAAATCCTTCTCCATCTTCTTATTCTTCTTCTTCTTCTTAAAGTTTCTTTTTAACCAAGAAAGTCTACATGAACAATCAAAACGATTAATAGTTAATTAAAAAACCTACAATGAAAAACAACAGGAAAAGAACAGAGTGAGAGAACCATTCCAAGCCCAACCCCAAAACTGATGAGGCTTTGAATTAGTTATTTCCAAAAAAAAAAAATTCGTAACAAATCAAAAGCTTCGTCAGCCTTGGAGTTGAACGAGGAATAGTTCTCTCTCACACTATTTTTTCCGTTTGTTTTTCATCATAGGAGTTTAAATTCACAAATTAAATGTTTTTATTTTTCTTGGACACATACTTGCTTAAGAAGAAGAAGAAGGCAAGGATCAATTCTGAGAACTATATATAATTAGTTATATGCTTGTATCTCCCTTTCTAACATCTAACTTATGCAAGAATTGAGGTGGAATATATTTTTACGATCATTATGATTATATCGAAAAAGGGACTATGGTCTTAAAATATTATTTATTCCGAAGGGACATAAATTATCAAAGGTACTAGGCTCTTAAGACCATTCTTAATTCCCAAGTGACATTATATCTATAAGGGTATATGGTCTAAAGAACACTCTTAATTTCGAGGGAAAAAGAATGAGATGAAGGGAAGAAAACTTCTTCAACACAAATCAAAAAGGGAGAGAGAAGAAAATGGTTAATTTCAAGGACAAAAAAAAAAAGGAAATGAAGGGAAGAATGACTCGTCAACACAAGTCATAGAGGGAGATAGAAGAAAAGTATTTGAAGTTTCAGAATACCTTTCAGTGTGTAGAATGCAATATATGTGAGCTCGCTATTTATAGAAGAAATTCACAACTAATATATGAGAAACTTTGGGAACAAGTTAGATCTAGTACAAAATTATCTCAAATTCAGTACAATATATATATATATATATATATATATATATATATATATATATCATATTGAGCACAAAAAATATATTTTGAGTACAAAAATATATTATTGAGTGCCAAAATATATGTCTAATCACATACGAAAATATATTAGATTGCATACAAAAATATATCAGGATGTGTTCCAAAATATTGTAACAAAATTTGGCGACTATGAAAAACTTTCTAATAATGACTAAATTAATTATTTCATTTAAAATTTCCAAATAATAAAATATATATCAACATCCTTCAAAAAAAATATATATATCAACATATATTTTTCGAATAATTTAAGGGTTAAATAAGTTTTTAGTCCCTACAAAATCATGAGTTTTTAAGGTTAGTCCCTATGAAATTTCAATGGTAATTTTAGTCCTCCAAAATTTTTAAGTTTGTAAAAATAGTCTCTATTTTGAAAACATTTTACAAAAATTGGATAATTTTAGTCCTCCAAAATAGTCCCTATAAAATTCAAATAGGGACTAAAAGTTAATAAAAAAAATTTGGGAGGGACTAAAAACATATTTAACCCATAATTTAATCTCGACAAATTTCCACTGAATTTATTATTAATTCTGAAAGGAACAAATTGGAACAATAAAAATAGAATTTGAGGTCTTTTAGAAAAAGTTTCTCAAATTTGTTTTGTTCTTTGAGCATATTTGAAAATGAGTGAAGACATATTCTGGTCCCGGGGAAAGTCATCGACAAAAAATAAGACCAATTTTTGTTCTATTTTTTTTCTATTTTTTTCTTCAAAATGTGGGTGAAATTTATCCCTTAAAATATACACAAACTTTAGCGTAGTAAAAAGAGAGGTCAGACAGGCATGATAGTTCCCTTATTTCCGCAAGTTATTTATAAAAAATGTGCTCCCATTTTACTCGGTAACTCGAGATTTTTTTTTCATCTTCCAGAAATTTAGGTTCATCAAACATTATTGCTTATGTGACTCATGAAATTTTACAAAATAAATCATGGGAATGCTTCGGTCATGATAAATAAATTCATATGATATATTAATAAATTAATAACAAGAATTCATCAGCTTATTAATACAAAATAAATAACAATCTATTATGAAACCAACTTGTGTTAAAGGTACTCAATTTTACGCGAAGTTAAAATATTACTGAATCTAGTATTGCTTTTAAGATTTTCTTCTTACATTCAGTAATTTTTCTTAAAAGTTTTTGGAAAAACAGTTTATCGAGTCACAAGTTAGTTCTATCAGTTGCCACAATCATGCTTTTAGGTGGAATTTATCTCCAAGAAATTATATACAATTGTAGAACTTGATATATATATACAAAAGCGAAAAGGAGATACCAACATTTAGTTATATATATATATATATATATATATATATATATATATAGTTCTTTAAAATCCTTCTCCATCTTCTTATTCTTCTTCTTCTTCTTCTTCTTAAAGTTTCTTTTTAACCAAGAAAGTCTACATGAACAATCAAAATGATTAATTTGTTAATTAAAACACCTACAATGAAAAACAACAGGAAAAGAACAGAGTGAGAGAACCATTCCAAGCCCAACCCCAAAACTGATGAGGCTTTCAATTAGTTATTTCCAAAAAAAAATTTCGTAACAAATCAAAAGCTTCGTCAGCCTTGGAGTTGAACTAGGAATAGTTCTCTCTCACTCTATTTTTTCCTTTTGTTTTTCATCATAGGAGTTTAAATTCACAAATTAAATGTTACACATACTTGCTTAAGAAGAAGAAGAAGAAGAAGGCAAGGATCGATTTTGAGAACTATATATAATTAGTTATATGCTTGTATCTCCCTTTCTAACATCTAACTTATGCAAGAATTGAGGTGGAATATATTTTTATGATCATTATGATTATATCGAAAAAGAGACTATGGCCTTAAAATATTATTTATTCCGAAGGCTCTTAAGACCATTCTTAATTCCCAAGTGACATTATATCTATAAGGGTATATGGTCTAAAGAACACTCTTAATTTCGAGGGAAAAGAATGAGATGAAAGGAAGAAAACTTCTTCAACACAAATCAAAAAGGGAGAGAGAAGAAAATGGTTAATTTCATGGATAAAAAAAAGGAGATGAAGGGCAGAATGACTCGTCAACACAAGTCATAGAGGGAGAGAGAAGAAAAGTATTTGAAGTTTCAGAATTCCTTTCAGTGTGCAGAATGCAATATATCTGAGCTCGCTATTTATAGAAGAAATTCACAACTAATATATGAGAAACTTTGGGAACAAGTTAGATCTAATACAAAAATATCACAAATTCAATACAATATATATATATATATATATATATATATATATATCATATTGAGTACAAAAAATATATTTTGAGTACAAAAATATATTATTGAGTGCCAAAATATATGTCTAATCACATACGAAAATATATTAGATTGCATACGAAAATATATCAGGATGTGTTCCGAAATATTGTAACAAAATTTGGCGACTATGAAAAACTTTCTAATAATGACTAAATTAATTATTTCATTTAAAATTTGCAAATAATAAAATATATATCAACATCCTTCAAAAAAAAATATATATCAACATATATTTTTCGAATAATTTAAGGGTTAAATAAGTTTTTAGTCCCTACAAAATCATGAGTTTTTAAGGTTAGTCCCTATGAAATTTCAATGGTAATTTTAGTCCTCCAAAATTTTTAAGTTTGTAAAAATAGTCTCTATTTTGAAAACATTTTACAAAAATTGGATAATTTTAGTCCTCCAAAATAGTCCCTATAAAATTCAAATAGGGACTAAAAGTTAATAAAAAAATTTAGGGAGGGACTAAAAACATATTTAACCCATTATTTAATCTCGACAAATTTCCACTGAATTTATTATTAATTCTGAAAGGAACAAATTGGAACAATAAAAATAGAATTTGAGGTCTTTTAGAAAAAGTTTCTCAAATTTGTTTTGTTCTTTGAGCATATTTGAAAATGAGTGAAGACATATTCTGGTCCCGGGTGAAATTTATCCCTTAAAATATACACAAACTTTAGCGTAGTAAAAAGAGAGGTCAGACAGGCATGATAGTTCCCTTATTTCCGCTAGTTATTTATAAAAAATGTGCTCCCATTTTACTCGGTAACTCGAGATTTTTTTTTCATATTCCAGAAATTTAGGTTCATCAAACATTATTGTTTATGTGACTCATGAAATTTTACAAAATAAATCATGGGAATGCTTCGGTCATGATAAATAAATTCATATGATATATTAATAAATTAATAACAAGAATTCATCAGCTAAAAGTTTTTCTAAAAACAGTTTATCGAGTCACAAGTTAGTTCTATCAGTTGCCACAATCATACTTTTAGGTGGAATTTATCTCCAAGAAATTATATACAATTGTAGAACTTGATATATATACAAAAGCGAAAAGGAGATACCAACATTTAGTTATATATATATATATATATATATATATATATATATATATATGTATATATATATAGTTCTTTAAAATCCTTCTCCATCTTCTTATTCTTATTCTTCTTAAAGTTTCTTTTTAACCAAGAAAGTCTACATGAACAATTAAAACGATTAATTTGTTAATTAAAACACCTACAATGAAAAACAACAGGAAAAGAACAGAGTGAGAGAACCATTCCAAGCCCAACCCCAAAACTGATGAAGCTTTGAATTAGTTATTTCCAAAAAAAAATTTCGTAACAAATCAAAAGCTTCGTCAGCCTTGGAGTTGAACGAGGAATCGTTCTCTCTCACTCTATTTTTTCCTTTTGTTTTTCATCATAGGAGTTTAAATTCACAAATTAAATGTTTTTATTTTTCTTGGACACATACTTGCTTAAAAAGAAGAAGAAGAAGAAGGCAAGGATCGATTTTGAGAACTATATATAATTAGTTATATGCTTGTATCTCCCTTTCTAACATCTAACTTATGCAAGAATTGAGGTGGAATATATTTTTATGATCATTATGATTATATCGAAAAAGGGACTATGGTCTTAAAATATTATTTATTCCGAAGGGACATAAATTATCAAAGGTACTAGGCTCTTAAGACCATTCTTAATTCCCAAGTGACATTATATCTATAAGGGTATATGGTCTAAAGAACACTCTTAATTTCGAGGGAAAAGAATGAGATGAAAGGAAGAAAACTTCTTCAACACAAATCAAAAAGGGAGAGAGAAGAAAATGGTTAATTTCATGGACAAAAAAAAAGGAGATGAAGGGCAGAATGACTCGTCAACACAAGTCATAGAGGGAGAGAGAAGAAAAGTATTTGAAGTTTCAGAATTCCTTTCAGTGTGCAAAATGCAATATATGTGAGCTCGCTATTTATAGAAGAAATTCACAACTAATATATGAGAAACTTTGGGAACAAGTTAGATCTAGTACAAAAATATCACAAATTCAGTACAATATATATATATATATATATATATATATATATATATATCATATTGAGTACAAAAAATATATTTTGAGTACAAAAATATATTATTGAGTGCCAAAATATATGTCTAATCACATACGAAAATATATTAGATTGCATACGAAAATATATCAGGATGTGTTCCGAAATATTGTAACAAAATTTGGCGACTATGAAAAACTTTCTAATAATGACTAAATTAATTATTTCATTTAAAATTTCCAAATAATAAAATATATATCAACATCCTTCAAAAAAAAAATATATATCAACATATATTTTTCGAATAATTTAAGGGTTAAATACGTTTTTAGTCCCTACAAAATCATAAGTGTAACGCCCTCATAAAAGTGTCTAGAATTTTAGAAAGCGTTAAAATTTAATACCGGGTACATTAAATTTCAATATAAAAATTTACCTGTGATGACTGATAATGTGTATATGTCTCTAGGACTCCTGTCTGATTATCTGATAATCTTTACATTTTATCTAGATGATATCTGTACTAACTGACGAACAGATAATATTATACATAATCTGATACATAATTCCCATAAACTGATATGGACTAAAATACATCACAACAAGTCCTGAGACATAATTCCACATATACACATCATCAATGGAGCACCATAATCAACATGTAGCCTTTCTTAATCTTTCTTCTGGGATGACTGTGTACCTGAAAAATAATAAATGGAATGGGATGAGACATAATGTCTCAGTGAGCTCCACCTATCCTAGGCTGCAGGCAATCCTTGGGTATACCTATGATTGCCCTCTGTCTAAATTCAACCTCTCTGAGGTTATACATCTTTAACCTGTAACTCTGATATCTTAACATAACTGAATATTTAATCTTAATATCTAACAAATGTGTTAGTAAAGTTAGCGTTGAACAAACAATTATCTGAGTTGATTTTACGAATAAACCCAGGTGGAGTAACCCCGGAATTTATTCCTCTGATAACCGGTATATATATAAATATTTCCAACTGGCGGGAACCCAACTGACGGGGATACCGGACTCCTCTGATTATTGTGGGGTCATCCTCACGGATAGTGCCCGTTCCAACTGGCGGGAACCTTTCGTATCCAACTGGCGGGATAGCGAAAGCCACAATTTAATAAATCAATTAATGTCATAACTGATAATGAGAATTAAAGTCTCGTCTCTAGCTGAAAATGTATCAATAAATATTCTCTTCTCTAAAATGGTAGTTTACCGGGGTTAGTGACTTTCCCATAATATTATTCATGGCTAATTTACTCTAAACAATCTCTTACTCTATTAGATACTCATTATGGTAGTATATGGTTGGAGAACATTATACACATTTCGGCTACATATTCGATATAATGAGTGTTAAAATTCTCAACCAAGCTAAAAGCCAATTATTTCCATAAAAGTTTCATTTACACTAGCCGAAATTATTTCCAACAAATTTACTTTCCAGAGCACTAGCCGAAATTGTGCAGACATACACTAAAACTTATCAAATTATCCTTCCTCCAATTTCAACACTACCATAAACATATTTAACATCATAAGAGCTATTTTTAGAGTATACTAGCAAGGGTATAAATCTTAAATCATAATCTATTATTCTAAAGGCATAATTTATTCTAAACATTCTTTTATATTAATACGCATAGCAATATGGTAGTATTTGGTTGGAGGTTCTCATAACACTTTTCGGCTACATATCCGGAAAAATGAAAGTTCAATCCGTAACCGCCAATGGTCGCGTATTCATTAAAAGTTTTTCATTCCCATTAGCCAAAGATAGAAACATACCAAATATTTAACAAACTTCCAATTTCCAGAATCTAGCCGAAATCATGTACATATTTCAAAATGTATTGAATCCTTGCCTAATAATTTTCCTCCAACCTCTATACTAACATAAGCATGAAAATTAACATAAAAGCAAATTCTAGAATATATTAGCAAGGGTATTTAGCCTAAAACATAATAGTTCTAACTATGTCCTAATGCTCAAAATCATGATTTATCAATCTATTAGTATAATTGAACTACCCAAAAGGGAAGGTTTACTAACTAAAGGAACTCACAATCTTGTGGAGGTTCCTCTTGAACACTTTGTGGCAAAACTTCCAACTACAAGCCACTAGTTACTTGCCTTCTCCTTCCAATAGCTCCTATAACATCAAACATGTTAAAACCACAATACCCATATCATTTTAAACACACTAAAAGCATGAAATTGGAACAATTTTACAAAGAGCAATTTTCCCCAATTGAAGGGTTAAGGGGCGGCCTACACTACAAGGAGGAGAAAGAGACTTCTTTGTAACTCACCAATGGTTCAATACTTCATGGGTAATCCTAAATTTAATCCTTGAAGCAATTTCCAATGGATTGGAGTGAGAAATAATGATTTGGGAAAAGATTGGATGAGGGGCGGTTTGCTTGGTTAAAGAGGGAGGGAAGAGATTGAAGCTTGTTTGTTGCAAGGAACACTACTAGGGACCCTTAAGCTTGATGATTGTGATGATTTCTTGAGGTTTTGGTGAAATTTTGAAGAAGATGGTGGTATGGAGAGAGGGAGGCCGATGGCTTAGTGAAAGAAGGAATGAAAATGTGTTCGTGAAAATATGAATGAAAGTGTGGAAAGTTATATAACTTTCTTTCTTTAAAAAAAATCTTTGGATGGCAATTGTCCTTTTTGCCCTTGGTTCAATATATTCTCATAGATAATTCGGAAAAATAGCTGACACAGATAAATGACATTTGACAGTGTTGTTAAGCGGGATATTACACTCTACCCCCCTTAAGAAAATTTCGTCCTCGAAATTTAAAGTTTATCTGAAAATAGATACGGATAATGATTTCGTATCTCAGATTCTAAATCTATGGTTTCCAATTCCACTGACTGAGAAGGATCGAGAATGAATTTTTGAACTGAGAGACATGAAATACATCATGTAATTCTAACATTAATGCTAACCGATATGTTACTGGACCGATACGCATGAATATCTGAAAGGGTTCAATATACCTTGGACTAAGTTTTCTTTATTCTAAATGTTCCTTGCGAACCCATCTTAGGTGTAACTTTCAGAATTACATGATCTCCCTCATTGAACTCTAAAGGTCTCTGTTTCTTATCTGCATAACTCTTCTGACGACTTTACGCTGCTTTCATCTTTTCTTGGATGGACTTAACCTTTAAAGTTGTCTCTTGAATAATTTCTGACCCCAAAATATCTTGTCTCCGATTTCTGTCCAACACCGTGGAGTTTTACAATTTCTGAAATAAAAAGCTCTGCATACTGATATGTCTTCCAATCACCTGAGTCGAAAAGGTTTAATAATAACCTCCTTAAGTGTAAGTTGTGGAATACATTATACATTTTGAGTGTAGTGGAAAACAAAGCTAACCAATGCATAAAATATTCTTCTGGTAAATTTCTAGTTCCACATACTCCTTATAAATCTGTCTTAGGTTACTACTACTTGTTTACCTTCACTAAGTTCTGGAAATATCTCATACACTTATTGGAGTAACACTCTTATTGACTTCGTCGATTCTTATCTTTCCATGAACGGATCCAACCTTTGAGGGGGTTCTTCATGATACGACTGATTCCAATAAAAATTTATTTTTTGAACTATACCCCATATAATGAGGTCTCATAATAATAACCACACCATTCTCTGTATAGGATCGCTCCTATTCAGAGCATTATCTGTCATTAAATTTACCTCAATGAATGTAAGAACTGATTCAATCTCCTCCATTATTCAACACATGAATATGAGATGTTATTGTTGATATCTGCTATGTTTTCTGTGGAATGAATCCAAACATGGTACTACCTTAAACAGCTGATGAAAGTACTAACTGACGAGTACAATCCATAAGTCATATTTAAATACAAAATGTACTAACTGGCGAGTACATTAAATATAATTCTTATACGAGTAACTCGTATAAGAAATGTGCTCCCATTTTACTCGGTAACTCGAGATTTTTTTTTCATATTCCAGAAATTTAGGTTCATCAAACATTATTGCTTATGTGACTCATGAAATTTTACAAAATAAATCATGGGAATGCTTCGGTCATGATAAATAAATTTATATGATATATTAATAAATTAATAACAAGAATTCATCAGCTTATTAATACAAAATAAATAACAATCTATTATGAAACCAACTTGTGTTAAAGGTACTCAATTTTACACGAAGTTAAAATATTACTGAATCTAGTATTGCTTTTAAGATTTTCTTCTTACATTAAGTAATTTTTCATAAAAGTTTTTGTAAAAACAGTTTATCGAGTCACAAGTTAGTTCTATCAGTTGCCACAATCATGCTTTTAGGTGGAATTTATCTCCAAGAAATTATATACAATTGTAGAACTTGATATATATACAAAAGCGAAAAGGAGATACCAACATTTAGTTATATATATATATATATATATATATATATATATATATATATATATATATATATATAGTTCTTTAAAATCCTTCTCCATCTTCTTATTCTTCTTCTTCTTCTGCTTAAAGTTTCTTTTTAACCAAGAAAGTCTACATGAACAATCAAAACGATTAATTTGTTAATTAAAACACCTACAATGAAAAACAACAGGAAAAGAACAGAGTGAGAGAACCATTCCAAGCCCAACCCCAAAACTGATGTGGCTTTGAATTAGTTTTTTCCAAAAAAAAATTTCGTAACAAATCAAAAGCTTCGTCAGCCTTGGAGTTGAACGAGGAATAGTTCTCTCTCACTCTATTTTTTCCTTTTGTATTTCATCATAGGAGTTTAAATTCACAAATTAAATGTTTTTATTTTTCTTGGACACATACTTGCTTAAGAAGAATAAGAAGAAGAAGGCAAGGATCGATTCTGAGAACTATATATAATTAGTTATATGCTTGTATCTCCCTTTCTAACATCTAACTTATGCAAGAATTGAGGTGGAATATATTTTTATGATCATTATGATTATATCGAAAAAGGGACTATGGTCTTAAAATATTATTTATTCCGAAGGGACATAAATTATCAAAGGTACTAGGCTCTTAAGACCATTCTTAATTCCCAAGTGACATTATATCTATATGGGTATATGGTCTAAAGAACACTCTTAATTTCGTGGGAAAAGAATGAGATGAAGGGAAGAAAACTTCTTCAACACAAATCAAAAAGGGAGAGAGAAGAAAATGGTTAATTTCATGGACAAAAAAAAAAAGGAGATGAAGGGAAGAATGACTCGTGAACACAAGTCATAGAGGGAGAGAGAAGAAAAGTATTTGAAGTTTCAGAATACCTTTCAGTGTGTAGAATGCAATATATGTGAGCTCGCTATTTATAGAAGAAATTCACAACTAATAATGAGAAACTTTGGGAACAAGTTAGATCTAGTACAAAAATATCTCAAATTCAGTACAATATATATATATATATATATATATATATATATATATATATATATATCATATTGAGTACAAAAAATATATTTTGAGTACAAAAATATATTATTGAGTGCCAAAATATATGTCTAATCACATACGAAAATATATTAGATTGCATACGAAAATATATCAGGATGTGTTCCAAAATATTGTAACAAAATTTGGCGACTATGAAAAACTTTCTAATAATGACTAAATTAATTATTTCATTGAAAATTTCCAAATAATAAAATATATATCAACATCCTTCAAAAAAAAAAAATATATATCAACATATATTTTTCGAATAATTTAAGGGTTAAATAAGTTTTTAGTCCCTACAAAATCATAAGTTTTTAAGGTTAGTCCCTATGAAATTTCAATGGTAATTTTAGTCCTCCAAAATTTTTAATTTTGTAAAAATAGTCTCTATTTTGAAAACATTTTACAAAAATTGGATAATTTTAGTCCTCCAAAATAGTCCCTATAAAATGCAAATAGGGTGTGATATCCCGCCTGTCAGTATCGGTGTATTACCAGTCGATCACGTCAGAGGAATTAAAATCATGGAAAGTAAGTTAATGGAAATATTTTACGAAATGTCAGCTTTTTACGGGAAAAGTATCAGAGTCGTTTTTAAACACACTTGAGGCAAGGGCATTATGGTAATTTCATGGGAAATGATATTTATATGTTTTTGGATGGAAAATATCTCATTATTTCCTTATCCTTTCTCTCTCTTGTTTTTGGCAAAGACTTTCTCTCTCCCTTCTCTCTTCTCCCTCACGCCTCTTTCTCTCTTCCTTCTCCAATCTTTCTCAAACTTCTTCCCACCAAAGACTCATGTCATATGAGGCTCCTTCAAGATCTTTTGTCACTAGAAGCTTGGATTTTGTTGTTTTCTCTACTCTCTACTCTTCTCCTCTTTGGATTTAATCAAGAAGCTAGGGTTTCTTTATGAGGGATGATTATGTTTGAAACTTGGTGGATCATTATGGATGTTAGGAACTTAACAAGCAAGGTTTAATCATGGGTTTGAATGGAAGCTTGAGGACAACTTGGAATCAAGATCAAGAATTAGGGTTTTGGAGGAAGCCTTGAGTTGGAGTATGGACTCAAAGTTTGGTAATCAACAAGTGATCATGGTGCTTTGAATTGCAAGAAAAATTATCAAGATTCAATGGTTTGATCAAAGGAAGTGGGTTGACCTAGAACTAGGGTTTTGGTTTACTTGAGCTTGAGGCTTGGAGCTATCACAAGAAACTTGTTTAGGTGAGTTCCATAGCTAGTTATCCTACCCTTTGGGATCATGTTTATGCCATATTAGTTTATTATGAAAACTATGAAAAGTCTAGGATTATGTATTGTGATAGTTGCCCCTTTTCTTGCCATGCATGCAAAACATGTTTATACTTGCCAAATGAATGTTTTATAAGTTTCCAATGATCAATTATGTTCCAACACACATAGAGACACTTGGTTTGAGGTTTTTGGGTCAAAAATACCATTTTTAAGTGTTCTGGACTGTCCTAACTCGCCATGGCGAGCTATTACTCGCCACGGCGAGCTAGAACTCCGAAAGGGGGGTCTTACTCGCCCCCAACTCGCCACGGAGAGTTACCACTCGCCTCCCCAGCAAATCTACTCGCCTAGGCGAGTAAGACAGTGAGGAATCTCATTGTTTTGCTCGCTTCAGGCAGGCATGGGGATTCGCGATGCGGTTTTCTCCGTGGTGTCTTTTTACGAATGTAAACCCCTCAAACCAAGGTCCTAAATGATGATCAAAGAAAGCATGATTTTTATAAGATGAAGCAAGTATCAAGCATGTTAGTAAGGCATGGCATACGAGAGAAACAAGTCATGAATCGGGTAGCAAAATATTCATTAAGCAAGGGAAAACTAGAGCCTCGGTATAGTTATCGAGAACTAGAATAGTTAGAAAGAATAGAATGCTTTGCATTAGTAATATGCTTGATAGACGCGAGGTAATGAGAGTATTATCTTTGCATAGAAGCAAGTGCCATACGAGTATGGCAAGACGTGAATTGATTTTATATCCATTCACAAAGTAAGTTGAGCAAGCATATAGTTACCTCTAGTGGGATCGTCTAGGGATCCGAGGTAAAGAGTTAGCATGTTTAAGTTAATTTTCATGCATAAGACTAAGACTTTTAAGAAAGAAAGAGTGTCATGTCTCTTGATATCCAAATTGGATTCAAGGGGTTCCCCAAGGGGAATAGTTAAGCCGTAAGGGAGCCGCATTTCACTAAGTTAAGGTGTCGTGTCTTTTGTATTCCTTCCAAGGTTGGGTACAAAAGGTTCTCCAAGGGGAATGGGGTAAGCCGTAAGGGACCCGCACGTTCACTAAGGGAGTCTGGTGCGCTCTTGCTAAGCATATCACCGGTAGTAAGGGATTAACTTCCGGGGTTACTCCACTCGGGACTAATCCGTAAAATGAACTCAGATAAGTTGTTTGTTACACGCTAACATAACCAATTAAGCTAACTATGCATATCTATTATACATGTTTATGTTATGTCATAGAGCCTTGACGTAGATCGTTAAGAACAAGTAGAGACTTGGCGTAGTTCGTCAAGAAGTAGTAAAATAGTAAGAATCACTTAGGTGATAAGAGATGATATGTTGTAGATACAACATATTAAGCAAGTAGAAGCAATTAAAGAAAGATATGCCGTGACGATCTTAGGTTACCCCTAATCGTCCGGTTTAGAATCGTGTCATGATAGAGATATAAGAGAGCCTTGATGCTTAGAGTGTACTCTTGGCAATGCGTTTTTAGTTCCCCTTTCACCGCCATGACACGTATAGCAGAGAAGCCTATAACAAGTTAAGAATATTAAGACGGCCCTAGCAAGCACCGCCGTCTAAGAAAGCAAGTCCCCACACACGTATAATCAACCGGCAGGTTGTATTGTAGACACGTGGTGACCGTAGGTTTCCCCCGTGGTTGCCTATAGCCTAGGGTTAGGTGGAACTCACTGAGACATTATGTCTCATCCCAATCCTTATTTGTTTCAGATATCAGGATGGTTTAGCAAGCTAGTAGCTGGATGGATGTTTCAGCAAGTGTTCGTTCGTACCAGCTGCAGCATGGCCTGGATGTTCAAGGATGCATATGACATATTTTAGAAAATTGAGTTGTAATTTATTGTACGAACGCATTTGTTGTATATAATATTCATTCGCAGTTTTTATGTTGTAAATTTTTAATGTATCCAGTACTAAACTAATACACATGCTAGACTTTCTAGATACGTCTAGTATGGGTGTTACATAGGGACTAAAAGTTAATAAAAAAATTTAGGGAGGGACTAAAAACATATTTAACCCATAATTTAATCTCGACAAATTTCCACTGAATTTATTACTAATTTTGAAAGGAACAAATTGGAACAATAAAAATAGAATTTGAGGTCTTTTAGAAAAAGTTTCTCAAATTTGTTTTGTTCTTTGAGCATATTTGAAAATGAGTGAAGACATATTCTGGTCTCGGGGAAAGTCATCGACAAAAAATAAGACCAATTTTTGTTCTATTTTTTTTTTCTATTTTTTCTTCAAAATGTGGGTCAAATTTATCCCTTAAAATATACACAAACTTTAGCGTAGTAATAAGAGAGGTCAGACAGGCATGATAGTTCCCTTATTTCCGCTAGTTATTTATAAAAAATGTGTTCCCATTTTACTCGGTAACTCGAGATTTTTTTTCATATTCCAGAAATTTTGGTTCATCAAACATTATTGCTTATGTGACTCATGAAATTTTACAAAATAAATCAGGGGAATGCTTCGGTCATGATAAATAAATTCATATGATATATTAATAAATTAATAACAAGAATTCATCAGCTTATTAATACAAATTAAATAACAATCTATTATGAAACCAACTTGTGTTAAAGGTACTCAATTTTACTGTAACACCCATACCAGACGTATCTAGAAAGTCTGGCACGTGCGTTAATATTAGTACTGGATACATTAAAATATACAACAATTAAAAACTTCGAATGAATAATATTTACATCAAGTTACGTTCGTATAAATAATAATACAACACAACTCATCCATACATAAAATACATCCTTGATGTCCATAACGTCCTGCAGCTTTACGAACGAACCCCTGAAGTAATATCCATCCGGCACCGAACATGCATAAACATCCTGCTTATCTGAAACAAATAAGGATTGGGATGAGACATAATGTCTCAGTGAGTTCCCCTAATTCCTAGGCTATAGGTAACCTCAAGGGGAAACCTACGGTCACCACGTGTCTACATTACAACCTGACGGTTGATTATACGTGTGTGGGGACTTGCATACTTAGACGGTAGTGCATACTAGAGCCGTCATAGTCTTATCTTAACTTGCTATAGGCTTCACATCCTATACGTGTCATGGCGGTCGAAGGGGAATCTAAAACCGCATTGCCAAGAATACGCTCTATGTATCGAGGCCTAACATAACATAATCATGGCACGATTCTAAACCGGACGATTAGGGGAAACCTAAGATCATCATCGGTATCCTATTCTTAACTTGCTCTTTCCTTGTAGCATCTAATGCTCTTGCTCTTAACTTAATCATGAACATAAACATAAACATAACATAATCATATCGTGCATAAACGTATCTAAGTTCATTCATAAGGTTAGCGTTGAACAAACAAACATTATCTTGATTCATTTTACGGATAGTCCCGGGTGGAGTAACCCCGAGATCAATCCCATACATGACCGATGTACGTACATCGGACTCCCTCGGTGTCGTGTGGTTCCCTTGCGGCTTAAACCATTCCCCTTAGGTCGAGAACCTCCCGTATCCCCCTGATAGGGCCAAACCGCAAGTGCACGGCCTATCGAAGTAATAGTAGTAAGTAGAGTTATCGTTCCGCTAGGGAGTTGTTCAACTTAATTAACTTTTAGTGAGTGATTAGAGGAGAGAAAGTTAATAAAAGGGGGTTTGATTGCTGAAGGTAAAAACAATAATAATAAAGGGCCTTAGGATCATTGGTTCATCATAATGACTAATCCTTCACTAGACAAAACCTAAACATCTAATTTCGTGATTTACACACTAATTTCTAAAGACCGGTTTCCCTTAGCCCCTCACCTTTCCGATGAAAGTCCGGTGAGAGTTTACTTCTAGTAACCAAGCCTATTTCACTGACATGATTACTAGAAGATGCATGGAGGATTGAAACTACTCTTTGTCTCAATAATTGCAAAGACTATTTCACTGTTTTGCAATTATTGTCTAGATTCACTTGTTCCAACATCAAGACTCCGCTCTCGCTTTATGAATTGATGTTTGGGATGATGGATTAACGATTATCAAACCCTCCGCTTTCGCTTCCACAGTTTGATAATTGTTAATCCACGTTAAGACGGTGAATCTAGATTAGAAATTAGGGTTACATAGAAATTAGGGTTTAGACATGTTTTGTTTAGGATTGAGTCATTAGACTCCCCAACAATCCCAAGACGAAGAAGTCTACTCACTCATGTTCATCGTAGACATGGGGGAAGAAGAGAGAAAATAACAGTAAAGTAAATTGCAAAGAAAGTAAAAGGGAAAATAAAGACTTTTATTAAAATAGCAATTGAAATAAACAAAGTAAAGGATGATTGTTTATGGTGGAGAGCTACTCTATTTATAGCTTTACATCTGACTTAGAAACTAAGCAACTAAAAGGATAAAACAATAAAGCTGCAACAGGGTAACTTGGGCTCGAAGAAAAGCAGCAAAACAGGTCCTGGAGACGGGCACGGCCGTGCCACATGTTGGCACGGGCCGTGCCAAGCTTCTGACTTTGGGGGGGACATATTTTTGTCCCGTATCTTCGTATTCTTGCGCTGTATTTGTTCCAATCCTCTTTCTTTTGCTCCAAGGCACCTTCCACCATATATTTATTCCTAAAATAAAATAAAACACAATTTGAAGTAAAATATTCTAATATAAAATAAAATGAAATAAGACTAAATCAAATCTAAAATAAAACTAAACTAAATAAGGCAAAAAATAAGACTATCTATGACTCATCAAACTCCCCCACACTTGAATCTTTGCTTGTCCTCAAGCAAAAGGCAGCAAACATAGTAGCAACAAAAGATTTGACTATGGCAATATTAAGAACAAATGTCTCAAAAGAAAGGCTTTGCTTCAAGTACACTAATTACAACTTCAAACACTTCTCATGAACCTATTCTACCCAACATCAAGTCTCAAGTGAGTGTGTGTGTGCAGTCCAACCCTTTTCTTGCTCCTGTATAAGACATATATTATGAGGAATAGGTTCTATCCCTAGTGCTAAAGTAACCGAGAAAAGTCCTTTCTTCATTTCATATAAGAGTGATGGGAATTTAAGTTAAAATTAGATTAGATTAACAATTAAGCACAAGGGGCTGCAGATGCTTAGGGGCTATCTATCCTCATAGGAAGTCTTCTCGGATGTAATTGTCCTTTCCCCCTAGATTCAAAATCACCCTAAGCAGTGCTGCAAAATTATTATTTGTTTCATCTCTGCGTAGGAAGTCTTTTTGGATGTAAATGTCCTTTCCCCCTAGCATTGATGAATTTTGTTTCACTTTAAGTTCAAATTAGGGAGTCACCACCACAATTAGGAAGTTGGGGATTGTCCTTTCCCCCACATGTTGGTGCCATTCTCCCGACCCATTTAACATTAACAAATTAAAAAGAATATAACAATTAAGAACAATTTGATTAATTTTCCCACACAAACTTATACTACTTTTACTCTTAAGACTTTAAAGGGTCTAAGTTAACACTAAAGATAGAACGTGTTCCTTAAAATACCTATTCATACATTTACTCAAGGATTGCAACCGAGTGCTTTTCTCATTGGAGAATTTCACAATAAAACATGACATGGGTATAGCAAGAACATAAGAAACACAAGAAACTACTTTCATGTACAAGAGGCAACCTTTAAGAAAGAGACAAAACAAAAAATTTCATGCCATTTTTTACATTAAAAACAAGCTACTAGTCATGCCTCTTGCTATAAAAACAAAACAAAAGAATAAAGTTCAAGGGAGTTTGGGAACACTACGACTCTAGACACTTTATTAGCCCCCCCCCCCCCCCCCCCACACTTAGGGGAAGCATTGTCCTCAATGATTCAAAAGAATAGGAAATTAAAAGAGAAGAAGAAGTAGAGGAAGAAGAAAGAAGGAGTAGAAGAAGAGGAGTAGAGGGAGAGAGAAGGGAAGAGAGGAAGAGGAAAGCTCACATGTTATTGAGGTCCATAAGGAGGACCTTGAAGTTGGAGGTGTTGCATCATCCGACGGAGCATCTCATTATTTTCATCATTGACACGGTTGCCCCTTTGAACTTCATTGCGAAGGCCGGAGATCTCAACACCTTGCCTTTGTTGCTCGGTGCTCATCCTCTCGATTTCATTGTGAATCCATGTCCATCTTTGATTTTCATTAAGCTCACCGGCTTCATGGCCATGGTGCTCCTCCTCATGGTGCAAGTTAGCACCTTCTCCCTCATCATGGTGCAAGTTAGCACCTTCTCCCTCTTCATCATCTTGCTCACCAAGAACCTGCACATCATTAACATACAACCAATTTTCTTCCACCTCGGTGGTAGTCCGAGATGGGTTAGGCAATAAAAACACGATTGGCATATTTAGCTTAAGTTGGTAATGGAGCGGTGGACGATGTTTGATGAAATTCATAGCAATAAGGGTATCTATGTTAAGCCTATTGTTTCCCTCAATTGGTTTGATCCCCTCATCTTCACCCACTCCAAAACACCTAGCTATATATGTAATGATGCCACCCACCATTATGTCTCCTCTACTGGACGGTCTAGTGCCGACAAAGTCTAGGTAATTAATCAAATAAAAACAAGTATTGACGGGGTGGTTGTGGAGCATTGCCCATAGCATGAACAATTCATCGGTTCTAGTGTTTCCTAGCTCGGTTCTACCCCAAATAGTGCAAGCCATTACCCTTTGGAGGTACCTAAGTACGGGGTTGTGGATGTTGCTAGCTTTGTTGGCTCTAGGAACATAGTTGGAAACGCTGGTGATACGTGTCCAAAAGGCAGCTGGGTCATAGTTATTCGGTTTTAGGCTAGGATCCCAATGATCATGAATATATCCTTCATTTGCAAAACCTAAGGCCTCACAAAAGTGCTGAAGTGACATGTCATAATCAATATTCATCAACCGAAAAACAACTCTATGGTTAGGGTTATCAAAATTCAACTTATCTTTAGTGAAAACAATTGAGCTTAAAAATTCATAAGTGAAGTTTTCATAACCCCGCATAGGTTTCAGCAAATCAGTCCAACCTAACTTTCCTATCAACCTAGAAACGTCATTAAACAGCTCTAGCACATCTAAAGTATTGGGATCAGGATAACGAGAAGGATGCAAGTGTTTAGAGATTAGAATTTTATACCTGTCCCGTTGCTTGTTGTTTTTGAAGTTTATTCCATGATTCTTCACTTGTGCTTGCTTCTTTGGGGGAGGTCCTCCTTGAGAGCTTGCTGGTTCTTTACCACTTCTTCTTGAAGCCATTGACCCTTGTTGGAATTGGTTTTGAAGGTTTAGGGTTTGGGAGGATTTTTTGGTGGAAAGGATTGGTTTAGGGTTGGGGTTGATGTTTAAGGAAGGTTTGTTGGTTTGGATGTGGAGATTGGTTAAGGTTTTGAAAGATTAGGGTTTTGGTGAATTGTGGGTTTGAGTGGATGAAAGATGTTTTTGATTGGTGGTTTTTGTTTGGGATGAAGTTTGTGGTTGATTGGTGAAAGAATTGAGTGGTTTGGTGAAGAATTGAGGGAGATATGAAGGTTTGAAGGTTTGAAGGTTATGGAGGTTTAGAGAGAAGTTTGAAAGATGAAAGAGGGTTGTTGTTTGTGAATGAGGAGGAAGAAAGAAAAATTTGTATATATGGGCAACAAGAGGTCGGGCACGGCCGTGCCACCTATTGGCACGGGCCGTGCCATCTTTCTGACTTCATCCATCATTTTTTTCTTCAAAACTTGGCACGGCCGTGCCATACCTAGCACGGGCCGTGCCTCTTCTCTGGTCCTGGGGCTTCAAAATTTTTCCATTTTTTCCGAATCAACTTGGACAATTACCTACAAAAACGTTTAAAACAAAGAGAAACAAAACAAAATTAAATGCGTGGGTTGCCTCCCACGAAGCGCTCTTTTAATGTCATTAGCTTGACGGTTAGAAAGAGTCCTTAGAACGGATCAAAGATATCATATTGTGTAGATGACGCTATAAAACGTTCTTTCACAACATGATCGTTAAGCATGCAACAAGAGTAAAGAGCGGGACCCTTCATAACATTTTCCAACTCGTATCCTACCATTTGATCACTCACTTGAAAGACTATCCTACCAAGTTTAACATCAATGAGAGCTCCCGCAGTTGCGAGGAAAGGTCTACCTAGGATTATAGGGACGTCATCGTCCTCTTCAATGTCAACGACTACAAAATCAGTGGGGATGTATATCCCCTCTATCTTAACAGGTATGTCCTCGACAAATCCTACAAGTTTCATGGTAGAACGATCAGCTAACTTTAATTCCATTTCGGTAGGTTTCAACTCTCCTATCCCTATCCTTTTAAGAAGTGACAAAGGCAGCAAACTAACACTAGCTCCTAAGTCACATAAGGCTTTGTTTATGGTTTCATTCCCAATTTCACACGGTATGGCAAAGGTACCTGGATCTCTAAGCTTAGGGGGTGCTTCTTGGATGATTGCACTAGTTTCCTTAGCCAAGGCTATTGTCTCATTATTCTCTATAGCCCTTTTCTTTGAAAAAATTTCCTTTAAAAACTTGGCATATAGAGGCATCCTAGACAAAGCTTCAGCAAAGAGAAGTTTAATGCAAATCTTCCTAAGTATGTTAACAAATTTTTCAAACTTACCCTCTAGTTTAAGCTTTTCAGGGTTTAAGGGGGATGGAGTTTTGTTTTCTTCAAGTGGTTTTGCTTCTTCTATCACAACTTTATCACCTAAGGGCTTGACATTTTCTTTCCCAATGTTTTTAACCTTAGCAAAAGTTTCGCCTAACTTACTACCCCCAAAAGATATAACATTAACTTGGGCTTTGGGATTGGCTTCGGTTTGACCAGGAAAGACTCCCGGTGTTTGGGAAGATGTAGCCACTTGTTGGGCTATTTGAGCGATTTGAGTTTCAAGCATTTTAGAGTGAGTAGCAATAGAATCAACCTTGGTATTGAGCTTGGAAAGAGAATCATTCAGAAATCCAGTTTGGTTTTTAAGTTCTTGAAGTTGTTTGTTTTGGTTGGCAATAGAATTTTCCAACAAAATTTCCAAATTGGATTTCTGAGTGAATCTTTGGTTGTTTGCATAACCGGGTGGTGCTACTTGTCCATAGGGATTTTGGTTTTTATAAAAATTTTGATTTTGTCGCATCCCTTGGTTGTATTAAGCATAATTCATTTACTCAACACCATTAATAGCACTACCTAGTTGGCAATCAACACCAGCATGACCAGTTATACCACATATTTCACAAGAAGGAGTAGAAGCAGAATTGATAGCACTAACATTGAGTTTTTCAAGTTTTTCGGTTAGTGTATCAATTTTAGAAGCAAGGTGGTCATAGTTAGAGACTTCGTACATACCTGCCTCCTTTTTGGAGGATGAAGAACTAGTAGTGGCTCTCTCGTCGGTCCATTTGTAATGATTTTGAGCCATGTCTTCAATCAAGGCATACGCCTCTGTGTAGTTCTTATTCATAAGTGCTCCACCTGCAGCTGCATCAACAGACATCTTAGTGGTATAAGACAAGTCATTATAAAAAGTGTGGACTATAAGCCACTTCTCTAGGCCATGGTGGGGACAAAGTCTTAGCATTTCTTTGAAACGCTCCCACGCCTCATAGAGAGATTCCCCATCTTTTTGGTTGAACGGCGTGATTTGGTCTCTAAGTTTAGCGGTTTTAGATGGTGGAAAGAAACGGGCAAGGAATGCTTGCCTCATCTGATCCCATGAAGTAATGGAACCGACTTCGAGGGAATGGAACCAAGCGCTAGCTCTATCCCTTAAGGAAAAGGGAAAGAGATGAAGTCTTACGGCTTCTTGGTTCTCCTTCATGGTTACACTAATTCGTAGGAAAACAGAGATGTGAAGATTGGGATCCTCAGTGGGGGATCCCGAGAATTGGTTTTGCTGCACCAAGTTAAGTAGGGCAGGCTTAATTTCAAAATTGTCATCCTCAACCGTTGGGTACACAATAACAGCTTGTGGCTCAGCCGTAGATGGCGTTGCATACTCTTTGAGAGTGCGATTGGCCATGGCGATGTTATTTTGTGCTGCTCTCCTTCTTCTATGTAAGAACCTTTCGATCTCGGGTATGAATACCGCTTGATTTCTAGTTCTTCGCATAAAAGGTTGAGAACCCAAGAAGTTAACGATAACAGAAAAATAAAAAGTTAAAAATAAAAAGAAAAGAGAAAGAAGAGAGAAATCTAATCACTAAGAAAAAGCTAATTAAATTAGTTAACTCCCCGGCAACGGCGCCAAAAACTTGATAGGGCCAAACCGCAAGTGCACGGCCTATCGAAGTAATAGTAGTAAGTAGAGTTATCGTTCCGCTAGGGAGTTGTTCAACTTAATTAACTTTTAGTGAGTTATTAGAGGAGAGAAAGTTAATAAAAGGGGGTTTGATTGCTGAAGGTAAAAACAATAATAATAAAGGGCCTTAGGATCATTGGTTCATCATAATGACTAATCCTTCACTAGACAAAACCTAAACATCTAATTTCGTGATTTACACACTAATTTCTAAAGACCGGTTTCCCTTAGCCCCTCACCTTTCCGATGAAAGTCCGGTGAGAGTTTACTTCTAGTAACCAAGCCTATTTCACTGACATGATTACTAGAAGATGCATGGAGGATTGAAACTACTCTTTGTCTCAATAATTGCAAAGACTATTTCACTGTTTTGCAATTATTGTCTAGATTCACTTGTTCCAACATCAAGACTCTGCTCTCGCTTTATGAATTGATGTTTGGGATGATGGATTAACGATTATCAAACCCTCTGTTTTCGCTTCCACAGTTTGATAATTGTTAATCCACGTTAAGACGGTGAATCTAGATTAGAAATTAGGGTTACATAGAAATTAGGGTTTAGACATGTTTTGTTTAGGATTGAGTCATTAGACTCCCCAACAATCCCAAGACGAAGAAGTCTACTCACTCATGTTCATCGTAGACATGGGGGAAGAAGAGAGAAAATAACAGTAAAGTAAATTGCAAAGAAAGTAAAAGGGAAAATAAAGACTTTTATTAAAATAGCAATTGAAATAAACAAAGTAAAGGATGATTGTTTATGGTGGAGAGCTACTCTATTTATAGCTTTACATCTGACTTAGAAACTAAGCAACTAAAAGGATAAAACGGTAAAGCTGCAACAGGGTAACTTGGGCTCGAAGAAAAGCAGCAAAACAGGTCCTGGAGACGGGCACGGCCGTGCCACATGTTGGCACGGGCCGTGCCAAGCTTCTGACTTTGGGGGGACATATTTTTGTCCCGTATCTTCGTATTCTTGCGCTGTATTTGTTCCAGTCCTCTTTCTTTTGCTCCAAGGCACCTTCCACCATATATTTATTCCTAAAATAAAATAAAACACAATTTGAAGTAAAATATTCTAATATAAAATAAAATGTAATAAAACTAAATCAAATCTAAAATAAAACTAAACTAAATAAGGCAATAAATAAGACTATCTATGACTCATCACCCCCTGGCGTGGATAACAAGAGACACGAGCACCTACGTCTTGTTACTCAGTGACATGCGGGTCCCTTACGGCTTGAATCGTTCTCATAATGAGAACCCCTTGTATCCCCCTGATGTGGATATCAAGAGACATGTCACCTACACTTATTAGTCATGGTCTTGTCGTGTATATAAGTTAAACATAATCATACATACATGTTTACCTCGGAACCTTGATCGATCCGATTATCGGTAACCTATACTTGTTCATAAACATACCTAATCATGGTGAATAGATCAACTAGTCAATCCACGGCTCACATACTTGCTAAGGCATGCTAGATCATATGCGAAGAGAATACACTTCGCGTCTTATCATTCTAGGGATCCATATCCTATAGTTGCCTTACTTGTCACATGCTATCTTCTAGTTCTCGACTAGCTAAGTCGAGGCTCTACATACCTTCCCTTTCTTAGTTCATTACTACCCCATCATGCTTAAACTCTCCTGAGCCATCCTTGTGATACATGCTAAGATTGCCACGATTAATGATGCAAGGATCAATTGACGATGTGTGCAAATTTCCAATAATATCTAAGGACCTAAAATTCCATAAACCCAAGTTTCGAGCCATTTATAAATTCTATGTTTTGATAAAGCCAAACTTGTTCCAGTAGAAAAATAAGTAAAAACAGTGAAAGAACACTTCGAAACGATCGCTACGGACCCCCACGCGACTGCCCCCAAGCACCCGAGCGCAGAACAACGCGAACGTTGTCCTGTCTGGGGCGCCTAGCGCCATAGGGAGGGCGCCTAGCGCTGGGCTCTCTGACTTTGGCCGCCTAGCGCCCTTGTTCAGGCGCAGCGCTGCGAATTCTGCGTTTTCGGTGATTTCGGCTGCGGGTTTTCGCCATTTTCGACCCAAAATTCGTCCAATTTGACCCTGTAATGCACCAAACACATCCAGCAACTTGTATAGACTTAATTAAACATATATCATGGCAAATTTTAACATATAATCAACTAAGATTGGCTTAGGGTACTAAAGTTTCATAAAAACTAAACTAACATAAATCATGATTTTCTACAAGATTAATCAATCCCAAAGGTGGGTAATCTATCTATGGAACTCACCTAATCATGTTTGCTTGCTTTACTTCAATACCTAGCTTCAAACCCTAGCTTTGCTTCATTCCTTGATTTCTTGTTCTTTCCCACCAAACCATGCTTTGATCCTTTCCTTTGCTTGTTTCTTACTTGCTAAGCCATGCTTAATCATGCTTGATCATGATTTGGAAGAAGTTTGGTTGATTAGAGAAGAGAGGGAGGGCGCATGATTGAGAGAAGGAGGAGAGAACTCTTTCTCTCAAAACCTAGAGAGAGAAAGAGGAAGAAATTGTGAGGTTTTCCACCCTCAAATCACTTATATACTCCCTTGAGCGAGATTACTTAAATGCCCTTCGTCTCAGTCGTGTTTACCTGACCCTGATACATAACTCATGCTTAACTGATATTACTTATAAATATCTTCCGTCGTACTTAACTTTCTTCATCATAATCACTTTCCACGAATCTTAGTCCTCTGATACATTTAACAGATGAATTTTCCATTAGCTGACGAGCGGGATGTTACACTCTACCCCCTTTAAAAAAAATTTCGTCCTCGAAATTTAGAGGTCAACTACCAATCATCATGCCAAAACTTACCATATATGGTCTGAGTCAAGCATTTTTTCCATTCCTACATATCCAAAAGGTCTATCGCTTCATGTCCTTATCTCGTTCCTTAATCCACATATAACTGAACAAAACCTTCTTGATCTTAATTTCACTCACTTAGAGTTTTCTTAGTATATTATGATTCCGAACTTACTTTGCTACACATAACTTATTGACTTAGACTTGGATTTAATCCGCTTAACATAAACCATTAATAAAAGTATCTTATCATAGACATGAACACTCAGGATTTGCCTTTTTAACTGGAATCCTATCGAATACCAGGTTTGCCCTGCAGTGCTTACTTGCAACATAAAACATCTTTTCATGCATACATAATCTTATCGGGTAACATATAATTCATACATCAGTTTACTTAGTGTACCTTGAGACATTTTCCTCACTCCAACATTACTTATCTTGATGATTCTACAAATCTCTTGTCTCTTTTCAGAGTCTTAAGAAATCTTTCGATCTCATTACCATTCCTATTGCACCCAAATTCATGGATGACTCATATAACTTGTCATAGAGAGGTGAAATTAATTACGCCTATACATATAACATTCATCAACCCATCTCGTAACTTACATGCTCTTAAAACTTCCGAGTTAAACCTTTTGCATTTGAATACTCTTATCATATACTTGTGCGCTTCATAATACTTTTCGAGCAACTTTGTTGATTACATCAACACATCTTACTCACCATAACAATCACATACTTCCAAATGTCGCTTCTTGTTAAATAATAACGATACTCGTTCTAACATATTACTTTAAAAAGTTTTCTAAACATGAGTATTCGGATCCTTGGAACGAATAGAGACATAATCTTTTAAAAGAATTTTGTGAAAAATTGTCATGTTTAAATAATTTTGTTTCCAAGTCTCTCAATACCCATTTTAAATTTAAGAGTTTTTAAATCATAGTTCGAAATCTTCATAGCAAGTATCGTGATCGTTTAACAGGTCTGACATAAGAGAGTATGCACTTAATCGTGCATAACTCATGATTTATATCTTCATCCAGAATGAAATTCTTGAACTTTAAAGTAACTTCTTTCTTATTCTTTCTTGACTTACATGCATATCTTGGAGACTCGCATAATTGCATAACATAATTCATATAGGATCCTTGACCCTCGTAACATTATCTCATCTCCTCATTCTGAGAACAAATAACGTGAATCTTCAAAACATCATATCCGGTTACGTTCACACATTGTCACCTCATCCTGCATAACACTTCTTCTTTTAATACCGGCCTCACACTTGATAATTCAATCTTTACTTTGAGTTGCAAAAAGAAACCTTTCGACTCTTACCTGCATTTTTTTTTCTTTTCTTGTCATAGCACATATCCTTACATATATCCTTCTTATCATACTTAAATAAAGTCATATCCATTATGCCTTTGTCATATTCTTCGCTGACCGGATCAGTCTCATTACTTATTCAATATTCCGAGAACTCCTCGCTTGTTCCATAATACCTCTTAAGAAGACTCTTACTTTCAAGTTCCATGGTTACTGTCCGAAACTTTATCTATTAACTTTCGTTGCGCCACTCTGATTCCCACCAGTTAGCTTTAACCAATATTCTAATCCATTAAGACAACTGAAACTTTACATATGAGCATCATCTTCTTGAACTCTTGTCAAGACCTATCATGTGGTAACCAATGCCAAAATCTTACACCTTTCATTACCTTATGACATATACTTATCGTACTTTAAACTTGTCTCCGAGAAATCTCGAATTTCCCATAGAAGACTCATCATAAATTATACATGCTTTTCTTGATCTTGCTTCATTGCATCCCTGTATTCTCGTATACTATGTTTTGCGTAATCAATGGATGCTTGCTCGTTAATTTCTTTCTTTAAGAAAACATTATAATACAACACACGGGTCATTGGCGTTGACTATTTCTCTTTATATAAAAACGTAATAAGTTTGGCCCCAGTCGTTGCTCTAAAATCACGAAATAAGTTGACAACACAACTGTGTCATCTAACTTTAGTTCCCGTGAGTTTAGCCCACTCTACGTGAGTCGTAACAACCGGTACCTACAAAATTCCATTTTAAAATCTATAAACATCAACTCCAATCACCCATATGTGTCTACCTTTCTAAAATCTTGTAAACTTTTGAATTCAACATTTAACGGGCTTTAGCAATTCAATTAAGCAAAACATAGATCCGGGGGTACTCATGACTTCATAAAACCTGAAAATCTTGTGACATTCGTATAATTCTCTACCACTTTACTTTCCATCTCATGCCTTTGCATCCACTTAATCCGTTCCATAAGTCGAAACCTTAAAACTCTTGACCCAAGCTCTTCGCCAGCTCTTGCCACGTTAACTTCTAATGTTACCTTGAACCGGATTGATTCCGTTAATAGTTGTCCATGCATTTTCTTCCTTAGAAATCATAGGGTGTGATGTGCATTCGATACTTGATGTTATAGAAAGTTTTTGTTGCATAAAAGATTGTAAAAACATCTCCCAATAGCTACCACTAACCCTAGAGACGAAATGACAGTTTTCGGGAAAACCGAAATTTTGCTCCAGGTACGCTATTAGCGAAATCCTTTGGAGTAATTTCGCTATTAGCGAAATTTTCGCTATTGACTTGCTTCCTTTAACACAGTTTTCTAAAAATCATATTTTTCATAAAATCTTATTTCCTCAAGTATCCCAATGCACATCATTCATTCATTCCTATCTTCGTGAAATATTTTATAACACATGCATGGCAAACATTAACATCAATCGATTCAATTCACGGCACATTAGAAACTGATATCTTGTCGTCCTAGCACTTAACATAAACTTCCACATAAGACTTCAACTTCATTCACTACAACGACTTAACTTATTTCTCACTGAATCATATAAATCTTTGTTCTCATATCTCAATCCCTGAGAGCTTACTAATTCCATCAACATGTGTCGACTTATCCTTCAATTGTAGTCTCACACTTACGTTCCAGAATATATATATATATATATATATATATATATCCAACTTCTTCACTTACGGATACTTAAAGTATCACTAACATCATACTCGAATTTGTCGGAACGTTCTTTCTTAACATGCCTTACATTCCCGGAGGATTCACACTTGTGCTTGCTTAGTTCACCGACCACCTTTTGGCACGATCAAACTCTTACTAATATTTATCCGAGTTCACACTTTCCAGTGCATCTCCATCACATACTTCGTTCCTCCTGGGTCCTATTCAGCTCTCAGGCATCCATTCCAATCGTCGAATGCTAAATTGAGTTGATCAGGCTCAACTAACAACAACAATTAGAACTTTTACCTGGAACCCAATGGTCCCACTACCTTAGTTGTAATCTAATGACCCAAGGCACGATCTGAATCGACCTGCTCTGATACCAATTGTAACACCCATACCAGACGTATCTAGAAAGTCTGGCACGTGCGTTAATATTAGTACTGGATACATTAAAATATACAACAATTAAAAACTTCGAATGAATAATATTTACATCAAGTTACGTTCGTATAAATAATAATACAACACAACTCATCCATACATAAAATACATCCTTGATGTCCATAACGTCCTGCAGCTTTACGAACGAACCCCTGAAGTAATATCCATCCGGCACCGAACATGCATAAACATCATGCTTATCTGAAACAAATAAGGATTGGGATGAGACATAATGTCTCAGTGAGTTCCCCTAATTCCTAGGCTATAGGTAACCTCAAGGGGAAACCTACGGTCACCACGTGTCTACATTACAACCTGACGGTTGATTATACGTGTGTGGGGACTTGCATACTTAGACGGTAGTGCATACTAGAGCCGTCATAGTCTTATCTTAACTTGTTATAGGCTTCACATCCTATATGTGTCATGGCGGTCAAAGGGGAATCTAAAACCGCATTGCCAAGAATACGCTCTATGTATCGAGGCCTAACATAACATAATCATGGCACGATTCTAAACCGGACGATTAGGGGAAACCTAAGATCGTCATCAGTATCCTATTCTTAACTTGCTCTTGCCTTGTAGCATCTAATGCTCTTGCTCTTAACTTAATCATGAACATAAACATAAACATAACATAATCATATCGTGCATAAACGTATCTAAGTTCATTCATAAGGTTAGCGTTGAACAAACAAACATTATCTTGATTCATTTTACGGATAGTCCCGGGTGGAGTAACCCCGAGATCAATCCCATACATGACCGATGTACGTACATCGGACTCCCTCGGTGTCGTGTGGGTCCCTTGCGGCTTAAACCGTTCCCCTTAGGTCGAGAAGCTCCCGTATCCCCCTGGCGTGGATAACAAGAGACACGAGCACCTACGTCTTGTTACTCAGTGACATGCGGGTCCCTTACGGCTTGAATCGTTCTCATAATGAAAACCCCTTGTATCCCCCTGTAATATCCCGCCTGCTAGTATCGGAATATTACCCGTCAATCATGCCAGAGGAAATAATTCATGGAGAGTGGTTAATAGTCAATATTTTATAACATGTCAGCATAACACGGGAAAAGTAACAGAGTCGTATTTAACACGCTTGAGGCAAGGGCAAAATGGTAATTGCATGTGGAAAGGATATTTATTTGGAATTGGACCAAAAATATCTCATTTTTCATTCTCTTTCTCTCTCTAGGTTTTGGGTTGGTTTTGCTCTCCCTTCTCTCTTCTTTCTCACGCCCCCTTTTCCTCTTTCTCTCCATCAAATCTTCTTCCTCTCCATGGAAAGTGAAATGGTATTTCTCCCTCATGGTCTCTTGAATTTGTATAAGTTTGGTTAAGGTTTGATTTCTCTTGTCCATCTCCTATGAAGTTCATCCCATCTCTTCTCCTTTGAAGAAATTCTTCCAAGTTTGTTAGATGTGAACCAAGCAAGAAGCAATTAATGGTTTTGGTTTTGAGGCTTGAAGGTTATGTTGGAATCTAGGGTTTGGTTTTGGTCAAGACCTAGGGTTTGTAATTGGGAAAGAGGAAGCTTGAGCTAGTAAAGGATCGTGATGTTTTGTTGCAAGAAAGGATGGCAAGATTTTGTGTTATGAGCCAAGAATGAAAGTGGATCAAGCTAGGGTTTTGGGCTTGTATAAGCTTGGGATTTGATGATGCTTCAAGAACTTGATTAGGTGAGTTCCATAGATAGTTTTCCTACCCTTTGGGATCATGTTTATGCCATGTTAGATTATTATGAAAGCTATGAAAATTCTAGGGTTTATGTATTATGTTAGTAGCCCTTTTCTTGTCATGCTTGCTAAACATGTTAATACTTGCTATATGAGTGTTTTATAAGTATCCTATGATCAAATATGTACCGATATGCTTAGAGACACTTGGTTTGAGGTTTTTGGGTCAAAAACACCATTTTTAGGGGTTCTGGACTGTCACAACTCGCCATGGCGAGTAGGTACTCGCCTCCCCAGCAATGTTGCTCGCTATGGCGAGCAAGTGGTGCCTTATGGTGCTGCTTGCTCGTTCTGGCAGATTCGGTGTTTTTCATTCCGGATCTTTTGTGCAGTCTTTTATAAAAGTAAACCCCTCAAACCAAGGTCCTAAATGATGATCAATGAAAGCAAGATTTTTATGATAAAGAGGCAAGTATTAATCATGGTAGTAAGGCAAGGCATGCGAGAGAATTATGTCATGATTTGGGTAGCAAGATAATCTTTAAGGAAAGGGAAGAACTAGAGCCTCGGTATAGTTATCGAGAACTAGAATAGTTAGAAAGAAATAGAATGTCATGCATTAGTAATATGCTTGATAAGACGCGAGGTAATGTGAGTGTTATCTTCGCATAGAATCTAGTGTCATACGAGTATGGCAAGACGTGAATCGATTTCGTATCCATTCACAAAGTAAGTTAAGCAAGCATATAAGTTTACCTCTAGTGGGATCGTTTAGGGATCCGAGGTATAAGAGATAGTATGTATAGATTTAATCTTCATACATGCATAAGACAAAGACTTACAAGAAAGAAAGAGTGTCATGTCTCTTGTTATCCAAATTGGATTCAAGGGGTTCCCCAAGGGGAATGGTTAAGCCGCAAGGGAGCCGCATTTCACTAAGTTAAGGTGTCGTGTCTTTTGTATACCTTCCAAGGTTGGGTACAAAAGGTTCTCCAAGGGGAATGGGGTAAGCCGTAAGGGACCCGCACGTTCACTAAGGGAGTCCGGTGCGCTATTGCAAAGCATTTTCACCGGTAGTAAGGGATTAACTTCCGGGGTTACTCCACTCGGGACTAATCCGTAAAATGAACTCAGATAAGTTGTTTGTTACACGCTAACATAATCAATGAAGCTGACTTTGCATATTTATTATACATGTATATGTTATGTCATAGAGCCTTGACATAGATTGTCAAGAACAAGTAGAGACTTGGCGTAGATCGTCAAGAAGTAGCAAGTTAGCAAGAGTCACTTTTGTGATAAGAGATGATATGTTGTAGATACAACATATTAAGCAAGTAACACAAGTATATAAAGATATGCCGATGACGATCTTAGGTTTCCCCTAATCGTCCGGTTTAGATTCGTGTCAAGATATATATATATATATATATATATATATATATATATATATATATATATATATATATATATATATATGAGAGCCATGATGCACAGAGCGTATCTTAGCATTGCGGTTTTAGATTTCCCCTAACCGCCATGACACGTATTGAAGAGAAGCCTATAACAAGTTAAGAATATTATGACAGCCCTAGTATGCACGACCGTCTAAGAAAGCAAGTCCCCACACACGTATAATCAACCGGCAGGTTGTATTGTAGACACGTGGTGACCGTAGGTTTCCCCCGTGGTTGCCTATAGCCTAGGATTAGGTGGAACTCACTGAGACATTATGTCTCATCCCAATCCTTATTTGTTTCAGATATCAGGATGGTTAGCAAGCTAGTAGCCGGATGGATGTTACAGCAAGTGTTCGTTCGTACCAGCTACAGCATGATATGGATGGTCAAGGATGCATTTATCATATTTTTGAAAAGTTGAGTTGTAATCTTATTGTACGAACGCAATTGTTGTATACGATATTCATTTGATGTTTTTTTTGTTGTAAAATTTAATGTATCCAGTACTAAACTAATGCACATGCTAGACTTTCTAGATACGTCTAGTATGGGTGTTACAATTGGTATCAGAGCAGGTCGATTCAGACCGTGCCTTGGGTCATTAAGTTACAACAAAGGTAGTGGGACCATTGGGTTCCGGGTAAATGTTCTAGTTGTTGATGTTAGTTGAGCCTGATCAACTCAATTTAACATTAGACGATTAGAACGGATGCCTGAGAGCTGAATAGGACCTAGGAGGAACGAAGTTTATGATGAAGATGCACTTGAAAGTGTAAGAATAGAAGTAAGAACTCGGAATGAGTGCTAGTAAGAGTTTGTTTGTGCCAGAAGGTGGCCGATGAACTAAGTAAGTAGAAGTATGAATATTTCGGGAATGTAAGGTAATGAAGAGAAGGAGCGTTCCGACGGCGTTCGATAAGATGTGGAAGATACTTCGTATACCGTAAGTAAGAGTTTGGAAATGTCTAAGTATGATCTGAAGTTTCAGTAAAGATTTGTTGTTGGAACAGACTTATTTTAGAAGAAGTATTTGTATTCCAGAACGTCAGCACAAGGCTTTAAGATAAGGAGAAGTCGACGTATGTTGATGGAGTTAGTAAGCTCTCAAGAAGTCGTTATGTGATAAAATTAAGATTCTGTATGCTCAGAGTGGAGATGGTTCTAGTGTTTAGAAGATTGTGTTAAGAAACACGAAGAGAGGGAAGCTACTCGTAGCGGAAGAAGCTAAGAATTTAAGCGAGAATTTTATGTCATCAGGACTGATGCATTAATTTCCAACGTACCGAACATTGTAACGAAGTAGGTTGACGCTTGCCATGCATAGATGATAAAGTATTTTATGAAGGTAGGAGTGACTGATGTGCATTGGATTACTTGAGAAATGATAATTGTATGTAAAGTATTTTTTCCAGAGAATTGAACTGAAGAAACTCCCCAATAGCAAACCTGGAATGAGATTTCCTATTTCCCGAAAACCGTAAATTCATCTCCAGGGTTTCGTTGACTATTGGAGGGTTGTTTTCATAATATTTTTCATGCAACGAAAACCTTTTTATGATATCAAGTAACAAATGCATATCACATTCTAAGGTTACATAGGAAAAGGCATGGGCAACCATTAACAAAATCGGTTCAGTTTAAGGTAACTTGGGAAGTTAATGTATCAAGAGTTAAAAATGAGCTTAGCCTAAGAGTTTAAAGGTTTCGGTACGTGGAATGGACATCACGGATGAGAAAGCTTGAAGCAAGATGTTAAGTGGTGTGAAATCACAAGGTTCACGTTTTTGTGAAACTAAGAGTATTCCTCGAATCTATGTTTTGTTTGATTGACTTGCTAAGGCTCGTTACGATGTTAAAACGTAAAGTTTATATGATTTTAGAAAGATATATGCATATGGGTGATTGAAGTTGACATTTTCAAAATTTAAAATAAATGTTGAAGGTACCGATTTGTTATGACTCGCGTAGAGTGGGGCTAAACTCACTAGAACCAAGATTCGACGACACACACGTGTTATCAACTCGTTCTGTGATTTTAGAGTAACAAATGGGGCCTAGGTTCAGTACATGTTTATATAGTGAGGAGTCGTCAACGTCCATGACCCATGTGCTAGTTTATAAAATTTTCGTTAGAAGAAGGATTAATGAGCAAGCATAAGAATGATTAAGCAAAATATAGTATGCGAGAATACTAAGATACAATGATAGATATTTAAGAAAGGTATGTCAAAGTGCAAGATGAGTCTACTAAGGGAATTTAAGGTTCGTACGGAAACAAGTTTAAGTATGATATGTATATATCAAGAGAAGAATCCAACTAGCAAGAACGTGAAGTCTATTTCTGAGTAAAGTAATATGAGTATACGATAAATTGATCGTGAGTTTAATCTTGCAAACAAAGGGTAGAGCAAGGTTGCAGAGTTGATTTCAACATAGAAAGTTTTGAGAAGAGTTCAAGAAGTTAGTAATGTATTGATAGAAGAAGGGCAAATTATATTCGTCTCAGCAGATTAGAGTATTGGTTGAAGCCAACCGGTGGGAATCAGAGTAGCGCGACGGAAGTTAATTAGTAAAATTGTTGACAATAACTATGGAATTTAGTGGTAAGAATCTTCGCGAAGAATGTTCAAGTTGGTAATACAGTTTTAGTAAAGAAAGTACTACGAGACGAGCGAGAGGAACTCTCATTATGATAAGTAAGTATTGATGCTTCTACCGTCAGTGATGAGTAAGGTAAAAGTTTAAAGGATGTATCTTCACTTAAGCAAGACAAGAAAGACTAGAGTTACCACAGATGAAGTAATCGGATTGCCGATTGATGAGGTTGAATGTGTTGAGGAGCTATTGGTTAGTCAGGAAAGGTTATGAGCTACCATAAGAGAATACAGTTCACGAGTTATGCACGAAGAAGTACATGCCCTCATATACCCTACTTGTTAAGTGATAACGATACTTGCCAGAATAAAGTTAAATTTTGATTCTGTGACTTTTAAAGTTAAGATTGGTATTAAGGAACTTGGGAACGAGGTTTGTTTTAAAACATGACATTGTACATTGTTGAAACTGAGAAGGCATGTCGTAAGCGAGTAAGTTCACTTAGGGCGTGCAGACTTCAGGGCCAACTTGTCATAGGCAAGTTTGGGACGAGTTGTAAAACCTTTTTCATAATATAGAGACTCGTCCTGAGGTTCTGCGGTATCATTACAAACTCGGTTTCAAAATGAGATTTTCTTTTAGTTAAATAAATGTTCGTTCCAAAAACCTATGTACCAAGGTTTAGAAATTTTTAGAAGCAAAATGCCAAAAACAGTATCGTTATTAACTAACAAGAAGCGGTACTTAAAGGAATGAGAATACTATGGAGATAAGATTTTAAGAGGAAACGGCAAGTCCTTATGATATCAATATCGTATGAGATTTATGGATTTTTGCTTAAAGAGTTCAAGTGTAAGTGCATAAGGGATTTAGTAGAAGATTTTAAGAGTATTTAATCCCCAAGACTGGTAAATAGATTGTCAGATGAATCGACGTAATGGATTTCGCTTTTCATGTCAAGTTAGAAAGGTTTATGAAGAGCTTGAAAGAGTTAAGAGATTTGTATAATCATCAAGATAAGTGACATAAGTAAGAGTTATAAATCGCAAGATGCAGTAAGAAAGATTATGTATGCATAGTAAGATGTATGCATGATAAGATGTTTCTGATATAAGAAAGCACTGCAGGGCAAACCTGGATTCTGGTAGGACCCTAGTATAAAGGCAAATCCTGAGTGTTTAGGTTCGTGAAAGGTTAATTATGTGAATGGTTATGCTATACAGATGAGATATGGAATTGAGGCAACTAGTCCGCATGTAGCCAAAACGTGTGTCAAACACAATGTTCTGAGATAGATCTATGATTTTGAGAAAGATATTAGATGGAGGAGATCATATTCGTTTATGCGAATAAAGAAAAAGGATGAGCTATATGCTTCGAACCCTTTTGGAGTGAGTACGAACGGACTTTGTTTAACTAAACACCGAAGAAGACGAGTTAATGTCAGAGATTGGTATATGGTTTCTAAATTTCGAGGACGAAATTTTTTAAGGGGGGTAGAATGTAATATACCGCCTGCTAGTATCGGAATATTACCCGTCAATCATGCCAGAGGAAATAATTCATGGAGAGTGGTTAATAGTCAATATTTTATGACATGTCAGCATAACACGGGAAAAGTAACAGAGTCGTATTTAACACGCTTGAGGCAAGGGCAAAATGGTAATTGCATGTGGAAAGGATATTTATTTGGAATTGGACCAAAAATATCTCATTTTTAATTCTCTTTCTCTCTCTAGGTTTTGGGTTGGTTTTGCTCTCCCTTCTCTCTTCTTTCTCACGCCCCCTTTTCCTCTTTCTCTCCATCAAATCTTCTTCCTCTCCATGGCAAGTGAAATGGTATTGCTCCCTCATGGTCTCTTGAACTTGTATAAGTTTGGTTAAGGTTTGATTTCTCTTGTCCACCTCCTATGAAGTTCATCCCATCTCTTCTCCTTTGAAGAAATTCTTCCAAGTTTGTTAGATGTGAACCAAGCAAGAAGCAATTAATGGTTTTGGTTTTGAGGCTTGAAGGTTATGTTGGAATCTAGGGTTTGGTTTTGGTCAAGAACTAGGGTTTGTAATTGGGAAAGAGGAAGCTTGAGCTAGTAAAGGATCATGATGTTTTGTTGCAAGAAAGGATGGCAAGATTTTGTGTTATGAGCCAAGAATGAAAGTGGATCAAGCTAGGGTTTTGGGCTTGTATAAGCTTGGGATTTGATGATGCTTCAAGAACTTGATTAGGTGAGTTCCATAGATAGTTTTCCTACCCTTTGGGATCATGTTTATGCCATGTTAGATTATTATGAAAGCTATGAAAATTCTAGGGTTTATGTATTATGTTAGTAGCCCTTTTCTTGTCATGCTTGCTAAACATGTTAATACTTGCTATATGAGTGTTTTATAAGTATCCTATGATCAAATATGTACCGATATGCTTAGAGACACTTGGTTTGAGGTTTTTGGGTCAAAAACACCATTTTTAGGGGTTCTGGACTGTCACAACTCGCCACGGCGAGCTATTGCTCGCCACAGCAAGCAGAAGCAGCAGAACACATGATCTGCTCGCCTCCTACTCGCCATGGCGAGTAGGTACTCGCCTCCCCAGCAATGTTGCTCGCTATGGCGAGCAAGTGGTGCCTTCTGGTGCTGCTTGCTCGTTCTGGCAGATTCGGTGTTTTTCATTCCGGATCTTTTGTGCAGTCTTTTATAAAAGTAAACCCCTCAAACCAAGGTCCTAAATGATGATCAATGAAAGCAAGATTTTTATGATAAAGAGGCAAGTATTAATCATGGTAGTAAGGCAAGGCATGCGAGAGAATTATGTCATGATTTGGGTAGCAAGATAATCTTTAAGGAAAGGGAAGAACTAGAGCCTCGGTATAGTTATCGAGAACTAGAATAGTTAGAAAGAAATAGAATGTCATGCATTAGTAATATGCTTGATAAGACGCGAGGTAATGTGAGTGTTATCTTCGCATAGAAGCTAGTGTCATACGAGTATGGCAAGACGTGAATCGATTTCGTATCCCTTCACAAAGTAAGTTAAGCAAGCATATAAGTTTACCTCTAGTGGGATCGTTTAGGGATCCGAGGTATAAGAGATAGTATGTATAGATTTAATCTTCATACATGCATAAGACAAAGACTTACAAGAAAGAAAGAGTGTCATGTCTCTTGTTATCCAAATTGGATTCAAGGGGTTCCCCAAGGGGAATGGTTAAGCCGCAAGGGAGCCGCATTTCACTAAGTTAAGGTGTCGTGTCTTTTGTATACCTTCCAAGGTTGGGTACAAAAGGTTCTCCAAGGGGAATGGGGTAAGCCGTAAGGGACCCGCACGTTCACTAAGGGAGTCCGGTGCGCTATTGCAAAGCATTTTCACCGGTAGTAAGGGATTAACTTCCGGGGTTACTCCACTCGGGACTAATCCGTAAAATGAACTCAGATAAGTTGTTTGTTACACGCTAACATAATCAATGAAGCTGACTTTGCATATTTATTATACATGTATATGTTATGTCATAGAGCCTTGACATAGATTGTCAAGAACAAGTAGAGACTTGGCGTAGATCGTCAAGAAGTAGCAAGTTAGCAAGAGTCACTTTTGTGATAAGAGATGATATGTTGTAGATACAACATATTAAGCAAGTAACACAAGTATATAAAGATATGCCGATGACGATCTTAGGTTTCCCCTAATCGTCCGGTTTAGATTCGTGTCAAGATATATATATATATATATATGAGAGCCATGATGCACAGAGCGTATCTTGGCATTGCGGTTTTAGATTTCCCCTAACCGCCATGACACGTATTGAAGAGAAGCCTATAACAAGTTAAGAATATTATGACGGCCCTAGTATGCACGACCGTCTAAGAAAGCAAGTCCCCACACACGTATAATCAACCGGCAGGTTGTATTGTAGACACGTGGTGACCGTAGGTTTCCCCCGTGGTTGCCTATAGCCTAGGATTAGGTGGAACTCACTGAGACATTATGTCTCATCCCAATCCTTATTTGTTTCAGATATCAGGATGGTTAGCAAGCTAGTAGCCGGATGGATGTTACAACAAGTGTTCGTTCGTACCAGCTACAACATGATATGGATGGTCAAGGATGCATTTATCATATTTTTGAAAAGTTGAGTTGTAATCTTATTGTACGAACGCAATTGTTGTATACGATATTCATTCGAAGTTTTTTTTTGTTGTAAAATTTAATGTATCCAGTACTAAACTAATGCACATGCTAGACTTTCTAGATACGTCTAGTATGGGTGTTACACCCCCTGATGTGGATATCAAGAGACATGTCACCTACACTTATTAGTCATGGTCTTGTCGTGCATATAAGTTAAACATAATCATACATACATGTTTACCTCGGAACCTTGATCGATCCGATTATCGGTAACCTATACTTGTTCATAAACATACCTAATCATGGTGAATAGATCAACTAGTCAATCCACGGCTCACATACTTGCTAAGGCATGCTAGATCATATGCGAAGAGAATACACTTCGCGTCTTATCATTCTAGGGATCCATATCTTATATTTGCCTTACTTGTCACATGCTATCTTCTAGTTCTCGACTAGCTAAGCCGAGGCTCTACATACCTTCCCTTTCTTAGTTCATTACTACCCCATCATGCTTAAACTCTCCTGAGCCATCCTTGTGATACATGCTAAGATTTCCACGATTAATGATGCAAGGATCAATTGACGATGTGTGCAAATTTCCAATAATTTCTAAGGACCGAAAATGCCATAAATCCAAGTTTCGAGCCATTTATAAATTCTATGTTTTGATAAAGCCAAACTTGTTCCAGTAGAAAAATAAGTAAAAACAGTGAAAGAACACTTCGAAACGATCGCTACGGACCCCCACGCGACTGCCCCCAAGCACCCGAGCGCAGAACAACGCGAACGTTGTCCTGTCTGGGGCGCCTAGCGCCAGAGGGAGGGCGCCTAGCGCTGGGCTCTCTGACTTTGGGCGCCTAGCGCCCTTGTTCAGGCGCAGCGCTGCGAATTCTGCGTTTTCGGTGATTTCGGTTGCGGGTTTTCGCCATTTTCGACCCAAAACTCGTCCAATTTGACCCTGTAATGCACCAAACACATCCAACAACTTGTATAGACTTAATTAAACATATATCATGGCAAATTTTAACATATAATCAACTAGGATTGGCTTAGGGTACTAAAGTTTCATAAAAACTAAACTAACATAAATCATGATTTTCTACAAGATTAATCAATCCCAAAGGTGGGTAATCTATCTATGGAACTCACCTAATCATGTTTGCTTGCTTTACTTCAATACCTAGCTTCAAACCCTAGCTTTGCTTCATTCCTTGATTTCTTGTTCTTTCCCACCAAACCATGCTTTGATCCTTTCCTTTGCTTGTTTCTTACTTGCTAAGCCATGCTTAATCATGCTTGATCATGATTTGGAAGAAGTTTGGTTGATTAGAGAAGAGAGGGAGGGCGCATGATTGAGAGAAGGAGGAGAGAACTCTTTCTCTCAAAACCTAGAGAGAGAAAGAGGAAGAAATTGTGAGGTTTTACTTAAATGCCCTTCGTCTCAGTCGTGTTTACCTGACCCTGATACATAACTCATGCTTAACTGATATTACTTATAAATATCTTCCGTCATACTTAACTTTCTTCATCATAATCACTTTCCACGAATCTTAGTCCTCTGATACATTTAACAGATGAATTTTCCATTAGCTGACGAGCGGGATGTTACACTTACACGAAGTTAAAATATTACTGAATCTAGTATTGCTTTTAAGATTTTCTTCTTACATTCAATAATTTTTCATAAAAGTTTTTGTAAAAACAGTTTATCGAGTCACAAGTTAGTTCTATCAGTTGCCACAATCATGCTTTTAGGTGGAATTTATCTCCAAAAAATTATATACAATTGTAGAACTTGATATATATACAAAAGCGAAAAGGAGATACCAACATTTAGTTATATATATATATATATAGTTCTTTAAAATCCTTCTCCATCTTCTTATTCTTCTTCTTCTTCTTCTTCTTCTTAAAGTTTCTTTTTAACCAAGAAAGTCTACATGAACAATCAAAACGATTAATTTGTTAATTAAAACACCTACAATGAAAAACAACATGAAAAGAACAGAGTGAGAGAACCATTCCAAGCCCAACCCCAAAACTGATGAGGCTTTGAATTAGTTTTTTCCAAAAAAAAAATTCGTAACAAATCAAAAGCTTCGTCAGCCTTGGAGTTGAACGAGGAATAGTTCTCTCTCACTCTATTTTTTCCTTTTGTTTTTCATCATATGAGTTTAAATTCACAAATTAAATGTTTTTATTTTTCTTGGACACATACTTGCTTAAGAAGAAGAAGAAGAAGAAGAAGAAGAAGGCAAGGATCGATTCTGAGAACTATATATAATTAGTTATATGCTTGTATCTCCCTTTCTAACATCTAACTTATGCAAGAATTGAGGTGGGATATATTTTTATGATCATTATGATTATATCGAAAAAGGGACTATGGTCTTAAAATATTATTTATTCCGAAGGGACATAAATTATCAAAGGTACTAGGCTCTTAAGACCATTCTTAATTCCCAAGTGACATTATATCTATAAGGGTATATGGTCTAAAGAACACTCTTAATTTCGAGGGAAAAGAATGAGATGAAAGGAAGAAAACTTCTTCAACACAAATCAAAAAGGGAGAGAGAATAAAATGGTTAATTTCATGGACAAAAAAAAAAAGGAGATGAATGGCAGAATGACTCGTCAACACAAGTCATAGAGGGAGAGAGAAGAAAAGTATTTGAAGTTTCAGAATTCCTTTCAGTGTGCAGAATGCAATATATGTGAGCTCGCTATTTATAGAAGAAATTCACAACTAATATATGAGAAACTTTGGGAACAAGTTAGATCTAGTACAAAAATATCACAAATTCAGTACAATATATATATATATATATATATATATATATATATATATATATATATATCATATTGAGTACAAAAAATATATTTTGAGTACAAAAATATATTATTGAGTGCCAAAATATATGTCTAATCACATACGAAAATATATCAGGATGTGTTCCAAAATATTGTAACAAAATTTGGCGACTATGAAAAACTTTCTAATAATGACTAAATTAATTATTTCATTTAAAATTTCCAAATAATAAAATATATATCAACATCCTTCAAAAAAAAAATATATATCAACATATATTTTTCGAATAATTTAAGGGTTAAATAAGTTTTTAGTCCCTACAAAATCATAAGTTTTTAAGGTTAGTCCCTATGAAATTTCAATGGTAATTTTAGTCCTCCAAAATTTTTAAGTTTGTAAAAATAGTCTCTATTTTGAAAACATTTTACAAAAATTGGATAATTTTAGTCCTCCAAAATAGTCCCTATAAAATGCAAATAGGGACTAAAAGTTAATAAAAAAATTTAGGGAGGGACTAAAAACATATTTAACCCATAATTTAATCTCGACAAATTTCCACTGAATTTATTATTAATTCTGAAAGGAACAAATTGGAACAATAAAAATAGAATTTGAGGTCTTTTAGAAAAAGTTTCTCAAATTTGTTTTGTTCTTTGAGCATATTTGAAAATGAGTGAAGACATATTCTGGTCCAGGGGAAAGTCATCGACAAAAAATAAGATCAATTTTTGTTCTATTTTTTTTTCTATTTTTTTGTTCAAAATGTGGGTGAAATTTATCCCTTAAAATATACACAAACTTTAGCGTAGTAAAAAGAGAGGTCAGACAGGCATGATAGTTCCCTTATTTCCGCTAGTTATTTATAAAAAATGTGCTCCCATTTTACTCGGTAACTCGAGATTTTTTTTTCATATTCCAGAAATTTAGGTTCATCAAACATTATTGCTTATGTGACTCATGAAATTTTACAAAATAAATCATGGGAATGCTTCGGTCATGATAAATAAATTCATATGATATATTAATAAATTAATAACAAGAATTCATCAGCTTATTAATACAAAATAAATAACAATCTATTATGAAACCAACTTGTGTTAAAGGTACTCAATCACGAAGTTAAAATATTACTGAATCTAGTGTTGCTTTTAAGATTTTCTTCTTACATTCAGTAATTTTTCATAAAAGTTTTTGTAAAAACAGTTTATCGAGTCACAAGTTAGTTCTATCAGTTGCCACAATCATGCTTTTAGGTGGAATTTATCTACAAGAAGTTATATACAATTGTAGAACTTGATATATATACAAAAGCGAAAAGGAGATACCAATATTTAGTTTTATATATATATATATATATATATATATATATATATATATATATATATATATATATATATATAGTTCTTTAAAATCCTTCTCCATCTTCTTATTCTTCTTCTTCTTCTTCTTAAAGTTTCTTTTTAACCAAGAAAGTCTACATGAACAATCAAAACGATTAATTTGTTAATTAAAACACCTACAATGAAAAACAACAGGAAAAGAACAGAGTGAGAGAACCATTCCAAGCCCAACCCCAAAACTGATGAGGCTTTGAATTAGATTTTTCCAAAAAAAAATTTCGTAACAAATCAAAAGCTTCGTCAGCCTTGGAATTGAACGAGGAATAGTTCTCTCTCACTCTATTTTTTCCTTTTGTTTTTCATCATAGGAGTTTAACTTCACAAATTAAATGTTTTTATTTATCTTGGAAACATACTTGCTTAAGAAGAAGAAGAAGAAGAAGGCAAGGATCAATTCTGAGAACTATATATAATTAGTTATATGCTTGTATCTCCCTTTCTAACATCTAAGTTATGCAAGAATTGAGGTGGAATATATTTTTATGATCATTATGATTATATCGAAAAAGGGACTATGGTCTTAAAATATTATTTATTCCGAAGGGACATAAATTATCAAAGGTACTAGGCTCTTAAGACCATTCTTAATTCCCAAGTGACATTATAGGAGTTTAAATTCACAAATTAAATGTTTTTATTTTTCTTGGACACATACTTGCTTAAGAAGAAGAAGAAGGCAAGGATCGATTCTGGGAACTATATATAATTAGTTATATGCTTGTATCTCCCTTTCTAACATCTAACTTATGCAAGAATTGAGGTGGAATATATTTTTATGATCATTATGATTATATCGAAAAAGGGACTATGGTCTTAAAATATTATTTATTCCAAAGGGACATAAATTATCAAAGGTACTAGGCTCTTAAGACCATTCTTAATTCCCAAGTGACATTATATCTATAAGGGTATATGGTCTAAAGAACACTCTTAATTTCGATGGAAAAGAATGAGATGAAGGGAAGAAAACTTCTTCAACACAAATCAAAAAGGGAGAGAGAAGAAAATGGTTAATTTCATGGACAAAAAAAAAAGGAGATGAAGGGAAGAATGAGTCGTCAACACAAGTCATAGAGGGAGAGAGAAGAAAAGTATTTGAAGTTTCAGAATTCCTTTCTGTGTGTAGAATGCAATATATGTGAGCTCGCTATTTATAGAAGAAATTCACAACTAATATATGAGAAACTTTGGGAACAAGTTAGATCTAGTACAAAAATATCTCAAATTCAGTACAATATATATATATATCATATTGAGTACAAAAAATATATTTTGAGTACAAAAATATATTATTGAGTGCCAAAATATATGTCTAATCACATACGAAAATATATTAGATTGCATACGAAAATATATCAGGATGTGTTCCAAAATATTGTAACAAAATTTGGCGATTATGAAAAACTTTCTAATAATGACTAAATTAATTATTTCATTTAAAATTTCCAAATAATAAAATATATATCAACATCCTTAAAAAAAAATATATATATCAACATATATTTTTCGAATAATTTAAGGGTTAAATAAGTTTTTAGTCCCTACAAAATCATAAGTTTTTAAGGTTAGTCCCTATGAAATTTCAATGGTAATTTTAGTCCTCCAAAATTTTTAAGTTTGTAAAAATAGTCTCTATTTTGAAAACATTTTACAAAAATTGGATAATTTTACTCCTCCAAAATAGTCCCTATAAAATGAAAATAGGGACTAAAAGTTAATAAAAAAATTTAGGGAGGGACTAAAAACATATTTAACCTATAATTTAATATCGACAAATTTCCACTGAATTTATTATTAATTCTGAAAGGAACAAATGGGAACAATAAGTTTCTCAAATTTGTTTTGTTCTTTGAGCATATTTGAAAATGAGTGAAGACATATTCTGGTCCCAGGGGAAGTCATCGACAAAAAATAAGACCAATTTTTGTTCTATTTTTTTTTCTATTTTTTCTTCAAAATGTGGGTCAAATTTATCCCTTAAAATATACACAAACTTTAGCGTAGTAATAAGAGAGGTCAGACAGTCATGATAGTTCCCTTATTTCCGCTAGTTATTTATAAAAAATGTGCTCCCATTTTACTCGGTTGTAACACCCATACTAAACGTATCTAGAAAGTTTAGGATGAACGTTATTCTTGGTACTGGATACATTAAAATATACAACAATAAAAGTTTTCGAATGAATAATAATTACATCAAGTCCCGTTCGTATAAATAATAATACAATACATCTCATCCATATATAAAAATACATCCTTGATGTCCACAATGTCCTGCAGCTGTACGAACGAACCCTTGAAGTAATATCCATCCGGCTACGAACATGCATAATCCTCCTACTTATCTGAAACAAATAAGGATTGGGATGAGACATAATGTCTCAGTGAGTTCCCCTAAATCCTATGTAACACCCATACTAAACGTATCTAGAAAGTTTAGCATGAACGTTATTCTTGGCACTGGATACATTAAAATATACAACATAAAATTTCTCGAATGAATAATATTTACATCAAGTCACGTTCGTATAAATAATAATACAACACATCTCATCCATACATAAAAATACATCCTTGATGTCCGTGACGTCCTGCAGCGGTACGAACGAACCCTTGAAGTAATATCCATCCGGCTACGAACATGCATAATCAACCTGCTTATTTGAAACAAATAAGGATTGGGATGAGACATAATGTCTCAATGAGTTCCCCTAAATCCTAGGCTATAGGCAACCTCAAGGGAAACCTACGGTCACCACGTGTCTACATTACAACCTGACGGTTGATTATACGTGTGTGGGGACTTGCATACTTAGACGGTAGTGCATACTAGAGCCGTCATAGACATATCTCACTTGTTATAGGCTTCACTTCCTATACATGTCATGGCGGCCGAGGGGGAAACTAGGACCGCATTGCCAAGGATACGCTCTACGTATCAAGGCCTAAGCATAACATGTCATGTCACGAATCTAAACCGGACAATTGGGGAAAACCTAAGATCGTCACCGGTATCATAATCTTTACTTGCTCTATTCCATGTCTTATACGTGTCTTTTAGCATCTAGTGCTCTTTTCCTTGAACATAACTTACATGGAATCATTCTTACATAATGATGGACATAATCATAAACATAACATACATGGTCGTACATAAGTTCATTCATTAAGTTAGCGTTGAACAAACAATCATTATCTTGGTTCATTTTACGGAAAGTCCCGGGTGGAGTAACCCCGAGTACAATCCCATCATGACCGATGTACGTACATCGGACTCCCTCAGTGTCGTGCGATCCCCTTACGGAGCTTTCCCCGTTCCCATCATGAGAACCCCTTGAATCCATACCTTCATGGATTACAAGAGACACAAACACCTACAATCTTAATTACTCAGTACCATGCTATCCCCTTGCAGAGCCTTCCCCGTTCCCATCATGAGAACCCCTTGAATCCATACCTTCATGGATTGCAAGAGACATGGCACCTACTTTACATTCATCATGGTTTGTCATTCATTTAGGTTAAACCTAATCATGCATACATGTTTACCTCGGAACTTTAATCGAACCGATTAGTGGTAAACTCTTACTTGTTCATATACGTACCTAATCATGGTGGAGAGAAACAACCTATCAAACCATGTCTTACATATTAGCTATGTCATCTAGCTCATGTGCAAAGAGATTACACCTCGCGTCATATCATTCTAGGGATTCATATCCTATACTTGTCATACTTATCATTCTTGCTATCTTTCTAGTTCTCGACACTATGTCGAGGCTCTAGTTTTCCCTAGAACACTTAAAAATGGTATTTTTGACCCAAAAACCTCAAACCAAGTGCCTCTAAGTATTTTGAAACATATTTGATCATAGGATACTTATAAAACACTCATATAGCAAGTATTAACATGTTTAGCAAGCATGGCAATAAAAGGGCAACTAAACTTATACTAGAAAACCCTAGAATTCTCATGTTAATTATACAAGGCATAAACATAATCCCAAAGGGTGGGAAACTATCTATGGAACTCACCTCATAGCAAACTTGACAATCCTTCAAGCATTAAGCTCAAGCAACAAAACCCTAGCTTGATTCTCTTGCAACCTTAGCTTAAGCCATTCAATCTTGTTGATTTCTTGCAAGCTAATACTCCTTGATCCTTATCCATGAAGAAACCATTACTTGAACCATCTTTGAGCTTTCCAACAAACAATCCTTAACTTGCCTCCTTGCTTCCAAAGCTCCAAGAATCACAATCCACATTCTAGCTCTTCAACCCAACCTCTAAACATCATCTTTATCATGAAAGACCCACTTCTTAAACAACTTCATGTCTCAATTCCCAACTTACCAAAACCCTAGATTTATGGAGGAGAAGAGAAGTTGAGGAATCAAACAAAATACAAGCTTCCAATAACTTATTAGATCATGAAGTAAACATAACTAGAAGCTTGCCATGAGAGGAAGAAGATTTGGAAGGCTTGATGGAAAGGGAGAAGAGGGAGAGTGGCGTGAGAGATAGAGAGAAGGAAGAGGAAAATGTTTTCCAACAATGAAGAGAGAGAAGTGGGTAAGGGAAATGAGATATTTTTGGGTAAAACCAAATAAATATCCTTCCCACATGAAATTACCATTTTACCCTTGGCTTAAGCGTGTTTAAAACTACACTGATACTTTATCCGTATTATGCTGACATGTCATAAATTATTTCCCATAACTTACTTTTTCCATGAATTTAATTCCTCTGGCACGATCACGGGAAATATACCGTCACTGACAGGCGGGATATTACATTCTACCCCCCTTAAAAAATTTCGTCCTCGAAATTTAGAGATCACCCACCGATCTTCATGACAAAAACTTACCATCTATGGTCTGATCCATACATCTTCTATTCATACATATTCATAAGGTTCGTCGTATCATGTCCTCATCTTGTTTCTTAGTCCACATACAACTGAGCATAGCCTTCTTGATCTTAATATCACTCAAAATTTAGAGTTAACTTGTTACATCATGATTTAGAATATTCCTTGCTACACAAAGACTCGTCGTCTCGGACTCGTACTTTACCCGCTTAACATAAACCATTCATAAAATTATCTCGTCATAAACATGAACACTCAGGATTTGCCTTTTAACTGGAATCCTACCGGAAACCAGGTTTGCCCTGCAGTGCTTACTTGCAGCTTTGAAATATCTTTTCATGCATACACAATCTTATCAGGTAAACATATATATCATATAGACAATTTCCACAAATTACTTATATCTTTCTGAGTCTTGAGAAATACTCCGACTTTACGCGATTTATTTGCACCTGAATCAATAGGTACTTACATAGCTTGACATGAGAATGTAAAATCAACTTGCCACTTCTTCTGACAATCTAATAACCAATGTTGTGGTTAACATGTTCTTGAAACTTTCTAGCAAATCTACTTGCACATACATCAAACATTCTCAATACATTTCCGTGTATCCCATAGGATATTGGCTTCATACGAACATTGTCGTTCCAATAACATGTGCATACTTTCAAGTGACATCTCTTGTTAAATGATAACGATACGTGTTCTAAAATCTTTCTTGAAGAAATTTTTCTTAAACTTTGGTATTCGGATCCTTGGTACGAACTTGTACATGACTAAAAAGATTTTTATCATTTCCAAAACTGATTGTGTAATGGTACCACAGAACCACCGGACGAGTTTCTATATTTTGAAAAAGATTTTAACAACCCGCCCCAAACTTGTCCACGACAAGTTGGTCCTGAAGTTTGTACGTCTTAAGTAAGTTCACTTACTACGTATCTTATCAGTTTCGAAAATGTATAATTCCATGAGTTTAAAATAAGCATCATTCCCAAGTTCCTTAATACCAATCTTAACTTTTAAAAGTTATAAAATCATGACTTAACATGTCTTAACAAGTATCGTTTTCACTCAACAAGTATTGCATACGAGGGTATTAATCCCATTATTCAAAACTCATGAGTTGCGACTCCTTCACGTTAACAGGTTTAACTTCGAAGATGGATTCTTTCCTTCTTAACTGATATACATACCTCAGACACGCATTGCTGCATAACATAAATCATAGGAAATCCTTGGCCTACTTGACGTTAACTCGTTCCTCTTCAGGAACACAAAACTTGATGCTCCACATCATCTCATTCGGTTATCGTTTGAGCGTTAATACCTTTCCGGAAACCGGTCATCATTCTTGATGCGTTGATCTTTACCTTGAGTCGCAAGTCGAACCTTCTGAATCTTACATGTTTCCGTACTTCATGATTACCGAATAACTTTCATGGTGCTACTCTGATTCCCACCGGTTGGCTTAAACCAATACTATAATCCATTAGAGCGAGTGAAGCTTCACATTCCTGACTACCACTTGAATACTTATTTCTCAAACTATTCTCACGATCTGCCATGTTGCAACCAACACCACAACCTTACACTTGTCTTGTAATTTCAAACTCGTGATAACTTATCTTATACTCACAATACTTGACTTGGGGGTGAACTTTACATTCTTGCTAGTTGGATTTATCGGCTGGGTATACATGTCATACTTGAACTTGTTTCAGAGTAAACTCAAATTCCTTTGACAAACTCGTCTTGAACTTGAACATATCTTCCTTAAACATTTAACCTTTTCATTCTCGCATACTATATTTTGCTTAATCATACCAATGCTTGCTCGGTGTTTTTTTTTAATTTAAAGAAAACTTCGTAAACTAGCGCATGGGTCATTGACGTTGATAATTTTCTACTTTATATATAAGTATTGAGTTTAGGCCCCGGTTGTTACTCTAAAATCATAGAACGAGTTGATAACACATACGTGTCATCAAATCTAGATTTTAATGAGTCTAGCTCGCCCTACGAGTATCGTAGCAAACCGGTTCCTAGAAAAATCTCGTGAACTTTCAAAATGTCAACTTCAATCACCCATATGCATAAATCTTTCTAAAATTATTTAAACTTTATGATTCAACATCATATCGAGCCTTAGCAAGTCTATTAAGCAAAACATAGGTTCGAGAGATACGCCATAATTTCACATAATCCATGAACCTTGTAATTTCTCATAACTTTGCATCCCTTTAGCTTCTTACTTCATACCTCATGCATAAACATCTTCGACTTTCCTTCTAGATACCGTAACTTCTATACTTTTGATCTTGGCTCGTTCGTGACTCTTAACACATTAACTTCCAAAGCTACCTTAAACCATATCGATTTCGTTGATGGTTGCCCATGTCCTTTCTTTGAAATTTTAGGACATGATATGCATTCGTCACTTGATGTCATAAATTATTTTCGTCACATAAAAATTACTGGGAAGACATCTCCCCAATAGTCATTGCAAACCATAGGAACGAATTGGTAGAAAACGAAAAGTTTCATCCCCGGCTTGCTATTGGTGAGCTTCTCCGACTCTGTTTTTTTTTCCAGAAACATTCTTTACATAAAGTTTTTTTTTATTCTCAAGTAACCAATGCACATCATTCATTTCTATAATCGAAAAAAAATATTCTATAACCTATGCATGGCAACATCAACCTTTTTCGATACAATTCTTGGCACGTCGGAAATCAATGCCTTAATCCTGATAACATAAAACCTTCTCTTGAATTCTTAACTTCCACCATTGTGAATAACTTACCTCTTTACGTTGTCACTTACGCAACCTGACAAACCTACATGTCCTTAACTTCATTTACATATTGCTATTCCTGAGAGTCCGCTGACTCTGTCAACATATGTCGACCTCTTACTACCTTATAGCCTTCTTCTGACAATCCAGAATATCATAAACCCGTTTCAACCACAACTCTTACAGAAACTTTCGGTCATGCTTAGATATATATATATATATATATATATATATATATATATATATATATATATATATATATATATATCCAACTTCTTCACTTACGGGTACACAAAGATTTGCTAACATCTTACCCGACATTGTCGGAACGTCCCTTCTTAACATGCCTTACATTCCCGGAGGATTCACACTTGCACCTAATTAGTTCACCGGCCACCTTTTGGCACGATCAAACTACTTCATCACATCCTTCGTTCCTCCTGGGTCCTATTCAGCTCTCAGGCATCCATTCTAATCGTTGAATGCTAAATTGAGTTGATCAGGCTCAACTAACAACAACAACTAGAACATTTACCCGGAACCCAATGGTCCCACTTCCTTTGTTGTAATTTAATGACCCAAGGCACAGTCTGAATCGACCTGCTCTGATACCAATTGTAACACCCATACTAAACGTATCTAGAAAGTTTAGCATGAACGTTATTCTTGGTACTGGATACATTAAAATATACAACATAAAATTTCTCGAATGAATAATATTTACATCAAGTCACGTTCGTATAAATAATAATACAACACATCTCATCCATACATAAAAATACATCCTTGATGTTCGTGACGTCCTGCAGCGGTACAAACGAACCCTTGAAGTAATATCCATCCGGCTACGAACATGCATAATCAACCTGCTTATCTGAAACAAATAAGGATTGGGATGAGACATAATGTCTCAATGAGTTCCCCTAAATCCTAGGCTATAGGCAACCTCAAGGGAATCCTACGGTCACCACGTGTCTACATTACAACCTGACGGTTGATTATACGTGTGTGGGGACTTGCATACTTAGACAGTAGTGCATACTAGAGCCGTCATAGACATATCTCACTTGTTATAGGCTTCACTTCATATACATGTCATGGCGGCCGAGGGGGAAACTAGGACCGCATTGCCAAGGATACGCTCTACGTATCAAGGCCTAAGCATAACATGTCATGTCACGAATCTAAATCGGACGATTGGGGAAAACCTAAGATCGTCACCGGTATCATAATCTTTACTTGCTCTATTCCATGTCTTATACGTGTCTTTTAGCATCTAGTGCTCTTTTCCTTGAACATAACTTACATGGAATCATTCTTACATAATGATGGACATAATCATAAACATAACATACATGGTCGTACATAAGTTCATTCATTAAGTTAGCGTTGAACAAACAATCATTATCTTGGTTCATTTTACGGAAAGTCCTGGGTGGAGTAACCCCGAGTACAATCCCATCATGACCGATGTACGTACATCGGACTCCCTCAGTGTCGTGCGATCCCCTTACGGAGCTTTCCCCGTTCCCATCATGAGAACCCCTTGAATCCATACCTTCATGGATTACAAGAGACACGAACACCTACAATCTTAATTACTCAGTACCATGCGATCCCCTTGCGGAGCCTTCCCCGTTCCCATCATGAGAACCCCTTGAATCCATACCTTCATGGATTGCAAGAGACATGGCACCTAATTTACATTCATCATGGTTTGTCATTCATTTAGGTTAAACCTAATCATGCATACATGTTTACCTCGGAACCTTAATCGAACCGATTAGTGGTAAACTCTTACTTGTTCATATACGTACATAATCATGGTGGAGAGAAACAACCTATCAAACCACGTCTTACATATTAGCTATGTCATCTAGCTCATGTGCAAAGAGATTACACCTCGCGTCATATCATTCTAGGGATTCATATCCTATACTTGTCATACTTATCATTCTTGCTATCTTTCTAGTTCTCGACACTATGTCGAGGCTCTAGTTTTCCCTTGCTTAATGGATAATTTACGACCCGATTCATGACTTGATTCTCTCGTATGCCATGCATTACTAACTTGTATAATACTTGCCTCTTTAACATAAGAATCTTGCTTCCCTTGATCATCATTTGGGACCTTGGTTTGAGGGGTTTACATTCGTAAAAAGACACCACCGAGAAAACCGCATCGCAAATCCCCATGCCTGCTTGAAGCAAGCAAAACAATGGGATTTCTCCCTGTCTTACTCGCCTAGGCGAGTAGATTTACTGGGGAGGCGAGCAGCAGCTCGCAGCTGCGAGTTGGGGGCGAGCAGAACCCCCCATTCGAAATTCTAGCTAGCCGTGGCGAGTAATAGCTCGCCGTGGCGAGTTAGGACAGTCCAGAACACTTAAAAATGGTATTTTTGACCCAAAAACCTCAAACCAAGTGCCTCTAAGTATTTTGAAACATATTTGATCATAGGATACTTATAAAACACTCATATAGCAAGTATTAACATGTTTAGCAAGCATGGCAATAAAAGGGCAACTAAACTTATACTAGAAAACCCTAGAATTCTCATGTTAATTATACAAGGCATAAACATAATCCCAAAGGGTGGGAAACTATCTATGGAACTCACCTCATAGCAAACTTGACAATCCTTCAAGCATTAAGCTCAAGCAACAAAACCCTAGCTTGATTCTCTTGCAACCTTAGCTTAAGCCATTCAATCTTGTTGATTTCTTGCAAGCTAATACTCCTTGATCCTTATCCATGAAGAAACCATTACTTGAACCATCTTTGAGCTTTCCAACAAACAAACCTTAACTTGCCTCCTTGCTTCCAAAGCTCCAAGAATCACAATCCACATTCTAGCTCTTCAACCCAACCTCTAAACATCATCTTTATCATGAAAGAACCACTTCTTAAACAACTTCATGTCTCAATTCCCAACTTACCAAAACCATAGATTTATGGAGGAGAAGAGAAGTTGAGGAATCAAACAAAATACAAGCTTCCAATAACTTATTAGATCATGAAGTAAACATAACTAGAAGCTTGCCATCAGAGGAAGAAGATTTGGAAGGTTTGATGGAAAGGGAGAAGAGGGAGAGTGGCGTGAGAGATAGAGAGAAGGAAGAGGAAAATGTTTTCCAACAATGAAGAGAGAGAAGTGGGTAAGGGAAATGAGATATTTTTGGGTAAAACCAAATAAATATCCTTCCCACATGAAATTACCATTTTACCCTTGGCTAAAGCGTGTTTAAAACTACACTGATACTTTATCCGTATTATGCTGACATGTCATAAATTATTTCCCATAACTTACTTTTTCCATGAATTTAATTCCTCTGGCACGATCACGGGTAATATACCGACACTGACAGGCGGGATATTACATCCTAGGCTATAGGCAACCTCGAGGGGAAACCTACGGTCACCACGTGTCTACATTACAACCTGCCGGTTGATTATACGTGTGTGGGGACTTGCATACTTAGACGGTAGTGCATACTAGAGCCGTCATAGTCTTATCTTACTTGTTATAGGCTTCTCATCTATACATGTCATGGCGGTTGAGGGGAACCTAAACCGCATTGCCAAGTATACGCTTTACGTATCAAGGCCTAAACATAAAATAACATAGCATATTCATGACATGAATTTAAACCGGACGACTAGGGGAAAACTAAGGTCGTCACGGGCATAGCTTTCTTTACTTGTTCTATACATATCTTGCTCATGTCTAATAGCATTCATGCTCTTGTTCTTGTTCTTAAACATAAACATACATGGGCTCATTCTTGAGCATAAACATAATCGTGCATAGAAACCTAATCATAACATACGTGTCGTACATAAGTTCATTTATTATGTTAGCGTTGAACAAACATTATTATCTTGATTCATTTTACGGATAGTCCTGAGTGGAGTAACCCCGAGATCAATCCCATACATGACCGATGTACGTACATCGGACTCCCTCAGTGTCGTGCGGGTCCCTTGCGGCTTGAACCGTTCCCCTTAGGTCGAGAACCTCCCGTATCCCCCTGGCGTGGATAACAAGAGACACGAGCACCTACGTCTTGTTAACTCAGTGACATGCGGGTCCCTTACGGCTTGAATCGTTCTCATTACGAGAACCCCTTGTATCCCCCTGATGTGGATAGCAAGAGACATGCCACCTACAATTATTAGTCATGGTCTTGTCGTGCATATAAGTTAACATATACATACTTATTCATGGTGGAGAGATTAACTAGTCACTCCACGGATTACATACTTGCTAAGTCATAATTGATCATATGCGAAGAGAATACACTTCGCATCTTATCATTCTAGGGAAACATATCCTATACTTGTCATACTTATCATTCATGCTATTTTTCTAGTTCTCGACTAGCTAAGCCGAGGCTCTACGTTCATTCCCTTTCTTAGTTCATTGCTACCCCATCATGCTTAAACTCTCTTGAGCCATCCTTGTAATACATGCTAAGATTGCCACGATTATTGATGCAAGGATCATTGGATGATGTGTGTAATTTTCAATAATTTCTAAAGACCAAAAATGCCATAAACCCAAGTTTCAAGCCGTTTATAAATTCTATGATTTGATAAAGCTAAGTTTGTTCCAGTAGAAAGATAAGTGAAAACAGCAAAAGAACACTTCGAAACGATCGCTACGGACCCCCACACGACTGCCCCCAAGCACCCGAACGCAGGACAACGCGGACGTTGTCCAATCTGGGGTGCCTGGCGCCAGGAGTGGGGCGCCTAGCGCTAGCTCCCTGTGTGTGGGCGCCTAGCGCCCTTGTACAGGCGCAGTGCTCCATAGCTTGCGTTTTCGCGTGTTCCGGCCGCGGGTTTTCGCCATTTTCAACCCAAAACTCGTCCAATTCGACCCTGTAATGCACCAAATCCATCCAACAACATATATAGACTTATTTAAACATATTCCATGGCGATTTTAACATATAATCATCAAGAATTACTCAAAAGAACATTAAGGTTCTAAACCCCTCATAAACATAAATCAATACTTTCTAGCATGAATTTATACAACCAAAGGTAGGTAAACTATCTATGGAACTCACCTAATCATGTTTGCTTGCTTTCCTTCAAGTTCCAAGCTCAAACCCTAGCTTCCATTTCATTCTTGATCCATATCTTTTGGTTGCTTCTTGCTCTAGAAGTTGCCATGCTTCATCCTTGATCACTAATTTCACGAATTTGGAAGCTTGTTGATAGAAGATTGGGGAAGAGGGGGCGGTTCCATAGAGAGGGAGAGGAGAGAAATCTTTCTCTCAACCCTAGAGAGAGAAAGCAAATGAGAAATGAAATAATTTTGGGTCCAATCCAAATAAATATCTTTTCCCACGCAATTACCTCTTTGCCCCTGCCTCTAGCGTGTTTTATCCGACACTGATACTTTACCCGTATTTAGCTGACATTACATAATAAACATTCCCTATTATACTTACTTTCCATGAACTTTCGTCCTCTGATACATTTAACAGGTAAAATTTCCATTAGCTGACGAGCGGGATGTTACACTCTACCCCCTTAAAGAAATTTCGTCCTCGAAATTTAGAGACCAACTACCAATTCTCATGACAAAACTTATCATCTATAGTCTGAGTTAAACATTTTTCCATTCATACATATCCAAAGGGTTTATCGCATCATGTCCTCATCTTGTTCTTAACCCACATGTAACTGAACATAGCCTTCTTGATCTTAATATCACTCAAACTTAAAGTTATCTTAGTATATCATGACTTGGAACTTACCTTGCTACACATAAACTTCTTGTCTCAGACTCGCACCTTACTCACTTAACATAAACCAGTCATAAAGGTATCTTATCATAAACATGAACACTCAAGATTTGCCTTTTAACTGGAATCCTACCAGAACCCAGGTTTGCCCTGCATTGCTTACTTGTAACTTTAAAACATCTTTTCATGCATACATAATCTTATCGGGTAAACATATAATTCATACATCAGTTACTTATTGTACTTTGAGACAGGTGCCTCATTTTGACATTACTTACCTCGACGATTCTACGAATCTCTTGTCTCCTTTCAGAGTCTTAAGAAATCTTTCGATCTCATTACCATTCTTATTGCACCCAAATTCATGGACGACTCATATAACTTGTCATAAAGAAGCATAATTTATACACTCCGATACATCTTTCATCTGGCAACCAGTATTGTGGCTCGTATGTTCTTAAAACTTCCAACTTAGGCCATTTGCATTCGAATACTCTTAGCATATACTTGTGCGTCTCATAAGACTTTTCGAAAAACTGTTGTTTACTTCATCAAATCTTACCTTACAGGGCGTCCTACATACTCTCAAGTGTCACATCTTGTTAGATAATAACGATACTTGTTCTAACATCTTGATTAAGAAAATTTTCCTAAACTTTGGTATTTGGGTCCTTGGAATGAATAATTGTATAACTTAATAGAAAACATTAAAAAAAATCATATATTTTTTTTAAAAAAAAATAAAAATAATCCTCGTCCCAAAGTCCCTTACTACCCATTTTTAACTTTAAAAGTTATAAATCATAATTCGAAATCTTCATAGCAAGTATCATGATCATTTAACAAGTTTGACATAGGAGAGTATGCACTTCCTCGTGCATAACTCATGATTTGTATCTCTTTCCATAATGAAATTCTTGAACTTCCAAAAGTAACTTCTTTATTATTCTTCCTTGAATTACATACATATCTTGGAAACTCACATAAATGTATAACATATATCATATAGGATCCTTGACCCTCAGAACATTATCTCATTTCCTCGTTCTAAGAACAATAAATTTGAATCTTCAAAACATCATATCCTGTTACGATCACATATTGTTACCTTATCCTGCATAATACTTCTTGTTTAAATATCGGTTCCACGCTTGATAATTCAATCATCACCTTGAGTCCCAAAAAGGAACCTTTCGACTCTTACATGCATTTCTCTTATCATAGCACATACTCTTCATTTGTAGTGACTCTAGCCTTTCCTATCTTACCTAGATGAAGACACATCCACATACCTTTACCATTTGCCATATTCTTCACTGACCGTATCGGTCTCATTACTTATTCAATATTTCGAGAACTCCTCGCTTGTTCCATAATGCTTCTTAAGAAGACTCTTACTTTTAAGTTCCATGGTTACTGTCCGAAACTTTATCTATTAACTTTCGTTGCGCCACTCTGATTCCCACCAGTTGACCTTAACTAATACTGTAATCCATTGAAGCGACTGAACTTCACATTCTTTTTCCCATATGAGCATTATCTTCTTGAGCATTTCTCAAAACCTTTCATATGGCAACCAATGCCATACTTGCACCTCACAATACCTTGCAAGATTGAATCTTACTGTAGACTTGTCGAATTACCATATTCTTTTACTTAGAAATCGACCTTTCTTTCTCACTGGTTGAATTTACCTCGTAACATATACTTATCATACATAAACTTGTTTCTGAAAAATCTTGAATTCCCGTAGTAGACTTATCATAAATTATACATGCTTATCTCAATCTTGCTTCATCGCATCCTTGTATTCTCACATACTATGTTTTGCATAATCAACTAATGCTTGCTCGTTAATTTCTTTCCTTAAGAAAACATTGTAATATAACACACGGGTCATTGGCGTTGACAATTTCTCTTCATATCAAAACGTAATAAGTTTGGCCCCCAGTCGTTGCTCTAAAATCACGGAATAAGTTGACAACACGACTGTGTCATTCAACCTTAGTTCCGGTGAGTTTAGTCCACTCTACGTGAGTCGTAACAACCGGTACCTGCAAAAATTTCTTTTAATTCTATGAACGCCATCTCCAATCACCCATATGCATGTATTCATTTTCAAAATTTTGGCAAACTTTAGAATTCATTATCATAACGAGCTTTAATAATTCAATTAAGCAAAACATAGATCCGGGGAAATACTCACAACTTCCTTAAATCTGAAAATCTTGTGACTTCACATAATTCTCTACCACTTTACTTTCCATCTCATGCCTTTGCATCCACTTTATCCGTTCCATAAACCGAAACCTTAAAACTCTTGACCCAAGCTCTTCGTCAGCTCTTGCCACGTTAACTTCTAATGTTACCTTAAACCTGATTGATTCCGTTAATACTTGTCCATGCATTTTCTTCCTTAGAAATCATAGAGTGTGATGTGCATTCGATACTTGATGTTATATAGAATGTTTGTTGCATAAAAGATTATGAAAACAACTCCCAATAGCTACTTAAGGCCCTAGAGACGAAATGACAGGTTTCGGAAAAACTGAAAATTTTCCCTCCAGGTTCGCTATTGGCGTGTTTTCTTCAGCTCAGTTTTCTAAAAACATAATTTGCATAAAAATCTTATTTCCTCAAGTAATCTAGTGCACATCATTCATTCTGGTTATCATAAAAAATAAATAATAATTTCATAACTGTTGCATGGCAAGCATTAACACCAATCAATTCAATTCAAGGCACATTAGAAACTAATGTCTTGTTCATCATATCACTTGACATAAAACTTCCACATAAAACTTCAACTTCATCCAACATACATGTACTTAACTTCATTCACTGTTAGAACCTTATTCTCGCTGAACATATAAATTTTTATCTTCCATTCTCATATCTCAATCCCTGAGAGCTTACTAATTCCATCAACACATGTCGACTTCTCCTTAACTTTTAATCTTGTACTTACGTTCCAAAATATATATATATCCAACTTCTTCACTTACGGATACATAAAGTATCACTAACATCATATCCGAAATTGTCGGAACGTTCCTTCTTAACATGCTTTACATTCCCGGAGGATTCACACTTCTACTTGCTTAGTTCACCGGCCAATTACTGACACGATCAACCTCTTTCTAATACTCATTCCCAGTTCTTACTCCTGAGTTCACACTTTCCAGTGCATCTTCATCACATACTTCATTCCTCCTGGGTCCTATTCAGCTCTCAGGCATTCATTCCAATCGTCGAATGCTAAATTGAGTTGATCAGGCTCAACTAACAACAATTAGAACTTTTACCCAGAACCCAATGGTCCCACTACCTTAGTTGTAATTTAATGACCCAAGGCACGGTCTGAATCGACCTGCTCTGATACCAATTGTAACACCCATACTAAACGTATCTAGAAAGTTTAGCATGAACGTTATTCTTGGTACTGGATACATTAAAATATACAACAATAAAAGTTTTTGAATGAATAATAATTACATCAAGTCCCGTTCGTATAAATAATAATACAATACATCTCATCCATATATAAAAATACATCCTTGATGTCCACAATGTCCTGCAGCTGTACGAACGAACCTTTGAAGTAATATCCATTCGGCTACGAACATGCATAATCCTCCTGCTTATCTGAAACAAATAAGGATTGGGATGAGACATAATGTCTCAGTGAAACCTACGGTCACCTCAAGGGGAAACCTACGGTCACCACGTGTCTACATTACAATCTGCCGGTTGATTATACGTGTGTGGGGACTTGCATACTTAGACGGTAGTGCATACTAGAGCCGTCATAGTCTTATCTTACTTGTTATAGGCTTCTCATCTATACATGTCATGGCGGTTGAGGGGAACCTAAACCGCATTGCCAAGTATACGCTTTACGTATCAAGGCCTAAACATAAAATAACATAGCATATTCATGACATGATTTTAAACCGGACAACTAGGGGAAAACTAAGGTCGTCACGGGCATAGCTTTCTTTACTTGTTCTATACATATCTTTCTCTTGTCAAATAGCATTCATGCTCTTGTTCTTGTTCTTAAACATAATCATACATGGGCTCATTCTTGAGCATAAACATAATCGTGCATAGAAACCTAATCATAACATACGTGTCGTACATAAGTTCATTTATTATGTTAGCGTTGAACAAACATTATTATCTTGATTCATTTTACGGATAGTCCCGAGTGGAGTAACCCCGAGATCAATCCCATACATGACCGATGTATGTACATCGGACTCCCTCGGTGTCGTGCGGGTCCCTTGCGGCTTGAACCGTTCCCCTTATGTCGAGAACCTCCCGTATCCCCCTGGCGTGGATAACAAGAGACACGAGCACCTACGTCTTGTTAACTCAGTGACATGCGGGTCCCTTACGGCTTGAATCGTTCTCATTACGAGAACTCCTTGTATCCCCCTGATGTGGATAGCAAGAGACATGCCACCTACAATTATTAGTCATGGTTTGTCGTGCATATAAGTTAACATATACATACTTATTCATGGTGGAGAGATTAACTAGTCACTCCACGGATTACATACTTGCTAAGTCATACTTGATCATATGCGAAGAGAATACACTTCGCGTCTTATCATTCTAGGGAAACATATCCTATACTTGTCATACTTATCATTCATGCTATCTTTCTAGTTCTCGACTAGCTAAGCCGAGGCTCTACGTTCATTCCCTTTCTTAGTTCATTGCTACCCCATCATGCTTAAACTCTCTTGAGCCATCCTTGTAATACATGCTAAGATTGCCACGATTATTGATGCAAGGATCATTGGATGATGTGTGTAATTTTCAATAATTTCTAAAGACCGAAAATGCCATAAACCCAAGTTTCAAGCCGTTTATAAATTCTATGATTTGATAAAGCTAAGTTTGTTCCAGTAGAAAGATAAGTGAAAACAGCAAAAGAACACTTCAAAACGATCGCTACGAACCCCCACACGACTGCCCCCAAGCACCCGAACGCAAGACAACGCGGACGTTGTCCTATCTGGGGCGCCTGGCGCCAGGAGTGGGGCACTGTAACACCCATACCAGACGTATCTAGAAAGTCTAGCACGTGCATGAAATTTAGTACTTGATACATTAAAATATACAACATTAAAATAATGTTTACATCAAGTCTCGTTCGTATAAAAATAATACAATACATCTCATCCATACATAAAGATACATCCTTGATGTCCATCACGTCCTGCAGCGGTACGAACGAACCCTTGAAGTAATATCCATCCGGCTACGAGCATGCATAAACGTCCTGATTATCTGAAACAAATAAGGATTGGGCTGAGACATAATGTCTCAGTGAGTTCCCCTAAATCCTAGGCTATAGGTAACCTTAGGGGAAACCTACGGTCACCACGTGTCTACGTTACAACCTGACGGTTGATTATACGTGTGTGGGGACTTGCTTTCTTAGACGGTAGTGCTTGCTAGACCTGTCATAGGCTTATCTCACTTGTTATAGGCTTCACTTCCTATACGTGTCATGGCGGTCGAGGGGGAATCTAAAACCGCATTGCCAAGAATACACTCTTTGTATCGAGGCCTAAGCTTATCATAATCATGACACGATTCTAACCCGGACGATTAGGGGAAACCTAAGATCGTCACCGGCATCATATTTCTTTTCTAACTTCTACTTGCTTGAGTAAGTTATATCTACCAACATAACCTCTCTTATCACAAAAGTGATTCTTTCTTTAATTTCTACTTCTTGACGATCTACGCCGAGTCTCTATGACATAACATACACATGAATGATAAATATGCATAGTCAGCTTCATTGATTATGTTAGCGTGTAACAAGCATCTTATCTGAGTTCATTTTACGGATTAGTCCCGAGTGGAGTAACCCCGGAAGTTCATCCCTTACTACCGGTGAAAATGCTTTGCAATAGCGCACCGGACTCCATTAGTGAACGTGCGGGTCCCTTACGGCTTGCCCCATTCCCCTAGGAGAACCTTTTATATCCAACCTTGGAAGGTATATAAAAGACACGACACTTTAACTTAGTGAAATGCGGCTCCCTTTCGGCTTAACCATTCCCCTAGGAGAACCCCTTGAACCCAACCTTGGAAGGAATTCAAGAGACATAACACTCTTATTATAATCTTGGTCTTATGCATGTATGAAGGTTAAACCTAATCATACTAACTCTTTTACCTCGGATCCTTGAACGATCCCACTAGAGGTAAACTAAAGGCATGCTTAACTTACTTCGTGAATGAATATGAAATCAATTCACGTCTTGCCATACTCGTATGGCTCTTACTTCTTTAAGAAGTTAATACTCTTAAACATATGCGAAGAGCTTAAACTTCGCGTCTTATCATTCTAGGGATCTTGCTAACTTGCTAGTTCTCGACAACTATGTCGAGGCTCTACTTTCATTCCCTTTCTTAATTCATTTGCTACCCGAGAAAATAGGCTTAAGACTCTCTTGAATCACTCTTGCCATTCTTATTAAGTTTGCCATGATTTTCATTTCAAGAATCGTTTGATGTTATGTGCATTGCCTAGATGTTGTTTTGAAGTTATAAAGTTGTAAAACGTTGAAAGAAAAGCTTCAGAATGCACCACGGACCCTGAACTAGGCCAACAGGCCAAAGCAAGTTGGCCAAGTCCAGAGAGCTGCGCTAATAGCTCAGCTGGGGCGTGGCTCATCCTGAGAATTTCGCTATTAGCGTAGATTTCGCTGATAGCGTAGTTCTTCGGGTCTGAGGGACAAAATTTCCAATTTTGACCCAAAACTTGTCCAGTTTAATCCTGCAATGCACCATAATCATCCAGCAACATATATATACATTAATAAACATATTTCATGGCAAACTAACATGTATTTGACAAGAATTGCTCAAAGAGACATTAGGGTTTAAAACCTCTCATAAACATAAATCTATACTTGTAACATGAATTTACACAACCCAAAGGGTGGTAATCTATCTATGGAACTCACCTAACATGTTCCTTGCAATTTCCAAGCATCAACCCTAGCTTTGATCCATTCTTGATCTTTACCCTTTTCACCAAACCATGCTTTAATCCTTTCCTTTATGTGTTTCTTGCTTGCTAAGCTGCCTTAATCCATGCTTGATCATGCTTTGAAGAAGTTTGGATGATTTGGAGAGGAGAGGGAGGGCGATTTCTTAGAGAGAAGGAAGAGATAAATTCTTTCTCTCAAACCTAGAGAGAGAAAGTGAAAGAAGAAATGAATATTTTGTGACCAAACATGCTTATATACTCCCTTGTGCGTAAATACTTATATGCCCTTCGTCTCAGTCGTGTTTACCTGACACTGATACATAAGTCCATACTTGAGTGATATTACATATTAGTGTCGTCAGTCGTACTTAACACTCTTCCTCATAAGCACTCTCCATATACCTTAGTCCTCTGATACATTTAACAGATAAAGTTTCCATTAGCTGACGAGCGGGATGTTACAGGCACCTAGCGCTAGCTCCCTGTGTGTGGGCACCTAGCGCCCTTGTACAGGCGTAGCGCTCCATAGCTTGCGTTTTCGCGTGTTCTGGCCGCGGGTTTTCGCCATTTTCGACCCAAAACTCGTCCAATTCGACCCTGTAATGCACCAAATCCATCCAACAACATATATAGACTTATTTAAACATATTCCATGGCAATTTTAACATATAATCATCAAGAATTACTCAAAAGAACATTAAGGTTCTAAACCCCTCATAAACATAAATCAATACTTTCTAGCATGAATTTACACAACCAAAGGTAGGTAAACTATCTGTGGAACTCACCTAATCATGTTTGCTTGCTTTCCTTCAAGTTCCAAGCTCAAACCCTAGCTTCCATTTCATTCTTGATCCATATCTTTTGGTTGCTTCTTGCTCTAGAAGTTGCCATGCTTCATCCTTGATCACTAATTTCATGAATTTGGAAGCTTTGATGATAGAAGATTGGGGAAGAGGGGGAGGTTCCATAGAGAGGGAGAGGAGAGAACTCTTTCTCTCAACCCTAGAGAGAGAAAGAAAATGAGAAATGAAATAATTTTGGGTCCAATCCAAATAAATATCTTTTCCCACGCAATTACCTCTTTGCCCCTGCCTCTGGCGTGTTTAATCCGACACTGATACTTTACCCGTATTTAGGTGACATTACATAATAAACAATCCCCATTATACTTACTTTCCATGAACTTTCTTCCTCTGATACATTTAACAGGTAAAATTTCCATTAGCTGACGAGCGGGATGTTACATCGGTAACTCGAAATTTTTTTTTTCATATTCCAGAAATTTTGGTTCATCAAACATTATTGCTTATGTGACTCATGAAATTTTACAAAATAAATCATGGGAATGCTTCGGTCATGATAAATAAATTCATATGATATATTAATAAATTAATAACAAGAATTCATCAGCTTATTAATACAAAATAAATAACAATCTATTATGAAACCAACTTGTGTTAAAGGTACTCAATTTTACACGAAGTTAAAATATTACTGAATCTAGTATTGCTTTTAAGATTTTCTTCTTACATTCAGTAATTTTTCATAAAAGTTTTTGTAAAAACAGTTTATCGAGTCACAAGTTAGTTCTATCAGTTGCCACAATCATGCTTTTAGGTGGAATTTATCTCCAAGAAATTATATACAATTGTAGAACTTGATTTATATACAGAAGCGAAAAGGAGATACCAACATTTAGTTATATATATATATATATATATATATATATATAGTTCTTTAAAATCCTTCTCCATCTTCTTATTCTTCTTCTTCTTCTTCCTAAAATTTCTTTTTAACCAAGAAAGTCTACATGAACAATCAAAACGATTAATTTGTTAATTAAAACACCTACAATGAAAAACAACAGGAAAAGAACAGAGTGAGAGAACCATTCCAAGCCCAACCCCAAAACTGATGAGGCTTGGAATTAGTTATTTCCAAAAAAAAATTTTGTAACAAATCAAAAGCTTCGTCAGCCTTGGAGTTGAACGAGGAATAGTTCTCTCTCACTCTATTTTTTCCTTTTGTTTTTCATCATAGGAGTTTAAATTCACAAATTAAATGTTTTTATTTTTCTCGGACACATACTTGCTTAAGAAGAAGAAGGCAAGGATCGATTCTGAGAACTATATATAATTAGTTATATGCAAGTATCTCCCTTTCTAACATCTAACTTATGCAAGAATTGAGGTGGAATATATTTTTATGATCATTATGATTATATCGAAAAAGGGACTATGGTCTTAAAATATTATTTATTCCGAAGGGACATAAATTATCAAAGGTACTAGGCTCTTAAGACCATTCTTAATTCCCAAGTGACATTATATCTATAAGGGTATATGGTCAAAGAACACTCTTAATTTCGAGGGAAAAGAATGAGTTGAAGGGAAGAAAACTTCTTCAACACAAATCAAAAAGGGAGAGAGAAGAAAATGGTTAATTTCATGGACAAAAAAAAAGGAGATGAAGGGAAGAATGACTCGTCAACACAAGTCATAGAGGGAGAGAGAAGAAAAGTATTTGAAGTTTCAGAATTCCTTTCAGTGTGTAGAATGCAATATATGTGAGCTCGCTATTTATAGAAGAAATTCACAACTAATATATGAGAAACTTTGGGCACAAGTTAGATCTAGTACAAAAATATCTCAAATTCAGTACAATATATATATATATATATATATATATATATATATATATATATATCATATTGAGTACAAAAAATATATTTTGAGTACAAAAATATATTATTGAGTGCCAAAATATATGTCTAATCACATACAAAAATATATTAGATTGCATACGAAAATATATCAGGATGTGTTCCAAAATATTGTAACAAAATTTGGCGACTATGAAAAACTTTCTAATAATGACTAAATTAATTATTTCATTTAAAATTTCCAAATAATAAAATATATATCAACATCCTTCAAAAAGAAATATATATCAACATATATTTTTCGAATAATTTAAGGGTTAAATAAGTTTTTAGTCCCTACAAAATCATGAGTTTTTAAGGTTAGTCCCTATGAAATTTCAATGGTAATTTTAGTCCTCCAAAATTTTTAAGTTTGTAAAAATAGTCACTATTTTGAAAATATTTTACAAAAATTGGATAATTTTAGTCCTCCAAAATAGTCCCTATAAAATGCAAATAAGGACTAAAAGTTAATAAAAAAATTTAGGGAGGGACTAAATACATATTTAACCCATAATTTAATCTCGACAAATTTCCACTGAATTTATTATTAATTCTGAAAGGAACAAATTGGAACAATAAAAATAGAATTTGAGGTCTTTTAGAAAAAGTTTCTCAAATTTGTTTTGTTCTTTGAGCATATTTGAAAATGAGTGAAGACATATTCTGGTCCAGGGGAAAGTCATCGACAAAAAATAAGACCAATTTTTGTTCTATTTTTTTTTCTATTTTTTCTTCAAAATGTGGCCCAAATTCATCCCTTAAAATATACACAAACTTTAGCGTAGTAATAACAGAGGTCAGACAGGCATGATAGTTCCCTTATTTCCGCTAGTTATTTATAAAAAATGTGCTCCCATTTTACTCAGTAACTCGAGATTTTTTTTTCATATTCCAGAAATTTTGGTTCATCAAACATTATTGCTTATGTGGCTCATGAAATTTTACAAAATAAATCATGGGAATGCTTCGGTCATGATAAATAAATTCATATGATATATTAATAAATTAATAACAAGAATTCATCAGCTTATTAATACAAAATAAATAACAATCTATTATGAAACCAACTTGTGTTAAAGGTACTCAATTTTACACGAAGTTAAAATATTACTGAATCTAGTATTGCTTTTAAGATTTTCTTCTTACATTCAGTAATTTTTCATAAAAGTTTTTGTAAAAACAGTATATCGAGTCACAAGTTAGTTCTATCAGTTGCCACAATCATGCTTTTAGGTGGAGTTTATCTCCAAGAAATTATATACAATTGTAGAACTTGATATATATACAAAATTGAAAAGGAGATACCAACATTTAGTTATATATATATATATATATATATATATATATATATATATATATATATATATATATATATATATAGATATAGTTCTTTAAAATCCTTCTCCATCTTCTTATTATTATTCTTCTTCTTAAAGTTTCTTTTTAACCAAGAAAGTTTACATGAACAATCAAAACGATTAATTTGTTAATTAAAACACCTACAATGAAAAACAACAGGAAAAGAACAGAGTGAGAGAACCATTCCAAGCCCAACCCCAAAACTGATGAGGCTTTGAATTAGTTATTTCCAAAAAAAAAAATTCGTAACAAATCAAAAGCTTCGTCAGCCTTGGAGTTGAACGAGGAATAGTTCTCTCTCACTCTATTTTTGCCTTTTGTTTTTCATCATAGGAGTTTAAATTCACAAATTAAATGTTTTTATTTTTCTCGGACACATACTTGCTTAAGAAGAAGAAGGCAAGGATCGATTCTGAGAACTATATATAATTAGTTATATGCAAGTATCTCCCTTTCTAACATCTAACTTATGCAAGAATTGAGGTGGAATATATTTTTATGATCATTATGATTATATCAAAAAAGGGACTATGGTCTTAAAATATTATTTATTCCAAAGGGACATAAATTATCAAAGGTACTAGGCTCTTAAGACCATTCTTAATTCCCAAGTGACATTATATCTATAAGGGTATATGGTCAAAGAACACTCTTAATTTCGAGGGAAAAGAATGAGTTGAAGGGAAGAAAACTTCTTCAACACAAATCAAAAAGGGAGAGAGAAGAAAATGGTTAATTTCATGGACAAAAAAAAAGGAGATGAAGGGAAGAATGACTCGTCAACACAAGTCATAGAGGGAGAGAGAAGAAAAGTATTTGAAGTTTCAGAATTCCTTTCAGTGTGTAGAATGCAATATATGTGAGCTCGCTATTTATAGAAGAAATTCACAACTAATATATGAGAAACTTTGGGCACAAGTTAGATCTAGTACAAAAATATCTCAAATTCAGTACAATATATATATATATATATATATATATATATATATATATATATATATATATATATCATATTGAGTACAAAAAATATATTTTGAGTACAAAAATATATTATTGAGTGCCAAAATATATGTCTAATCACATACAAAAATATATTAGATTGCATACGAAAATATATCAGGATGTGTTCCAAAATATTGTAACAAAATTTGGCGACTATGAAAAACTTTCTAATAATGACTAAATTAATTATTTCATTTAAAATTTCCAAATAATAAAATATATATCAACATCCTTCAAAAAGAAATATATATCAACATATATTTTTCGAATAATTTAAGGGTTAAATAAGTTTTTAGTCCCTACAAAATCATGAGTTTTTAAGGTTAGTCCCTATGAAATTTCAATGGTAATTTTAGTCCTCCAAAATTTTTAAGTTTGTAAAAATAGTCTCTATTTCGAAAATATTTTACAAAAATTGGATAATTTTAGTCCTCCAAAATAGTCCCTATAAAATGCAAATAGGGACTAAAAGTTAATAAAAAAATTTAGGGAGGGACTAAATACATATTTAACCCATAATTTAATCTCGACAAATTTCCACTGAATTTATTATTAATTCTGAAAGGAACAAAATGGAACAATCAAAATAGAATTTGAGGTCTTTTAGAAAAAGTTTCTCAAATTTGTTTAGTTCTTTGAGCATATTTGAAAATGAGTGAAGACATATTCTGGTCCAGGGGAAAGTCATCGACAAAAAATAAGACCAATTTTTGTTCTATTTTTTTTTCTATTTTTTCTTCAAAATGTGGCCCAAATTCATCCCTTAAAATATACACAAACTTTAGCGTAGTAATAACAGAGGTCAGACAGGCATGATAGTTCCCTTATTTCCGCTAGTTATTTATAAAAAATGTGCTCCCATTTTACTCAGTAACTCGAGATTTTTTTTTCATATTCCAGAAATTTTGGTTCATCAAACATTATTGCTTATGTGGCTCATGAAATTTTACAAAATAAATCATGGGAATGCTTCGGTCATGATAAATAAATTCATATGATATATTAATAAATTAATAACAAGAATTCATCAGCTTATTAATACAAAATAAATAACAATCTATTATGAAACCAACTTGTGTTAAAGGTACTCAATTTTACACGAAGTTAAAATATTACTGAATCTAGTATTGCTTTTAAGATTTTCTTCTTACATTCAGTAATTTTTCATAAAAGTTTTTGTAAAAACAGTATATCGAGTCACAAGTTAGTTCTATCAGTTGCCACAATCATGCTTTTAGGTGGAGTTTATCTCCAAGAAATTATATACAATTGTAGAACTTGATATGTAATACCCTGCTTAAATACACTGTCAATTTTGTGTCAGTTATTTTTATCCTTGAGACTTAAGTGAGGGCAAAATGGTAATCTTGCCTTACAAGATATTTTAAAAGGCCAAGACCTCACTTTTCCTTCATTTTCCTCTATGTCTCTCTAGAAACAGATTTTTACTCCCTCCTTCTCCTTTCTCTCTCTCGGCACACTACCGTCACCATCAATCCTTCAACTTTTTCCTCCAAAGAAAAATTTAATCCCACATGTAAATGATTCAAAGTAATCCTTGAAACTTCTAAGAATTAGACCAGATTAACCCCTTCATTTTTCTCCCATGTTGGCCGAGCTTCAACCCTTCTTCAACCTTTTATGAGTTTTACAATTTCAGCTTAAAAGTGGCCTTGTATATATGAAAGAGGTGGTTGCTGTAGGTTCCTTGGGTGGCTGGAATTATGAGACATCAAGAGAATTAAGAGCTAAAGATTGGGTGTTTAGATTTTGGTTAAAAGCTAGAGCTAAGTCAGAATGTTTAAGCTTAAGCTGTTTGGACAAGAGATTGAGTTGAAAACTTAAGTTACTACAGGTATGGTTTTAATGTTGTTTTTAGCTTAAGTTGGCTTTCAGAAACGAACTTTTGAAAGAAGAAACTTGGAAAGAAATCAGAACTGAGATAAGCCATAGTAGTTAATAGCGGCGCTATAGCGGCCAATAGCGGCCGCGCGGCCAATAGCGGCCGCGCGGTGCGGTCCAGGACCGCTATGCAATAAGCCATAGCGTAGCGTTATGAGATAGCGGCGCAATAGCGGCCGCAACACTACATAGCGGTATTGCACTCTTGCACCGCTATTTCATTTTAAGTGAAAATACAAGATTCTCCTTGGTTTTAAATAAAAAACAAGGGTATTTTTGTCATTTTTGTCAAACCCTAATTAATAACTTCAGTTTCTCTCTTCCTTCTTTCATTCTTTACGGCGCCTTTCAGATCTGTACGCATCTGCTCTCTCAAAAAACTTCCTCTCTTCATTAAATCTTCTCTCAAAAGCATCAGATCTGTACCCTAAAAAGCATCTTCTCTCATAAATGCATTGAGACACTTTGTGAATGTAATGAAGTGGCAGACTTGGTTACAACTCAGTTGGGACAACTCAGAAGTTACAAGTGATATATGTTTGTTTATAATTTATAGTATTATTTATTTTTTTATGAGAGAAGTTTATGGTATTATTTATATAATTTGTCCAAAAAGTTATATGAAATAGCGGTCATAGCGCTAGGCGCTATCCCGCTATAGCATTTTTGGGGTCGGCCGCTACGCGCCGCTATCCGCTATTAACTACTATGAGATAAGCTGAGATTTTAAGGTAAAAGCTGTTTTGGAATTTATGTTAATGTATCTATGATGTTGTGAATGATTAGTTTGAGCTGTAAGGGAATCAAAAGAGATAATTATGGATGCTGCTTGTATAGATTTTGATACTGATTGTGCATTATTGGATTGCTGGTCTATAGTTTTAAAGTTGGCAGAAGCTGAAATGAGGCATAAGCTGCTATGTAGAAGTGCTTAATGGGTGATTAAGCTATCTTGGAAAAGCTGATGGAAGTGATTTTGGGGAATTGGTGATGGCAGATGTTGTAAGCTGTTGTGCCTTGGTTCTGTGATATATATGCAGGTATGGATGTCAAGAACATTTATGGGTAAGGATTCGGAGCCGAATCAGAAGAAGTTTGGTGAAACCCGTAATTGGGACAGGGCTCTACTAAAACGGTAAGAACTCTCTCCCTGTAACTCGGAATCAAGTGGTTTTTGATGCTATGGTTAGCTAACGAAATTACGGACATTTTGATACCGGTTTCGCTGATTTTGGTCAAGTATTGAATCCTGGAGATGGTTTTGAAGTACGAGGACTGAAGTGGGTTTTGTGCTGAACCGTGAATTTAAGTTGTTTTGATGTTGGCTGAAGAGCGGAAGCACTAAGTTGTTATGCAGCAGTTTCAGAAGTGATTAAGGTGAGTTCCTAGTAGTTAGTTTTCCCACCTTTGGAATTTTAGCTTATATAACTATTTTGTGAGATAACACTTAGTTAGAATAAATGTATATATGTACTAGTATTACCCCTTGCCGTTAATGTGTATTTCTATGTTAGGATTGATGTTGGAAAAATGTTTTAAGGATAAGCAATCAGTTTCATGTCACTGAACCTTGGCAATTTTGAAAACTCAAACTTATACAACCGTGTTTGTTTGCTTAAAAATCCGTTTCAAATATGGCTGGGCTGCACAACAAATAGTTGCTTATCATGTGGAATTAGTTATGTGACCAAAGTTTGAAACACGTGCTTCTTCCAAAACAACCTGTTTCAACATGACAACATAAAAATTTGGTTTCTTATCACATGATTTTGTTTGTTATATGGCCAACCTTAAATCACTTGTTTTCAATAAGGTGCCACGTGATTTTATGGTCATGCGGTTGAAGCTTAAATCAATTGTTTGTTTAATTTGTGCAATAAGATGCCATATGATTTTCCAACATGAGTTCTAATATATGAAAGCCATACATTGACAAGAGAGATAAATTAAGAATAGTTTATATATGAAAAAGCAAAATGGGTAGATTACTGACCCGACCGGAAGGTTAACATTCAGAAACATAGTTATTTTTGACACTATTCAGTTAGAGACGAGAATTTAATCTCTTTATCAATTATGACATTAATGATTTATAAGTTGTGGCTTTTGCTATCCTCGCCAGTTAGGATACAAAAGGTTCCCGCCAGTTGGAACGGGCACTATCCGTGAGGATGACCCCACAATAATCAGAGGAGTCCGGTATCCCCGTCAGTTGGGTTCCCGCCAGTTGGAAATATTTATATATATACCGGTTAGCAGAGGGATAAATTCCGGGGTTACTCCACCTGGGTTTATCCGTAAAATCAACTCAGATAATATTGTTTGTTCAACGCTAACATTTCTAACATAATATGACAGACATTATGACTATAATTATAGTATGATTTCAGCATTAGTATCAGGATTGTATCAGTATTTCAGATAGCGATACTAGTTATCCCCCGATCGCTCATTTATGCACGACAAAACTGTATAAACCCAAAAAGGGTTGAGATTAGAGACAGATGGCGATCCTAGGTTCCCTGAGATTGCCTACAGCCTAGGATAGGTGGAACTCACTGAGACATTATGTCTCACCCCAATCCATTTATTTATTTTACAGATTAACAGGTTGCTCGAATCAAGAGGAGGTAGATACGCAGTCGAAGGGATTATCGTTAAGAGCTCGTTTTCGTACCAGATGAAGATATTATATGTATTCAAATACTTATCAGATATATGTATTTGGCCATTGATATTTTATCTGATGTACGAACTTATATTGATGTATATATTCATTTGGTCGAAATTATGTTGTAATTTTAATGTATCCAGTACTAAATTTAACGCACATGCTAAATATTCTAGATAAGTTTAGTATGGGTGTTACAATTTGGTATCAGAGCAGGTCGATTCAGATCGTGCCTTGGGTCATTAGAATTCAATAAAATGTAGTGGGACCATTGGGTTCTAGATATTTATTCTAAATGTCATCTCTAGCCGAGCCTGATCAACTCAGACTAGTATATGACAGTTAGAACAAATGTCTGAGAGCTGAAAAGGACCTCGGAGGAATGAAGCGTACGAAGGAGGATGGTCCGGGTGTCAGGTTTTATAATGGATTTTGATAAGGAAGTATTCGACGCCATATGGTGCCTGATAAACTGTGAAGCTGAATATTTGCTGAAGATTTTTCGAGGACATAAGTGAAATGTTAAGATTAAGACGAAGTACTATGATATTGTTGAACGGCACTTTTATGTGGATACCGAAGAAGTAAGATTCAAGATTATTATGGGGTGATTGTAACCTTAACATGAGCCGCAATATAAGAAGCATAAGTAAGGTATAGAAGAAAGGAGTATTTTTTAAAGGCGTAACTAGGACTGCGGGACTAGAAGAGGAACTTGATATGAGAAAATTATCCGATGAGCAATGAAATTCATAAACTTTTGGTGGATGTAGAGTATGTAAGAAGTGAAGGACTCGAATGCATGGAACAAGCTGGATTTTGATGCTTGAGTTGTTAAGTGAACTAATTAACAAAAAAGTAAGTTATTTTGGAAAAGACAAGGAAACCCCTCGATGCGAGCATTTAATGGACAACGCAAGCCAGATAAATTATGTCTGAATAGTCATATCTCCCGAATCTTAAGTGCCAAATTTATGAGTCTGGAAGTGAAGATGTTATGCATCATGTGTCAAGAAGGATGAATAAATAGTAGTGGAAAAATCTTTTACGGATAAAAGTACGATTCAGATGTATTATTATCGGCAAAGAATTGCAGAGAGTTAAGCTAACGAGAGTTGTGTGTGAAGAAAATTGAAATAGACCCCCTTCATTTAACACGAGTTATTAAGTTGTTTTGGGACTAATAAACACAAGTTTAGCAGTAAGTGGAAATAAGATTGAATAATAAGTTTCCGGAGCAGTGAACCAATGGACGAATGATGCCAAACTCCTTCAATAGAGTGTCGAGTTCTTTCAATAGAAAGTGTTAATGCACGAATATAGTGGGTTGATGTATTAAGGATTAATCATGATTTGGGTACTGAGAATTACCTTGAGGTTCTATTATATGGAAAATCTCCACTAGTGGGAAAAGTTAAGAACGAAGTAAAATATCAAGGAGTTGAGTATTTCTAGTCGATGTTTTTCTTATGCAATTGTCCTGAAAACCAAAAGAATGATTTTTATCAACTAGAATAAATTTTGGAAGTTGAAGTTATCTCCGAGGAGATCAAAAGTGAAATTGTCAAGTATATTTTAATATGCAAAAGATGTGAATGTGGAGATCGTGTAAAGAACACCTTGCGAGAACAACTGTATCGTATATGTTTAAGGAAATGAGCAATACTTGAAAATAGTCTGCTAATGATATGGGTCCGAGTCCGAAGCAGCAAGCAGAATAAATTTAGTTTCTCTGATCGTAATGTGGAACAATGAGAAATTTTACAGTATCGTTAGACCAGTACGCCTAACCGAAGAAAATTGATAAATCAGAGTAGCGCAGCGGGAAAAATAATCAGTAAAGAAGTGATAGAATGCGTAGCAGTTTAAGACTTTGAAATGAGATATTCGTGGGAAAATCTTAAGAGACGAATTAAGGAATTTTCCAAACCACAGAGTTCAGAGATATTAAGAATGTAAGTAGCCGAAGAGGGCGCGGTAAGAGTATGACAAAAGTATTCCTACCTTGTTAAATCACCTTGTTAAATCTAAGAAAAATTGGAATCACCTCTAGTATGTAAACTGGTTAATCGGCTCGGTGATTCAGAAGAGTGAATTAAAGTATAAGCTCAATTAGAAAAGAGTTGTATATGAAGCAACAAATATAAATATGGTATCTAGAAGGTTTTACTTTTAACTCGAATGGATATTATGAGATGTCTAGTATAGTAACAAGTATCTGAATGGAAAGATACTACTCAGAATAAGATTGATGATATCCGTACGCACTTTTGGTTCAGTTATTTCAAAGTATGGACCTGAAGTATCAGTTTGGTTAGAGAGGGGTTGTGTCTGAGGCGACATATATGAATGAGGTATCCTGAGGACTTTACCTTAGACTCGGAGTATCGTTTCAAAGATATAAGTATAGTAGCAAGTGACTGAGTGGGAGATACTACCCGGAACAAGAATGGTAATACTGAACACAAATTTCCGTTATGACATTCAGAGGGTTAAATTCGATATTCTGGAGGTGAAGAAAAGAATGTGGTCATACAAGTTGGAAAAATCATATGCAATATACGGTATGAAATTATATCAATAAGTTATAAATATGGAGTTAAAGAAAAGATTGGGATAATATGTTCCCTATACTAACAGTCAAGATAATATTGTTCAAGAATGAAATGTATATTTTGAGAAGATGAGTTCAAGAGAAAATCCATGATTATAGATTCTACTTATTCCGACATGATCAAGGTGTATTTTGATTGATTTAAGAATGTTGAAAGTTTAGTATAGATGAAGCAAAGTCGGATGACTATAGATATATGTCATATATTCAGCTATCAGTTGTACTTCCTCTTGTATTGTGTACTCGTCAGTCAGTGCACTACTACTCAGATAAGAATTATATTTAATGTACTCGTCAGTTAGTACATTTTGTATTTAAATATGACTTATGGATTGTACTCGTCAGTTAGTACTTCCAACATATGCTTGAGGTAGTACCATGGTTGGATTTATTCTATAAGAGAACATAACAGATATCAGAAGTAACGCCTTCTATTTATCTGTTGAATAATGGAGAAAGTTGAAACAGTTTTTACATTCGTTGGAATAAACTTAACGTCAGATACTGTTCCGAGTAGGGACGATCTTATACGAAGTATAGTATGATCATAATTATAAGGCCTCGTTATGTGGGGCATAATCCAAAAATAAAAGGTTAGTAAAATTATTCGTAGTATGGGGGCCACTCAAAGGTTGTATTCGTTCAAGACAAGATAAAAGTCGACGAAGTCGATAGAAGTGTTACTCTCGTAAACGTATGAGATTTTTCAAGAATTCAGTAAAGGTAAACAAGTAGGAGTAACCTAAGACAATTTATAAAGAGTATGTGGAACAAGGAATTTACTCGAAGGATATTAGACGCATTGGTTAGCTTTACAATCAACTATGTTCGGAATGTGTATAATGTATTCCACAAATCACAGTTAAGAAGGTTATTATCGAACCTTTTCGACATATGAGATTGGAAAACATGTCCTGAAATCAGTTTTAACCTATTAATTCAAGTTAGTTGTATCTATGGCTAAGTAGCCGGAAGACTTTATGTAACAAGGGAAACCGATAATTTAGCCCGGACAGAGACAATCAGTTGGTAACAGACGTATGTGGAAGTCTAAGATCGAAAGTACAGAGGAATTATTTATACTTATTATCAGGTAAACTCTAAATTTCGAGGATGAAATTTTCTTAAGAGGGGTAGAGTGTAATACCCTGCTTAAATACACTGTCAATTTTGTGTCAGTTATTTTTATCCTTGAGACTTAAGTGAGGGCAAAATGGTAATCTTGCCTTACAAGATATTTTAAAAGGCCAAGACCTCACTTTTCCTTCATTTTCCTCTATGTCTCTCTAGAAACAGATTTTTACTCCCTCCTTCTCCTTTCTCTCTCTCGGCACACTACCATCACCATCAATCCTTCAACTTTTTCCTCCAAAGAAAAATTTAATCCCACATGTAAATGATTCAAAGTAATCCTTGAAACTTCTAAGAATTAGACCAGATTAACCCCTTCATTTTTCTCCCATGTTGGCCGAGCTTCAACCCTTCTTCAACCTTTTATGAGTTTTACAATTTCAGCTTAAAAGTGGCCTTGTATATATGAAAGAGGTGGTTGCTGTAGGTTCCTTGGGTGGCTGGAATTATGAGACATCAAGAGAATTAAGAGCTAAAGATTGGGTGTTTAGATTTTGGTTAAAAGCTAGAGCTAAGTCAGAATGTTTAAGCTTAAGCTGTTTGGACAAGAGATTGAGTTGAAAACTTAAGTTACTACAGGTATGGTTTTAATGTTGTTTTTAGCTTAAGTTGGCTTTCAGAAACGAACTTTTGAAAGAAGAAACTTGGAAAGAAATCAGAACTGAGATAAGCCATAGTAGTTAATAGCGGCGCTATAGCGGCCAATAGCGGCCGCGCGGTGCGGTGCGGTCCAGGACCGCTATGCAATAAGCCATAGCGTAGCGTTATGAGATAGCGGCGCAATAGCGGCCGCAACACTACATAGCGGTATTGCACTCTTGCACCGCTATTTCATTTTAAGTGAAAATACAAGATTCTCCTTGGTTTTAAATAAAAAACAAGGGTATTTTTGTCATTTTTGTCAAACCCTAATTAATAACTTCAGTTTCTCTCTTCCTTCTTTCATTCTTTACGGCGCCTTTCAGATCTGTACGCATCTGCTCTCTCAAAAAACTTCCTCTCTTCATTAAATCTTCTCTCAAAAGCATCAGATCTGTACCCTAAAAAGCATCTTCTCTCATAAATGCATTGAGACACTTTGTGAATGTAATGAAGTGGCAGACTTGGTTACAACTCAGTTGGGACAACTCAGAAGTTACAAGTGATATATGTTTGTTTATAATTTATAGTATTATTTATTTTTTTATGAGAGAAGTTTATGGTATTATTTATATAATTTGTCCAAAAAGTTATATGAAATAGCGGTCATAGCGCTAGGCGCTATCCCGCTATAGCATTTTTGGGGTCGGCCGCTACGCGCCGCTATCCGCTATTAACTACTATGAGATAAGCTGAGATTTTAAGGTAAAAGCTGTTTTGGAATTTATGTTAATGTATCTATGATGTTGTGAATGATTAGTTTGAGCTGTAAGGGAATCAAAAGAGATAATTATGGATGCTGCTTGTATAGATTTTGATACTGATTGTGCATTATTGGATTGCTGGTCTATAGTTTTAAAGTTGGCAGAAGCTGAAATGAGGCATAAGCTGCTATGTAGAAGTGCTTAATGGGTGATTAAGCTATCTTGGAAAAGCTGATGGAAGTGATTTTGGGGAATTGGTGATGGCAGATGTTGTAAGCTGTTGTGCCTTGGTTCTGTGATATATATGCAGGTATGGATGTCAAGAACATTTATGGGTAAGGATTCGGAGCCGAATCAGAAGAAGTTTGGTGAAACCCGTAATTGGGACAGGGCTCTACTAAAACGGTAAGAACTCTCTCCCTGTAACTCGGAATCAAGTGGTTTTTGATGCTATGGTTAGCTAACGAAATTACGGACATTTTGATACCGGTTTCGCTGATTTTGGTCAAGTATTGAATCCTGGAGATGGTTTTGAAGTACGAGGACTGAAGTGGGTTTTGTGCTGAACCGTGAATTTAAGTTGTTTTGATGTTGGCTGAAGAGCGGAAGCACTAAGTTGTTATGCAGCAGTTTCAGAAGTGATTAAGGTGAGTTCCTAGTAGTTAGTTTTCCCACCTTTGGAATTTTAGCTTATATAACTATTTTGTGAGATAACACTTAGTTAGAATAAATGTATATATGTACTAGTATTACCCCTTGCCGTTAATGTGTATTTCTATGTTAGGATTGATGTTGGAAAAATGTTTTAAGGATAAGCAATCAGTTTCATGTCACTGAACCTTGGCAATTTTGAAAACTCAAACTTATACAACCGTGTTTGTTTGCTTAAAAATCCGTTTCAAATATGGCTGGGCTGCACAACAAATAGTTGCTTATCATGTGGAATTAGTTATGTGACCAAAGTTTGAAACACGTGCTTCTTCCAAAACAACCTGTTTCAACATGACAACATAAAAATTTGGTTTCTTATCACATGATTTTGTTTGTTATATGGCCAACCTTAAATCACTTGTTTTCAATAAGGTGCCACGTGATTTTATGGTCATGCGGTTGAAGCTTAAATCAATTGTTTGTTTAATTTGTGCAATAAGATGCCATATGATTTTCCAACATGAGTTCTAATATATGAAAGCCATACATTGACAAGAGAGATAAATTAAGAATAGTTTATATATGAAAAAGCAAAATGGGTAGATTACTGACCCGACCGGAAGGTTAACATTCAGAAACATAGTTATTTTTGACACTATTCAGTTAGAGACGAGAATTTAATCTCTTTATCAATTATGACATTAATGATTTATAAGTTGTGGCTTTTGCTATCCTCGCCAGTTAGGATACAAAAGGTTCCCGCCAGTTGGAACGGACACTATCCGTGAGGATGACCCCACAATAATCAGAGGAGTCCGGTATCCCCGTCAGTTGGGTTCCCGCCAGTTGGAAATATTTATATATATACCGGTTAGCAGAGGGATAAATTCCGGGGTTACTCCACCTGGGTTTATCCGTAAAATCAACTCAGATAATATTGTTTGTTCAACGCTAACATTTCTAACATAATATGACAGACATTATGACTATAATTATAGTATGATTTCAGCATTAGTATCAGGATTGTATCAGTATTTCAGATAGCGATACTAGTTATCCCCCGATCGCTCATTTATGCACGACAAAACTGTATAAACCCAAAAAGGGTTGAGATTAGAGACAGATGGCGATCCTAGGTTCCCTGAGATTGCCTACAGCCTAGGATAGGTGGAACTCACTGAGACATTATGTCTCACCCCAATCCATTTATTTATTTTACAGATTAACAGGTTGCTCGAATCAAGAGGAGGTAGATACGCAGTCGAAGGGATTATCGTTAAGAGCTCGTTTTCGTACCAGATGAAGATATTATATGTATTCAAATACTTATCAGATATATGTATTTGGCCATTGATATTTTATCTGATGTACGAACTTATATTGATGTATATATTCATTTGGTCGAAATTATGTTGTAATTTTAATGTATCCAGTACTAAATTTAACGCACATGCTAAATATTCTAGATAAGTTTAGTATGGGTGTTACATGATATATATACAAAAGCGAAAAGGAGATACCAACATTTAGTTATATATATATATATATATATATATATATATATATATATATAGTTCTTTAAAATCCCTCTCCATCTTCTTATTGTTATTCTTCTTCTTAAAGTTTCTTTTTAACCAAGAAAGTCTACATGAACAATCAAAACGATTAATTTGTTAATTAAAACACCTACAATGAAAAACAACAGGAAAAGAACAGAGTGAGAGAACCATTCCAAGCCCAACCCCAAAACTGATGAGGCTTTTGAATTAGTTATTTCCAAAAAAAAAATTCGTAACAAATCAAAAGCTTCGTCAGCCTTGGAGTTGAACGAGGAATAGTTCTCTCTCACTCTATTTTTGCCTTTTGTTTTTCATCATAGGAGTTTAAATTCACAAATTAAATGTTTTTATTTTTCTCGGACACATACTTGCTTAAGAAGAAGAAGGCAAGGATCGATTCTGAGAACTATATATAATTAGTTATATGCAAGTATCTCCCTTTCTAACATCTAACTTATGCAAGAATTGAGGTGGAATATATTTTTATGATCATTATGATTATATCGAAAAAGGGACTATGGTCTTAAAATATTATTTATTCCAAAGGGACATAAATTATCAAAGGTACTAGGCTCTTAAGACCATTCTTAATTCCCAAGTGACATTATATCTATAAGGGTATATGGTCAAAGAACACTCTTAATTTCGAGGGAAAAGAATGAGTTGAAGGGAAGAAAACTTCTTCAACACAAATCAAAAAGGGAGAGAGAAGAAAATGGTTAATTTCATGGACAAAAAAAAAAGGAGATGAAGGGAAGAATGACTCGTCAACACAAGTCATAGAGGGAGAGAGAAGAAAAGTATTTGAAGTTTCAGAATTCCTTTCAGTGTGTAGAATGCAATATATGTGAGCTCGCTATTTATAGAAGAAATTCACAACTAATATATGAGAAACTTTGGGCACAAGTTAGATCTAGTACAAAAATATCTCAAATTCAGTACAATATATATATATATTTATATATATATATATATATATATATATCATATTGAGTACAAAAAATATATTTTGAGTACAAAAATATATTATTGAGTGCCAAAATATATGTCTAATCACATACAAAAATATATTAGATTGCATACGAAAATATATCAGGATGTGTTCCAAAATATTGTAACAAAATTTGGCGACTATGAAAAACTTTCTAATAATGACTAAATTAATTATTTCATTTAAAATTTCCAAATAATAAAATATATATCAACATCCTTCAAAAAGAAATATATATCAACATATATTTTTCGAATAATTTAAGGGTTAAATAAGTTTTTAGTCCCTACAAAATCATGAGTTTTTAAGGTTAGTCCCTATGAAATTTCAATGGTAATTTTAGTCCTCCAAAATTTTTAAGTTTGTAAAAATAGTCTCTATTTTGAAAATATTTTACAAAAATTGGATAATTTTAGTCCTCCAAAATAGTCCCTATAAAATGCAAATAGGGACTAAAAGTTAATAAAAAAATTTAGGGAGGGACTAAATACATATTTAACCCATAATTTAATCTCGACAAATTTCCACTGAATTTATTATTAATTCTGAAAGGAACAAATTGGAACAATAAAAATAGAATTTGAGGTCTTTTAGAAAAAGTTTCTCAAATTTGTTTTGTTCTTTGAGCATATTTGAAAATGAGTGAAGACATATTCTGGTCCAGGGGAAAGTCATCGACAAAAAATAAGACCAATTTTTGTTCTATTTTTTTTTTCTATTTTTTCTTCAAAATGTGGCCCAAATTCATCCCTTAAAATATACACAAACTTTAGCGTAGTAATAACAGAGGTCAGACAGGCATGATAGTTCCCTTATTTCCGCTAGTTATTTATAAAAAATGTGCTCCCATTTTACTCAGTAACTCGAGATTTTTTTTTCATATTCCAGAAATTTTGGTTCATCAAACATTATTGCTTATATGACTCATGAAATTTTACAAAATAAATCATGGGAATGCTTCGGTCATGATAAATAAATTCATATGATATATTAATAAATTAATAACAAGAATTCATCAGCTTATTAATACAAAATAAATAACAATCTATTATGAAACCAACTTGTGTTAAAGGTACTCAATTTTACACGAAGTTAAAATATTACTGAATCTAGTATTGCTTTTAAGATTTTCTTCTTACATTCAGTAATTTTTCATAAAAGTTTTTGTAAAAACAGTTTATTGAGTCACAAGTTAGTTCTATCAGTTGCCACAATCATGCTTTTAGGTGGAATTTATCTCCAAGAAATTATATACAATTGTAGAACTTGATATATATACAAAAGCGAAAAGGAGATACCAACATTTAGTTATATATATATATATATATATATATATATATATATATATATATATATATATATATATATAGTTCTTTAAAATCCTTCTCCATCTTCTTATTATTATTCTTCTTCTTAAAGTTTCTTTTTAACCAAGAAAGTCTACATGAACAATCAAAACGATTAATTTGTTAATTAAAACACCTACAATGAAAAACAACAGGAAAAGAACAGAGTGAGAGAACCATTCCAACCCCAAAACTGATGAGGCTTTGAATTAGTTATTTCCAAAAAAAAATTTCGTAACAAATCAAAAGCTTCGTCAGCCTTGGAGTTGAACAAGGAATAGTTCTCTCTCACTCTATTTTTGCCTTTTGTTTTTCATCATAGGAGTTTAAATTCACAAATTAAATGTTTTTATTTTTCTCGGACACATACTTGCTTAAGAAGAAGAAGGCAAGGATCGATTCTGAGAACTATATATAATTAGTTATATGCAAGTATCTCCCTTTCTAACATCTAACTTATGCAAGAATTGAGGTGGAATATATTTTTATGATCATTATGATTATATCGAAAAAGGGACTATGGTCTTAAAATATTATTTATTCCAAAGGGACATAAATTATCAAAGGTACTAGGCTCTTAAGACCATTCTTGATTCCCAAGTGACAATATATCTATAAGGGTATATGGTCAAAGAACACTCTTAATTTCGAGGGAAAAGAATGAGTTGAAGGGAAGAAAACTTCTTCAACACAAATCAAAAAGGGAGAGAGAAGAAAATGGTTAATTTCATGGACAAAAAAAAAGGAGATGAAGGGAAGAATGACTCGTCAACACAAGTCATAGAGGGAGAGAGAAGAAAAGTATTTGAAGTTTCAGAATTCCTTTCAGTGTGTAGAATGCAATATATGTGAGCTCGCTATTTATAGAAGAAATTCACAACTAATATATGAGAAACTTTGGGCACAAGTTAGATCTAGTACAAAAATATCTCAAATTCAGTACAATATATATATATATATATATATATTTATATATATATATATATATATATATATATATATATATCATATTGAGTACAAAAAATATATTTTGAGTACAAAAATATATTATTGAGTGCCAAAATATATGTCTAATCACATACAAAAATATATTAGATTGCATGCGAAAATATATCAGGATGTGTTCCAAAATATTGTAACAAAATTTGGCGACTATGAAAAACTTTCTAATAATGACTAAATTAATTATTTCATTTAAAATTTCCAAATAATAAAATATATATCAACATCCTTCAAAAAGAAATATATATCAACATATATTTTTCGAATAATTTAAGGGTTAAATAAGTTTTTAGTCCCTACAAAATCATGAGTTTTTAAGGTTAGTGTAACACCCCGAAAATTACATGTATTGATTTAATGAAGTTAATTAGAAGAAATCTTGATTTTGTTTATTATAGTGGTGTCATGATGCTAGAATATTATGTTAGATATGAAGAAATAGATTTATGATGATTAATGACGTGCTAGGAGGATTATTATGATGAAAGCGAAAAATAAATAAAATAATATAGAGGCGGCGGGAGGTGTAGAATAGAAGTTTTAATTAAGTGGGGGAGGGAGAAGTAAAAATGATGGAAAATAAAATAGAAAGAATAATAGTAGGAGGCTAGCCCAAGTATAAATAGAGAATTAACAATCAGAGGTCTCACTTTTGATGAAACGTAGAAGCAAGAGAAGAAGAGAGAAGAGGAGGAGAAAACCCTAGTTTCGGAGAAGAGAGCCGGAAAGCTGTGACTTCGAAGATTCGAGGTAAGGGGGAGATTCTTTGTACCTTAGGGTATCTTAATCTATGATGGGATTGTTGTATTAAATTTTAATATGTTGTTGATGTTATGGTGTAAATTTGAATGAGATAACGAAGATGAATGAATTAAAATACGATGTTGAAAGATGAGAATTGAGGGAGAACTAGTTTAGGTTTTGAATGGAGTTTTTAGTCTTAAAAAGAGTGGATAATCTGGTAGGTTAATGAAGAATTAATGTTCTAATGATAGAGAAATAACAGGGTGAAGATTAGGGATGTTTTTGGTGAATTTAGGATAGAAAAACAGAGCCAAGGGGGCTCCCTTGGTAGAAAATCGCAGAAAAATCTGTGACTACAGCATGTCTGATGCTGTCGAAAACATGAAGCGATTCCCATGATCATGAAGCGATTTTGACAGAAATCTGTAATTTCAGTATGTCTAATATTGTCAAAATCATGAAGCGATGTCACATATCATGAGGCGATTTTGACAGCAAGTGTCAAAAAGTTTTGCTATCAAAACATAAGTTAAAATAAAAGAAGTGATCCTTAGATGAGAGGGGTTTAATTAAGGGTCATGAGAGTAGTTTCATAAGCCATAAAATATTCAAAATAAGACCAGTATCTAGAGTATTAGAGGAGAATAAAGGTGAAGATAAGGATAATTAGAAAAACATAACTATAGCAAACTAAGAATACGAAGATAGAATTCTAGGGTATAGACGGCAATAATGGGGGACTAATACATGAGGATAGGATCTTAAGAACGTAAGAAGCTAGATATATAGATGGAAACCATTACGTGGAGAATGGAATAGTGATTGAGGATGAAGGATATAATGTGTCTATAGAAGTAAAAGATGAAGAGAACGAGGGTAAATTAAGAATGGATGTGGGATCTAAATATGATGTTGGTTTGACAAAAAGGTAAACTAATATGTAGATATGATGTTAACCGATGGATGTGATATTCATGTTATAAGATGATGAGGTATGATGATAGTATAAATGTCGAATGATGATGATGAACGACGTAAATAAATATGCTTATGAAAGATTTAAGGGGAAAGTAGAGTGAGATGTAAGAGGGTTATTCATGAACTAATAAATATGACAATGATAGTAAATTATAGTAAGGGATGAATATAGCGACGAGGCTATATGAAGAGTGGGAACTTAGGAAAGTTGTCAGGTTGATGCGGAAAGGAGTCAAGGTAAAAGGGTAAAGATAAAAACACGACGAGGCGTAGGTGAATGAGGATTAGAGAGGAGTAGGTTAAATAAAGAGATGTGGTGAAAGATGTGATAAATATCGAGTTACTTATGATTAATGATACAAGATCATAACAGTAGAAAATAGCGAGGATGAATTTAGAGAACTGATTACAATGTTGGGGATGTTAGGATGAAATGTAAACTAAGATAGGAAGTTGTGAACGAATTAAATGAACAGCGTGAGGGGTAGTAAGAGCGGTGAGTCAGGATATGAACCTAATAGAAGAGAGTAAGATGAATGAGAAGGAAGGTAAGGGATAAGATAAGAAAAGATGATTGTTTTAGGAATAGTTCATAAACAAGAGACAAAGATAATAGAAGAAACTTAGAATAAATATTGAGTCTAATGATTCAAACTATACTTTTAAAGGTACAAACCAAGTAAAATTAGTGTATGATGTTAGAGGACTAAGGTAATAGACCATAATAATGATGAATTTAATAACTGACGATAGGGTCTTATGACTTAATAAGTCTAGTTGTATGGACAGGAGTTATTAAGAGGAAAGACGAGGGAGTAGTAAAAATCATAAAGACCTAGGATGAAGGATAAGGTAGGTTACTAGGAGTAAATGGTGCAAAGAATGTAGAAGAAACCAAGGATGAGTGTAGGTTCTAAACATGACATGAGTTCTAATAAGAGAATGAGTTAGATCTAATCAGATGAACATATGATGTTAATTATGATTGTTAAAATGACGAAAGACGAAGAATGACGAAATATGAATAATGACGAATGATGAAAAATGACGAATGACTATGACGTAAAGATGATGTGTTGTTTATGTATCTTTCTAAATGATGTTTGGTGAGTCTTCATGCATCATATCATACTGCATAATGACGAATGACGAATGACGAAATGTATGTTTCAGTAACACATCTCTGAACTACATTATTATGACGATAGGATCCGGTACCGGCATGCATGTAGGTCTAGGAATGAAGTACATTGCATATAGGTCATGATAGGTGAACTGTGATATGTGCTAATGATGTGAATATGGTATGTGTTAAAGGTGTGCATAAGATGTATGTGTTAATGATGCTTATGAAATAAATTGTATGAGTATCATGAGGAATGATTGATGATGATATGATGAATAATTGATGACGATGTGAATGAAGGACCAATGATGATAAGATTATCTGCTTTATTATTCATGTACCCCAATATATGTTATGTTGTGAATTCTCACCCCTTTGTTGTTGTTTGTGTATTTTGGTGTCTGTATCCTTGGGGTACAGACACTCAGGACGAGGAGTTTTAGTTTTGCGGGACGCTTAGAAGGTGGCAACGGGGATATACTCCTGTAGTTATTATTTGTGATATAAAGTAGTCGAATAAATACGTGCTCTGATCTGTAACACTGGGTTGGGTTAAACGTTGAATGTCCCTGAATTATGAAGTTTAAGCACTTTGATGTTTTATGCTATTTTTCTTAAATAATTTTGAAGACAAGATATTTTATAATAATGAAATTTTTATGAAGGATCTTCCGCTGTTGTATCTGATTCTTTATTATTTTATTACGTAGTAAGATTAATGAATGTGTGTGACACCCTTTTTCGTTGTAACCAAGATTAGTATTATTATGTTAAAATTAGCGTCGGGAATTAGGGTGTTACATAGTTGGTATCAGAGCCTGGTTGGTCCATCCGGCCAGGTTTTATAATTTTGTTAATCCCCTACAGGCGGCATGTGTGCAAACACTGTCGTTGTCTGAAATCCCTTTAATAAGGTATCTTACTACTGGTGGCTATAAAAGGAAGATTGGAACAAAGTGGTCGAGTGAGGTCTCCTCACTACAAGAGTGCCAGGGAGAGGAAGGGTAAGAATCAGGAGTACGGTGATGACTTGTGGAGTTACGATGGATAAAGAAGAGGAAGAGTGTCAACAAGAAACAAGTGGGGGAGACACCCTTTCTCCTCCGGGATGTTTCACTTGTGGTGTCGTTGAGAAGAGAAGTTTAGTCATTAAAGTGAGAGATTAAAAGCTACAATGATAACCTTTGGAGTTAGTTTGGTGCTAGTTATAAGTTGAAAGATTAGAAGGAAAGGTTGGGTATTTGTGCTTGGCAATTTAGGAGGATAATATGGATCGAGAATTCTCAGTTTAACCTTTTAAGCTTAGTCGCGAGTAAGTGAGTTATAACATAATTATAAATATTGTTTAGATTAATATGAGTTGGGAAGATAATCCATTGATGGAAACATGTTTCAGATGGGTAGTTATAAGATGTTAATGCGAAGGGTATTTTTGGAGAATGTAGATTGGATATGATTCATTTACGGAAGAGTCATATAAAGTTTTGAGCAGTTTAAATTATCATAGGGAAGGAATGATGTGTGGATGATATTATATTATATTTAAGTTTTCATGTAGACCATCAACAAATGAGATGAAGATGTAGAAAGAATAGGCTCCTTACCAGGATTGATGATTTGATGGATAAGTTAGTTAGTGGGTGCATGTGTGATTAGTTAGATAGAATTGAGATCGAGATATCATCTGATTCAAGTGAAGTTGGAGGATGTACCCAAAAAAAAAAACAAAAAAAAGAAAGCTACATTTATGACTCATTATGACCAATATGAATATTCGATGATGCTATTTGGAGTATTTATGGAGTACACGAACAACATTTTCCATCCGTATTTAGCTCGGGTTGCTGTAGTATACATGGGAGACATTTTTGTGTGCTCTGAATCAGATGAGGAGCATGTAAAACATTTGCAGATTGTGTTGCAGACTTTAAAGGAGATTAGGTGGTGTGCTATGATGTCTAAGTGTGAATTTCGGTTACGAGAAGTAAGTTTCTTGGGACATGTGATTTCTAGTAATGAGATAGCAGTTAATCCTTCTAAAGTGGATGCAGTGTTTGCAACAGGAGGCTTTGAAGACGGTTGCCAAAAAAAAAAAATTTAAGAGCTTAAAAAGAAGTTGACGACGACGCCGGTGTTAATTTTGCCAAAGGCAAGTCGGTCATTTGTAGTATTTTGTGATGCGTCTAAAATATGTTTGGATGGTGTGCTTATGCAAGACGGTCGGGTTGTGGCTAATGCTTCAAGACAACTAAGAATTCATGAGAGGATTTTTTTTGGCTCAAGATTTAGAATTAGCAGTTATGGTAATTGTATTTAAGTGTGGAGGAATTATTTGTATGGGTCAAGGTTTGAAGTGCGTAGTGACCATAGTAGTTCACGATATCCGTTTAATCAGAAAGAGTTGAATATGAGGAGAACGAGATGGTTGGAATTATTGAAGGATTATGATTTTTAGCCGAGTTATCTTCCAAGAAAGGCCCATGTAGCAACGTATGCCATGAGTAGGAATTTCTTACACATGTCAACACATATGGTTAAGGAAATGGAATTAATAAATCAATTCCGAGACATTAGTTTAGTTGTGAAGTGACGCCTGATATTGTGAAGTTAGGAATGCTAAAACTGACGAGTCAAATGTTAGTAGAGATAAAAGAATGGCAGAAAACTTATTTGGAGTTAGTTGACTGTTCAACACTATTCAACCATGGAGAGGAAGTGAATTTCAACATAGACGAGAATGAGTTATGCCGGAACTGAAGCAGAGTATCTTTGAGGAAGGTCACAAAAGCAGTTTGAGTATACACCCGAGAGCCATTAAGATGTATCGAGACCATAAGGATATATTGTGGTGGGCAAGTGTGAAGAAAGATATAGCTGAAGTTGTGTGCGCTTGTATAGTCTTGCAAAGGTCAAGGGTGGAACATCAAGAGTCGTCGAGGTTAATGCAACCTTTATGTATTCTAGAGTGGAAGTGGGACAATATTTCCATTGACTTTGTTGAAGATTTGCAAAATAACGAGAAGTGAAGAACTTAAGGGGCAAGGAGATTGCATTAGTGAAAGTGACATGGGAGGACCAGCCCAAGGAAGCATAACATGGGAGCTGTAGAGTTAGATCAAGAAGTTCCAGAGTTATTTCCTTCAGTCAATTTTCGAGGACGAAAATTATTTAAGTGGGGGAGAGTTGTAACACCCCGAAAATTACATGTATTGATTTAATGAAGTTAATTAGAAGAAATCTTGATTTTGTTTATTATAGTGGTGTCATGATGCTAGAATATTATGTTAGATATGAAGAAATAGATTTATGATGATTAATGACGTGCTAGGAGGATTATTATGATGAAAGCGAAAAATAAATAAAATAATATAGAGGCGGCGGGAGGTGTAGAATAGAAGTTTTAATTAAGTGGGGGAGGGAGAAGTAAAAATGATGGAAAATAAAATAGAAAGAATAATAGTAGGAGGCTAGCCCAAGTATAAATAGAGAATTAACAATCAGAGGTCTCACTTTTGATGAAACGTAGAAGCAAGAGAAGAAGAGAGAAGAGGAGGAGAAAACCCTAGTTTCGGAGAAGAGAGCCGGAAAGCTGTGACTTCGAAGATTCGAGGTAAGGGGGAGATTCTTTGTACCTTAGGGTATCTTAATCTATGATGGGATTGTTGTATTAAATTTTAATATGTTGTTGATGTTATGGTGTAAATTTGAATGAGATAACGAAGATGAATGAATTAAAATACGATGTTGAAAGATGAGAATTGAGGGAGAACTAGTTTAGGTTTTGAATGGAGTTTTTAGTCTTAAAAAGAGTGGATAATCTGGTAGGTTAATGAAGAATTAATGTTCTAATGATAGAGAAATAACAGGGTGAAGATTAGGGATGTTTTTGGTGAATTTAGGATAGAAAAACAGAGCCAAGGGGGCTCCCTTGGTAGAAAATCGCAGAAAAATCTGTGACTACAGCATGTCTGATGCTGTCGAAAACATGAAGCGATTCCCATGATCATGAAGCGATTTTGACAGAAATCTGTAATTTCAGTATGTCTAATATTGTCAAAATCATGAAGCGATGTCACATATCATGAGGCGATTTTGACAGCAAGTGTCAAAAAGTTTTGCTATCAAAACATAAGTTAAAATAAAAGAAGTGATCCTTAGATGAGAGGGGTTTAATTAAGGGTCATGAGAGTAGTTTCATAAGCCATAAAATATTCAAAATAAGACCAGTATCTAGAGTATTAGAGGAGAATAAAGGTGAAGATAAGGATAATTAGAAAAACATAACTATAGCAAACTAAGAATACGAAGATAGAATTCTAGGGTATAGACGGCAATAATGGGGGACTAATACATGAGGATAGGATCTTAAGAACGTAAGAAGCTAGATATATAGATGGAAACCATTACGTGGAGAATGGAATAGTGATTGAGGATGAAGGATATAATGTGTCTATAGAAGTAAAAGATGAAGAGAACGAGGGTAAATTAAGAATGGATGTGGGATCTAAATATGATGTTGGTTTGACAAAAAGGTAAACTAATATGTAGATATGATGTTAACCGATGGATGCGATATTCATGTTATAAGATGATGAGGTATGATGATAGTATAAATGTCGAATGATGATGATGAACGACGTAAATAAATATGCTTATGAAAGATTTAAGGGGAAAGTAGAGTGAGATGTAAGAGGGTTATTCATGAACTAATAAATATGACAATGATAGTAAATTATAGTAAGGGATGAATATAGCGACGAGGCTATATGAAGAGTGGGAACTTAGGAAAGTTGTCAGGTTGATGCGGAAAGGAGTCAAGGTAAAAGGGTAAAGATAAAAACACGACGAGGCGTAGGTGAATGAGGATTAGAGAGGAGTAGGTTAAATAAAGAGATGTGGTGAAAGATGTGATAAATATCGAGTTACTTATGATTAATGATACAAGATCATAACAGTAGAAAATAGCGAGGATGAATTTAGAGAACTGATTACAATGTTGGGGATGTTAGGATGAAATGTAAACTAAGATAGGAAGTTGTGAACGAATTAAATGAACAGCGTGAGGGGTAGTAAGAGCGGTGAGTCAGGATATGAACCTAATAGAAGAGAGTAAGATGAATGAGAAGGAAGGTAAGGGATAAGATAAGAAAAGATGATTGTTTTAGGAATAGTTCATAAACAAGAGACAAAGATAATAGAAGAAACTTAGAATAAATATTGAGTCTAATGATTCAAACTATACTTTTAAAGGTACAAACCAAGTAAAATTAGTGTATGATGTTAGAGGACTAAGGTAATAGACCATAATAATGATGAATTTAATAACTGACGATAGGGTCTTATGACTTAATAAGTCTAGTTGTATGGACAGGAGTTATTAAGAGGAAAGACGAGGGAGTAGTAAAAATCATAAAGACCTAGGATGAAGGATAAGGTAGGTTACTAGGAGTAAATGGTGCAAAGAATGTAGAAGAAACCAAGGATGAGTGTAGGTTCTAAACATGACATGAGTTCTAATAAGAGAATGAGTTAGATCTAATCAGATGAACATATGATGTTAATTATGATTGTTAAAATGACGAAAGACGAAGAATGACGAAATATGAATAATGACGAATGATGAAAAATGACGAATGACTATGACGTAAAGATGATGTGTTGTTTATGTATCTTTCTAAATGATGTTTGGTGAGTCTTCATGCATCATATCATACTGCATAATGACGAATGACGAATGACGAAATGTATGTTTCAGTAACACATCTCTGAACTACATTATTATGACGATAGGATCCGGTACCGGCATGCATGTAGGTCTAGGAATGAAGTACATTGCATATAGGTCATGATAGGTGAACTGTGATATGTGCTAATGATGTGAATATGGTATGTGTTAAAGGTGTGCATAAGATGTATGTGTTAATGATGCTTATGAAATAAATTGTATGAGTATCATGAGGAATGATTGATGATGATATGATGAATAATTGATGACGATGTGAATGAAGGACCAATGATGATAAGATTATCTGCTTTATTATTCATGTACCCCAATATATGTTATGTTGTGAATTCTCACCCCTTTGTTGTTGTTTGTGTATTTTGGTGTCTGTATCCTTGGGGTACAGACACTCAGGACGAGGAGTTTTAGTTTTGCGGGACGCTTAGAAGGTGGCAACGGGGATATACTCCTGTAGTTATTATTTGTGATATAAAGTAGTCGAATAAATACGTGCTCTGATCTGTAACACTGGGTTGGGTTAAACGTTGAATGTCCCTGAATTATGAAGTTTAAGCACTTTGATGTTTTATGCTATTTTTCTTAAATAATTTTGAAGACAAGATATTTTATAATAATGAAATTTTTATGAAGGATCTTCCGCTGTTGTATCTGATTCTTTATTATTTTATTACGTAGTAAGATTAATGAATGTGTGTGACACCCTTTTTCGTTGTAACCAAGATTAGTATTATTATGTTAAAATTAGCGTCGGGAATTAGGGTGTTACATTAGTCCCTATGAAATTTCAATGGTAATTTTAGTCCTCCAAAATTTTTAAGTTTGTAAAAATAGTCTCTATTTTGAAAATATTTTACAAAAATTGGATAATTTTAGTCCTCTAAAATAGTCCCTATAAAATGCAAATAGGGACTAAAAGTTAATAAAAAAATTTAGGGAGGGACTAAATACATATTTAACCCATAATTTAATCTCGACAAATTTCCACTGAATTTATTATTAATTCTGAAAGGAACAAATTGGAACAATAAAAATAGAATTTGAGGTCTTTTAGAAAAAGTTTCTCAAATTTGTTTTGTTCTTTGAGCATATTTGAAAATGAGTGAAGACATATTCTGGTCCAGGGGAAAGTCATCGACAAAAAATAAGACCAATTTTTGTTCTATTTTTTTTTCTATTTTTTCTTCAAAATGTGGCCCAAATTCATCCCTTAAAATATACACAAACTTTAGCGTAGTAATAACAGAGGTCAGACAGGCATGATAGTTCCCTTATTTCCGCTAGTTATTTATAAAAAATGTGCTCCCATTTTACTCAGTAACTCGAGATTTTTTTTTCATATTCCAGAAATTTTGGTTCATCAAACATTATTGCTTATGTGACTCATGAAATTTTACAAAATAAATCATGGGAATGCTTCGGTCATGATAAATAAATTCATATGATATATTAATAAATTAATAACAAGAATTCATCAGCTTATTAATACAAAATAAATAACAATCTATTATGAAACCAACTTGTGTTAAAGGTACTCAATTTTACACGAAGTTAAAATATTACTGAATCTAGTATTGCTTTTAAGATTTTCTTCTTACATTCAGTAATTTTTCATAAAAGTTTTTGTAAAAACAGTTTATTGAGTCACAAGTTAGTTCTATCAGTTGCCATAATCATGCTTTTAGGTGGAATTTATCTCCAAGAAATTATATACAATTGTAGAACTTGATATATATACAAAAGCGAAAAGGAGATACCAACATTTAGTTATATATATATATATATATATATATATATATATATATATATATAGTTCTTTAAAATCCTTCTCCATCTTCTTATTATTATTCTTCTTCTTAAAGTTTCTTTTTAACCAAGAAAGTCTACATGAACAATCAAAACGATTAATTTGTTAATTAAAACACCTACAATGAAAAACAACAGGAAAAGAACAGAGTGAGAGAACCATTCCAAGCCCAACCCCAAAACTGATGAGGCTTTGAATTAGTTATTTCCAAAAAAAAATTTCGTAACAAATCAAAAGCTTCGTCAGTGTAATATCCCGCTTATCAGTAACGGAATATTACCCATCAGACGCGTCAGAGGACAAATATTCATGGAAATGTCTATTAATGGCATAAGTCATGTATGAACTAGATATCAGAGATTAAGTGTTACAGAACGTCAAATACGACGGGAGAATGTTTTTATGAAATATCAGTCAAGCATGAGTTATGTATCAGAGTCAGGTAAACACGACTGAGACGAAGGGCATTTAAGTAAACTCGCGCAAGGGAGTATATAAGTGTTTTTGGGGCCAAAATATTCATTTTCCCATTTCACTTCTCTCTCTAGGTTTTGGAAAAACCTTTCCCTCCTCCTTCTCTCTAGATATGCGCCCTCCTTCCTTCTCCAATCCATCCAAACTTCTTCCAAATCATGATCAAGCATGGATTAAGGCAGCTTAGCAAGCAAGAAACACACAAGGGAAAGGATTGAGGCATGGTTTGGTGAAAAGGGCTAAGGATCAAAAGCTAGGGTTTGATGCTAGATGCTTGAGAAATTGCAAGGAACATGTTAGGTGAGTTCCATAGATAGATTACCACCCTTTGGGTTGTGTAATTCCATGTTTAAATGATTGATTTATGTTTATGAGAGGTTTTGAACCCTAATGCCTCTTTGAGCAAATCTTGTCAATTACATGTTAGTTTGCCATGGAATATGTTTAGAAAAGTATATGTATGTTGCTGGATGTTTTGGTGCATTGCAGGAACCATTAGAATGAGTTTTGGGTCAAAAATGGGAAATTTGGTACCACAGACCCGAAGAACTACGCTATTAGCGAAATTCTACGCTAATAGCGTAGCTCCCCAGAAAAGCCACGCTCCAGGGGCGCTATTAGCGCAGCCCTCTGGACCAGCCAACATGCTTTTTGGCTGTTGGCTCAGTGTGGGTCCGTGGTGCATTCCGATGTTTTTCTTTCAACGTTTTATAACTTTATAACCCCAAAACAACATCTAGGCAATGCACATAACATCAAATGATTCTTGAAATGGAAAACATGGTAATCTTAACATGTATGGCAAGGTTGGCATAGAGAGCTTTAGCCGAGTTACTCGGGTAGCAAAGAGCTAGGCATGGGATGAAAATAGAGCCTTGACATAGCTTGTCAAGAACTAGAATAGTAGTAAAGAATAGAATGTTAGGCATGAGTGGAATCCTTGACTAGAGGCGAAGAGATATAGAGTATTCTCTTCGTATAGAAACTAGAGAGCCATACGAGTATGGCAAGACGTGAATTGATTAGACATCCCTTCACATAGCAAGTTAAACAAGCATATAGTTTACCTCTAGTTGGATCGTATAGGCATCCGAGGTAAAAGAGATAGCTAGCATAGATTTATTACTCATGCATTTATAGACCCAGACTTTAAAGTTAAAGGTGTCATGTCTCTTGTGTCCACACTAGGTTGGCTCAAGGGGTTTCCATTAGGTGAAACGGGGTTAGCCGTAAGGAACCCGCATGTCACTTAGTAAGTAAGATGTAGTGGTCGTGTCTCTTGTGTCCACACTAGGTTGGTTCAAGAGGTTTCCATTAGGTGAAATGGGGTTAGCCGTAAGGATCCCGCACGTCACTGCAGGAGTGCCGTTGGTTATACCTTAGATAGGTTTCCATCGGATAGATAGGGATTGCGCTCGGGGTTACTCCACTCGGGGCTTTCCGTAAAATGAACTCAGATAATGTTTGTTTGTTAAACGCTAACTTTATGAATGAATCTGACTGTGCATATTATTAGATATATTATGTTATGTCATAGAGCCTTGACGTAGATCGTCAAGAATAGTAGAGCCTTGACGTAGATCGTCAAGAATAGTAGAACATAGACGTAGATCGTCAAGAACTAGTATGATAGCAAGATAGAATATGTTGTTAGATACAACATAGTTATGCATAGAGCAAGAATAGAGAAAGATATACCGATGACGATCTTAGGTTTCCCCTAATCGTCCGGTTTAGAATTGTGTCATGATTATAGTATGCTTAGGCCTCGATACGTAGAGCGTATTCTTGGCATTGCGGTTTTAGTTTCCTCTCAACCGCCATGACACGTATAGGAAGTGAAGCCTATAACAGGTGAGATAAGACTATGACGGCCCTAGTATGCACAACCGTCTAAGTATGCAAGTCCCCACACACGTATAATCAACCGGCAGGTTGTATTTTAGACACGTGGTGACCGTAGGTTTCCCCTGAGGTTGCCTATAGCCTAGGATTTAGGGGAACTCACTGAGACATTATGTCTCATCCCAATCCTTATTTGTTTCAGATAAACAGGTTGGATTAGCAAGCTAGTAGCCGAATGGATGATGCGTCAAGTGTTCGTTCGTACCCGCTGCAGGATGAGATGGATATTCGAGGATGTATCTATTATACTTTAGTAAAGTTGAGTTGTATTATTATGTACGAACACATTTGGTTGTATATATATTCATTCGTAGTTGTATTGTTGTAAATTTTTAATGTATCCAATACTAAACTTAACGCACGTGCTAGACATTCTAGATACGTCTAGTATGGGTGTTACAGTCAGCCTTGGAGTTGAACGAGGAATAGTTCTCTCTCACTCTATTTTTGCCTTTTGTTTTTCATCATAGGAGTTTAAATTCACAAATTAAATGTTTTTATTTTTCTCGGACACATACTTGCTTAAGAAGAAGAAGGCAAGGATCGATTCTGAGAACTATATATAATTAGTTATATGCAAGTATCTCCCTTTCTAACATCTAACTTATGCAAGAATTGAGGTGGAATATATTTTTATGATCATTATGATTATATCAAAAAAGGGACTATGGTCTTAAAATATTATTTATTCCAAAGGGACATAAATTATCAAAGGTACTAGGCTCTTAAGACCATTCTTAATTCCCAAGTGACATTATATCTATAAGGGTATATGGTCAAAGAACACTCTTAATTTCGAGGGAAAAGAATGAGTTGAAGGGAAGAAAACTTCTTCAACACAAATCAAAAAGGGAGAGAGAAGAAAATGGTTAATTTCATGGACAAAAAAAAAGGAGATGAAGGGAAGAATGACTCGTCAACACAAGTCATAGAGGGAGAGAGAAGAAAAGTATTTGAAGTTTCAGAATTCCTTTCAGTGTGTAGAATGCAATATATGTGAGCTCGCTATTTATAGAAGAAATTCACAACTAATATATGAGAAACTTTGGGCACAAGTTAGATCTAGTACAAAAATATCTCAAATTCAGTACAATATATATATATATATATATATATATATATATATATATATATATATATATATCATATTGAGTACAAAAAATATATTTTGAGTACAAAAATATATTATTGAGTGCCAAAATATATGTCTAATCACATACAAAAATATATTAGATTGCATACGAAAATATATCAGGATGTGTTCCAAAATATTGTAACAAAATTTGGCGACTATGAAAAACTTTCTAATAATGACTAAATTAATTATTTCATTTAAAATTTCCAAATAATAAAATATATATCAACATCCTTCAAAAAGAAATATATATCAACATATATTTTTCGAATAATTTAAGGGTTAAATAAGTTTTTAGTCCCTACAAAATCATGAGTTTTTAAGGTTAGTCCCTATGAAATTTCAATGGTAATTTTAGTCCTCCAAAATTTTTAAGTTTGTAAAAATAGTCTCTATTTTGAAAATATTTTACAAAAATTGGATAATTTTAGTCCTCCAAAATAGTCCCTATAAAATGCAAATAGGGACTAAAAGTTAATAAAAAAATTTAGGGAGGGACTAAATACATATTTAACCCATAATTTAATCTCGACAAATTTCCACTGAATTTATTATTAATTCTGAAAGGAACAAATTGGAACAATAAAAATAGAATTTGAGGTCTTTTAGAAAAAGTTTCTCAAATTTGTTTTGTTCTTTGAGCATATTTGAAAATGAGTGAAGACATATTCTGGTCCAGGGGAAAGTCATCGACAAAAAATAAGACCAATTTTTGTTCTATTTTTTTTTCTATTTTTTCTTCAAAATGTGGCCCAAATTCATCCCTTAAAATATACACAAACTTTAGCGTAGTAATAACAGAGGTCAGACAGGCATGATAGTTCCCTTATTTCCGCTAGTTATTTATAAAAAATGTGCTCCCATTTTACTCAGTAACTCGAGATTTTTTTTTCATATTTCAGAAATTTTGGTTCATCAAACATTATTGCTTATGTGACTCATGAAATTTTACAAAATAAATCATGGGAATGCTTCGGTCATGATAAATAAATTCATATGATATATTAATAAATTAATAACAAGAATTCATCAGCTTATTAATACAAAATAAATAACAATCTATTATGAAACCAACTTGTGTTAAAGGTACTCAATTTTACACGAAGTTAAAATATTACTGAATCTAGTATTGCTTTTAAGATTTTCTTCTTACATTCAGTAATTTTTCATAAAAGTTTTTGTAAAAACAGTTTATTGAGTCACAAGTTAGTTCTATCAGTTGCCACAATCATGCTTTTAGGTGGAATTTATCTCCAAGAAATTATATACAATTGTAGAACTTGATATATATACAAAAGCGAAAAGGAGATACCAACATTTAGTTATATATATATATATATATATATATATATATATATATAGTTCTTTAAAATCCTTCTCCATCTTCTTATTATTATTCTTCTTCTTAAAGTTTCTTTTTAACCAAGAAAGTCTACATGAACAATCAAAACGATTAATTTGTTAATTAAAACACCTACAATGAAAAACAACAGGAAAAGAACAGAGTGAGAGAACCATTCCAAGCCCAACCCCAAAACTGATGAGGCTTTGAATTAGTTATTTCCAAAAAAAAATTTCGTAACAAATCAAAAGCTTCGTCAGCCTTGGAGTTGAACGAGGAATAGTTCTCTCTCACTCTATTTTTGCCTTTTGTTTTTCATCATAGGAGTTTAAATTCACAAATTAAATGTTTTTATTTTTCTCGGACACATACTTGCTTAAGAAGAAGAAGGCAAGGATCGATTCTGAGAACTATATATAATTAGTTATATGCAAGTATCTCCCTTTCTAACATCTAACTTATGCAAGAATTGAGGTGGAATATATTTTTATGATCATTATGATTATATCGAAAAAGGGACTATGGTCTTAAAATATTATTTATTCCAAAGGGACATAAATTATCAAAGGTACTAGGCTCTTAAGACCATTCTTAATTCCCAAGTGACATTATATCTATAAGGGTATATGGTCAAAGAACACTCTTAATTTCGAGGGAAAAGAATGAGTTGAAGGGAAGAAAACTTCTTCAACACAAATCAAAAAGGGAGAGAGAAGAAAATGGTTAATTTCATGGACAAAAAAAAAGGAGATGAAGGGAAGAATGACTCGTCAACACAAGTCATAGAGGGAGAGAGAAGAAAAGTATTTGAAGTTTCAGAATTCCTTTCAGTGTGTAGAATGCAATATATGTGAGCTCGCTATTTATAGAAGAAATTCACAACTAATATATGAGAAACTTTGGGCACAAGTTAGATCTAGTACAAAAATATCTCAAATTCAGTACAATATATATATATATATATATATATATATATATATATATATATATATATATATATCATATTGAGTACAAAAAATATATTTTGAGTACAAAAATATATTATTGAGTGCCAAAATATATGTCTAATCACATACAAAAATATATTAGATTGCATACGAAAATATATCAGGATGTGTTCCAAAATATTGTAACAAAATTTGGCGACTATGAAAAACTTTCTAATAATGACTAAATTAATTATTTCATTTAAAATTTCCAAATAATAAAATATATATCAACATCCTTCAAAAAGAAATATATATCAACATATATTTTTCGAATAATTTAAGGGTTAAATAAGTTTTTAGTCCCTACAAAATCATGAGTTTTTAAGGTTAGTCCCTATGAAATTTCAATGATAATTTTAGTCCTCCAAAATTTTTAAGTTTGTAAAAATAGTCTCTATTTTGAAAATATTTTACAAAAATTGGATAATTTTAGTCCTCCAAAATAGTCCCTATAAAATGCAAATAGGGACTAAAAGTTAATAAAAAAATTTAGGGAGGGACTAAATACATATTTAACCCATAATTTAATCTCGACAAATTTCCACTGAATTTATTATTAATTCTGAAAGGAACAAATTGGAACAATAAAAATAGAATTTGAGGTCTTTTAGAAAAAGTTTCTCAAATTTGTTTTGTTCTTTGAGCATATTTGAAAATGAGTGAAGACATATTCTGGTCCAGGGGAAAGTCATCGACAAAAAATAAGACCAATTTTTGTTCTATTTTTTTTTCTATTTTTTCTTCAAAATGTGGCCCAAATTCATCCCTTAAAATATACACAAACTTTAGCGTAGTAATAACAGAGGTCAGACAGGCATGATAGTTCCCTTATTTCCGCTAGTTATTTATAAAAAATGTGCTCCCATTTTACTCAGTAACTCGAGATTTTTTTTTCATATTTCAGAAATTTTGGTTCATCAAACATTATTGCTTATGTGACTCATGAAATTTTACAAAATAAATCATGGGAATGCTTCGGTCATGATAAATAAATTCATATGATATATTAATAAATTAATAACAAGAATTCATCAGCTTATTAATACAAAATAAATAACAATCTATTATGAAACCAACTTGTGTTAAAGGTACTCAATTTTACACGAAGTTAAAATATTACTGAATCTAGTATTGCTTTTAAGATTTTCTTCTTACATTCAGTAATTTTTCATAAAAGTTTTTGTAAAAACAGTTTATTGAGTCACAAGTTAGTTCTATCAGTTGCCACAATCATGCTTTTAGGTGGAATTTATCTCCAAGAAATTATATACAATTGTAGAACTTGATATATATACAAAAGCGAAAAGGAGATACCAACATTTAGTTATATATATATATATATATATATATATATATATGTATATATATATATATATATATATATAGTTCTTTAAAATCCTTCTCCATCTTCTTATTATTATTCTTCTTCTTAAAGTTTCTTTTTAACCAAGAAAGTCTACATGAACAATCAAAACGATTAATTTGTTAATTAAAACACCTACAATGAAAAACAACAGGAAAAGAACAGAGTGAGAGAACCATTCCAAGCCCAACCCCAAAACTGATGAGGCTTTGAATTAGTTATTTCCAAAAAAAAATTTCGTAACAAATCAAAAGCTTCGTCAGCCTTGGAGTTGAACGAGGAATAGTTCTCTCTCACTCTATTTTTGCCTTTTGTTTTTCATCATAGGAGTTTAAATTCACAAATTAAATGTTTTTATTTTTCTCGGACACATACTTGCTTAAGAAGAAGAAGGCAAGGATCGATTCTGAGAACTATATATAATTAGTTATATGCAAGTATCTCCCTTTCTAACATCTAACTTATGCAAGAATTGAGGTGGAATATATTTTTATGATCATTATGATTATATCGAAAAAGGGACTATGGTCTTAAAATATTATTTATTCCAAAGGGACATAAATTATCAAAGGTACTAGGCTCTTAAGACCATTCTTAATTCCCAAGTGACATTATATCTATAAGGGTATATGGTCAAAGAACACTCTTAATTTCGAGGGAAAAGAATGAGTTGAAGGGAAGAAAACTTCTTCAACACAAATCAAAAAGGGAGAGAGAAGAAAATGGTTAATTTCATGGACAAAAAAAAAGGAGATGAAGGGAAGAATGACTCGTCAACACAAGTCATAGAGGGAGAGAGAAGAAAAGTATTTGAAGTTTTAGAATTCCTTTCAGTGTGTAGAATGCAATATATGTGAGCTCGCTATTTATAGAAGAAATTCACAACTAATATATGAGAAACTTTGGGCACAAGTTAGATCTAGTACAAAAATATCTCAAATTCAGTACAATATATATATATATATATATATATATATATATATATATATATCATATTGAGTACAAAAAATATATTTTGAGTACAAAAATATATTATTGAGTGCCAAAATATATGTCTAATCACATACAAAAATATATTAGATTTCATACGAAAATATATCAGGATGTGTTCCAAAATATTGTAACAAAATTTGGCGACTATGAAAAACTTTCTAATAATGACTAAATTAATTATTTCATTTAAAATTTCCAAATAATAAAATATATATCAACATCCTTCAAAAAGAAATATATATCAACATATATTTTTTGAATAATTTAAGGGTTAAATAAGTTTTTAGTCCCTACAAAATCATGAGTTTTTAAGGTTAGTCCCTATGAAATTTCAATGGTAATTTTAGTCCTCCAAATTTTTTAAGTTTGTAAAAATAGTCTCTATTTTGAAAATATTTTACAAAAATTGGATAATTTTAGTCCTCCAAAATAGTCCCTATAAAATGCAAATAGGGACTAAAAGTTAATAAAAAAATTTAGGGAGGGACTAAATACATATTTAACCCATAATTTAATCTCGACAAATTTCCACTGAATTTATTATTAATTCTGAAAGGAACAAATTGGAACAATAAAAATAGAATTTGAGGTCTTTTAGAAAAAGTTTCTCAAATTTGTTTTGTTCTTTGAGCATATTTGAAAATGAGTGAAGACATATTCTGGTCCAGGGGAAAGTCATCGACAAAAAATAAGACCAATTTTTGTTCTATTTTTTTTTCTATTTTTTCTTCAAAATGTGGCCCAAATTCATCCCTTAAAATATACACAAACTTTAGCGTAGTAATAACAGAGGTCAGACAGGCATGATAGTTCCCTTATTTCCGCTAGTTATTTATAAAAAATGTGCTCCCATTTTACTCAGTAACTCGAGATTTTTTTTTCATATTCCAGAAATTTTGGTTCATCAAACATTATTGCTTATGTGACTCATGAAATTTTACAAAATAAATCATGGGAATGCTTCGGTCATGATAAATAAATTCATATGATATATTAATAAATTAATAACAAGAATTCATCAGCTTATTAATACAAAATAAATAACAATCTATTATGAAACCAACTTGTGTTAAAGGTACTCAATTTTACACGAAGTTAAAATATTACTGAATCTAGTATTGCTTTTAAGATTTTCTTCTTACATTCAGTAATTTTTCATAAAAGTTTTTGTAAAAACAATTTATTGAGTCACAAGTTAGTTCTATCAGTTGCCACAATCATGCTTTTAGGTGGAATTTATCTCCAAGAAATTATATACAATTGTAGAACTTGATATATATACAAAAGCGAAAAGGAGATACCAACATTTAGTTATATATATATATATATATAGTTCTTTAAAATCCTTCTCCATCTTCTTATTATTATTCTTCTTCTTAAAGTTTCTTTTTAACCAAGAAAGTCTACATGAACAATCAAAACGATTAATTTGTTAATTAAAACACCTACAATGAAAAACAACAGGAAAAGAACAGAGTGAGAGAACCATTCCAAGCCCAACCCCAAAACTGATGAGGCTTTGAATTAGTTATTTCCAAAAAAAAATTTCGTAACAAATCAAAAGCTTCGTCAGCCTTGGAGTTGAACGAGGAATAGTTCTCTCTCACTCTATTTTTGCCTTTTGTTTTTCATCATAGGAGTTTAAATTCACAAATTAAATGTTTTTATTTTTCTCGGACACATACTTGCTTAAGAAGAAGAAGGCAAGGATCGATTCTGAGAACTATATATAATTAGTTATATGCAAGTATCTCCCTTTCTAACATCTAACTTATGCAAGAATTGAGGTGGAATATATTTTTATGATCATTATGATTATATCGAAAAAGGGACTATGGTCTTAAAATATTATTTATTCCAAAGGGACATAAATTATCAAAGGTACTAGGCTCTTAAGACCATTCTTAATTCCCAAGTGACATTATATCTATAAGGGTATATGGTCAAAGAACACTCTTACTTTCGAGGGAAAAGAATGAGTTGAAGGGAAGAAAACTTCTTCAACACAAATCAAAAAGGGAGAGAGAAGAAAATGGTTAATTTCATGGACAAAAAAAAAGGAGATGAAGGGAAGAATGACTCGTCAACACAAGTCATAGAGGGAGAGAGAAGAAAAGTATTTGAAGTTTCAGAATTCCTTTCAGTGTGTAGAATGCAATATATGTGAGCTCGCTATTTATAGAAGAAATTCACAACTAATATATGAGAAACTTTGGGCACAAGTTAGATCTAGTACAAAAATATCTCAAATTCAGTACAATATATATATATATATATATATATATATATATATATCATATTGAGTACAAAAAATATATTTTGAGTACAAAAATATATTATTGAGTGCCAAAATATATGTCTAATCACATACAAAAATATATTAGATTGCATACGAAAATATATCAGGATGTGTTCCAAAATATTGTAACAAAATTTGGCGACTATGAAAAACTTTCTAATAATGACTAAATTAATTATTTCATTTAAAATTTCCAAATAATAAAATATATATCAACATCCTTCAAAAAGAAATATATATCAACATATATTTTTCGAATAATTTAAGGGTTAAATAAGTTTTTAGTCCCTACAAAATCATGAGTTTTTAAGGTTAGTCCCTATGTGTAATATCCCGCTTATCAGTAACGGAATATTACCCATCAGACGTGTCAGAGGACAAATGTTCATGGAAATGTCTATTAATGGCATAAGTCATGTATGAACTAGATATCAGAGATTAAGTGTTACAGAACGTCAAGTACGACGGAAGAATGTTTTTATGAAATATCAGTCAAGCAGGGGTTTATGTATCAGTGTCAGGTTAAGCGCGACCAAGACGAAGGGCATTTAAGTAAACTAGCACAAGGGAGTATATAAGTGTTTTTGGGGCCAAAATATTCATTTTCCCATTTCACTTCTCTCTCTAGGTTTTGGAAAACCTTTCTCTCCCCCTTCTCTCTAAGAATTGCGCCTCCCTCTCCTCTCTAAGTCATCCAAACTTCTTCAATACATGATCAAGCATGGCTTAGCAAGCAAGAAACAAGTAGAGGAAGAGATTAAAGTATGGTTTGGTGAAAAAGGGCTAAGGATCAAAAGCTAGGGTTTGAGCTTGGAACTTGAAGAATATGCAAGGATCATGTTAGGTGAGTTCCATAGATAGAATACCCACCTTTGGGTTTGTGTAATCTTGTAGAAAAATCATGTTTTATGTTAGTTTTGCTTTTATGAAATTTAAGTAACCCCAAGGTAATTCTTGTTGTTTACATGCTAAAAATTGCCATGAGATATGTTTAAATGAAGCTATATATGTTGTTGGATGTATTGGTGCATTACAGGGTCCAATTGGTCGAGTTTTGGGTCGAAAATGGCGAAAACCCGTAGCCGAAAGCACCGAAAACGCAAAAAATTCGCAGCGCTGCGCCTGTACAAGGGCGCTAGGCGCCCACAAGTCAGGGAGCCAGCGCTAGGCGCCCTCCCTCTGGCGCCAGGCGCCCCAGACAGGACAACGTTCGCGTTGTTCTGCGCTCGGGTGCTTGGGGGCAGTCGCGTGGGGGTCCGTAGCGATCGTTTCGGTGTATTCTTGTACTGTTTTTACTTATCTTTCTACTGGTACAAGCTTAGCTTTATCAAATCATGAAATTTATAAACGGCTCGTAACATGGGTTTATGGCATTTTCGGTCTTCAGAAAGTATTGAAAATTTGTACACATCGTCAATTGATCCTTGCACCATTAATCATGGCAATCTTAGCATGTATTACAAGGATGGCTCAAGAGAGTTTTAGCCGAATTATTCGGGTAGCAAAGAACTAGGCATGGGATGAAAGTAGAGCCTTGACATAGCTTGTCAAGAACTAGAATAGTTAGTAGAGAATAGAATGTTAGTCATGAGTAGTATGCTTGACTAGTTGCGAAGTGGCATAGAGTAATCTCTTCAAATAGAAACTAGAGTGCCATACGAGTATGGCAAGACGTGAATTGATTAGATATCTCTTCACATAGCAAGTTAAGCACGCATATAATTTACCTCTAGTCGGATCATATAGGCATCCGAGGTAAAAGAGATAGCTAGCATAGATTTAATACTCATGCATTTATAGACCCAAACTTTAAAGTTAAAGGTGTCATGTCTCTTGTGTCCACACTAGGTTGGCTCAGGGGGTTTCCATTAGGTGAAACGGGGTTAGCCGTAAGGAACCCGCATGTCACTTAGTAAGTAAGATGTGGTGGTCGTGTCTCTTGTGTCCACACTAGGTTGGTTCAAGAGGTTTCCATTAGGTGAAATGGGGTTAGCCGTAAGGATCCCGCACGTCACTGCAGGAGTACCGTTGGTTTATACCTTAGATAGGTTTCCATCGGATAGATAGGGATTGCGCTCGGGGTTACTCCACTCGGGGCTTCCCGTAAAATGAACTCAGATAATAATTGTTTGTTAAACGCTAACTTTATGAATAAACTTGACTATGCATATTTATTAGATATATTTATGTTATGTCATAGAGCCTTGACGTAGATCGTCAAGAATAGCAGTGCCTTGACGTAGATCGTCAAGAATAGTAGAACATAGACGTAGATCGTCAATGACTAGTATGATAGCAAGATAGAATATGTTGTTAGATACAACATAGCTATGCATAGAGCAAGTATAGAGAAAGATATGCCGATGACGATCTTAGGTTTCCCCTAATCGTCCGGTTTAGAATTGTGTCATGATTATAGTATGTTTAGGCCTCGATACGTAGAGCGTATTCTTGGCGTTGCGGTTTTAGATTCCCCTCGACCGCCATGACACGTATAGGAAGTGAAGCCTATAACAAGTGAGATAAGGCTATGACGGCCCTAGTATGCACACCGTCTAAGTATGCAATGTCCCCACACACGTATAATCAACCGGCAGGTTGTATTTTAGACACGTGGTGACCGTAGGTTTTCCCTGAGGTTGCCTATAGCCTAGGATTTAGGGGAACTCACTGAGACATTATGTCTCATCCCAATCCTTTTTGTTTCAGATAAACAGGTTGGATTAGCAAGCTAGTAGCCGAATGGATGATGCGACAAGTGTTCGTTCGTACCCGCTGCAGGATGAGATGGATATTCAAGGATGCATCTATTATATTTTTTTTTAGAGAAGTTGAGTTATGTTCTTTGTACGAACGCATTTGGTTGTACATATATATTCATTCGTAGTTAATTGTTGTAAATTTCTTTAATGTATCCAATACTAAACTTAACGCACGTGCTAGACATTCTAGATACGTCTAGTATGGGTGTTACATTTGGTATCAGAGCAGGTCGATTCAGATCGTGCCTTGGGTCATTAAGTTACAACAAAGGTAGTGGGACCATTGGGTTCCGGGTAGATGTTCTAGTTGTTGTTGTTAGTTGAGTCTGATCAACTCAATTTAGCATTCGACGATTAGAATGGATGCCTGAGAGCTGAATAGGACCCTGGAGGAACGAAGCATGTGAAGAAGATGCACCGGAAAGTGTGAACTTAGAAGCAAGAACTCAAAATGAGTATTAGTAAGAAGTTGATCGTGCCAGTAGGTGGCCGGTAAACTAAGCAAGTAAAAGTATGAATCCTCCGGGAATGTAAGGCAATGTTGAGAAGGGACGTTTAGACAGCGTTGGGTAAGTTGTTGATGATACTTCGTATACCCATAAGAGAAGGATATGGAAATATCTTAGCAGGACCTGAAGCTTCAGTAAGGGTCATAGTTAGAATGGAATTGTATTCCAGAAAGTAAGCGCAAGGCTACAAGATAGAGAGCAGTCGACGTATGTTGATGGAATTAGTGGACTCTCAGGATTAGTGTTATGTTATTGAAGTTACGGACTTGAATGTTCAAAGTGAACAAGGTTCTAGTGTTCATGAAGCTACGTTAAGCGGCAACGCAGAGAAGTAAGCTACTCGTAGTAGAGAAGGATTCAGTGAAAGTTTTATGATATCAGGAATGAAGCATTAGTTTCTAAAGTGCCGAAAATTGTATCGAATTAGGTTGATGCTTGCCATGCATATATAGTAGGATATTTTAGATATTGGGAATGATCGATGTGCAATGATTTACTTGAGAAATAAAAAAAAAAAATTTATGCAAAGTATGTTTTGGAAAAAAAAAAAAATGAATGAGCTGAAGAAACTCATCAATAGCGAACCCGGAGTGAAATTTTTCAGTTCGTCTCTAGGAAATGCAGTGACTATTGGAGAGTTGTCTTCACCATCTTTATGCAATGAGAAATTGTTTTTTTTTATATCGAGTGACGAATGCATATCACCCCCTAAAGTTTTCAAAAGGGAAAAAGGCATGGGTAACCATCAACGAAAATCGATTCGGTTTGACGTGACTTTGGAAGTTAATGTGACAAGAGATAAGAATGAGTTTAGACCAAGAGTTTAGAGGCACCCGTATTTTGAATAGAAGTCACAGATGTGAAAGCATGAAGCAAGAAGTTAATGGTGCAGAGTCATATGAAATCACAAGGATTTTGGGACTTTGCGAAGTTAAGAGTACCCCTCGAATCTATGTTTTGCTTGATGAATTTGCGAAGGCTCGTTAGGATGTCAAATCGTAAAGTTTACATGATTTTAGAAAATATATACATAAGGGTGATTGAAGTTGACATTTTTTGAAAGCAAGATGAATTTTTTGTAGGTACCGGGTTGTTACGACTCGTATAGTTGGGATAAACTCACTAGGACTAAGATTTGATGGCACGTATGTGTTGTCAACTCGTCATGTGAAATTAGAGTAACAACTGGGACCTAGGTTCAGTATATGTTTTTATTTAGTAGAAAAAAAATCATCAACGTCAATGACCCGTGTGTTAATTTATGAAGTTTCTTTTAAAGAAAAATTAACGAGCGAGCATAGGAAAGATCAAGCAAAACATAGTATGCGAGATGTGAAGCTACAGTGTTAGATGCATAAGGAAGTATGCCCGAGTGCAAGATGAGTCTACCATCGGACGTTGTAAGAACGATTTATGGAATAGTAGTTATGTAATAGCAAAGATGTGCTCCTTGAGTTAAGTTGCTCAGGAATAAGAGTAAGTATGACATTGATATGTCCAGAGGTAAGTTTCCTTGAGATTCAATCTTACCAGCAAAGAGTATAGCAAGGTTGCAGAGTAGCATGCAACATAGAAGTATCGAGCAGAGCTCAAGCAAATATTAATGTAATGATAGAAGAAGAATAAAATTTCCCTCGTCTCAACGGATCAGAGTATTGGTTGAGGCCAACCGGTGGAAATCAGAGTAGCGCAACAGAAGTTAATTACTTAAGTTGCGAACAGTAGCCATGGAACATGGAAAATTGGTAGTAAGAAACTTCGTGAAGGAAGTTCAGGATAGAAATGCAGTTTTAATGAGAAGTATTATGAAACGAGCAGGAAGTTCTCGTTATGTTAAGTAAGTATAGATGCTTATGCAGCCAGTATTAATTAAAGTGAAAGTTTAAAGGAAGTATCTTCACTCAGGTAAGATGAGAAAGACTAGAGTTAGCACAGATGAATTAATCGAGTTACCTTTTTGGTGATGTCGAATGTGTAGAAGAGCTGTTGGCTAGTCAGAAAGAGTATGTGCTATGTTAATGGAGTACGATTTATGGGTTATGCCTGACGAAGTACATACCCTCTTACACCATATTTGTTAAATGATAACGATACTTTCCAGAATGGTGTCAAGCCATGATTTTATAACTTTTAAAGTTAAGATTGGTACTGAGGAACTTGGGAACGATGTTTATTTTAAAAACATGAAATTTCACATTGTTAAAACTGATGAGATACGTCGTAAGCGAGTAAGCTCACTTAAGACGTACAGACTTCAGGACCAGCTTGTTAGAGACAAGTGTGAAGGAGAGTCATAAAACCTTTTTCAGATATAGAGACTCGTCCTGTGGTTCTGCAGTACTAGTATAGACTCAGTTTTAAAAATGATATTTTTCTAGTCATGTATTTATTCGTTCCAAGAACCTATGTACCAAAGTTTAGAAACTCTTAGAAACAAAAGCTAGAATGAGTATCGTTATTAACTAACAAGCAGTGGCGCTAGAGAGTATGCAGAAACTATAGAGGGTAAAGTTTTATGGATGACAATGCCCATGTGATACTAATGCCATAAGGGATGCATGGATTTATGCTAAGAGCGTTCAATGCAAGTGCAAATGGACTTAGTAGAAAGTTTCAAGAGCTTGTGAATCGTCAGACAGGTTAATAGATTGTCAGATGAATCAGTGTAGTTGATTTTACTTCTTCATGCTAAGCTAGAACAAGTCACCCATGAATTGCAGTACATGGATATTATGAAAGGATAGACAGGTTTCATAAGATTATGATTAGAGATGAGTAGAATCATCAAGATAAGTAGCATCAGTAAGAAGCATAAATCGCAATGTGCGGTAAAACAGATTATGTATGCATGATAAGATGTATACATGGAAGATGTGTTAGATACACGTAAGCACTGCAGGGCAAACCTGGATATCAGTAGAACTCCAGTCTAAAGGCAAATCCTGAGTGTTTCAGATAAAGAAAAGTTACGTAGATGCAGAGTTCATGCTACGCAGAGAAGGAATAGATCCGAGACAAGCAATCCGCATATAACAAAAGTCAGTTTTAATCACTGTGTTCTCAGATAGTTCTGTGATTTTGATAAATATAGTAAGATTGAAGAGACCATATTCAATCATATGCAGAATAAGAAAGAGGATGAATTACATGCTTTGTTGAGAAAAATATTCTTCAACCTCACTAGAGTGGTTTGATCAGATATCATTTAGCAGGAACCAAAGGAAATAGATTTTAGTTACTGTGATTGATAGATGATTTCTAAATTTCGAGGACGAAATTTCTTTAAGGGGGGTAGAGTGTAATATCCCGCTTATCAGTAACGGAATATTACCCATCAGACGTGTCAGAGGACAAATGTTCATGGAAATGTCTATTAATGGCATAAGTCATGTATGAACTAGATATCAGAGATTAAGTGTTACAGAACGTCAAGTACGACGGAAGAATGTTTTTATGAAATATCAGTCAAGCAGGGGTTTATGTATCAGTGTCAGGTTAAGCGCGACCAAGACGAAGGGCATTTAAGTAAACTAGCACAAGGGAGTATATAAGTGTTTTTGGGGCCAAAATATTCATTTTCCCATTTCACTTCTCTCTCTAGGTTTTGGAAAACCTTTCTCTCCCCCTTCTCTCTAAGAATTGCGCCTCCCTCTCCTCTCTAAGTCATCCAAACTTCTTCAATACATGATCAAGCATGGCTTAGCAAGCAAGAAACAAGTAGAGGAAGAGATTAAAGTATGGTTTGGTGAAAAAGGGCTAAGGATCAAAAGCTAGGGTTTGAGCTTGGAACTTGAAGAATATGCAAGGATCATGTTAGGTGAGTTCCATAGATAGAATACCCACCTTTGGGTTTGTGTAATCTTGTAGAAAAATCATGTTTTATGTTAGTTTTGCTTTTATGAAATTTAAGTAACCCCAAGGTAATTCTTGTTGTTTACATGCTAAAAATTGCCATGAGATATGTTTAAATGAAGCTATATATGTTGTTGGATGTATTGGTGCATTACAGGGTCCAATTGGTCGAGTTTTGGGTCGAAAATGGCGAAAACCCGTAGCCGAAAGCACCGAAAACGCAAAAAATTCGCAGCGCTGCGCCTGTACAAGGGCGCTAGGCGCCCACAAGTCAGGGAGCCAGCGCTAGGCGCCCTCCCTCTGGCGCCAGGCGCCCCAGACAGGACAACGTTCGCGTTGTTCTGCGCTCGGGTGCTTGGGGGCAGTCGCGTGGGGGTCCGTAGCGATCGTTTCGGTGTATTCTTGTACTGTTTTTACTTATCTTTCTACTGGTACAAGCTTAGCTTTATCAAATCATGAAATTTATAAACGGCTCGTAACATGGGTTTATGGCATTTTCGGTCTTCAGAAAGTATTGAAAATTTGTACACATCGTCAATTGATCCTTGCACCATTAATCATGGCAATCTTAGCATGTATTACAAGGATGGCTCAAGAGAGTTTTAGCCGAATTATTCGGGTAGCAAAGAACTAGGCATGGGATGAAAGTAGAGCCTTGACATAGCTTGTCAAGAACTAGAATAGTTAGTAGAGAATAGAATGTTAGTCATGAGTAGTATGCTTGACTAGTTGCGAAGTGGCATAGAGTAATCTCTTCAAATAGAAACTAGAGTGCCATACGAGTATGGCAAGACGTGAATTGATTAGATATCTCTTCACATAGCAAGTTAAGCACGCATATAATTTACCTCTAGTCGGATCATATAGGCATCCGAGGTAAAAGAGATAGCTAGCATAGATTTAATACTCATGCATTTATAGACCCAAACTTTAAAGTTAAAGGTGTCATGTCTCTTGTGTCCACACTAGGTTGGCTCAGGGGGTTTCCATTAGGTGAAACGGGGTTAGCCGTAAGGAACCCGCATGTCACTTAGTAAGTAAGATGTGGTGGTCGTGTCTCTTGTGTCCACACTAGGTTGGTTCAAGAGGTTTCCATTAGGTGAAATGGGGTTAGCCGTAAGGATCCCGCACGTCACTGCAGGAGTACCGTTGGTTTATACCTTAGATAGGTTTCCATCGGATAGATAGGGATTGCGCTCGGGGTTACTCCACTCGGGGCTTCCCGTAAAATGAACTCAGATAATAATTGTTTGTTAAACGCTAACTTTATGAATAAACTTGACTATGCATATTTATTAGATATATTTATGTTATGTCATAGAGCCTTGACGTAGATCGTCAAGAATAGCAGTGCCTTGACGTAGATCGTCAAGAATAGTAGAACATAGACGTAGATCGTCAATGACTAGTATGATAGCAAGATAGAATATGTTGTTAGATACAACATAGCTATGCATAGAGCAAGTATAGAGAAAGATATGCCGATGACGATCTTAGGTTTCCCCTAATCGTCCGGTTTAGAATTGTGTCATGATTATAGTATGTTTAGGCCTCGATACGTAGAGCGTATTCTTGGCGTTGCGGTTTTAGATTCCCCTCGACCGCCATGACACGTATAGGAAGTGAAGCCTATAACAAGTGAGATAAGGCTATGACGGCCCTAGTATGCACACCGTCTAAGTATGCAATGTCCCCACACACGTATAATCAACCGGCAGGTTGTATTTTAGACACGTGGTGACCGTAGGTTTTCCCTGAGGTTGCCTATAGCCTAGGATTTAGGGGAACTCACTGAGACATTATGTCTCATCCCAATCCTTTTTGTTTCAGATAAACAGGTTGGATTAGCAAGCTAGTAGCCGAATGGATGATGCGACAAGTGTTCGTTCGTACCCGCTGCAGGATGAGATGGATATTCAAGGATGCATCTATTATATTTTTTTTTAGAGAAGTTGAGTTATGTTCTTTGTACGAACGCATTTGGTTGTACATATATATTCATTCGTAGTTAATTGTTGTAAATTTCTTTAATGTATCCAATACTAAACTTAACGCACGTGCTAGACATTCTAGATACGTCTAGTATGGGTGTTACACTATGAAATTTCAATGGTAATTTTAGTCCTCCAAAATTTTTAAGTTTGTAAAAATAGTCTCTATTTTGAAAATATTTTACAAAAATTGGATAATTTTAGTCCTCCAAAATAGTCCCTATAAAATGCAAATAGGGACTAAAAGTTAATAAAAAAATTTAGGGAGGGACTAAATACATATTTAACCCATAATTTAATCTCGACAAATTTCCACTGAATTTATTATTAATTCTGAAAGGAACAAATTGGAACAATAAAAATAGAATTTGAGGTCTTTTAGAAAAAGTTTCTCAAATTTGTTTTGTTCTTTGAGCATATTTGAAAATGAGTGAAGACATATTCTGGTCCAGGGGAAAGTCATCGACAAAAAATAAGACCAATTTTTGTTCTATTTTTTTTTCTATTTTTTCTTCAAAATGTGGCCCAAATTCATCCCTTAAAATATACACAAACTTTAGCGTAGTAATAACAGAGGTCAGACAGGCATGATAGTTCCCTTATTTCCGCTAGTTATTTATAAAAAATGTGCTCCCATTTTACTCAGTAACTCGAGATTTTTCTTTCATATTCCAGAAATTTTGGTTCATCAAACATTATTGCTTATGTGACTCATGAAATTTTACAAAATAAATCATGGGAATGCTTCGGTCATGATAAATAAATTCATATGATATATTAATAAATTAATAACAAGAATTCATCAGCTTATTAATACAAAATAAATAACAATCTATTATGAAACCAACTTGTGTTAAAGGTACTCAATTTTACACGAAGTTAAAATATTACTGAATCTAGTATTGCTTTTAAGATTTTCTTCTTACATTCAGTAATTTTTCATAAAAGTTTTTGTAAAAACAGTATATCGAGTCACAAGTTAGTTCTATCAGTTGCCACAATCATGCTTTTAGGTGGAATTTATCTCCAAGAAATTATATACAATTGTAGAACTTGATATATATACAAAAGCGAAAAGGAGATACCAACATTTAGTTATATATATATATATATATATATATATATATATATATATATATATAGTTCTTTAAAATCCTTCTCCATCTTCTTATTATTATTCTTCTTCTTAAAGTTTCTTTTTAATCAAGAAAGTCTACATGAACAATCAAAACGATTAATTTGTTAATTAAAACACCTACAATGAAAAACAACAGGAAAAGAACAGAGTGAGAGAACCATTCCAAGCCCAACCCCAAAACTGATGAGGCTTTGAATTAGTTATTTCCAAAAAAAAATTTCGTAACAAATCAAAAGCTTCGTCAGCCTTGGAGTTGAACGAGGAATAGTTCTCTCTCACTCTATTTTTGCCTTTTGTTTTTCATCATAGGAGTTTAAATTCACAAATTAAATGTTTTTATTTTTCTCGGACACATACTTGCTTAAGAAGAAGAAGGCAAGGATCGATTCTGAGAACTATATATAATTAGTTATATGCAAGTATCTCCCTTTCTAACATCTAACTTATGCAAGAATTGAGGTGGAATATATTTTTATGATCATTATGATTATATCGAAAAAGGGACTATGGTCTTAAAATATTATTTATTCCAAAGGGACATAAATTATCAAAGGTACTAGGCTCTTAAGACCATTCTTAATTCCCAAGTGACATTATATCTATAAGGGTATATGGTCAAAGAACACTCTTAATTTCGAGGGAAAAGAATGAGTTGAAGGGAAGAAAACTTCTTCAACACAAATCAAAAAGGGAGAGAGAAGAAAATGGTTAATTTCATGGACAAAAAAAAAGGAGATGAAGGGAAGAATGACTCGTCAACACAAGTCATAGAGGGAGAGAGAAGAAAAGTATTTGAAGTTTCAGAATTCCTTTCAGTGTGTAGAATGCAATATATGTGAGCTCGCTATTTATAGAAGAAATTCACAACTAATATATGAGAAACTTTGGGCACAAGTTAGATCTAGTACAAAAATATCTCAAATTCAGTACAATATATATATATATATATATATATATATATATATATATCATATTGAGTACAAAAAATATATTTTGAGTACAAAAATATATTATTGAGTGCCAAAATATATGTCTAATCACATACAAAAATATATTAGATTGCATACGAAAATATATCAGGATGTGTTCCAAAATATTGTAACAAAATTTGGCGACTATGAAAAACTTTCTAATAATGACTAAATTAATTATTTCATTTAAAATTTCCAAATAATAAAATATATATCAACATCCTTCAAAAAGAAATATATATCAACATATATTTTTCGAATAATTTAAGGGTTAAATAAGTTTTTAGTCCCTACAAAATCATGCGTTTTTAAGGTTAGTCCCTATGAAATTTCAATGGTAATTTTAGTCCTCCAAAATTTTTAAGTTTGTAAAAATAGTCTCTATTTTGAAAATATTTTACAAAAATTGGATAATTTTAGTCCTCCAAAATAGTCCCTATAAAATGCAAATAGGGACTAAAAGTTAATAAAAAAATTTAGGGAGGGACTAAATACATATTTAACCCATAATTTAATCTCGACAAATTTCCACTGAATTTATTATTAATTCTGAAAGGAACAAATTGGAACAATAAAAATAGAATTTGAGGTCTTTTAGAAAAAGTTTCTCAAATTTGTTTTGTTCTTTGAGCATATTTGAAAATGAGTGAAGACATATTCTGGTCCAGGGGAAAGTCATCGACAAAAAATAAGACCAATTTTTGTTCTATTTTTTTTTCTATTTTTTCTTCAAAATGTGGCCCAAATTCATCCCTTAAAATATACACAAACTTTAGCGTAGTAATAACAGAGGTCAGACAGGCATGATAGTTCCCTTATTTCCGCTAGTTATTTATAAAAAATGTGCTCCCATTTTACTCAGTAACTCGAGATTTTTTTTTCATATTCCAGAAATTTTGGTTCATCAAACATTATTGCTTATGTGACTCATGAAATTTTACAAAATAAATCATGGGAATGCTTCGGTCATGATAAATAAATTCATATGATATATTAATAAATTAATAACAAGAATTCATCAGCTTATTAATACAAAATAAATAACAATCTATTATGAAACCAACTTGTGTTAAAGGTACTCAATTTTACACGAAGTTAAAATATTACTGAATCTAGTATTGCTTTTAAGATTTTCTTCTTACATTCAGTAATTTTTCATAAAAGTTTTTGTAAAAACAGTTTATTGAGTCACAAGTTAGTTCTATCAGTTGCCACAATCATGCTTTTAGGTGGAATTTATCTCCAAGAAATTATATACAATTGTAGAACTTGATATATATACAAAAGCGAAAAGGAGATACCAACATTTAGTTATATATATATATATATATATATATATATATATATATATATATATATATATATAGTTCTTTAAAATCCTTCTCCATCTTCTTATTATTATTCTTCTTCTTAAAGTTTCTTTTTAATCAAGAAAGTCTACATGAACAATCAAAACGATTAATTTGTTAATTAAAACACCTACAATGAAAAACAACAGGAAAAGAACAGAGTGAGAGAACCATTCCAAGCCCAACCCCAAAACTGATGAGGCTTTGAATTAGTTATTTCCAAAAAAAAATTTCGTAACAAATCAAAAGCTTCGTCAGCCTTGGAGTTGAACGAGGAATAGTTCTCTCTCACTCTATTTTTGCCTTTTGTTTTTCATCATAGGAGTTTAAATTCACAAATTAAATGTTTTTATTTTTCTCGGACACATACTTGCTTAAGAAGAAGAAGGCAAGGATCGATTCTGAGAACTATATATAATTAGTTATATGCAAGTATCTCCCTTTCTAACATCTAACTTATGCAAGAATTGAGGTGGAATATATTTTTATGATCATTATGATTATATCGAAAAAGGGACTATGGTCTTAAAATATTATTTATTCCAAAGGGACATAAATTATCAAAGGTACTAGGCTCTTAAGACCATTCTTAATTCCCAAGTGACATTATATCTATAAGGGTATATGGTCAAAGAACACTCTTAATTTCGAGGGAAAAGAATGAGTTGAAGGGAAGAAAACTTCTTCAACACAAATCAAAAAGGGAGAGAGAAGAAAATGGTTAATTTCATGGACAAAAAAAAAGGAGATGAAGGGAAGAATGACTCGTCAACACAAGTCATAGAGGGAGAGAGAAGAAAAGTATTTGAAGTTTCAGAATTCCTTTCAGTGTGTAGAATGCAATATATGTGAGCTCGCTATTTATAGAAGAAATTCACAACTAATATATGAGAAACTTTGGGCACAAGTTAGATCTAGTACAAAAATATCTCAAATTCAGTACAATATATATATATATATATATATATATATATATATATATATATATATATCATATTGAGTACAAAAAATATATTTTGAGTACAAAAATATATTATTGAGTGCCAAAATATATGTCTAATCACATACAAAAATATATTAGATTGCATACGAAAATATATCAGGATGTGTTCCAAAATATTGTAACAAAATTTGGCGACTATGAAAAACTTTCTAATAATGACTAAATTAATTATTTCATTTAAAATTTCCAAATAATAAAATATATATCAACATCCTTCAAAAAGAAATATATATCAACATATATTTTTCGAATAATTTAAGGGTTAAATAAGTTTTTAGTCCCTACAAAATCATGAGTTTTTAAGGTTAGTCCCTATGAAATTTCAATGGTAATTTTAGTCCTCCAAAATTTTTAAGTTTGTAAAAATAGTCTCTATTTTGAAAATATTTTACAAAAATTGGATAATTTTAGTCCTCCAAAATAGTCCCTATAAAATGCAAATAGGGACTAAAAGTTAATAAAAAAATTTAGGGAGGGACTAAATACATATTTAACCCATAATTTAATCTCGACAAATTTCCACTGAATTTATTATTAATTCTGAAAGGAACAAATTGGAACAATAAAAATAGAATTTGAGGTCTTTTAGAAAAAGTTTCTCAAATTTGTTTTGTTCTTTGAGCATATTTGAAAATGAGTGAAGACATATTCTGGTCCAGGGGAAAGTCATCGACAAAAAATAAGACCAATTTTTGTTCTATTTTTTTTTCTATTTTTTCTTCAAAATGTGGCCCAAATTCATCCCTTAAAATATACACAAACTTTAGCGTAGTAATAACAGAGGTCAGACAGGCATGATAGTTCCCTTATTTCCGCTAGTTATTTATAAAAAATGTGCTCCCATTTTACTCAGTAACTCGAGATTTTTTTTTCATATTCCAGAAATTTTGGTTCATCAAACATTATTGCTTATGTGACTCATGAAATTTTACAAAATAAATCATGGGAATGCTTCGGTCATGATAAATAAATTCATATGATATATTAATAAATTAATAACAAGAATTCATCAGCTTATTAATACAAAATAAATAACAATCTATTATGAAACCAACTTGTGTTAAAGGTACTCAATTTTACACGAAGTTAAAATATTACTGAATCTAGTATTGCTTTTAAGATTTTCTTCTTACATTCAGTAATTTTTCATAAAAGTTTTTGTAAAAACAGTTTATTGAGTCACAAGTTAGTTCTATCAGTTGCCACAATCATGCTTTTAGGTGGAATTTATCTCCAAGAAATTATATACAATTGTAGAACTTGATATATATACAAAAGCGAAAAGGAGATACCAACATTTAGTTATATATATATATATATATATATATATATATATATATATATATAGTTCTTTAAAATCCTTCTCCATCTTCTTATTATTATTCTTCTTCTTAAAGTTTCTTTTTAATCAAGAAAGTCTACATGAACAATCAAAACGATTAATTTGTTAATTAAAACACCTACAATGAAAAACAACAGGAAAAGAACAGAGTGAGAGAACCATTCCAAGCCCAACCCCAAAACTGATGAGGCTTTGAATTAGTTATTTCCAAAAAAAAATTTCGTAACAAATCAAAAGCTTCGTCAGCCTTGGAGTTGAACGAGGAATAGTTCTCTCTCACTCTATTTTTGCCTTTTGTTTTTCATCATAGGAGTTTAAATTCACAAGTTAAATGTTTTTATTTTTCTCGGACACATACTTGCTTAAGAAGAAGAAGGCAAGGATCGATTCTGAGAACTATATATAATTAGTTATATGCAAGTATCTCCCTTTCTAACATCTAACTTATGCAAGAATTGAGGTGGAATATATTTTTATGATCATTATGATTATATCGAAAAAGGGACTATGGTCTTAAAATATTATTTATTCCAAAGGGACATAAATTATCAAAGGTACTAGGCTCTTAAGACCATTCTTAATTCCCAAGTGACATTATATCTATAAGGGTATATGGTCAAAGAACACTCTTAATTTCGAGGGAAAAGAATGAGTTGAAGGGAAGAAAACTTCTTCAACACAAATCAAAAAGGGAGAGAGAAGAAAATGGTTAATTTCATGGACAAAAAAAAAGGAGATGAAGGGAAGAATGACTCGTCAACACAAGTCATAGAGGGAGAGAGAAGAAAAGTATTTGAAGTTTCAGAATTCCTTTCAGTGTGTAGAATGCAATATATGTGAGCTCGCTATTTATAGAAGAAATTCACAACTAATATATGAGAAACTTTGGGCACAAGTTAGATCTAGTACAAAAATATCTCAAATTCAGTACAATATATATATATATATATATATATATATATATATATATATATCATATTGAGTACAAAAAATATATTTTGAGTACAAAAATATATTATTGAGTGCCAAAATATATGTCTAATCACATACAAAAATATATTAGATTGCATACGAAAATATATCAGGATGTGTTCCAAAATATTGTAACAAAATTTGGCGACTATGAAAAACTTTCTAATAATGACTAAATTAATTATTTCATTTAAAATTTCCAAATAATAAAATATATATCAACATCCTTCAAAAAGAAATATATATCAACATATATTTTTTGAATAATTTAAGGGTTAAATAAGTTTTTAGTCCCTACAAAATCATGAGTTTTTAAGGTTAGTCCCTATGAAATTTCAATGGTAATTTTAGTCCTCCAAAATTTTTAAGTTTGTAAAAATAGTCTCTATTTTGAAAATATTTTACAAAAATTGGATAATTTTAGTCCTCCAAAATAGTCCCTATAAAATGCAAATAGGGACTAAAAGTTAATAAAAAAATTTAGGGAGGGACTAAATACATATTTAACCCATAATTTAATCTCGACAAATTTCCACTGAATTTATTATTAATTCTGAAAGGAACAAATTGGAACAATAAAAATAGAATTTGAGGTCTTTTAGAAAAAGTTTCTCAAATTTGTTTTGTTCTTTGAGCATATTTGAAAATGAGTGAAGACATATTCTGGTCCAGGGGAAAGTCATCGACAAAAAATAAGACCAATTTTTGTTCTATTTTTTTTCTATTTTTTCTTCAAAATGTGGCCCAAATTCATCCCTTAAAATATACACAAACTTTAGCGTAGTAATAACAGAGGTCAGACAGGCATGATAGTTCCCTTATTTCCGCTAGTTATTTATAAAAAATGTGCTCCCATTTTACTCAGTAACTCGAGATTTTTTTTTCATATTCCAGAAATTTTGGTTCATCAAACATTATTGCTTATGTGACTCATGAAATTTTACAAAATAAATCATGGGAATGCTTCGGTCATGATAAATAAATTCATATGATATATTAATAAATTAATAACAAGAATTCATCAGCTTATTAATACAAAATAAATAACAATCTATTATGAAACCAACTTGTGTTAAAGGTACTCAATTTTACACGAAGTTAAAATATTACTGAATCTAGTATTGCTTTTAAGATTTTCTTCTTACATTCAGTAATTTTTCATAAAAGTTTTTGTAAAAACAGTATATCGAGTCACAAGTTAGTTCTATCAGTTGCCACAATCATGCTTTTAGGTGGAATTTATCTCCAAGAAATTATATACAATTGTAGAACTTGATATATATACAAAAGCGAAAAGGAGATACCAACATTTAGTTATATATATATATATATATAGTTCTTTAAAATCCTTCTCCATCTTCTTATTATTATTCTTCTTCTTAAAGTTTCTTTTTAACCAAGAAAGTCTACATGAACAATCAAAACGATTAATTTGTTAATTAAAACACCTACAATGAAAAACAACAGGAAAAGAACAGAGTGAGAGAACCATTCCAAGCCCAACCCCAAAACTGATGAGGCTTTGAATTAGTTATTTCCAAAAAAAAATTTCGTAACAAATCAAAAGCTTCGTCAGCCTTGGAGTTGAACGAGGAATAGTTCTCTCTCACTCTATTTTTGCCTTTTGTTTTTCATCATAGGAGTTTAAATTCACAAATTAAATGTTTTTATTTTTCTCGGACACGTACTTGCTTAAGAAGAAGAAGGCAAGGATCGATTCTGAGAACTATATATAATTAGTTATATGCAAGTATCTCCCTTTCTAACATCTAACTTATGCAAGAATTGAGGTGGAATATATTTTTATGATCATTATGATTATATCGAAAAAGGGACTATGGTCTTAAAATATTATTTATTCCAAAGGGACATAAATTATCAAAGGTACTAGGCTCTTAAGACCATTCTTAATTCCCAAGTGACATTATATCTATAAGGGTATATGGTCAAAGAACACTCTTAATTTCGAGGGAAAAGAATGAGTTGAAGGGAAGAAAACTTCTTCAACACAAATCAAAAAGGGAGAGTGTAACAGCCCGATTTTCGCTAGTTTTATTTTATTATTTATTTATGTGTGTTCTATGTGCTCTTATGTGATTATTTGCCTCTGTGTGTATTTTTGGTTGGGAATCGTAGAATTCGGTGTTAGAAGGGTATTTTAGTCATTTTGGACTTAGGGGCATTTTGGTCATTTTGAGGGCAGTGGCAATTTTGTAATTTTTAAGAAAGTTATTTTCAGTGCTTAGAGAGGGTTTTATTTTACTAATTGCTAGAGGGTGTAGTAATTATTTTATTTACCGTTAAGTGACCGTTAGTGTTATATTTTACCGGTAAGTGAGTAGTGACATTTTGAGTGTTAGAATAGAAATGGGTTAGGCCCATTAAGGTTTAAGAAATAAGCCCAATTGAGTAGAGCTAGTATATAAACTCTAGTGTTGGTGAGAATTAGGTTTACAAACATTTTATTTCATTTCATTTGAGAAGAGGAGAGATAGAGGCTAGAGGGAAGAACAAGGGTTAGAGCTTGAAGAGGGGATTCATCATCTAGGAGCTAAATTGAAGCTTTGGTTAGAGATTCTTGGTGTTAGAGGTAAGAGGGTTAGAATTCAACCATAATTCATAATTTTTCCTTTTTACCCATTTTGTGAAATTGATGAATTGAATTTAATTGTTGTAAATTCGTGCATGATCGTTGTAGTTATGTTTGAGAACATGATTTGTATGATAATTGCATGTTAGTATGTGAATTAACATGTTTAAATGCATAGTTGTTGGTGCTTTGTGTTCTTGAGCAAAATTGATGAAAAATGAAGTTGTGATGTTGAATTGTGCATGAATTTGTGTTCATTAGTTGTTGTTGATGATTGTTGAACTGTTAGAATTAAATTGGTGTGACTGGAATCGTTATTTATGGATTCATGATGAGATTTGTGGTTATGTGGGTGTTTTTGAGAAAATTCATGATTTTGATGAAATGAGCTATGTTGTTGTTTTTAATGCTTGAATCATGTTTGTTTAAGTGTATTGAACCTGTTTTGACCCATAAACACTTTCTGGAAGTTGATTTGGGAGTTGGGGGTTTGAAAATTGGGATTTTGGGCAAAAATGGTGTGAAAACCCGAAACTTCTGCAGAATTTCGCAAGAACGGCGCTAATAGCGAAACTGTCTGGACAAGTTTCGCTAATAGCGAAAATTTCGCTAATAGCGAAATTGTCTGGCAATTTCGCTAATAGCGCAGATTTCGCTAATAGCGAAATTGCCCAGAAACAGTTTTCTGTTTTGATTGTTTTGAGCTTTGGGGGACCAATCCAATACTTCTAAAATGTCTCTTTGGACATAATTCACATCTGTTTACACCTTTAATCCTACTGGAACATGATTTGAGTTGGTTTGGACTTGAATTTGTGAAAATCGTCTAACTTTTGTAAAAACGGTCCAAACGTCAATTTTTCCAAAAACTCGTTTTCTCCGGAAATTGAAGTGGGATTAGAGTTGTATATTGTTTATATGATTTTTAAAAATGGATGTGATTGGTTCCATCAAGTTTGAACTTGTTTTGCTTTGAAAATGGAAAAATTTGTGAAAAGTGATAAAATGAGACGAACTTTGTGATTTTTATGAATTCATCGTATTTGGCCGATGAAATGCTTATGTAACCTCTACTGCACACATATGTGACTTGTGAGAATACATGGCATAGGCAATTGAGCTTGTTTACTTGGTTTTAGTTCATAACCTCTAGAATTTCTAAGTTGTGACTTTTGGAGACGAACTTGGTAGAAAATGATTTTTAGAGTTGATTGTCTTGTTAATCCTTTATGGATAGATTAATATGATTATGAGATGATGTATGAATGGTTGTTGAGTGATGAATATGATGTTCGTGATCATATGTTGTATTTGTTCCTTTATTTGGATTGTAAGGAATTATGTGGAAATGTGGCAACTATATGTTGATTTATGTGGAGATGATTGATGATGTATATGTGTGTGACAACTATATGTTGTTTGTACTGTGAATGTTGTTGGTGATTGTATATATGTTAAATTGGTGGTGAATTATTGATGTTGCATATATACATGTATTGGTGATGATGAGGTGATTATTGTTTGTGTGAACATATGCATTGTAGTTGAGTCATATGTTCATGCATTCATGACTGATGGTGGTGGATTTTATATCCAAGACTGATGGTGGCGGATTTTATATCCAATTGAGGTGAGTACGATGTTTTTGTTGCATCGAAGGTGACGACCTTGAGGTGTTTTGGTACCACATGCATCTAGAGAAGAGTCTAGAACATTGCATGCATTTGAATAATTGATGAGTTGTGTCATAATTAAATATATGACTTGGTGAATTGTGTGTTGGTGAAATTTGGTGAATGTTGTGATTGTGTGGATTGATGTATAAGTACATTGGTGGATTTTGTGGATGGTTGTGAATAATTGATTTATGCTCTAATTGCATGTCTTATTTGTTTGTACTTATACACTTGGTGAATCTATTTGATGATAATTGATTGGATGATAATGATGAGGTGAGAATTGTATATGTATATACATAAGATGTGGTGATTTCTTTGAAGATGATGATTGATTGCTTGTAACTTGAAATGATGAATTGTACTTGTTGAATTAAGCATGCTGAATTGAGTAATGAGGTAAGTGATGTGATCATTGATTGATGTTGATAAATGATGAGCTTTTGTTGATGACTTGATTAGAGGTTGAATATGCATGCTATGTGTAACAGCCCAGGCGGGTCCCGGCTAGGCACTGTACCCCCCGGCACTGTTACTCACAAGCTTAATCACCACCCCCCCTATAGTGGTGTTTTTGCCTCCCGTGGGAATCGAACCTAGTACCTGGGGTTAAGTACTAGTTCAATGCATTCCCACTACCAATTGAGCTAGTAGCTCAATTGGTAGTGGGAATGCATTGAACTAGTACTTAACCCCAGGTACTAGGTTCGATTCCCACGGGAGGCAAAAACACCACTATAGGGGGGGGTGGTGATTAAGCTTGTGAGTAACAGTGCCGGGGGGTACAGTGCCTAGCCGGGACCCGCCTGGGCTGTTACAAAAAAAGGCGCAGCTCAATTGGTAGTGGGAATGCATTGAACTAGTACTTAACCCCAGGTACTAGGTTCGATTCCCACGGGAGGCAAAAACACCACTATAGGGGGGGGTGGTGATTAAGCTTGTGAGTAACAGTGCCGGGGGGTACAGTGCCTAGCCGGGACCCGCCTGGGCTGTTACAAAAAAAGGCGCCTTTTTTTGTAACAGCCCAGGCGGGTCCCGGCTAGGCACTGTACCCCCCGGCACTGTTACTCACAAGCTTAATCACCACCCCCCCCCCTATAGTGGTGTTTTTGCCTCCCGTGGGAATCGAACCTAGTACCTGGGGTTAAGTACTAGTTCAATGCATTCCCACTACCAATTGAGCTACTAGCTCAATTGGTAGTGGGAATGCATTGAACTAGTACTTAACCCCAGGTACTAGGTTCGATTCCCACGGGAGGCAAAAACACCACTATAGGGGGGGTGGTGATTAAGCTTGTGAGTAACAGTGCCGGGGGGTACAGTGCCTAGCCGGGACCCGCCTGGGCTGTTACACTATGCTATGATATTAATGTGATAGCTTGAAATGTAAGTGATGGGGGATAATAATGATCATGTGATGCTAGTGTTCTAGGAGGGAGGGTTATGTATATGTGATACATGTATGATACACTTGTGGAGATGAACTTGGAATAATAATATGCATGTGTTGTGATTACATATGAATATATGTATGGATTGTTATTCTTCAATATATTCTTTCATTTCCAATGTTCATGATAAATGTTTTTCGTGGATTATGATGATGTAATGCTAACCCTCAGTGGTCTGTGGTGGACCGCCTACCTTTCTGTATGGACGGGTAGACGGCGTGCAGGATGCTTAGTTGTTTGCTTGATGATGCCGAGGAGTGGAGTTCCTCTTTTATATGCAAGTGTCTAGATTAGGGCTCTGATCTAGGGTAGTTCTTGCATGTTGGTTTTTATTTTTGACTTTGTATTTTGGAGTTGTTGAGATATTCTGTTATTGAGATTTGGAGGATACAGTTGTATTTAGTTTGGAGATCCAGATATGTTTATGAATTATATGTTGTTCCGCTGCTATGTTATATAACATGATCTTTATGCATGTGTGTTTGAATTCAGAGACGTAGCATCTATTTCTAGAATATTTCTGATGTATTCGCGCGTTTTACCGCTTAATAGAAATAGGGTGTTACAAGTTGGTATCAGAGCCGTGGTCGGTCTTGTCCAGACCAAAACCTGTTGATTTTCCTGTTTGTATGCGACATGTACGGAAGTACTGTCGGTACTTGTTGTGTTGTTCCGTTCTTTTAGGCGGGTTTGAGCGTAGTGGGGGAGTAGCAGGTTGTTTCAGGTTTGTTGGGTCTGGCAAGGTAAGGTATCTTTGGCTGCGGAGGCTCAGTTGGTTGTGGTTGGTGTTAAGATTCTTGTTGATTTTGAGTTGGATCTTGTGTGTCTTCCGTTGAAGCAGATGGACATTATTCTTGGTATGGATTGGATGCTGACTTTTGGTGTTAACATTAATTGTTTGACCAAGAGTGTAACGTTTTCTAAACCGGTAGCTGAAGAAGGTGGAAGGTTCTTGACCGCGGAGCAAGTGAAGAAGTCTTTGGACGGTGAAGCTAGTGTGTTCATGATGTTTGCTTCCTTGAAGGAAAGTAGTGAGAAAGGGGTTGGTGATTTGCCGGTAGTGCAAGAGTTTCCAGAAGTTTTTCCGGACGACATTACCGAGTTACCACCGGAGAGAGAAGTTGAGTTTGCAATTGATTTGGTGCCTGGAACGAGTCCTATTTCGATTGCGCCGTATCGGATGTCTGCATCAGAGTTGGGAGAGTTGAAGAAGCAGTTGGAAGAGTTGTTGGAGAAACAGTTTATCAGGCCAAGTGTTTCGCCGTGGGGAGCTCCTGTGTTGTTGGTTAAGAAGAAAGATGGAAGCATGAGGTTGTGTGTGGATTATCGGCAGTTGAACAAGGTGACAATCAAGAATCGGTATCCGCTTCCGAGGATTGATGATTTGATGGATCAGTTGGTTGGTGCAGAAGTGTTCAGCAAGATTGATTTGAGATCAGGATATCATCAGATTAGAGTGAAGGCGGAAGATATATCCAAAACTGCGTTCAGAACGAGGTATGGACACTATGAGTATTCTGTGATGCCATTTGGAGTGTCTAATGCGCCAGGTGTCTTCATGGAGTACATGAATAGAATATTTCATCCTTTTCTGGATCGTTTTGTGGTGGTGTTTATAGATGATATTTTGGTGTATTCTAAGTCCGAAGAAGAGCATGCCGAGCATTTGAGGATGGTGTTGGGAGTTTTGAAGGAGAATAAGTTATTTGCTAAGTTGTCAAAGTGTGAGTTTTGGTTGCGGGAAGTGAGTTTCCTTGGTCATGTGATTTCTAAAGGTGGCATTGCGGTGGATCCGTCGAAGGTTGATGCAGTGTTGCAATGGGAATCACCTAAGTCTGTTTTTGAGGTTAGAAGCTTCCTTGGATTGGCAGGTTATTATCGGAGGTTCATTGAGGGATTCTCTAAGTTGGCGTTGCCATTGACGCAGTGGACTCGGAAAGGACAAGCTTATGTTTGGGATGCTAAATGTGAAAAGAGTTTCCAAGAGTTGAAGAAGAGGTTGACGTCAGCTCCAGTGTTGATTTTGCCGAATCCGAAGGAATCATTTGTTGTGTATTGTGATGCTTCTAAGATGGGTCTTGGTGGTGTGCTTATGCAGAATCGTCAGGTTGTGGCTTATGCTTCGAGGCAGTTGAAAGTGCATGAGAAGAATTATCCGACTCATGACTTGGAATTAGCGGCTGTGGTGTATGTGTTGAAGATTTGGAGGCATTATCTGTATGGTTCTAAGTTTGAAGTGTTCAGTGATCATAAGAGTTTGAAGTATCTGTTTGACCAGAAGGAGTTGAATATGAGGCAGAGGAGATGGTTGGAGTATCTTAAGGATTTTGATTTCCAGTTGAGCTATCATCCTGGAAAGGCCAATGTTGTTGCTGATGCTTTGAGTAGGAAGTCGTTGCATATGTCTGCTTTGATGGTGAAAGAGTTAGAGTTAATTGAGCAGTTTCGAGATTTGAGTTTGGTTAGTGAATTGACACCGGATGGTGTGAGGTTGGGAATGTTGAAGCTGACAAGTAATATTCTGGAGGAGATCAAAAATGGTCAGAAGGAAGATTTGGAACTTGTTGATCGTGTGGTGTTGGTTAACCAAGGTAAAGGTGGGGACTTCAGGTTGGATGAGAACGGTGTTTTGATGTTCCGTGATCGTATTTGTGTGCCAAGTGTTCTTGAGCTTAAAAAGCAGATTTTAGAAGAAGGTCACAGAAGTAGTTTGAGTATTCATCCAGGAGCGACTAAGATGTATCAAGATTTGAAGAAGTTGTTTTGGTGGCCTGGGATGAAGAAGGATATTGCAGAGTTTGTGTATGCTTGTTTGGTGTGTCAGAAGTCTAAGATTGAACATCAGAAACCGTCGGGTTTGATGCAACCGTTGTTTGTGCCAGAGTGGAAGTGGGATAGTATATCGATGGACTTTGTTGGAGCGTTGCCAAAGACTGTTAAGGGTTTTGACTCTATTTGGGTGATTGTTGATCGGTTAACGAAGTCGGCACATTTTATTCCTATTAAGACCGGTATGTCTGTGGCTAAGTTGGCTGAGATCTACATTGAGCAGATTGTTAGATTGCATGGTGTTCCTTCTAGTATTGTGTCGGATCGGGATCCGAGGTTTACTTCTAAGTTTTGGGAGAGTTTGCAAGATGCTTTGGGAACTAAGTTGAGGTTGAGTTCTGCGTATCATCCTCAGACTGATGGTCAGACGGAGAGGACTATTCAGAGTTTGGAAGATCTGTTGAGAGCTTGTGTGTTGGAGCAAGGTGTCAGTTGGATTGAATGTTTACCGTTGATTGAGTTCACTTACAACAACAGTTTTCATTCTAGTATCGGGATGGCACCGTTTGAGGCTTTGTATGGTCGGAGGTGTAGAACTCCTTTGTGTTGGTATGAATCAGGAGAAAGTGCTTTGTTAGGACCGGAAGTTGTGCAAGAGACGACCGAGAAGGTTAAGATGATTCAAGAGAAGATGAAGGCGTCTCAGAGTAGACAGAAGAGTTATCATGATAAGAGGAGGAAGGATATTGAGTTTCAGGTTGGTGATCATGTGTTTTTGAGAGTGAATCCTGTAACCGGTGTTGGTCGTGCTTTGAAGTGTCGGAAGTTAACTCCTCGTTTTGTTGGACCTTTTGAGATTAGTGAGAAGATTGAGGTTGTAGCGTATCGGATTGCGTTACCGCCATCTTTGTCGAATCTTCATGATGTGTTTCATGTATCTCAGTTGAGGAAGTATGTGTATGATGCGTCTCATGTGATTCAAGTGGATGATTTGGAAGTAAGGGATAATTTAACCGTTGAGACTTGGCCGGTTAGGATTGAGGATCGTGAAGTGAAGCGTATGCGTGGCAAGGAGATCGTTTTGGTTAAAGTGATTTGGGTTGGACCGACGGGTGAGAGTGCCACTTGGGAATCGGAGAGTAGGATGAGGGGTGCGTATCCAGAGTTGTTTCCTTCAGGTAATTTTCGAGGGCGAAAATTCTTTTTAGTGGGGGAGAGTTGTAACAGCCCGATTTTCGCTAGTTTTATTTTATTATTTATTTATGTGTGTTCTATGTGCTCTTATGTGATTATTTGCCTCTGTGTGTATTTTTGGTTGGGAATCGTAGAATTCGGTGTTAGAAGGGTATTTTAGTCATTTTGGACTTAGGGGCATTTTGGTCATTTTGAGGGCAGTGGCAATTTTGTAATTTTTCAGAAAGTTATTTTTAGTGCTTAGAGAGGGTTTTATTTTACTAATTGCTAGAGGGTGTAGTAATTATTTTATTTACCGTTAAGTGACCGTTAGTGTTATATTTTACCGGTAAGTGAGTAGTGACATTTTGAGTGTTAGAATAGAAATGGGTTAGGCCCATTAAGGTTTAAGAAATAAGCCCAATTGAGTAGAGCTAGTATATAAACTCTAGTGTTGGTGAGAATTAGGTTTACAAACATTTTATTTCATTTCATTTGAGAAGAGGAGAGATAGAGGCTAGAGGGAAGAACAAGGGTTAGAGCTTGAAGAGGGGATTCATCATCTAGGAGCTAAATTGAAGCTTTGGTTAGAGATTCTTGGTGTTAGAGGTAAGAGGGTTAGAATTCAACCATAATTCATAATTTTTCCTTTTTACCCATTTTGTGAAATTGATGAATTGAATTTAATTGTTGTAAATTCGTGCATGATCGTTGTAGTTATGTTTGAGAACATGATTTGTATGATAATTGCATGTTAGTATGTGAATTAACATGTTTAAATGCATAGTTGTTGGTGCTTTGTGTTCTTGAGCAAAATTGATGAAAAATGAAGTTGTGATGTTGAATTGTGCATGAATTTGTGTTCATTAGTTGTTGTTGATGATTGTTGAACTGTTAGAATTAAATTGGTGTGACTGGAATCGTTATTTATGGATTCATGATGAGATTTGTGGTTATGTGGGTGTTTTTGAGAAAATTCATGATTTTGATGAAATGAGCTATGTTGTTGTTTTTAATGCTTGAATCATGTTTGTTTAAGTGTCTTGAACCTGTTTTGACCCATAAACACTTTCTGGAAGTTGATTTGGGAGTTGGGGATTTGAAAATTGGGATTTTGGGCAAAAATGGTGTGAAAACCCGAAACTTCTGCAGAATTTCGCAAGAACGGCGCTAATAGCGAAACTGTCTGGACAAGTTTCGCTAATAGCGAAAATTTCGCTAATAGCGAAATTGTCTGGCAATTTCGCTAATAGCGCAGATTTCGCTAATAGCGAAATTGCCCAGAAACAGTTTTCTGTTTTGATTGTTTTGAGCTTTGGGGGACCAATCCAATACTTCTAAAATGTCTCTTTGGACATAATTCACATCTGTTTACACCTTTAATCCTACTGGAACATGATTTGAGTTGGTTTGGACTTGAATTTGTGAAAATCGTCTAACTTTTGTAAAAACGGTCCAAACGTCAATTTTTCCAAAAACTCGTTTTCTCCGGAAATTGAAGTGGGATTAGAGTTGTATATTGTTTATATGATTTTTAAAAATGGATGTGATTGGTTCCATCAAGTTTGAACTTGTTTTGCTTTGAAAATGGAAAAATTTGTGAAAAGTGATAAAATGAGACGAACTTTGTGATTTTTATGAATTCATCGTATTTGGCCGATGAAATGCTTATGTAACCTCTACTGCACACATATGTGACTTGTGAGAATACATGGCATAGGCAATTGAGCTTGTTTACTTGGTTTTAGTTCATAACCTCTAGAATTTCTAAGTTGTGACTTTTGGAGACGAACTTGGTAGAAAATGATTTTTAGAGTTGATTGTCTTGTTAATCCTTTATGGATAGATTAATATGATTATGAGATGATGTATGAATGGTTGTTGAGTGATGAATATGATGTTCGTGATCATATGTTGTATTTGTTCCTTTATTTGGATTGTAAGGAATTATGTGGAAATGTGGCAACTATATGTTGATTTATGTGGAGATGATTGATGATGTATATGTGTGTGACAACTATATGTTGTTTGTACTGTGAATGTTGTTGGTGATTGTATATATGTTAAATTGGTGGTGAATTATTGATGTTGCATATATACATGTATTGGTGATGATGAGGTGATTATTGTTTGTGTGAACATATGCATTGTAGTTGAGTCATATGTTCATGCATTCATGACTGATGGTGGTGGATTTTATATCCAAGACTGATGGTGGCGGATTTTATATCCAATTGAGGTGAGTACGATGTTTTTGTTGCATCGAAGGTGACGACCTTGAGGTGTTTTGGTACCACATGCATCTAGAGAAGAGTCTAGAACATTGCATGCATTTGAATAATTGATGAGTTGTGTCATAATTAAATATATGACTTGGTGAATTGTGTGTTGGTGAAATTTGGTGAATGTTGTGATTGTGTGGATTGATGTATAAGTACATTGGTGGATTTTGTGGATGGTTGTGAATAATTGATTTATGCTCTAATTGCATGTCTTATTTGTTTGTACTTATACACTTGGTGAATCTATTTGATGATAATTGATTGGATGATAATGATGAGGTGAGAATTGTATATGTATATACATAAGATGTGGTGATTTCTTTGAAGATGATGATTGATTGCTTGTAACTTGAAATGATGAATTGTACTTGTTGAATTAAGCATGCTGAATTGAGTAATGAGGTAAGTGATGTGATCATTGATTGATGTTGATAAATGATGAGCTTTTGTTGATGACTTGATTAGAGGTTGAATATGCATGCTATGCTATGATATTAATGTGATAGCTTGAAATGTAAGTGATGGGGGATAATAATGATCATGTGATGCTAGTGTTCTAGGAGGGAGGGTTATGTATATGTGATACATGTATGATACACTTGTGGAGATGAACTTGGAATGATAATATGCATGTGTTGTGATTACATATGAATATATGTATGGATTGTTATTCTTCAATATATTCTTTCATTTCCAATGTTCATGATAAATGTTTTTCGTGGATTATGATGATGTAATGCTAACCCTCAGTGGTCTGTGGTGGACCGCCTACCTTTCTGTATGGACGGGTAGACGGCGTGCAGGATGCTTAGTTGTTTGCTTGATGATGCCGAGGAGTGGAGTTCCTCTTTTATATGCAAGTGTCTAGATTAGGGCTCTGATCTAGGGTAGTTCTTGCATGTTGGTTTTTATTTTTGACTTTGTATTTTGGAGTTGTTGAGATATTCTGTTATTGAGATTTGGAGGATACAGTTGTATTTAGTTTGGAGATCCAGATATGTTTATGAATTATATGTTGTTCCGCTGCTATGTTATATAACATGATCTTTATGCATGTGTGTTTGAATTCAGAGACGTAGCATCTATTTCTAGAATATTTCTGATGTATTCGCGTGTTTTACCGCTTAATAGAAATAGGGTGTTACAAGTTGGTATCAGAGCCGTGGTCGGTCTTGTCCAGACCAAAACCTGTTGATTTTCCTGTTTGTATGCGACATGTACGGAAGTACTGTCGGTCATGATAAATCATGGGAATGCTTCGGTCATGATAAATAAATTCATATGATATATTAATAAATTAATAACAAGAATTCATCAGCTTATTAACACAAAATAAATAACAATCTATTATGAAACCAACTTGTGTTAAAGGTACTCAATTTTACACGAAGTTAAAATATTACTGAATCTAGTATTGCTTTTAAGATTTTCTTCTTACATTCAGTAATTTTTCATAAAAGTTTTTGTAAAAACAGTATATCGAGTCACAAGTTAGTTCTATCAGTTGCCACAATCATGCTTTTAGGTGGAATTTATCTCCAAGAAATTATATACAATTGTAGAACTTGATATATATACAAAAGCGAAAAGGAGATACCAACATTTAGTTATATATATATATATATATATATATATATATATATATATATATATATATATATATATATAGTTCTTTAAAATCCTTCTCCATCTTCTTATTATTATTCTTCTTCTTAAAGTTTCTTTTTAACCAAGAAAGTCTACATGAACAATCAAAACGATTAATTTGTTAATTAAAACACCTACAATGAAAAACAACAGGAAAAGAACAGAGTGAGAGAACCATTCCAAGCCCAACCCCAAAACTGATGAGGCTTTGAATTAGTTATTTCCAAAAAAAAATTTCGTAACAAATCAAAAGCTTCGTCAGCCTTGGAGTTGAACGAGGAATAGTTCTCTCTCACTCTATTTTTGCCTTTTGTTTTTCATCATAGGAGTTTAAATTCACAAATTAAATGTTTTTATTTTTCTCGGACACATACTTGCTTAAGAAGAAGAAGGCAAGGATCGATTCTGAGAACTATATATAATTAGTTATATGCAAGTATATATCTCCCTTTCTAACATCTAACTTATGCAAGAATTGAGGTGGAATATATTTTTATGATCATTATGATTATATCGAAAAAGGGACTATGGTCTTAAAATATTATTTATTCCAAAGGGACATAAATTATCAAAGGTACTAGGCTCTTAAGACCATTCTTAATTCCCAAGTGACATTATATCTATAAGGGTATATGGTCAAAGAACACTCTTAATTTCGAGGGAAAAGAATGAGTTGAAGGGAAGAAAACTTCTTCAACACAAATCAAAAAGGGAGAGAGAAGAAAATGGTTAATTTCATGGACAAAAAAAAAGGAGATGAAGGGAAGAATGACTCATCAACACAAGTCATAGAGGGAGAGAGAAGAAAAGTATTTGAAGTTTCAGAATTCCTTTCAGTGTGTAGAATGCAATATATGTGAGCTCGCTATTTATAGAAGAAATTCACAACTAATATATGAGAAACTTTGGGCACAAGTTAGATCTAGTACAAAAATATCTCAAATTCAGTACAATATATATATATATATATATATATATATATATATATATCATATTGAGTACAAAAAATATATTTTGAGTACAAAAATATATTATTGAGTGCCAAAATATATGTCTAATCACATACAAAAATATATTAGATTGCATACGAAAATATATCAGGATGTGTTCCAAAATATTGTAACAAAATTTGGCGACTATGAAAAACTTTCTAATAATGACTAAATTAATTATTTCATTTAAAATTTCCAAATAATAAAATATATATCAACATCCTTCAAAAAGAAATATATATCAACATATATTTTTCGAATAATTTAAGGGTTAAATAAGTTTTTAGTCCCTACAAAATCATGCGTTTTTAAGGTTAGTCCCTATGAAATTTCAATGGTAATTTTAGTCCTCCAAAATTTTTAAGTTTGTAAAAATAGTCTCTATTTTGAAAATATTTTACAAAAATTGGATAATTTTAGTCCTCCAAAATAGTCCCTATAAAATGCAAATAGGGACTAAAAGTTAATAAAAAAATTTAGGGAGGGACTAAATACATATTTAACCCATAATTTAATCTCGACAAATTTCCACTGAATTTATTATTAATTCTGTAACATCCCGCTCTTTACCTAATGGAATTTTATTTGACAAACGTATCAGAGGACTAAATTCATGGAAAACAAGTATGGTGAAGAATGTTATGTACGGCGGAGGATATTACTAAGTGATATTAATAAGGTATGGACTTATGTATCAGAGTCAAGCTAAACACGTTTAAGGCAGGGGCAATTGGGTAATTGCTCGGGAAAGGATATTTATTTGGTGTTGAACCAAAATATCTCATTTCCCCATTTCACTTCTCTCTCTAGGTTAAGAGAAGAGAATTTTCTCCTCCCTCTCTCTCTACAAGGCCGCCCCATCTCTCCCTTCCTAGGCCATCAAATCTTCCCAAAATTATGCAATTGGTGATCAAGCAAGGATCATAGAAGCTTCAAGGGCAAGAAACAACAAAAGTAAAGGATTGAACTTGGATTTTGGGCTAGGGTTTCAACTTGGGGAAAGCTTGGAACTTGAGGAATCACAAGAAATAAGCTAGGTGAGTTCTTAGATAGAACCCACCATTGGGATTATGTGTTTAATTGCAAGCAAAACATGAATTATGCTAAGATTAGAAAATATGAGAATTTTATCCCCTTGCCTTGATCTTGCTTTGTACATGTTAATATGGCTATGAAAGATGTTTTATAATGTATATGTATGTTGCTGGATGTTTTGGTGCATTGCAGGAACGATTAGGATGAGTTTTGGGTCAAAAATAGCAAAATTTGTACCACAGACCCGAGGAACCACGCTATTAGCGAAATATACGCTAATAGCGAAATTTCCCAGCAAGGGCTACGCCCCAGCTGCGCCAATAGCGTGGCTCTCTGGACTCGGCCAACTTGCTTTGGCCTGTTGGTCCAGTTCAGGGTCCGTGGTGCGTTTCGAAGCTTTTCTTTCAACGTTTTATAACTTTGTAACCCCAAAACAACATCTAATCAATGCACATAACATCAAGCAATCATCGAATCAAGAATCATGGTGATCTTAACATGTACATCAAGAAAGGCACAAGAGAGTTTAAGCCGATTTATTCGGGTAGTAAGCACTAGGAAAGTGAAGAACTAGAGCCTCGACATAGTAGTCGAGAACTAGCAAGTTTGGCATGAAATCCCTAAGTATGTTAAGTATAGGAATGAACCTAAGTAAGTAAGACGCGAAGTGTAATCTCTTCGCATATGATCATGTATGTTTAGTTAGCACATTAAGTCATGGATTGATTAGTTAATCTCTCCACTAAGAATAAGAATGTATAAGTTTACCGCTAATCGGATCGACTCAAGGGTCCGAGGTAATAAGCAAACAAGTATGAATATGTTTATGTATACGTACGACAAGACTATGATTAATAAGTAGGTGGCATGTCTCTTGTTATCCACATCAGGGGGATACAAGAGGTTCTCGATCTAAGGGGAACGATTCAAGCCGTAAGGGACCCGCATGTCACCGAGTAAACAAGACGTAGGTGCTCGTGTCTCTTGTTATCCACGCCAGGGGGATACGGGAGGTTCTCGACCTAAGGGGAACGGTTCAAGCCGCAAGGGACCCGCACGACACCGAGGGAGTCCGATGTACGTACATCGGTCATGTATGGGATTGATCTCGGGGTTACTCCACCCGGGACTATCCGTAAAATGAATCAAGATAATAATTGTTTGTTCAACGCTAACCTAATGAATGAACTTAGATACGACCATGTATGTTATGTTATGATTATGTTATGTTCACGATCAAGCAAGAACGAATCCATGCAAGTTTACGTTTAAGAGTAAGAGCATTAGATGCTACATGACAAGTACAAGGCATGGATTAGAGCAAGGAAAGAATATGATACCGATGACGATCTTAGGTTCCCCTAATCGTCCGGTTTAGAATCGTGCCATGATATGTTATGTTTAGGCCTTGATACGTAGAGCGTATTCTTGGCAATGCGGTCCTAGGTTCCCTCGACCGCCATGACACGTATAGGAAGTGAAGCCTATAACAAGTTAAGTTAAGACTATGACGGCTCTAGTATGCACTACCGTCTAAGTATGCAAGTCCCCACACACGTATAATCAACCGTCAGGTTGTAATGTAGACACGTGGTGACCGTAGGTTTCCCCTCGAGGTTGCCTATAGCCTAGGATTTAGGGGAACTCACTGAGACCTTATGTCTCATCCCAATCCTTATTTGTTTCAGATAAGCAGGGTGCTATGCGAGATTGAAGCTGGATGGATATTACTTCAAGGGTTCGTTCGTAAAGCTGCAGGACGATATGGATACCAAGGATGTATTTTTATGTATGGATGATTGTATTGTATTATTAATTATACGAACGGGACTTGATGTAAATAATATTCATTCGGGAAAAATTTTATGTTGTATATTTTAATGTATCCAGTACTAATATAAACGCACGTGCCAGACTTTCTAGATACGTCTGGTATGGGTGTTACAATTGGTATCAGAGCAGGTCGATTCAGACCGTGCCTTGGGTCATTAAATTACGACTAAGGTAGTGGGACCATTGGGTTCCGGGTAAATGTTCTATTTTTCATTGTTAGTTGAGCTTGATCAACTCAATTTAACAATCGACGATTAGAACGGATACCTGAGAGCTGAATAGGACCCAGGAGGAACGAAGTATGTGATGAAGAAGTTTGATCGCGCCAAAAGGTGGCCGGTGAAATAATCAAGTAGAGGTGTGAATCCTCCGGGAATGTAAGGTATGTTAAGAAGGGACGTTCCAACAATGTCAGGTAAGATGTTGGAGATACTTCGTGTACTCGTAAGTGATGAAGTGGGATATATATCTAATCATGACCGAAAGATTCGGTAAGAGTTGTGCTTGGAACGGGTTTATGATATTCTGAAATGTCAGAACAAGGCTACAAGTTAGTAAGAGGTCAACATATGTTAACGGAGTCAGCGGGCTCTCAGGAATAGCATTATATGAATGAAGTTAAGTATATGTATGTTTGGAAGTTGCATAAGTAGCAACATAATGAATTAAGCCGTTATTAGCGGATGAAGTTAAGGTTTATGTGGAAACTTTATGTTAAGACACATGATGACAAGATATTAGTTTCTGATGTGCCGGGAATTGAATTGATTGATGTTAATGCTTGCCATGCAAAAGTTATAGAAATGTTTTTAAGACGTTTGGAAGGAATGATGTGCACTAGAGTACTTGAGGAAGTAAGATTTATATGTAAAATACGATTTTTTTTAGAAAACTGAGTTGAAGAAAATACGCCAATAGCGAAATTTACGCTAATAGCGAAATTACTCCAGAGAATTTCGCTAATAGCGAACCTGGGGCGAAAATTTTCAGTTTTTCCAAAAATTGTCATTTCGTCTTTAGGGTCAGTAGTAGCTATTGGGGGTTGTTTTCACCATCTTTTATATGACAAACATTTTCTATAACATCAAGCAACGAATGCACATCACATCCTATGATTTCTAAGGAAGAAAATGCATGGAGAAGTATTAACGGAATCAATCCGGTTTAAGGTAGTTTTGGAAGTTAATGTGTCAAGAACAAGTCAAGATCAAGAGTATCGAAGTTCCGGCATTTAGAAGGAAAGTCACCGATGTTTATGCATGAGATATGAAGTAAGACGTTAAAACGGTGCAAAGTTATAAGAAATCACACGGTTCTCGGATTATGTGGAATTATGACGTATTTCTCGACCTATGTTTTGCTTAACGGACATGCTAGTGCTCAATATGATATTGGATCATAAAGTTTAAATAATTTTAGAAAGATTTACGCGTATGGGTGATTGAAGTTGGCATTTTGAAAATTCACGAGGTTTTCTAGGAACCGGTTGCTACGACACTTGTAGAGCGAGCTAGACTCATTAGAATCTAGATTTGATGACACGTATGTGTTATCAACTCGTTCTATAATTTTAGAGTAACAACCGGGGCCTAAACTCAGTTTTTGTATATGGTAGAAAATCACCAACGTCAATGACCCGTGCACTAGTTTACGAAGTTTTCTTTAAAAGAAAAATTAATGAGCAAGCATTGGTATGATTAAGCAAAATATAGTATGCGAAGATACGAAGGTACCAGGCTAGAGGTTCAAGAAAGATATGTTCAAGTGTTAGATGGGTTTGTTAACGGATCTTGCGTTACTCGAAAACAAGTTCAAATATGATGTGTATGGTAAATGCAACCAGCAAGAACGTAAGGTTTACCCCCAAGTCAAGTATTATGAGTATAAGATAAAATATCATGAGTTTTGAATTTACAAGACAAGTGTAAGGTTGTGATGGTGTTTGCAACATAGAAGATCTTGAGAATCGTTCAAGAAGTAAGTATTCAAGTGACAGGCATGAATTGAAGTCTCAATTGCTCTAACGGGTTAGAGTATTAGTTTGGACCAACCGGTGGGAATCAGAGTAGCGCCATGGAAGTTATTTGTTAATTACGAAACATGGGAGTTTTAGTATGTATGAAGCTTCATGAAGAATGTTTGGTTGGTAAGGCAAGTTTAGCAGAAGCATCATAAGACAAGTGAGGAGTTCTTGATACGATAAGTAAGTATGAATGTTATATATAGATAGCATTGACTAAGGTAAAAGTTTCAAGTATGTGTCATCACCTCAGTAAGATGATAATGGGAAGTATGTAAGGTTCAGAAGGTTACATTTCGTGACTCAGGTAAAGAATCAAAGCATCAAGAATCATGACCGGGTTCCGGAAACTGAATGAGATGATATGGAGAGTCAAGATTAGTGTTCTAAAGAAGGGGAATAAGTTTATGTTAAGAGGTCCAAGGATTTCCTATGGACATGTAAGCAGTATGGTAAGTATGTTATTATGAAAGGAGATGCAACTCTCGAGTTGAGAAATGAGAATCATACTTCCGTATGCGATACTTGTTAAATGATAACGATACTTGATAAAACATGTTAAGTCGTGATTTTAAAATTTTTAAAAGTTAAGATTGATATTATGGAACTTGGAAATGATGTTTTATTTAAACTCATGGAAATTATACATTTTTAAAACTGATGAGATACGTTGTAAGTGGACTCACTTAAGGCGTACGAACTTCAGGACCAACTTGTCATGGACAAGTTTTGGGCAAGTTGTAAAATCTTTTTAGTCATGTATAAATTCGTTCCAAGAACCCGAATACCAAAAATTTAAGAAAAATTTCTTTAAAGAAAGACTTTAGAACACGTATCGTTATTGTTTAACAAGAAGTGGCATTTGAAAGTATATACATGTTATGGAAACGACCATGTTTGTATGAAGCCAATATCATGTAGGATACACGGAAGTGTATTAAGAGTATATGATGTATGTGCAAGTGGATGTGCTAGTAAGTTTCAAGAGTATGTGAACCATGATGTTAATTAATAGATGATCAGATGTAGTGGGAGTTGATTTTACTTTTCATGTCAAGCTACGTAAGTTACCCCTCAGTACGGGTGATAAGATGCAATGAAATTGCAATGAGATCGAAGATTTCCTAAGACTCAGGAAGGGGTAAGTGATTCGTGGAATCGCCTTTTTGAGCAATACAAGTAAGAAGCATGTATCTCAAGGTATAGTAAGATTATGTATTCATGATAAGTTATATGTGTGAGAGATATTTTATATTGCAAGTAAGCACTGCAGGGCAAACCTGGTATCCGATAGGATTCCAGTTAAAAGGCAAATCCTGAGTGTTCATGTTTACGATAAGGTACCCTTATGAATAGTTTATGTTAATCGGATAAGATCCGAGGTCGAGATAATAAGTTTATGTGTAGCAAGGTAAGTTCTAAGTTATGGTATGCTAGGATAACTCTAAGTTTGAGTAATATTAAGTTCAAGAAGACTATGTTCAATTGCATGTGGGATAAGAAATAAGATGATGGCATGATACGACGAACTCTATGAATGAGTGTGGGTATGAATATGTATGGCTCAGACCATGGATGATAAGTTTTTGTTATGAGGATTGGTAATCGATCTTTAAATTTCGAGGACGAAATTTTTTTAAGGGGGGTAGAGTGTAACATCCCGCTCTTTACCTAATGGAATTTTATTTGACAAACGTATCAGAGGACTAAATTCATGGAAAACAAGTATGGTGAAGAATGTTATGTACGGCGGAGGATATTACTAAGTGATATTAATAAGGTATGGACTTATGTATCAGAGTCAAGCTAAACACGTTTAAGGCAGGGGCAATTGGGTAATTGCTCGGGAAAGGATATTTATTTGGTGTTGAACCAAAATATCTCATTTCCCCATTTCACTTCTCTCTCTAGGTTAAGAGAAGAGAATTTTCTCCTCCCTCTCTCTCTACAAGGCCGCCCCATCTCTCCCTTCCTAGGCCATCAAATCTTCCCAAAATTATGCAATTGGTGATCAAGCAAGGATCATAGAAGCTTCAAGGGCAAGAAACAACAAAAGTAAAGGATTGAACTTGGATTTTGGGCTAGGGTTTCAACTTGGGGAAAGCTTGGAACTTGAGGAATCACAAGAAATAAGCTAGGTGAGTTCTTAGATAGAACCCACCATTGGGATTATGTGTTTAATTGCAAGCAAAACATGAATTATGCTAAGATTAGAAAATATGAGAATTTTATCCCCTTGCCTTGATCTTGCTTTGTACATGTTAATATGGCTATGAAAGATGTTTTATAATGTATATGTATGTTGCTGGATGTTTTGGTGCATTGCAGGAACGATTAGGATGAGTTTTGGGTCAAAAATAGCAAAATTTGTACCACAGACCCGAGGAACCACGCTATTAGCGAAATATACGCTAATAGCGAAATTTCCCAGCAAGGGCTACGCCCCAGCTGCGCCAATAGCGTGGCTCTCTGGACTCGGCCAACTTGCTTTGGCCTGTTGGTCCAGTTCAGGGTCCGTGGTGCGTTTCGAAGCTTTTCTTTCAACGTTTTATAACTTTGTAACCCCAAAACAACATCTAATCAATGCACATAACATCAAGCAATCATCGAATCAAGAATCGTGGTGATCTTAACATGTACATCAAGAAAGGCACAAGAGAGTTTAAGCCGATTTATTCGGGTAGTAAGCACTAGGAAAGTGAAGAACTAGAGCCTCGACATAGTAGTCGAGAACTAGCAAGTTTGGCATGAAATCCCTAAGTATGTTAAGTATAGGAATGAACCTAAGTAAGTAAGACGCGAAGTGTAATCTCTTCGCATATGATCATGTATGTTTAGTTAGCACATTAAGTCATGGATTGATTAGTTAATCTCTCCACTAAGAATAAGAATGTATAAGTTTACCGCTAATCGGATCGACTCAAGGGTCCGAGGTAATAAGCAAACAAGTATGAATATGTTTATGTATACGTACGACAAGACTATGATTAATAAGTAGGTGGCATGTCTCTTGTTATCCACATCAGGGGGATACAAGAGGTTCTCGATCTAAGGGGAACGATTCAAGCCGTAAGGGACCCGCATGTCACCGAGTAAACAAGACGTAGGTGCTCGTGTCTCTTGTTATCCACGCCAGGGGGATACGGGAGGTTCTCGACCTAAGGGGAACGGTTCAAGCCGCAAGGGACCCGCACGACACCGAGGGAGTCCGATGTACGTACATCGGTCATGTATGGGATTGATCTCGGGGTTACTCCACCCGGGACTATCCGTAAAATGAATCAAGATAATAATTGTTTGTTCAACGCTAACCTAATGAATGAACTTAGATACGACCATGTATGTTATGTTATGATTATGTTATGTTCACGATCAAGCAAGAACGAATCCATGCAAGTTTACGTTTAAGAGTAAGAGCATTAGATGCTACATGACAAGTACAAGGCATGGATTAGAGCAAGGAAAGAATATGATACCGATGACGATCTTAGGTTCCCCTAATCGTCCGGTTTAGAATCGTGCCATGATATGTTATGTTTAGGCCTTGATACGTAGAGCGTATTCTTGGCAATGCGGTCCTAGGTTCCCTCGACCGCCATGACACGTATAGGAAGTGAAGCCTATAACAAGTTAAGTTAAGACTATGACGGCTCTAGTATGCACTACCGTCTAAGTATGCAAGTCCCCACACACGTATAATCAACCGTCAGGTTGTAATGTAGACACGTGGTGACCGTAGGTTTCCCCTCGAGGTTGCCTATAGCCTAGGATTTAGGGGAACTCACTGAGACCTTATGTCTCATCCCAATCCTTATTTGTTTCAGATAAGCAGGGTGCTATGCGAGATTGAAGCTGGATGGATATTACTTCAAGGGTTCGTTCGTAAAGCTGCAGGACGATATGGATACCAAGGATGTATTTTTATGTATGGATGATTGTATTGTATTATTAATTATACGAACGGGACTTGATGTAAATAATATTCATTCGGGAAAAATTTTATGTTGTATATTTTAATGTATCCAGTACTAATATAAACGCACGTGCCAGACTTTCTAGATACGTCTGGTATGGGTGTTACAAATTCTGAAAGGAACAAATTGGAACAATAAAAATAGAATTTGAGGTCTTTTAGAAAAAGTTTCTCAAATTTGTTTTGTTCTTTGAGCATATTTGAAAATGAGTGAAGACATATTCTGGTCCAGGGGAAAGTCATCGACAAAAAATAAGACCAATTTTTGTTCTATTTTTTTTTCTATTTTTTCTTCAAAATGTGGCCCAAACTCATCCCTTAAAATATACACAAACTTTAGCGTAGTAATAACAGAGGTCAGACAGGCATGATAGTTCCCTTATTTCCGCTAGTTATTTATAAAAAATGTGCTCCCATTTTACTCAGTAACTCGAGATTTTTTTTTCATATTCCAGAAATTTTGGTTCATCAAACATTATTGCTTATGTGACTCATGAAATTTTACAAAATAAATCATGGGAATGCTTCGGTCATGATAAATAAATTCATATGATATATTAATAAATTAATAACAAGAATTCATCAGCTTATTAACACAAAATAAATAACAATCTATTATGAAACCAACTTGTGTTAAAAGGTACTCAATTTTACACGAAGTTAAAATATTACTGAATCTAGTATTGCTTTTAATATTTTCTTCTTACATTCAGTAATTTTTCATAAAAGTTTTTGTAAAAACAGTATATCGAGTCACAAGTTAGTTCTATCAGTTGCCACAATCATGCTTTTAGGTGGAATTTATCTCCAAGAAATTATATACAATTGTAGAACTTGATATATATACAAAAGCGAAAAGGAGATACCAACATTTAGTTATATATATATATATATATAGTTCTTTAAAATCCTTCTCCATCTTCTTATTATTATTCTTCTTCTTAAAGTTTCTTTTTAACCAAGAAAGTCTACATGAACAATCAAAACGATTAATTTGTTAATTAAAACACTTACAATGAAAAACAACAGGAAAAGAACAGAGTGAGAGAACCATTCCAAGCCCAACCCCAAAACTGATGAGGCTTTGAATTAGTTATTTCCAAAAAAAAATTTCGTAACAAATCAAAAGCTTCGTCAGCCTTGGAGTTGAACGAGGAATAGTTCTCTCTCACTCTATTTTTGCCTTTTGTTTTTCATCATAGGAGTTTAAATTCACAAATTAAATGTTTTTATTTTTCTCGGACACATACTTACTTAAGAAGAAGAAGGCAAGGATCGATTCTGAGAACTATATATAATTAGTTATATGCAAGTATCTCCCTTTCTAACATCTAACTTATGCAAGAATTGAGGTGGAATATATTTTTATGATCATTATGATTATATCGAAAAAGGGACTATGGTCTTAAAATATTATTTATTCCAAAGGGACATAAATTATCAAAGGTACTAGGCTCTTAAGACCATTCTTAATTCCCAAGTGACATTATATCTATAAGGGTATATGGTCAAAGAACACTCTTAATTTCGAGGGAAAAGAATGAGTTGAAGGGAAGAAAACTTCTTCAACACAAATCAAAAAGGGAGAGAGAAGAAAATGGTTAATTTCATGGACAAAAAAAAAGGAGATGAAGGGCAGAATGACTCATCAACACAAGTCATAGAGGGAGAGAGAAGAAAAGTATTTGAAGTTTCAGAATTCCTTTCAGTGTGTAGAATGCAATATATGTGAGCTCGCTATTTATAGAAGAAATTCACAACTAATATATGAGAAACTTTGGGCACAAGTTAGATCTAGTACAAAAATATCTCAAATTCAGTACAATATATATATATATATATATATATATATATATCATATTGAGTACAAAAAATATATTTTGAGTACAAAAATATATTATTGAGTGCCAAAATATATGTCTAATCACATACAAAAATATATTAGATTGCATACGAAAATATATCAGGATGTGTTCCAAAATATTGTAACAAAATTTGGCGACTATGAAAAACTTTCTAATAATGACTAAATTAATTATTTCATTTAAAATTTCCAAATAATAAAATATATATCAACATCCTTCAAAAAGAAATATATATCAACATATATTTTTCGAATAATTTAAGGGTTAAATAAGTTTTTAGTCCCTACAAAATCATGCGTTTTTAAGGTTAGTCCCTATGAAATTTCAATGGTAATTTTAGTCCTCCAAAATTTTTAAGTTTGTAAAAATAGTCTCTATTTTGAAAATATTTTACAAAAATTGGATAATTTTAGTCCTCCAAAATAGTCCCTATAAAATGCAAATAGGGACTAAAAGTTAATAAAAAAATTTAGGGAGGGACTAAATACATATTTAACCCATAATTTAATCTCGACAAATTTCCACTGAATTTATTATTAATTCTGAAAGGAACAAATTGGAACAATAAAAATAGAATTTGAGGTCTTTTAGAAAAAGTTTCTCAAATTTGTTTTGTTCTTTGAGCATATTTGAAAATGAGTGAAGACATATTCTGGTCCAGGGGAAAGTCATCGACAAAAAATAAGACCAATTTTTGTTCTATTTTTTTTTTCTATTTTTTCTTCAAAATGTGGCCCAAACTCATCCCTTAAAATATACACAAACTTTAGCGTAGTAATAACAGAGGTCAGACAGGCATGATAGTTCCCTTATTTCCGCTAGTTATTTATAAAAAATGTGCTCCCATTTTACTCAGTAACTCGAGATTTTTTTTTCATATTCCAGAAATTTTGGTTCATCAAACATTATTGCTTATGTGACTCATGAAATTTTACAAAATAAATCATGGGAATGCTTCGGTCATGATAAATAAATTCATATGATATATTAATAAATTAATAACAAGAATTCATCAGCTTATTAACACAAAATAAATAACAATCTATTATGAAACCAACTTGTGTTAAAGGTACTCAATTTTACACGAAGTTAAAATATTACTGAATCTAGTATTGCTTTTAAGATTTTCTTCTTACATTCAGTAATTTTTCATAAAAGTTTTTGTAAAAACAGTATATCGAGTCACAAGTTAGTTCTATCAGTTGCCACAATCATGCTTTTAGGTGGAATTTATCTCCAAGAAATTATATACAATTGTAGAACTTGATATATATACAAAAGCGAAAAGGAGATACCAACATTTAGTTATATATATATATATAGTTCTTTAAAATCCTTCTCCATCTTCTTATTATTATTCTTCTTCTTAAAGTTTCTTTTTAACCAAGAAAGTCTACATGAACAATCAAAACGATTAATTTGTTAATTAAAACACCTACAATGAAAAACAACAGGAAAAGAACAGAGTGAGAGAACCATTCCAAGCCCAACCCCAAAACTGATGAGGCTTTGAATTAGTTATTTCCAAAAAAAAATTTCGTAACAAATCAAAAGCTTCGTCAGCCTTGGAGTTGAACGAGGAATAGTTCTCTCTCACTCTAGTTTTGCCTTTTGTTTTTCATCATAGGAGTTTAAATTCACAAATTAAATGTTTTTATTTTTCTCGGACACATACTTGCTTAAGAAGAAGAAGGCAAGGACCGATTCTGAGAACTATATATAATTAGTTATATGCAAGTATCTCCCTTTCTAACATCTAACTTATGCAAGAATTGAGGTGGAATATATTTTTATGATCATTATGATTATATCGAAAAAGGGACTATGGTCTTAAAATATTATTTATTCCAAAGGGACATAAATTATCAAAGGTACTAGGCTCTTAAGACCATTCTTAATTCCCAAGTGACATTATATCTATAAGGGTATATGGTCAAAGAACACTCTTAATTTCGAGGGAAAAGAATGAGTTGAAGGGAAGAAAACTTCTTCAACACAAATCAAAAAGGGAGAGAGAAGAAAATGGTTAATTTCATGGACAAAAAAAAAGGAGATGAAGGGAAGAATGACTCATCAACACAAGTCATAGAGGGAGAGAGAAGAAAAGTATTTGAAGTTTCAGAATTCCTTTCAGTGTGTAGAATGCAATATATGTGAGCTCGCTATTTATAGAAGAAATTCACAACTAATATATGAGAAACTTTGGGCACAAGTTAGATCTAGTACAAAAATATCTCAAATTCAGTACAATATATATATATATATATATATCATATTGAGTACAAAAAATATATTTTGAGTACAAAAATATATTATTGAGTGCCAAAATATATGTCTAATATCACATACAAAAATATATTAGATTGCATACGAAAATATATCAGGATGTGTTCCAAAATATTGTAACAAAATTTGGCGACTATGAAAAACTTTCTAATAATGACTAAATTAATTATTTCATTTAAAATTTCCAAATAATAAAATATATATCAACATCCTTCAAAAAGAAATATATATCAACATATATTTTTCGAATAATTTAAGGGTTAAATAAGTTTTTAGTCCCTACAAAATCATGCGTTTTTAAGGTTAGTCCCTGTAACATCCCACTCGTCAGCTAATGGAAAATTCATCTGTTAAATGTATCAGAGGACTAAGATTCATGGAAAGTGATTATGATGAAGAAAGTTAAGTACGACGGAAGATATTTATATGTAATATCAGTTAAGCATGAGTTATGTATCAAGGTCAGGTAAACACGACTGAGACGAAGGGCATTTAAGTAATCTCGCACAAGGGAGTATATAAGTGATTTTGAGGGTGGAAACCTCATAATTTCTTCCTCTTTCTCTCTCTAGGTTTTGAGAGAAAGAGTTCTCTCCTCCTTCTCTCTACCATGCGCCCTCCCTCTCTTCTCTAATCAACCAAACTTCTTCCAAATCAAGATCAAGCATGATTAAGCATGGCTTAGCAAGCAAGAAACAAGTGAAGGAAAGGATTAAAGCTTGGTTTGGTGGGAAAAGCTAAGGATCAAGATTGAAGCAAAAGCTAGGGTTTGAGCTTGGATCTTGAAGGAAAGCAAGCAAACATGATTAGGTGAGTTCCATAGATAGAATTCCTTACCTTTGGGATTATGATTATGTCTTGTAGAAAACATGATTTGGATTAGAATGTAAGTTAGGGTTTTAGTACCCCTTTTGCCATTAATCATTGAAATGATGTTGTTTGTTGTCATGTAATTGTTCTAAGCTGTTTTCTATGTATTCTGGGTGTCTTGTGTGCATTGGAAACTCAATTTTGAGGTTTAGAGGTCAAAATTACGAATTCTGCAGGTCTGGTACTGAAGAACCTCGCTTAAGCGAGAAAAATCTCGCTCAAGCGAGATTTTTGCCGAATCAAATTAAAATCTCGCCTGGAATCTCGCTCAAGCGAGAAATCTCGCTTGGAATCTCGCTCAAGCATGATGAATCTCGCTCAAGCGAGATTTGACAGCACAGTACTATTTTACAAGAAAATTCACGAAATGCAGTGGTTTCGACCAAGTTTTTCCCTGCAGTCTCTTATAACTTTAAAAACCCCTCAAAGTTAAGTTATCATTGCTCATTATACCTAAAGATATTGGTAAAGAAATGCATGAACAACATCAAGAATTTCAATGACGAATTGCACATGAAATGTTATGTTATGATATAGATTGGGGTAGCAAGATATTCCTTAAGGGAAAGAACTAGAACCTTGACATAGTTGTCGAGAATTAGAATGATGACCATGAATATTTATGTATGTTAAGATGCTAGGAATATTTTCTACTCTCATGAACAAGAATGAATTAGCATGTTTAGCAAGAATCCCTAGAATGTTAAGACGCGAAGTATGTTATCTTCGCACATGATTAAGAATGTACAAGCATGAACAAGTAAGACTTTACCGCTAATCGGATCGATTAAGGTTCCGAGGTAAACATGTAAGCATGATTAAGTATAACTTTTATGAACGACAAGACCATGATTAATAAGTGTAGGTGACATGTCTCTTGCTATCCACATCAGGGGGATACAAGGGGTTCTCATGATGAGAACGATTCAAGCCGTAAGGGACCCGCATGTCACTGAGTAAACAAGACGTAGGTGATCGTGTCTCGTGTTATCCACACCAGGGGGATACGGGAGGTTCTCGACCTAAGGGGAACGGTTCAAGCCGCAAGGGACCCGCACGACACCGAGGGAGTCCGATGTATGTACATCGGTCATGTATGGGATTGATTTCGGGGTTACTCCACCCGGGACTATCCGTAAAATGAATCAAGATAATAACTGTTTGTTCAACGCTAACCTAATGAATGAACTTAGATACGTTTATGTATTATATGAATATGATTATGTTTCTTATGATTATAGTTATGTTAAGATCAAGTTCAGGCAAGAATGATCCCATGCACATTATGTTTAAGAATAAGAGCACTAGGTGCTAAATGACAAGTACAAGGCATGGATTAGGGCAAGTAAAGATTATGATACCGATGACGATCTTAGGTTTCCCCTTATCGTCCGGTTTAGAATCGTGCCATGATTATGTTATGTTTAGGCCTTGATACATAAAGCGTATCCTTGGCAATGCGGTCCTAGGTTCCCCCTCGACCGCCATGACACGTATAGGAAGTGAAGCCTATAATAAGTAGGATATGATAAGACGGCTCTAGTATGCACTACCGTCTAAGTATGCAAATCCCCACACACGTATAATCAACCGTCAGGTTGTAATGTAGACACGTGGTGACCGTAGGTTTCCCCTTGAGGTTGCCTATAGCCTAGGATTTAGGGGAACTCACTGAGACATTATGTCTCATCCCAATCATTATTTGTTTCAGATAAGCAGGATGTTTGTGCATGTTCGAAGCCGGATGGATATTACTTCAAGGGTTCGTTCGTAAAGCTGCAAGACGTTATGGACTTCAAGGATGTAATTTTTATGAATGGATGAATCGTGTTGTATTATTATTTATACGAACGTAACTTGATGTAAATATTATTCATTCGAAGTTTTTAATTGTTGTATATTTTAATGTATCCAGTACTAATATTAACGCACGTGCCAGACTTTCTAGATACGTCTGGTATGGGTGTTACAATTGGTATCAGAGCAGGTCGATTCAGACCGTGCCTTGGGTCAATAAAGTACAACTAAGGTAGTGGGACCATTGGGTTCCGGGTAAAAGTTCTAATTGTTGTTGTTAGTTGAGCCTGATCAACTCAATTTAGCATTCGACGATTGGAATGGATGCCTGAGAGCTGAATAGGACCAAGGAGGAATGAAGTATGAGATGGAGATGCACTGGAAAGTGTGAACTCATAATTGAGAACTCGGATAAGTATTAGTAAGAGTTTGATCGTGCCAAAAGGTGGCCGGTGAACTAAGCAAGCACAAGTGTGAATCCTCCGGGAATGTAAGGCATGTTAAGAAAGAAGTTCCGACAAATTCGAGTATGATGTTAGTGATACTTTAAGTATCCGTAAGTGAAGAAGTTTGGTATATATATATATATATATTTTGGAACGTGAGTACGAGATATAAGTTAAGGATAAGTCTGTATGTGTTGATGGAATTAGTAAGTTCTCAGGAATTGAGATATGAGGATAAAGTTGAAAATCTGTATGTTCAGTGAGAATAAGGTTCAAACAATGAATGAGTTGGCAGAGAAATAAGTTAAGCCGTTCTTAGCGGACGAAGTTGAAGTTTTATGTGGAAGTTTATGTTAAGTGCTAGGAGGACAAGATATCAGTTTCTAATGTGCCGTGAATTGAATCGATTGATGTTAATGCTTGTCATGCAAAGGTTATAGAATTGTTTTTAAGACGATCGAAAGGAATGATATGCATTGGGATACTTGAGGAAATAAGATTTTATGAAAAATATGATTTTTGGAAAACTGTGTTGAAGAAAGCACGCCAATAGCGAAAATTTCGCTAATAGCGAAATTACTCCAGAGGATTTCGCTAATAGCGTACCTGGAGCGAAATTTCGGTTTTCTCGAAAACTGTCATTTCGTCTCTAGGGTTAGCAGTAACTATTGGAGGTTGTTTTCACAATCTTTTATGCAACAAAAACTCTCTAAAGCATCAAGTATCGAATGCATATTACACCCTATGAATTCTAAGGAAGAAAATGCATGGACAACTATTAACGGAATCAATCTGGTTCAAGGTAACATTAGAAGTTAACGTGGCAAGAACGGGCGAAGAGCATGGGTCAAGAGTTTTAAGGTTTCGGCTTATGGAACGGATTAAGTGGATGCAAAGACATGAGATGGAAAGTAAAGTGGTAAGATAATTGTGCGAAGTCACAAGATTTCCAGATTTTATGAAGTCGTGAGCACTCCCGGATCTATGTTTTGCTTAATTGAATTGCTAAAGCCCGTTAAGAGGTTGAATTCAAAAGTTTACAAGATTTTTGAAAGGTAGACACATATGGGTGATTGGATTTGATGTTTATAGATTTTAAAATGGAATTTTTCAGGTACCGGTTGTTACGACTCACGTAGAGTGGGCTAGACTCACCGGAACTAAGGTTGGATGACACAGATGTGTTATCAACTTATTCCGTGGCTTTAGAGCAACGACTGGGGCCAAATTTATTATATTTTTATATAAAGAGAAGTCGTCAACGCCAATGACCCGTGTGTTAAATTATGATGTTTTCTTAAAGAAAGAAATTAACGAGCAAACATTAGTTTGATTACGCAAAACATAGTACGCGAGAATACAATGATGTATGATCAGGAAAAGTATGTATAAATTATGATAAGTCTATTATGGGAATTCAAGATTTCTCAGAAACAAGTTTATGTATAGTAAGTGTATGTCATGAGGTGAACTCAACCAGTGAGAAAGTAAGGTCTATCCTCAAATAAAAAGTATGGTAATTTGACAAGTCTACCATAAGATTTAACCTTGCAAGGTATTGTGAGGTGCATGTTTATGGCAATGGTTGTCATATGGAAGGTTTTGAGAAAGGCTCAAGAAGATGATGCTCATATGAGAGAAAGAAGGTGAAGTTCAGTCGTCCCAATGGATTAAAGTATTGGTTAAGGCCAACTAGTGGGAATCAGAGTGGCGCAACGAAAGTTAATTGGTATAGTTGTTAACGGTAATCATGGAACATGGAATGTGATAGTAAGAGCCTTCGTTAGATGCATTATAGGACAAGCGAGAAGTTCTCAAAATGTTAAGTAAGAATGGAGATATATGTAAGGATATGTGCTATGATAAGAAAAATGCAGGATAAGGTGACAATGTATGAACATAACCGGATATGATGTTTTGAAGATTCACGTTATTTGTTCTCAGAACGAGGAGATGAGATAATGTTATGAGGATCAAGGATCCTATATGATTTATGTTATGCAATTATGTGAGTCTCCCAGATATGTATGTAAGTCAAGAAAGAATAAGAAAGAAGCTACTTTAAAGTTCAAGAATTTCATTCTGGATGAAGATATAAATCATGAGTTATGCACGATTAAGTGCATGCTCTCTTATGTCAGACTTGTTAAACGATCACGATACTTGCTATGAAGATTTCGAACTATGATTTAAAAACTCTTAAAATTTAAAAGGGGTATTGAGAGACTTGGAAACGAAATTATTTAAACATGACAAATTTTTCACGAAATTCTTTTAAAAGATTATGTCTCTATTCGTTCTAAAGATCCAAATACCCATGTTTAAAAAACTTTTTAAAGTAATATGTTAGGACGAGTATCGTTATTATTTTACAAGAAACGACACTTGAAGGTGTGCGAATGTTATGGAGAGCATAATGTGTGGAAGTGAACAACAAAGGTTTTCAAAAAGTTTATGAGACGCACAAGTATATGTTAAGAGTATTCAAATGCAAGAGATCTAAGTCAGAAGTTTTAAGAGCATGTAAGTTGCAAGATGGGTTGATGAATGTTATACGTATAGGTGTAATTAATTTCACCTCTTTATGACGAGTTATATGAGCCATCCATGAATTCGGGTGCAATAAGAATGGTAATGAGATCGAAAGATTTCTTAAGACTCTGAAAATGGATAAGAGATTCGTAGAATCGTCAAGATAAGTAATGTAAGAAAGAGGCACATATCTCAAGGTACAATAAGGGAAAATTATGTTTTAACTATGTATAGGTATGCTAAGATGTTTTAAAGTTGCAAGTAAGCACTGCAGGGCAAACCTGGTTTCCGTAGGATCCCAGTTAAAAGGCAAATCCTGAGTGTTCATGATTATGATGAGGTAACGTAATGAAATGGTTCATGTTTATGATAAGATACCTTTGTGAATGGTTATGTTAAGCGGGTAAGATCCGAGTCTGAGACAATAAGTTTAGGTGTAGCAAGGTAAGTTCCAAGTCATGATATACTAAGATAACTCTAAGTTTGAGTGATAATGAGATCAAGAAGGCTATGTTCAGTTACAAGTGTATTAAGAAACAAAATGAGGATTATACGATGAACCCTTTGGGTGTGTATGAATGGAAAATGTTTGGCTCAGACCATAGGCGATAAGTTTTTGGTCAAGATAATTGGTAGTCGATCTCTAAATTTCGAGGACGAAATTTTTTTTAAGGGGGGTAGAGTGTAACATCCCACTCGTCAGCTAATGGAAAATTCATCTGTTAAATGTATCAGAGGACTAAGATTCATGGAAAGTGATTATGATGAAGAAAGTTAAGTACGACGGAAGATATTTATATGTAATATCAGTTAAGCATGAGTTATGTATCAAGGTCAGGTAAACACGACTGAGACGAAGGGCATTTAAGTAATCTCGCACAAGGGAGTATATAAGTGATTTTGAGGGTGGAAACCTCATAATTTCTTCCTCTTTCTCTCTCTAGGTTTTGAGAGAAAGAGTTCTCTCCTCCTTCTCTCTACCATGCGCCCTCCCTCTCTTCTCTAATCAACCAAACTTCTTCCAAATCAAGATCAAGCATGATTAAGCATGGCTTAGCAAGCAAGAAACAAGTGAAGGAAAGGATTAAAGCTTGGTTTGGTGGGAAAAGCTAAGGATCAAGATTGAAGCAAAAGCTAGGGTTTGAGCTTGGATCTTGAAGGAAAGCAAGCAAACATGATTAGGTGAGTTCCATAGATAGAATTCCTTACCTTTGGGATTATGATTATGTCTTGTAGAAAACATGATTTGGATTAGAATGTAAGTTAGGGTTTTAGTACCCCTTTTGCCATTAATCATTGAAATGATGTTGTTTGTTGTCATGTAATTGTTCTAAGCTGTTTTCTATGTATTCTGGGTGTCTTGTGTGCATTGGAAACTCAATTTTGAGGTTTAGAGGTCAAAATTACGAATTCTGCAGGTCTGGTACTGAAGAACCTCGCTTAAGCGAGAAAAATCTCGCTCAAGCGAGATTTTTGCCGAATCAAATTAAAATCTCGCCTGGAATCTCGCTCAAGCGAGAAATCTCGCTTGGAATCTCGCTCAAGCATGATGAATCTCGCTCAAGCGAGATTTGACAGCATAGTACTATTTTACAAGAAAATTCACGAAATGCAGTGGTTTCGACCAAGTTTTTCCCTGCAGTCTCTTATAACTTTAAAAACCCCTCAAAGTTAAGTTATCATTGCTCATTATACCTAAAGATATTGGTAAAGAAATGCATGAACAACATCAAGAATTTCAATGACGAATTGCACATGAAATGTTATGTTATGATATAGATTGGGGTAGCAAGATATTCCTTAAGGGAAAGAACTAGAACCTTGACATAGTTGTCGAGAATTAGAATGATGACCATGAATATTTATGTATGTTAAGATGCTAGGAATATTTTCTACTCTCATGAACAAGAATGAATTAGCATGTTTAGCAAGAATCCCTAGAATGTTAAGACGCGAAGTATGTTATCTTCGCACATGATTAAGAATGTACAAGCATGAACAAGTAAGACTTTACCGCTAATCGGATCGATTAAGGTTCCGAGGTAAACATGTAAGCATGATTAAGTATAACTTTTATGAACGACAAGACCATGATTAATAAGTGTAGGTGACATGTCTCTTGCTATCCACATCAGGGGGATACAAGGGGTTCTCATGATGAGAACGATTCAAGCCGTAAGGGACCCGCATGTCACTGAGTAAACAAGACGTAGGTGATCGTGTCTCGTGTTATCCACACCAGGGGGATACGGGAGGTTCTCGACCTAAGGGGAACGGTTCAAGCCGCAAGGGACCCGCACGACACCGAGGGAGTCCGATGTACGTACATCGGTCATGTATGGGATTGATTTCGGGGTTACTCCACCCGGGACTATCCGTAAAATGAATCAAGATAATAACTGTTTGTTCAACGCTAACCTAATGAATGAACTTAGATACGTTTATGTATTATATGAATATGATTATGTTTCTTATGATTATAGTTATGTTAAGATCAAGTTCAGGCAAGAATGATCCCATGCACATTATGTTTAAGAATAAGAGCACTAGGTGCTAAATGACAAGTACAAGGCATGGATTAGGGCAAGTAAAGATTATGATACCGATGACGATCTTAGGTTTCCCCTTATCGTCCGGTTTAGAATCGTGCCATGATTATGTTATGTTTAGGCCTTGATACATAAAGCGTATCCTTGGCAATGCGGTCCTAGGTTCCCCCTCGACCGCCATGACACGTATAGGAAGTGAAGCCTATAACAAGTAGGATATGATAAGACGGCTCTAGTATGCACTACCGTCTAAGTATGAAAATCCCCACACACGTATAATCAACCGTCAGGTTGTAATGTAGACACGTGGTGACCGTAGGTTTCCCCTTGAGGTTGCCTATAGCCTAGGATTTAGGGGAACTCACTGAGACATTATGTCTCATCCCAATCATTATTTGTTTCAGATAAGCAGGATGTTTGTGCATGTTCGAAGCCGGATGGATATTACTTCAAGGGTTCGTTCGTAAAGCTGCAAGACGTTATGGACTTCAAGGATGTAATTTTTATGAATGGATGAATCGTGTTGTATTATTATTTATACGAACGTAACTTGATGTAAATATTATTCATTCGAAGTTTTTAATTGTTGTATATTTTAATGTATCCAGTACTAATATTAACGCACGTGCCAGACTTTCTAGATACGTCTGGTATGGGTGTTACAGTCCCTATGAAATTTCAATGGTAATTTTAGTCCTCCAAAATTTTTAAGTTTGTAAAAATAGTCTCTATTTTGAAAATATTTTACAAAAATTGGATAATTTTAGTCCTCCAAAATAGTCCCTATAAAATGCAAATAGGGACTAAAAGTTAATAAAAAAATTTAGGGAGGGACTAAATACATATTTAACCCATAATTTAATCTCGACAAATTTCCACTGAATTTATTATTAATTCTGAAAGGAACAAATTGGAACAATAAAAATAGAATTTGAGGTCTTTTAGAAAAAGTTTCTCAAATTTGTTTTGTTCTTTGAGCATATTTGAAAATGAGTGAAGACATATTCTGGTCCAGGGGAAAGTCATCGACAAAAAATAAGACCAATTTTTGTTCTATTTTTTTTTCTTCTATTTTTTCTTCAAAATGTGGCCCAAACTCATCCCTTAAAATATACACAAACTTTAGCGTAGTAATAACAGAGGTCAGACAGGCATGATAGTTCCCTTATTTCCGCTAGTTATTTATAAAAAATGTGCTCCCATTTTACTCAGTAACTCGAGATTTTTTTTTCATATTCCAGAAATTTTGGTTCATCAAACATTATTGCTTATGTGACTCATGAAATTTTACAAAATAAATCATGGGAATGCTTCGGTCATGATAAATAAATTCATATGATATATTAATAAATTAATAACAAGAATTCATCAGCTTATTAACACAAAATAAATAACAATCTATTATGAAACCAACTTGTGTTAAAGGTACTCAATTTTACACGAAGTTAAAATATTACTGAATCTAGTATTGCTTTTAAGATTTTCTTCTTACATTCAGTAATTTTTCATAAAAGTTTTTGTAAAAACAGTATATCGAGTCACAAGTTAGTTCTATCAGTTGCCACAATCATGCTTTTAGGTGGAATTTATCTCCAAGAAATTATATACAATTGTAGAACTTGATATATATACAAAAGCGTAAAGGAGATACCAACATTTAGTTATATATATATATATAGTTCTTTAAAATCCTTCTCCATCTTCTTATTATTATTCTTCTTCTTAAAGTTTCTTTTTAACCAAGAAAGTCTACATGAACAATCAAAACGATTAATTTGTTAATTAAAACACCTACAATGAAAAACAACAGGAAAAGAACAGAGTGAGAGAACCATTCCAAGCCCAACCCCAAAACTGATGAGGCTTTGAATTAGTTATTTCCAAAAAAAAATTTCGTAACAAATCAAAAGCTTCGTCAGCCTTGGAGTTGAACGAGGAATAGTTCTCTCTCACTCTATTTTTGCCTTTTGTTTTTCATCATAGGAGTTTAAATTCACAAATTAAATGTTTTTATTTTTCTCGGACACATACTTGCTTAAGAAGAAGAAGGCAAGGATCGATTCTGAGAACTATATATAATTAGTTATATGCAAGTATATATCTCCCTTTCTAACATCTAACTTATGCAAGAATTGAGGTGGAATATATTTTTATGATCATTATGATTATATCGAAAAAGGGACTATGGTCTTAAAATATTATTTATTCCAAAGGGACATAAATTATCAAAGGTACTAGGCTCTTAAGACCATTCTTAATTCCCAAGTGACATTATATCTATAAGGGTATATGGTCAAAGAACACTCTTAATTTCGAGGGAAAAGAATGAGTTGAAGGGAAGAAAACTTCTTCAACACAAATCAAAAAGGGAGAGAGAAGAAAATGGTTAATTTCATGGACAAAAAAAAAGGAGATGAAGGGAAGAATGACTCATCAACACAAGTCATAGAGGGAGAGAGAAGAAAAGTATTTGAAGTTTCAGAATTCCTTTCAGTGTGTAGAATGCAATATATGTGAGCTCGCTATTTATAGAAGAAATTCACAACTAATATATGAGAAACTTTGGGCACAAGTTAGATCTAGTACAAAAATATCTCAAATTCAGTACAATATATATATATATATATATATATATATATATATATATATATATCATATTGAGTACAAAAAATATATTTTGAGTACAAAAATATATTATTGAGTGCCAAAATATATGTCTAATCACATACAAAAATATATTAGATTGCATACGAAAATATATCAGGATGTGTTCCAAAATATTGTAACAAAATTTGGCGACTATGAAAAACTTTCTAATAATGACTAAATTAATTATTTCATTTAAAATTTCCAAATAATAAAATATATATCAACATCCTTCAAAAAGAAATATATATCAACATATATTTTTCGAATAATTTAAGGGTTAAATAAGTTTTTAGTCCCTACAAAATCATGAGTTTTTAAGGTTAGTCCCTATGAAATTTCAATGGTAATTTTAGTCCTCCAAAATTTTTACGTTTGTAAAAATAGTCTCTATTTTGAAAATATTTTACAAAAATTGGATAATTTTAGTCCTCCAAAATAGTCCCTATAAAATGCAAATAGGGACTAAAAGTTAATAAAAAAATTTAGGGAGGGACTAAATACATATTTAACCCATAATTTAATCTCGACAAATTTCCACTGAATTTATTATTAATTCTGAAAGGAACAAATTGGAACAATAAAAATAGAATTTGAGGTCTTTTAGAAAAAGTTTCTCAAATTTGTTTTGTTCTTTGAGCATATTTGAAAATGAGTGAAGACATATTCTGGTCCAGGGGAAAGTCATCGACAAAAAATAAGACCAATTTTTGTTCTATTTTTTTTTCTATTTTTTCTTCAAAATGTGGCCCAAACTCATCCCTTAAAATATACACAAACTTTAGCGTAGTAATAACAGAGGTCAGACAGGCATGATAGTTCCCTTATTTCAGCTAGTTATTTATAAAAAATGTGCTCCCATTTTACTCAGTAACTCGAGATTTTTTTTTCATATTCCAGAAATTTTGGTTCATCAAACATTATTGCTTATGTGACTCATGAAATTTTACAAAATAAATCATGGGAATGCTTCGGTCATGATAAATAAATTCATATGATATATTAATAAATTAATAACAAGAATTCATCAGCTTATTAATACAAAATAAATAACAATCTATTATGAAACCAACTTGTGTTAAAGGTACTCAATTTTACACGAAGTTAAAATATTACTGAATCTAGTATTGCTTTTAAGATTTTCTTCTTACATTCAGTAATTGTTCATAAAAGTTTTTGTAAAAACAGTATATCGAGTCACAAGTTAGTTCTATCAGTTGCCACAATCATGCTTTTAGGTGGAATTTATCTCCAAGAAATTATATACAATTGTAGAACTTGATATATATACAAAAGCGAAAAGGAGATACCAACATTTAGTTATATATATATATATATATAGTTCTTTAAAATCCTTCTCCATCTTCTTATTATTATTCTTCTTCTTAAAGTTTCTTTTTAACCAAGAAAGTCTACATGAACAATCAAAACGATTAATTTGTTAATTAAAACACCTACAATGAAAAACAACAGGAAAAGAACAGAGTGAGAGAACCATTCCAAGCCCAACCCCAAAACTGATGAGGCTTTGAATTAGTTATTTCCAAAAAAAAATTTCGTAACAAATCAAAAGCTTCGTCAGCCTTGGAGTTGAACGAGGAATAGTTCTCTCTCACTCTAGTTTTGCCTTTTGTTTTTCATCATAGGAGTTTAAATTCACAAATTAAATGTTTTTATTTTTCTCGGACACATACTTGCTTAAGAAGAAGAAGGCAAGGACCGATTCTGAGAACTATATATAATTAGTTATATGCAAGTATCTCCCTTTCTAACATCTAACTTATGCAAGAATTGAGGTGGAATATATTTTTATGATCATTATGATTATATCGAAAAAGGGACTATGGTCTTAAAATATTATTTATTCCAAAGGGACATAAATTATCAAAGGTACTAGGCTCTTAAGACCATTCTTAATTCCCAAGTGACATTATATCTATAAGGGTATATGGTCAAAGAACACTCTTAATTTCGAGGGAAAAGAATGAGTTGAAGGGAAGAAAACTTCTTCAACACAAATCAAAAAGGGAGAGAGAAGAAAATGGTTAATTTCATGGACAAAAAAAAAGGAGATGAAGGGAAGAATGACTCATCAACACAAGTCATAGAGGGAGAGAGAAGAAAAGTATTTGAAGTTTCAGAATTCCTTTCAGTGTGTAGAATGCAATATATGTGAGCTCGCTATTTATAGAAGAAATTCACAACTAATATATGAGAAACTTTGGGCACAAGTTAGATCTAGTGCAAAAATATCTCAAATTCAGTACAATATATATATATATATATATATATATATATATATATATATCATATTGAGTACAAAAAATATATTTTGAGTACAAAAATATATTATTGAGTGCCAAAATATATGTCTAATCACATACAAAAATATATTAGATTGCATACGAAAATATATCAGGATGTGTTCCAAAATATTGTAACAAAATTTGGCGACTATGAAAAACTTTCTAATAATGACTAAATTAATTATTTCATTTAAAATTTCCAAATAATAAAATATATATCAACATCCTTCAAAAAGAAATATATATCAACATATATTTTTCGAATAATTTAAGGGTTAAATAAGTTTTTAGTCCCTACAAAATCATGAGTTTTTAAGGTTAGTCCCTATGAAATTTCAATGGTAATTTTAGTCCTCCAAAATTTTTACGTTTGTAAAAATAGTCTCTATTTTGAAAATATTTTACAAAAATTGGATAATTTTAGTCCTCCAAAATAGTCCCTATAAAATGCAAATAGGGACTAAAAGTTAATAAAAAAATTTAGGGAGGGACTAAATACATATTTAACCCATAATTTAATCTCGACAAATTTCCACTGAATTTATTATTAATTCTGAAAGGAACAAATTGGAACAATAAAAATAGAATTTGAGGTCTTTTAGAAAAAGTTTCTCAAATTTGTTTTGTTCTTTGAGCATATTTGAAAATGAGTGAAGACATATTCTGGTCCAGGGGAAAGTCATCGACAAAAAATAAGACCAATTTTTGTTCTATTTTTTTTTCTATTTTTTCTTCAAAATGTGGCCCAAACTCATCCCTTAAAATATACACAAACTTTAGCGTAGTAATAACAGAGGTCAGACAGGCATGATAGTTCCCTTATTTCAGCTAGTTATTTATAAAAAATGTGCTCCCATTTTACTCAGTAACTCGAGATTTTTTTTTCATATTCCAGAAATTTTGGTTCATCAAACATTATTGCTTATGTGACTCATGAAATTTTACAAAATAAATCATGGGAATGCTTCGGTCATGATAAATAAATTCATATGATATATTAATAAATTAATAACAAGAATTCATCAGCTTATTAATACAAAATAAATAACAATCTATTATGAAACCAACTTGTGTTAAAGGTACTCAATTTTACACGAAGTTAAAATATTACTGAATCTAGTATTGCTTTTAAGATTTTCTTCTTACATTCAGTAATTGTTCATAAAAGTTTTTGTAAAAACAGTATATCGAGTCACAAGTTAGTTCTATCAGTTGCCACAATCATGCTTTTAGGTGGAATTTATCTCCAAGAAATTATATACAATTGTAGAACTTGATATATATATACAAAAGCGAAAAGGAGATACCAACATTTAGTTATATATATATATATATAGTTCTTTAAAATCCTTCTCCATCTTCTAATTATTATTCTTCTTCTTAAAGTTTCTTTTTAACCAAGAAAGTCTACATGAACAATCAAAACGATTAATTTGTTAATTAAAACACCTACAATGAAAAACAACAGGAAAAGAACAGAGTGAGAGAACCATTCCAAGCCCAACCCCAAAACTGATGAGGCTTTGAATTAGTTATTTCCAAAAAAAATTTTCGTAACAAATCAAAAGCTTCGTCAGCCTTGGAGTTGAACGAGGAATAGTTCTCTCTCACTCTATTTTTGCCTTTTGTTTTTCATCATAGGAGTTTAAATTCACAAATTAAATGTTTTTATTTTTCTCGGACACATACTTGCTTAAGAAGAAGAAGGCAAGGATCGATTCTGAGAACTATATATAATTAGTTATATGCAAGTATCTCCCTTTCTAACATCTAACTTATGCAAGAATTGAGGTGGAATATATTTTTATGATCATTATGATTATTTCGAAAAAGGGACTATGGTCTTAAAATATTATTTATTCCAAAGGGACATAAATTATCAAAGGTACTAGGCTCTTAAGACCATTCTTAATTCCCAAGTGACATTATATCTATAAGGGTATATGGTCAAAGAAAACTCTTAATTTCGAGGGAAAAGAATGAGTTGAAGGGAAGAAAACTTCTTCAACACAAATCAAAAAGGGAGAGAGAAGAAAATGGTTAATTTCATGGACAAAAAAAAAGGAGATGAAGGGAAGAATGACTCATCAACACAAGTCATAGAGGGAGAGAGAAGAAAAGTATTTGAAGTTTCAGAATTCCTTTCAGTGTGTAGAATGCAATATATGTGAGCTCGCTATTTATAGAAGAAATTCACAACTAATATATGAGAAACTTTGGGCACAAGTTAGATCTAGTGCAAAAATATCTCAAATTCAGTACAATATATATATATATATATATATATATATATATATATATATATATATCATATTGAGTACAAAAAATATATTTTGAGTACAAAAATATATTATTGAGTGCCAAAATATATGTCTAATCACATACAAAAATATATTAGATTGCATACGAAAATATATCAGGATGTGTTCCAAAATATTGTAACAAAATTTGGCGACTATGAAAAACTTTCTAATAATGACTAAATTAATTATTTCATTTAAAATTTCCAAATAATAAAATATATATCAACATCCTTCAAAAAGAAATATATATCAACATATATTTTTCGAATAATTTAAGGGTTAAATAAGTTTTTAGTCCCTACAAAATCATGAGTTTTTAAGGTTAGTCCCTATGAAATTTCAATGGTAATTTTAGTCCTCCAAAATTTTTACGTTTGTAAAAATAGTCTCTATTTTGAAAATATTTTACAAAAATTGGATAATTTTAGTCCTCCAAAATAGTCCCTATAAAATGCAAATAGGGACTAAAAGTTAATAAAAAAATTTAGGGAGGGACTAAATACATATTTAACCCATAATTTAATCTCGACAAATTTCCACTGAATTTATTATTAATTCTGAAAGGAACAAATTGGAACAATAAAAATAGAATTTGAGGTCTTTTAGAAAAAGTTTCTCAAATTTGTTTTGTTCTTTGAGCATATTTGAAAATGAGTGAAGACATATTCTGGTCCAGGGGAAAGTCATCGACAAAAAATAAGACCAATTTTTGTTCTATTTTTTTTTCTATTTTTTCTTCAAAATGTGGCCCAAACTCATCCCTTAAAATATACACAAACTTTAGCGTAGTAATAACAGAGGTCAGACAGGCATGATAGTTCCCTTATTTCAGCTAGTTATTTATAAAAAATGTGCTCCCATTTTACTCAGTAACTCGAGATTTTTTTTTCATATTCCAGAAATTTTGGTTCATCAAACATTATTGCTTATGTGACTCATGAAATTTTACAAAATAAATCATGGGAATGCTTCGGTCATGATAAATAAATTCATATGATATATTAATAAATTAATAACAAGAATTCATCAGCTTATTAATACAAAATAAATAACAATCTATTATGAAACCAACTTGTGTTAAAGGTACTCAATTTTACACGAAGTTAAAATATTACTGAATCTAGTATTGCTTTTAAGATTTTCTTCTTACATTCAGTAATTGTTCATAAAAGTTTTTGTAAAAACAGTATATCGAGTCACAAGTTAGTTCTATCAGTTGCCACAATCATGCTTTTAGGTGGAATTTATCTCCAAGAAATTATATACAATTGTAGAACTTGATATATATATACAAAAGCGAAAAGGAGATACCAACATTTAGTTATATATATATATATATAGTTCTTTAAAATCCTTCTCCATCTTCTAATTATTATTCTTCTTCTTAAAGTTTCTTTTTAACCAAGAAAGTCTACATGAACAATCAAAACGATTAATTTGTTAATTAAAACACCTACAATGAAAAACAACAGGAAAAGAACAGAGTGAGAGAACCATTCCAAGCCCAACCCCAAAACTGATGAGGCTTTGAATTAGTTATTTCCAAAAAAAATTTTCGTAACAAATCAAAAGCTTCGTCAGCCTTGGAGTTGAACGAGGAATAGTTCTCTCTCACTCTATTTTTGCCTTTTGTTTTTCATCATAGGAGTTTAAATTCACAAATTAAATGTTTTTATTTTTCTCGGACACATACTTGCTTAAGAAGAAGAAGGCAAGGATCGATTCTGAGAACTATATATAATTAGTTATATGCAAGTATCTCCCTTTCTAACATCTAACTTATGCAAGAATTGAGGTGGAATATATTTTTATGATCATTATGATTATTTCGAAAAAGGGACTATGGTCTTAAAATATTATTTATTCCAAAGGGACATAAATTATCAAAGGTACTAGGCTCTTAAGACCATTCTTAATTCCCAAGTGACATTATATCTATAAGGGTATATGGTCAAAGAAAACTCTTAATTTCGAGGGAAAAGAATGAGTTGAAGGGAAGAAAACTTCTTCAACACAAATCAAAAAGGGAGAGAGAAGAAAATGGTTAATTTCATGGACAAAAAAAAAGGAGATGAAGGGAAGAATGACTCATCAACACAAGTCATAGAGGGAGAGAGAAGAAAAGTATTTGAAGTTTCAGAATTCCTTTCAGTGTGTAGAATGCAATATATGTGAGCTCGCTATTTATAGAAGAAATTCACAACTAATATATGAGAAACTTTGGGCACAAGTTAGATCTAGTACAAAAATATCTCAAATTCAGTACAATATATATATATATATATATATATATATATATATATATATCATATTGAGTACAAAAAATATATTTTGAGTACAAGAATATATTATTGAGTGCCAAAATATATGTCTAATCACATACAAAAATATATTAGATTGCATACGAAAATATATCAGGATGTGTTCCAAAATATTGTAACAAAATTTGGCGACTATGAAAAACTTTCTAATAATGACTAAATTAATTATTTCATTTAAAATTTCCAAATAATAAAATATATATCAACATCCTTCAAAAAGAAATATATATCAACATATATTTTTCGAATAATTTAAGGGTTAAATAAGTTTTTAGTCCCTACAAAATCATGAGTTTTTAAGGTTAGTCCCTATGAAATTTCAATGGTAATTTTAGTCCTCCAAAATTTTTACGTTTGTAAAAATAGTCTCTATTTTGAAAATATTTTACAAAAATTGGATAATTTTAGTCCTCCAAAATAGTCCCTATAAAATGCAAATAGGGACTAAAAGTTAATAAAAAAATTTAGGGAGGGACTAAATACATATTTAACCCATAATTTAATCTCGACAAATTTCCACTGAATTTATTATTAATTCTGAAAGGAACAAATTGGAACAATAAAAATAGAATTTGAGGTCTTTTAGAAAAAGTTTCTCAAATTTGTTTTGTTCTTTGAGCATATTTGAAAATGAGTGAAGACATATTCTGGTCCAGGGGAAAGTCATCGACAAAAAATAAGACCAATTTTTGTTCTATTTTTTTTTCTATTTTTTCTTCAAAATGTGGCCCAAATTCATCCCTTAAAATATACACAAACTTTAGCGTAGTAATAACAGAGGTCAGACAGGCATGATAGTTCCCTTATTTCCGCTAGTTATTTATAAAAAAATGTGCTCCCATTTTACTCAGTAACTCGAGATTTTTTTTTCATATTCCAGAATTTTTGGTTCATCAAACATTATTGCTTATGTGACTCATGATGTAACACCCATACTAGACGTATCTAGAAAGTCTAGCATGTGCATTTATTTAGTACTGGATACATTAAAAATTTACAACATAAAAACTCACAATGAATATCTTATACAACAATGTGCGTTCGTACAATAATAAAGTAACTCAACTTTTCTAAAATATGATGAATGCGTCCTTGCATATCCTTATCATCCTGCAGCGGGTACGAACGAACACTTGCTGATATATCCATTCGGCTACTAGCTTGCCATCCAACCTGTTTATCTGAAACAAATAAGGATTGGGATGAGACATAATGTCTCAGTGAGTTCCCCTAAATCCTAGGCTATAGGCAACCTCAGGGGAAACCTACGGTCACCACGTGTCTAAAATACAACCTGTCGGTTGATTATACGTGTGTGGGGACTTGCATACTTAGACGGTTGTGCATACTAGGGCCGTCATAGTCTTATCTCACCTGCTATAGGCTTCACTTCCTATACGTGTCATGGCGGTCGAGAGGAAACTAAAACCGCAATGCCAAGAATACGCTCTACGTATCGAGGCCTAAGCATACTATAATCATGACACAATTCTAAACCGGACGATTAGGGGAAAACTAAGATCGTCATCGGTATATCTTTCTCTATTCTTGCTCTATGCAAAACTATGTTGTATCTAACAACATATTCTATCTTGCTATCATACTAGTTCTTGACGATCTACGTCTATGTTCTACTATTCTTGACGATCTACGTCAAGGCTCTACTATTCTTGACGATCTACGTCAAGGCTCTATGACATAACGTAATATATCTAATAATATGCACAGTCAGATTCATTCATTAAGTTAGCGTTTAACAAACAAATATTATCTGAGTTCATTTTACGGAAAGCCCCGAGTGGAGTAACCCCGAGCGCAATCCCTATCTATCCGATGGAAACCTATCTAAGGTATAACCAACGGCACCCCTGCAGTGACGTGCGGGATCCTTACGGCTAACCCCATTTCACCTAATGGAAACCCCTTGAGCCAACCTAGGGTGGACACAAGAGACACGACCACTACATCTTACTTACTAAGTGACATGCGGGTTCCTTACGGCTAACCCCGTTTCACCTAATGGAAACCTCTTGAGCCAACCTAGTGTGGACACAAGAGACATGACACCTTTAACTTTAAAGTCTGGGTCTATAAATGCATGAGTATTAAATCTATGCTAGCTATCTCTTTTACCTCGGATGCCTATACGATCCATCTAGAGGTAAACTATATGCTTGCTTAACTTTCTATGTGAAGAGATGTCTAATCAATTCACGTCTTGCCATAGATGTTTGGCATTCTAGGTTCTATACGAAGAGAATACTCTATATCACTTCGTATCGAATCAAGCATACTACTCATGCCTAGCATTCTATTCTTTACTAACTATTCTAGTTCTTGACAAGCTATGTCAAGGCTCTATTTTCATCCCATGCCTAGCTCTATGCTACCCGAGTAACTCGGCTAAAGCTCTCTATGCCAACCTTGCCATACATGTTAAGATTACCATGATTTTCATTTCAAGAATCATTTGATGTTATGTGCATTGCCTAGATGTTGTTTTGGGGTTATAAAGTTATAAAACGTTGAAAGAAAAGCATCAGAACGCACCACCGACCCACACTGAGCCAACAGCCAAAAGGCATGTTGGCTGGTCCAGAGGGCTGCGCTAATAGCGCCCCTGGAGCGTGGCTTTTCTGGGGAGCTACGCTATTAGCGTAGAATTTCGCTAATAGCGTAGTTCTTCGGGTCTGTGGTACCAAATTTCCAATTTTTGACCCAAAACTCATTCTAATGGTTCCTGCAATGCACCAAAACATCCAGCAACATACATATACATTTATAAACTTATTTCACAGCAATATTAACATGTACCAAGCAAGATCAAGGCAAGGGTATAAAATTCTCATTTTTCCTAAAATTAACATAATACATGTTTTTCTTGCAAAATCAAACACATAATCCCAAAGGTGGGTTCTATCTAAGAACTCACATGATAATTGCAGCACCTAACAAGCTTTGATCCATCTTGCTCAAGCTCAAACCCTAACTTCCAAGTTCCTCTAATCATGCTAAACTTCTCCTTCTTGATGTTTCTTGCTCACAAAGCTTCTTTGATTCATGCTTGATCACTAATCCCATGTGTTTGGAAGTTTAGAAAGATTATGGTAGAGAGGGAGAGTGGCGTGGCTAGAGAGAGGGGAGAGAACAATTCTTTCTCTCAAACCTAGAGAGAGAAAGTGAAGTGGGAAATGAGATATTTTTCCCCAAAATCGCTTATATACTCCTTTGTGCGAGTTTACTTAAATGTCCTTCGTCTCAGTCGTGTTTACCTGACTCTGATACATAACTCATGCTTGGTTGATATTACTCAATAATATCTTTCGTTGTACTTAACATCTTTTACCAAAATCTCTTTCCATAAATCTTAGTCTTCTGATACATTTAACAGATGAAATTTCCCATTAGCTGACGAGCGGGATATTACACTCTACCCCCCTTAAAAAATTTCGTCCTCGAAATTTAGAATCATCTACCAATCATCGCAACAAAAATCTATTTCCTTTGGTTTCTGCTATACAATATCTGATCAAAACCACTCTAGGGAGGTTGATGAATACTTTTCTCAACAAAGCATGCAATTCTTCCTCTTTCTTATTCTGCATATAATTGAATATGGTCTCTTCAATCTTACTATCTTTATCAAAATCATAGAACTGTCTGAGAACATAGTGATAAAAACTAACTTTTGTTATAAGAGGATTGCTTGTCTCGGATCTATTCCTTCTCTGCGTAGCATGAACTCTGCATATATGTACTTTTCTTTATCTGAAACACTCAGGATTTGCCTTTAAACTGGAGTTCTACTGATATCCAGGTTTGCCCTGCAGTGCTTACGAGTATCTAACACATCTTCCATGTATACATATTATCATGCATACATAATCTGTTTTACCGCACATTGCAATTTATGCTTCTTACTGATGCTACTTATCTTGATGATTCTACTCATCTCTAATCATAATCTTATGAAACCTGTCTATCCTTTCATAATATCCCTGTACTGCAATTCATGGGTAACTTGTTCTAGCTTGGCATGAAGAAGTGAAAGCAACTACACTGATTCATCTGACAATCCATTAAACTGTCTTGCGATTCACATGCTCTTGAAACTTTCTACTAAGTCCATTTGCACTTGCATTGAACACTCTAAGCACAAATCTGTGCATCCCGTACGACATTAGTATCACATGGGCATTGACATCCATAAAACTTTATCTTCTATAGTTTCTGCATACTCTCTAGCGCCACTGCTTGTTAGTTAATAACGATACTCATTCTAGCTTTTGTTTCTAAGGGTTTCTAAACCTTGGTACATAGGTTTCTTGGAACGAATAAATACACCACTAGAAAAATATCATTTTAAAACTGAGTCTATACTACTACTGCAGAACCACAGGACGAGTCTCTATATCTGAAAAAGGTTTTATGACTCTCCTTCACACTTGTCTCTAACAAGCTGGTCCTGAAGTCTGTACGTCTCAAGTGAGCTTACTCGCTTACGACGTATCTCATCAGTTTTAACAATGTGAAATTTCATGTTTTTAAAATAAACATCGTTCCCAAGTTCCTCAATACCAATCTTATCTTTAAAAGTTATAAAATCGTGGCTTGACACCATTCTAGAAAGTATCGTTATCATTTAACAAGTATGGTATAAGAGGGTATGCACTTCGTCAGGCGTAACCCATAAATCGTACTCCATTAACATAGCACATACTCTTTCTGACTAACCAACAGCTCTTCTACGAATTAGACATCACCAAAAAGGCAACTCGATTAATTCATCTGTGTTAATTCTAGTCTTTCTCATCTTACCTGAGTGAAGATGCTTTCTTTAAACTTTTACTTTAATCATTACTGGCTGCATAAGCATCTATACTTACTTAACATAACGAGAACTCCTCGCTTTCCACATAATATTTCTCACTAAAATGGTATTTCTATCTCGAACATTTTTCACAAAGATTCTTACTACAAAATTCCATGTTCCATGGCTACTGTTCGCAACCTAATTAATTAATTAACTTCCGTTGCGCTACTCTGATTCCCACCGGTTGGCTTCAACCAATACTCTGATCCGTTGAGACGAGTGAACTTTATTCTTCTTCTGTTATTACATTAATATCTGCTTGAACTCTGCTTGATACTTCTATGTTGCATGCTACTCTGCAACCTTGCTCTACTCCTTGCTGGTAAGATTGAATCTAAAGGAAACTTACCTCTGGACATATCAATGTCATACTTATTCTTATTCCTGAGCAACTTAACTCAAGGAGCACATTTTTGCTATTACATACCTACTATTCCATGAAACGCTCTTACAACCTCCCATGGTAGACTAATCTTGCATTCGGACATACTTCCTTATGCATCTAACATTGTAGCTTCGTATCTCGCATACTATGTTTTGCTCAATCCTTCCTATACTTGCTCGTTAATTTTTCTTTCAAATAAAATTTCGTAAATTAGCACACGGGTCATTGACGTTGATGATTTTCAACTATATAAAATATATACTGAATCTAGGTCCCAGTCGTTACTCTAAAATTTCAGGACGAGTTGATAACACGTATGTGTCATCAAATCTTAATCCTAGTGGGTGTAGCCCATACTACACGAGTCGTAACAAACCGGTACCTACAAAAATTCATTTGTATTTCAAAAATGTCAACTTCAATCACCCTTATGTGTATATCTTTCTAAAATCATGTAACTTTATGATTTAGCATCCTAACGAGCCTTCGCAAGTTCATCAAGCAAAACATAGATTCGAGGGGTACTCTTAACTCTGCGAAATCCAAAATCCTCGTGATTTCATATGAATTTGCACCATTTAACTTCTCGCTTCATGATTTCACATCTGTGACTTCCATTCTAGATACTGATGCCTCTAAACTCTTGGTCCAAACTCATTCTTATTTCTTGACACATTAACTTCCAAAGTCACGTTAAACCGGATCGATTTTCGTTGATGGTTGCCCATGCCTTTTTCCCTATTTAAAACTTTAGGGGGTGATATGCATTCGTTACTCGATATCAAAAAAAAACACTTTGTCATTGCATAAATGATGGTGAAGACAACTCCCCAATAGTCACTGCATTCCCTAGAGACGAACTAAAAGTTTTCGGGAAAATCGAAAATTTCGCTCCAGGTTCGCTATTGACGAGTTTCTTCAACTCAATTTTTTTTCAAAACATACTTTGCATAAGTTGTTATTTCTCAAGTAACCTAATGTACATCATTCTTTCCTAGCATCATAAAATATTCTACACATATGCATGGCAAGCATCAACCTAATTCGATACGATTCTCGGCACTTTAGAAACTAATGCTTCATTCCTGATAACATAAAACTCTCACTGGATCCTTTTCTACTACGAATAGCTTACTTCTCTGCATTACCGCTTAACGTAGCTTCCCGAACACTAGAACCTTGTTCACTTTGAACATTCCAGTCCATAACTTCAATAACATAACACTAATCCTGAGAGTCTACTAATTCTGTCATCATACGCCGACTGCTCTCTATCTTGTAGCCTTGCGCTTATTTTCTGAAATATAATTCCGTTTTAACTATGACCCTTACTGAAGCTTCAGGTCCTGCTAAGATATTTCTGTATTCTTCACTTACGGGTATACGAAGTATCATTAACAACTTACCCAACACTATCGGAACGACCCTTCTCAACATTGCCTTACATTCCTGGAGGATTCATACTTCTACTTGCTTAGTTCACCGGCCACCTACTGGCACGATCAACTTCTTACTAGTACTCATTCCGAGCTCTTACTTCCGAGTTCACACTTTCCAGTGTATCTTCATCACATACTTCGTTCCTCCAGGGTCCTATTCAGCTCTCAGGCATCCATTCTAATCGTCGAATGCTAAATTGAGTTGATCAGGCTCAACTAACAACAACAACTAGAACATTTACCCGGAACCCAATGGTCCCACTACCTCTGTTGTAACTTAATGACCCAAGGCACGATCTGAATCGACCTGCTCTGATACCAAATGTAACACCCATACTAGACGTATCTAGAAAGTCTAGCATGTGCATTTATTTAGTACTGGATACATTAAAAATTTACAACATAAAAACTCACAATGAATATCTTATACAACAATGTGCGTTCGTACAATAATAAAGTAACTCAACTTTTCTAAAATATGATGAATGCGTCCTTGCATATCCTTATCATCCTGCAGCGGGTACGAACGAACACTTGCTGATATATCCATTCGGCTACTAGCTTGCCATCCAACCTGTTTATCTGAAACAAATAAGGATTGGGATGAGACATAATGTCTCAGTGAGTTCCCCTAAATCCTAGGCTATAGGCAACCTCAGGGGAAACCTACGGTCACCACGTGTCTAAAATACAACCTGCCGGTTGATTATACGTGTGTGGGGACTTGCATACTTAGACGGTTGTGCATACTAGGGCCGTCATAGTCTTATCTCACCTGCTATAGGCTTCACTTCCTATACGTGTCATGGCGGTCGAGAGGAAACTAAAACCGCAATGCCAAGAATACGCTCTACGTATCGAGGCCTAAGCATACTATAATCATGACACAATTCTAAACCGGACGATTAGGGGAAAACTAAGATCGTCATCGGTATATCTTTCTCTATTCTTGCTCTATGCAAAACTATGTTGTATCTAACAACATATTCTATCTTGCTATCATACTAGTTCTTGACGATCTACGTCTATGTTCTACTATTCTTGACGATCTACGTCAAGGCTCTACTATTCTTGACGATCTACGTCAAGGCTCTATGACATAACATAATATATCTAATAATATGCACAGTCAGATTCATTCATTAAGTTAGCGTTTAACAAACAAATATTATCTGAGTTCATTTTACGGAAAGCCCCGAGTGGAGTAACCCCGAGCGCAATCCCTATCTATCCGATGGAAACCTATCTAAGGTATAACCAACGGCACCCCTGCAGTGACGTGCGGGATCCTTACGGCTAACCCCATTTCACCTAATGGAAACCCCTTGAGCCAACCTAGGGTGGACACAAGAGACACGACCACTACATCTTACTTACTAAGTGACATGCGGGTTCCTTACGGCTAACCCCGTTTCACCTAATGGAAACCTCTTGAGCCAACCTAGTGTGGACACAAGAGACATGACACCTTTAACTTTAAAGTCTGGGTCTATAAATGCATGAGTATTAAATCTATGCTAGCTATCTCTTTTACCTCGGATGCCTATACGATCCATCTAGAGGTAAACTATATGCTTGCTTAACTTTCTATGTGAAGAGATGTCTAATCAATTCACGTCTTGCCATAGATGTTTGGCATTCTAGGTTCTATACGAAGAGAATACTCTATATCACTTCGTATCGAATCAAGCATACTACTCATGCCTAGCATTCTATTCTTTACTAACTATTCTAGTTCTTGACAAGCTATGTCAAGGCTCTATTTTCATCCCATGCCTAGCTCTATGCTACCCGAGTAACTCGGCTAAAGCTCTCTATGCCAACCTTGCCATACATGTTAAGATTACCATGATTTTCATTTCAAGAATCATTTGATGTTATGTGCATTGCCTAGATGTTGTTTTGGGGTTATAAAGTTATAAAACGTTGAAAGAAAAGCATCAGAACGCACCACCGACCCACACTGAGCCAACAGCCAAAAGGCATGTTGGCTGGTCCAGAGGGCTGCGCTAATAGCGCCCCTGGAGCGTGGCTTTTCTGGGGAGCTACGCTATTAGCGTAGAATTTCGCTAATAGCGTAGTTCTTCGGGTCTGTGGTACCAAATTTCCAATTTTTGACCCAAAACTCATTCTAATGGTTCCTGCAATGCACCAAAACATCCAGCAACATACATATACATTTCTAAACTTATTTCACAGCAATATTAACATGTACCAAGCAAGATCAAGGCAAGGGTATAAAATTCTCATTTTTCCTAAAATTAACATAATACATGTTTTTCTTGCAAAATCAAACACATAATCCCAAAGGTGGGTTCTATCTAAGAACTCACATGATAATTGCAGCACCTAACAAGCTTTGATCCATCTTGCTCAAGCTCAAACCCTAACTTCCAAGTTCCTCTAATCATGCTAAACTTCTCCTTCTTGATGTTTCTTGCTCACAAAGCTTCTTTGATTCATGCTTGATCACTAATCCCATGTGTTTGGAAGTTTAGAAAGATTATGGTAGAGAGGGAGAATGGCGTGGCTAGAGAGAGGGGAGAGAACAATTCTTTCTCTCAAACCTAGAGAGAGAAAGTGAAGTGGGAAATGAGATATTTTTCCCCAAAATCGCTTATATACTCCTTTGTGCGAGTTTACTTAAATGTCCTTCATCTCAGTCGTGTTTACCTGACTCTGATACATAACTCATGCTTGGTTGATATTACTCAATAATATCTTTCGTTGTACTTAACATCTTTTACCAAAATCTCTTTCCATAAATCTTAGTCTTCTGATACATTTAACAGATGAAATTTCCCATTAGCTGACGAGCGGGATATTACACTCTACCCCCCTTAAAAAATTTCGTCCTCGAAATTTAGAATCATCTACCAATCATCGCAACAAAAATCTATTTCCTTTGGTTTCTGCTATACAATATCTGATCAAAACCACTCTAGGGAGGTTGATGAATACTTTTCTCAACAAAGCATGCAATTCTTCCTCTTTCTTATTCTGCATATAATTGAATATGGTCTCTTCAATCTTACTATCTTTATCAAAATCACAGAACTGTCTGAGAACATAGTGATAAAAACTAACTTTTGTTATAAGAGGATTGCTTGTCTCGGATCTATTCCTTCTCTGCGTAGCATGAACTCTGCATATATGTACTTTTCTTTATCTGAAACACTCAGGATTTGCCTTTAAACTGGAGTTCTACTGATATCCAGGTTTGCCCTGCAGTGCTTACGAGTATCTAACACATCTTCCATGTATACATATTATCATGCATACATAATCTGTTTTACCGCACATTGCGATTTATGCTTCTTACTGATGCTACTTATCTTGATGATTCTACTCATCTCTAATCATAATCTTATGAAACCTGTCTATCCTTTCATAATATCCCTGTACTGCAATTCATGGGTAACTTGTTCTAGCTTGGCATGAAGAAGTGAAAGCAACTACACTGATTCATCTGACAATCCATTAAACTGTCTTGCGATTCACATGCTCTTGAAACTTTCTACTAAGTCCATTTGCACTTGCATTGAACACTCTAAGCACAAATCTGTGCATCCCGTACGACATTAGTATCACATGGGCATTGACATCCATAAAACTTTATCTTCTATAGTTTCTGCATACTCTCTAGCGCCACTGCTTGTTAGTTAATAACGATACTCATTCTAGCTTTTGTTTCTAAGGGTTTCTAAACCTTGGTACATAGGTTTCTTGGAACGAATAAATACACCACTAGAAAAATATCATTTTAAAACTGAGTCTATACTACTACTGCAGAACCACAGGACGAGTCTCTATATCTGAAAAAGGTTTTATGACTCTCCTTCACACTTGTCTCTAACAAGCTGGTCCTGAAGTCTGTACGTCTCAAGTGAGCTTACTCGCTTACGACGTATCTCATCAGTTTTAACAATGTGAAATTTCATGTTTTTAAAATAAACATCGTTCCCAAGTTCCTCAATACCAATCTTATCTTTAAAAGTTATAAAATCGTGGCTTGACACCATTCTAGAAAGTATCGTTATCATTTAACAAGTATGGTATAAGAGGGTATGCACTTCGTCAGGCGTAACCCATAAATCGTACTCCATTAACATAGCACATACTCTTTCTGACTAACCAACAGCTCTTCTACGAATTAGACATCACCAAAAAGGCAACTCGATTAATTCATCTGTGTTAATTCTAGTCTTTCTCATCTTACCTGAGTGAAGATGCTTTCTTTAAACTTTTACTTTAATCATTACTGGCTGCATAAGCATCTATACTTACTTAACATAACGAGAACTCCTCGCTTTCCACATAATATTTCTCACTAAAATGGTATTTCTATCTCGAACATTTTTCACAAAGATTCTTACTACAAAATTCCATGTTCCATGGCTACTGTTCGCAACCTAATTAATTAATTAACTTCCGTTGCGCTACTCTGATTCCCACCGGTTGGCTTCAACCAATACTCTGATCCGTTGAGACGAGTGAACTTTATTCTTCTTCTGTTATTACATTAATATCTGCTTGAACTCTGCTTGATACTTCTATGTTGCATGCTACTCTGCAACCTTGCTCTACTCCTTGCTGGTAAGATTGAATCTAAAGGAAACTTACCTCTGGACATATCAATGTCATACTTATTCTTATTCCTGAGCAACTTAACTCAAGGAGCACATTTTTGCTATTACATACCTACTATTCCATGAAACGCTCTTACAACCTCCCATGGTAGACTAATCTTGCATTCGGACATACTTCCTTATGCATCTAACATTGTAGCTTCGTATCTCGCATACTATGTTTTGCTCAATCCTTCCTATACTTGCTCGTTAATTTTTCTTTCAAATAAAATTTCGTAAATTAGCACACGGGTCATTGACGTTGATGATTTTCAACTATATAAAATATATACTGAATCTAGGTCCCAGTCGTTACTCTAAAATTTCAGGACGAGTTGATAACACGTATGTGTCATCAAATCTTAGTCCTAGTGGGTGTAGCCCATACTACACGAGTCGTAACAAACCGGTACCTACAAAAATTCATTTGTATTTCAAAAATGTCAACTTCAATCACCCTTATGTGTATATCTTTCTAAAATCATGTAACTTTATGATTTAGCATCCTAACGAGCCTTCGCAAGTTCATCAAGCAAAACATAGATTCGAGGGGTACTCTTAACTCTGCGAAATCCAAAATCCTCGTGATTTCATATGAATTTGCACCATTTAACTTCTCGCTTCATGATTTCACATCTGTGACTTCCATTCTAGATACTGATGCCTCTAAACTCTTGGTCCAAACTCATTCTTATTTCTTGACACATTAACTTCCAAAGTCACGTTAAACCGGATCGATTTTCGTTGATGGTTGCCCATGCCTTTTTCCCTATTTAAAACTTTAGGGGGTGATATGCATTCGTTACTCGAAATAAAAAAAAAAACAATTTGTCATTGCATAAATGATGGTGAAGACAACTCCCCAATAGTCACTGCATTCCCTAGAGACGAACTAAAAGTTTTCGGGAAAATCGAAAATTTTGCTCCAGGTTCGCTATTGACGAGTTTCTTCAACTCAATTTTTTTTCAAAACATACTTTGCATAAGTTGTTATTTCTCAAGTAACCTAATGTACATCATTCTTTCCTAGCATCATAAAATATTCTACACATATGCATGGCAAGCATCAACCTAATTCGATACGATTCTCGGCACTTTAGAAACTAATGCTTCATTCCTGATAACATAAAACTCTCACTGGATCCTTTTCTATTACGAATAGCTTACTTCTCTGCATTACCGCTTAACGTAGCTTCCCGAACACTAGAACCTTGTTCACTTTGAACATTCCAGTCCATAACTTCAATAACATAACACTAATCCTGAGAGTCTACTAATTCTGTCATCATACGCCGACTGCTCTCTATCTTGTAGCCTTGCGCTTATTTTCTGAAATATAATTCCGTTTTAACTATGACCCTTACTGAAGCTTCAGGTCCTGCTAAGATATTTCTGTATTCTTCACTTACGGGTATACGAAGTATCATTAACAACTTACCCAACACTATCGGAACGACCCTTCTCAACATTGCCTTACATTCCTGGAGGATTCATACTTCTACTTGCTTAGTTCACCGGCCACCTACTGGCACGATCAACTTCTTACTAGTACTCATTCCGAGCTCTTACTTCCAAGTTCACACTTTCCAGTGTATCTTCATCACATACTTCGTTCCTCCAGGGTCCTATTCAGCTCTCAGGCATCCATTCTAATCGTCGAATGCTAAATTGAGTTGATCAGGCTCAACTAACAACAACAACTAGAACATTTACCCGGAACCCAATGGTCCCACTACCTCTGTTGTAACTTAATGACCCAAGGCACGATCTGAATCGACCTGCTCTGATACCAAAAGTAACATCCATACTAGACGTATCTAGAAAGTCTAGCATGTGCATTTATTTAGTACTGGATACATTAAAAATTTACAACATAAAAACTCACAATGAATATCTTATACAACAATGTGCGTTCGTACAATAATAAAGTAACTCAACTTTTCTAAAATATGATGAATGCGTCCTTGCATATCCTTATCATCCTGCAGCGGGTACGAACGAACACTTGCTGATATATCCATTCGGCTACTAGCTTGCCATCCAACCTGTTTATCTGAAACAAATAAGGATTGGGATGAGACATAATGTCTCAGTGAGTTCCCCTAAATCCTAGGCTATAGGCAACCTCAGGGGAAACCTACGGTCACCACGTGTCTAAAATACAACCTGCCGGTTGATTATACGTGTGTGGGGACTTGCATACTTAGACGGTTGTGCATACTAGGGCCGTCATAGTCTTATCTCACCTGCTATAGGCTTCACTTCCTATACGTGTCATGGCGGTCGAGAGGAAACTAAAACCGCAATGCCAAGAATACGCTCTACGTATCGAGGCCTAAGCATACTATAATCATGACACAATTCTAAACCGGACGATTAGGGGAAAACTAAGATCGTCATCGGTATATCTTTCTCTATTCTTGCTCTATGCAAAACTATGTTGTATCTAACAACATATTCTATCTTGCTATCATACTAGTTCTTGACGATCTACGTCTATGTTCTACTATTCTTGACGATCTACGTCAAGGCTCTACTATTCTTGACGATCTACGTCAAGGCTCTATGACATAACATAATATATCTAATAATATGCACAGTCAGATTCATTCATTAAGTTAGCGTTTAACAAACAAATATTATCTGAGTTCATTTTACGGAAAGCCCCGAGTGGAGTAACCCCGAGCGCAATCCCTATCTATCCGATGGAAACCTATCTAAGGTATAACCAACGGCACCCCTGCAGTGACGTGCGGGATCCTTACGGCTAACCCCATTTCACCTAATGGAAACCCCTTGAGCCAACCTAGGGTGGACACAAGAGACACGACCACTACATCTTACTTACTAAGTGACATGCGGGTTCCTTACGGCTAACCCCGTTTCACCTAATGGAAACCTCTTGAGCCAACCTAGTGTGGACACAAGAGACATGACACCTTTAACTTTAAAGTCTGGGTCTATAAATGCATGAGTATTAAATCTATGCTAGCTATCTCTTTTACCTCGGATGCCTATACGATCCATCTAGAGGTAAACTATATGCTTGCTTAACTTTCTATGTGAAGAGATGTCTAATCAATTCACGTCTTGCCATAGATGTTTGGCATTCTAGGTTCTATACGAAGAGAATACTCTATATCACTTCGTATCGAATCAAGCATACTACTCATGCCTAGCATTCTATTCTTTACTAACTATTCTAGTTCTTGACAAGCTATGTCAAGGCTCTATTTTCATCCCATGCCTAGCTCTATGCTACCCGAGTAACTCGGCTAAAGCTCTCTATGCCAACCTTGCCATACATGTTAAGATTACCATGATTTTCATTTCAAGAATCATTTGATGTTATGTGCATTGCCTAGATGTTGTTTTGGGGTTATAAAGTTATAAAACGTTGAAAGAAAAGCATCAGAACGCACCACCGACCCACACTGAGCCAACAGCCAAAAGGCATGTTGGCTGGTCCAGAGGGCTGCGCTAATAGCGCCCCTGGAGCGTGGCTTTTCTGGGGAGCTACGCTATTAGCGTAGAATTTCGCTAATAGCGTAGTTCTTCGGGTCTGTGGTACCAAATTTCCAATTTTTGACCCAAAACTCATTCTAATGGTTCCTGCAATGCACCAAAACATCCAGCAACATACATATACATTTCTAAACTTATTTCACAGCAATATTAACATGTACCAAGCAAGATCAAGGCAAGGGTATAAAATTCTCATTTTTCCTAAAATTAACATAATACATGTTTTTCTTGCAAAATCAAACACATAATCCCAAAGGTGGGTTCTATCTAAGAACTCACATGATAATTGCAGCACCTAACAAGCTTTGATCCATCTTGCTCAAGCTCAAACCCTAACTTCCAAGTTCCTCTAATCATGCTAAACTTCTCCTTCTTGATGTTTCTTGCTCACAAAGCTTCTTTGATTCATGCTTGATCACTAATCCCATGTGTTTGGAAGTTTAGAAAGATTATGGTAGAGAGGGAGAGTGGCGTGGCTAGAGAGAGGGGAGAGAACAATTCTTTCTCTCAAACCTAGAGAGAGAAAGTGAAGTGGGAAATGAGATATTTTTCCCCAAAATCGCTTATATACTCCTTTGTGCGAGTTTACTTAAATGTCCTTCGTCTCAGTCGTGTTTACCTGACTCTGATACATAACTCATGCTTGGTTGATATTACTCAATAATATCTTTCGTTGTACTTAACATCTTTTACCAAAATCTCTTTCCATAAATCTTAGTCTTCTGATACATTTAACAGATGAAATTTCCCATTAGCTGACGAGCGGGATATTACACATGAAATTTTACAAAATAAATCATGGGAATGCTTCGGTCATGATAAATAAATTCATATGATATATTAATAAATTAATAACAAGAATTCATCAGCTTATTAATACAAAATAAATAACAATCTATTATGAAACCAACTTGTGTTAAAGGTACTCAATTTTACACGAAGTTAAAATATTACTGAATCTAGTATTGCTTTTAAGATTTTCTTCTTACATTCAGTAATTTTTCATAAAAGTTTTTGTAAAAACAGTATATCGAGTCACAAGTTAGTTCTATCAGTTGCCACAATCATCCTTTTAGGTGGAATTTATCTCCAAGAAATTATATACAATTGTAGAACTTGATATATATACAAAAGCGAAAAGGAGATACCAACATTTAGTTATATATATATATATAGTTCTTTAAAATCCTTCTCCATCTTCTTATTATTATTCTTCTTCTTAAAGTTTCTTTTTAACCAAGAAAGTCTACATGAACAATCAAAACGATTAATTTGTTAATTAAAACACCTACAATGAAAAACAACAGGAAAAGAACAGAGTGGGAGAACCATTCCAAGCCCAACCCCAAAACTGATGAGGCTTTGAATTAGTTATTTCCAAAAAAAAATTTCGTAACAAATCAAAAGCTTCGTCAGCCTTGGAGTTGAACGAGGAATAGTTCTCTCTCACTCTATTTTTGCCTTTTGTTTTTCATCATAGGAGTTTAAATTCACAAATTAAATGTTTTTATTTTTCTCGGACACATACTTGCTTAAGAAGAAGAAGGCAAGGATCGATTCTGAGAACTATATATAATTAGTTATATGCAAGTATCTCCCTTTCTAACATCTAACTTATGCAAGAATTGAGGTGGAATATATTTTTATGATCATTATGATTATATCGAAAAAGGGACTATGGTCTTAAAATATTATTTATTCCAAAGGGACATAAATTATCAAAGGTACTAGGCTCTTAAGACCATTCTTAATTCCCAAGTGACATTATATCTATAAGGGTATATGGTCAAAGAACACTCTTAATTTCGAGGGAAAAGAATGAGTTGAAGGGAAGAAAACTTCTTCAACACAAATCAAAAAGGGAGAGAGAAGAAAATGGTTAATTTCATGGACAAAAAAAAAGGAGATGAAGGGAAGAATGACTCGTCAACACAAGTCATAGAGGGAGAGAGAAGAAAAGTATTTGAAGTTTCAGAATTCCTTTCAGTGTGTAGAATGCAATATATGTGAGCTCGCTATTTATAGAAGAAATTCACAACTAATATATGAGAAACTTTGGGCACAAGTTAGATCTAGTACAAAAATATCTCAAATTCAGTACAATATATATATATATATATATATATATATATATATATATATATATCATATTGAGTACAAAAAATATATTTTGAGTACAAGAATATATTATTGAGTGCCAAAATATATGTCTAATCACATACAAAAATATATTAGATTGCATACGAAAATATATCAGGATGTGTTCCAAAATATTGTAACAAAATTTGGCGACTATGAAAAACTTTCTAATAATGACTAAATTAATTATTTCATTTAAAATTTCCAAATAATAAAATATATATCAACATCCTTCAAAAAGAAATATATATCAACATATATTTTTCGAATAATTTAAGGGTTAAATAAGTTTTTAGTCCCTACAAAATCATGAGTTTTTAAGGTTAGTCCCTATGAAATTTCAATGGTAATTTTAGTCCTCCAAAATTTTTACGTTTGTAAAAATAGTCTCTATTTTGAAAATATTTTACAAAAATTGGATAATTTTAGTCCTCCAAAATAGTCCCTATAAAATGCAAATAGGGACTAAAAGTTAATAAAAAAATTTAGGGAGGGACTAAATACATATTTAACCCATAATTTAATCTCGACAAATTTCCACTGAATTTATTATTAATTCTGAAAGGAACAAATTGGAACAATAAAAATAGAATTTGAGGTCTTTTAGAAAAAGTTTCTCAAATTTGTTTTGTTCTTTGAGCATATTTGAAAATGAGTGAAGACATATTCTGGTCCAGGGGAAAGTCATCGACAAAAAATAAGACCAATTTTTGTTCTATTTTTTTTTCTATTTTTTCTTCAAAATGTGGCCCAAATTCATCCCTTAAAATATACACAAACTTTAGCGTAGTAATAACAGAGGTCAGACAGGCATGATAGTTCCCTTATTTCCGCTAGTTATTTATAAAAAAATGTGCTCCCATTTTACTCAGTAACTCGAGATTTTTTTTTCATATTCCAGAATTTTTGGTTCATCAAACATTATTGCTTATGTGACTCATGAAATTTTACAAAATAAATCATGGGAATGCTTCGGTCATGATAAATAAATTCATATGATATATTAATAAATTAATAACAAGAATTCATCAGCTTATTAATACAAAATAAATAACAATCTATTATGAAACCAACTTGTGTTAAAGGTACTCAATTTTACACGAAGTTAAAATATTACTGAATCTAGTATTGCTTTTAAGATTTTCTTCTTACATTCAGTAATTTTTCATAAAAGTTTTTGTAAAAACAGTATATCGAGTCACAAGTTAGTTCTATCAGTTGCCACAATCATCCTTTTAGGTGGAATTTATCTCCAAGAAATTATATACAATTGTAGAACTTGATATATATACAAAAGCGAAAAGGAGATACCAACATTTAGTTATATATATATATATATATATATATATATATATATATATATATATATATATATATATATATATATATATATATAGTTCTTTAAAATCCTTCTCCATCTTCTTATTATTATTCTTCTTCTTAAAGTTTCTTTTTAACCAAGAAAGTCTACATGAACAATCAAAACGATTAATTTGTTAATTAAAACACCTACAATGAAAAACAACAGGAAAAGAACAGAGTGAGAGAACCATTCCAAGCCCAACCCCAAAACTGATGAGGCTTTGAATTAGTTATTTCCAAAAAAAAATTTCGTAACAAATCAAAAGCTTCGTCAGCCTTGGAGTTGAACGAGGAATAGTTCTCTCTCACTCTATTTTTGCCTTTTGTTTTTCATCATAGGAGTTTAAATTCACAAATTAAATGTTTTTATTTTTCTCGGACACATACTTGCTTAAGAAGAAGAAGGCAAGGATCGATTCTGAGAACTATATATAATTAGTTATATGCAAGTATCTCCCTTTCTAACATCTAACTTATGCAAGAATTGAGGTGGAATATATTTTTATGATCATTATGATTATATCGAAAAAGGGACTATGGTCTTAAAATATTATTTATTCCAAAGGGACATAAATTATCAAAGGTACTAGGCTCTTAAGACCATTCTTAATTCCCAAGTGACATTATATCTATAAGGGTATATGGTCAAAGAACACTCTTAATTTCGAGGGAAAAGAATGAGTTGAAGGGAAGAAAACTTCTTCAACACAAATCAAAAAGGGAGAGAGAAGAAAATGGTTAATTTCATGGACAAAAAAAAAGGAGATGAAGGGAAGAATGACTCGTCAACACAAGTCATAGAGGGAGAGAGAAGAAAAGTATTTGAAGTTTCAGAATTCCTTTCAGTGTGTAGAATGCAATATATGTGAGCTCGCTATTTATAGAAGAAATTCACAACTAATATATGAGAAACTTTGGGCACAAGTTAGATCTAGTACAAAAATATCTCAAATTCAGTACAATATATATATATATATATATATATATATATATATATATCATATTGAGTACAAAAAATATATTTTGAGTACAAAAATATATTATTGAGTGCCAAAATATATGTCTAATCACATACAAAAATATATTAGATTGCATACGAAAATATATCAGGATGTGTTCCAAAATATTGTAACAAAATTTGGCGACTATGAAAAACTTTCTAATAATGACTCAATTAATTATTTCATTTAAAATTTGCAAATAATAAAATATATATCAACATCCTTCAAAAAGAAATATATATCAACATATATTTTTCGAATAATTTAAGGGTTAAATAAGTTTTTAGTCCCTACAAAATCATGAGTTTTTAAGGTTAGTCCCTATGAAATTTCAATGGTAATTTTAGTCCTCCAAAATTTTTAAGTTTGTAAAAATAGTCTCTATTTTGAAAATATTTTACAAAAATTGGATAATTTTAGTCCTCCAAAATAGTCCCTATAAAATGCAAATAGGCACTAAAAGTTAATAAAAAAATTTAGGGAGGGACTAAATACATATTTAACCCATAATTTAATCTCGACAAATTTCCACTGAATTATTATTAATTCTGAAAGGAACAAATTGGAACAATAAAAATAGAATTTGAGGTCTTTTAGAAAAAGTTTCTCAAATTTGTTTTGTTCTTTGAGCATATTTGAAAATGAGTGAAGACATATTCTGGTCCAGGGGAAAGTCATCGACAAAAAATAAGACCAATTTTTGTTCTATTTTTTTTTCTATTTTTTCTTCAAAATGTGGCCCAAATTCATCCCTTAAAATATACACAAACTTTAGCGTAGTAACAACAGAGGTCAGACAGGCATGATAGTTCCCTTATTTCCGCTAGTTATTTATAAAAAAATGTGCTCCCATTTTACTCAGTAACTCGAGATTTTTTTTTCATATTCCAGAATTTTTGGTTCATCAAACATTATTGCTTATGTGACTCATGAAATTTTACAAAATAAATCATGGGAATGCTTCGGTCATGATAAATAAATTCATATGATATATTAATAAATTAATAACAAGAATTGTAACACCCACGTCGTGGCTTTCGATATCCCGCTAGGTGGATACGAAAGGTTCCCGACCTAAGGGGAACGGTTTAAGCCGCAAGGGACCCCCACGACAATAGTAGAAACCGAAACACATCGGAATGAGAGGGATCCGGAGGCCGTGTAGGTATGGGACTACATGGTTGAAGGAAGGCTTATAAGAATTGTTAGGTACTACCCATATCAACAAGATGCATCTTCTTTTCGGGAGCTCAATCCATAGGAACTCCACAGTTAAGCGTGCTTGGCTTGGAGTAGTACTAGGATGGGTGACCTACCGGGAAGTTTCCCGGTAAGCATGTGAGTGAGGACAAAGCATGCTGAAAAGACTCGTGTTGGTTTGTGGGGTTAGTCGGCAATCCTGTAAGCAGTCTGGGATGTTACACTTGGTATCAGAGCAGACCTCTCCCAGTACGGTGTGGTTCGGGGACGAACCAGGCGGAAGCTGGTGGGCATGTAACACCCACGTCGTGGCTTTCGATATCCCGCTAGGTGGATACGAAAGGTTCCCGACCTAAGGGGAACGGTTTAAGCCGCAAGGGACCCCCACGACAATAGTAGAAACCGAAACACATCGGAATGAGAGGGATCCGGAGGCCGTGTAGGTATGGGACTACATGGTTGAAGGAAGGCTTATAAGAATTGTTAGGTACTACCCATATCAACAAGATGCATCTTCTTTTCGGGAGCTCAATCCATAGGAACTCCACAGTTAAGCGTGCTTGGCTTGGAGTAGTACTAGGATGGGTGACCTACCGGGAAGTTTCCCGGTAAGCATGTGAGTGAGGACAAAGCATGCTGAAAAGACTCGTGTTGGTTTGTGGGGTTAGTCGGCAATCCTGTAAGCAGTCTGGGATGTTACAAGAATTCATCAGCTTATTAATACAAAATAAATAACAATCTATTATGAAACCAACTTGTGTTAAAGGTACTCAATTTTACACGAAGTTAAAATATTACTGAATCTAGTATTGCTTTTAAGATTTTCTTCTTACATTCAGTAATTTTTCATAAAAGTTTTTGTAAAAACAGTATATCGAGTCACAAGTTAGTTCTATCAGTTGCCACAATCATCCTTTTAGGTGGAATTTATCTCCAAGAAATTATATACAATTGTAGAACTTGATATATATACAAAAGCGAAAAGGAGATACCAACATTTAGTTATATATATATATATATATATATATATATATATATATATATATATATAGTTCTTTAAAATCCTTCTCCATCTTCTTATTATTATTCTTCTTCTTAAAGTTTCTTTTTAACCAAGAAAGTCTACATGAACAATCAAAACGATTAATTTGTTAATTAAAACACCTACAATGAAAAACAACAGGAAAAGAACAGAGTGAGAGAACCATTCCAAGCCCAACCCCAAAACTGATGAGGCTTTGAATTAGTTATTTCCAAAAAAAAATTTCGTAACAAATCAAAAGCTTCGTCAGCCTTGGAGTTGAACGAGGAATAGTTCTCTCTCACTCTATTTTTGCCTTTTGTTTTTCATCATAGGAGTTTAAATTCACAAATTAAATGTTTTTATTTTTCTCGGACACATACTTGCTTAAGAAGAAGAAGGCAAGGATCGATTCTGAGAACTATATATAATTAGTTATATGCAAGTATCTCCCTTTCTAACATCTAACTTATGCAAGAATTGAGGTGGAATATATTTTTATGATCATTATGATTATATCGAAAAAGGGACTATGGTCTTAAAATATTATTTATTCCAAAGGGACATAAATTATCAAAGGTACTAGGCTCTTAAGACCATTCTTAATTCCCAAGTGACATTATATCTATAAGGGTATATGGTCAAAGAACACTCTTAATTTCGAGGGAAAAGAATGAGTTGAAGGGAAGAAAACTTCTTCAACACAAATCAAAAAGGGAGAGAGAAGAAAATGGTTAATTTCATGGACAAAAAAAAAGGAGATGAAGGGAAGAATGACTCGTCAACACAAGTCATAGAGGGAGAGAGAAGAAAAGTATTTGAAGTTTCAGAATTCCTTTCAGTGTGTAGAATGCAATATATGTGAGCTCGCTATTTATAGAAGAAATTCACAACTAATATATGAGAAACTTTGGGCACAAGTTAGATCTAGTACAAAAATATCTCAAATTCAGTACAATATATATATATATATATATATATATATATATATATATCATATTGAGTACAAAAAATATATTTTGAGTACAAAAATATATTATTGAGTGCCAAAATATATGTCTAATCACATACAAAAATATATTAGATTGCATACGAAAATATATCAGGATGTGTTCCAAAATATTGTAACAAAATTTGGCGACTATGAAAAACTTTCTAATAATGACTCAATTAATTATTTCATTTAAAATTTGCAAATAATAAAATATATATCAACATCCTTCAAAAAGAAATATATATCAACATATATTTTTCGAATAATTTAAGGGTTAAATAAGTTTTTAGTCCCTACAAAATCATGAGTTTTTAAGGTTAGTCCCTATGAAATTTCAATGGTAATTTTAGTCCTCCAAAATTTTTAAGTTTGTAAAAATAGTCTCTATTTTGAAAATATTTTACAAAAATTGGATAATTTTAGTCCTCCAAAATAGTCCCTATAAAATGCAAATAGGCACTAAAAGTTAATAAAAAAATTTAGGGAGGGACTAAATACATATTTAACCCATAATTTAATCTCGACAAATTTCCACTGAATTATTATTAATTCTGAAAGGAACAAATTGGAACAATAAAAATAGAATTTGAGGTCTTTTAGAAAAAGTTTCTCAAATTTGTTTTGTTCTTTGAGCATATTTGAAAATGAGTGAAGACATATTCTGGTCCAGGGGAAAGTCATCGACAAAAAATAAGACCAATTTTTGTTCTATTTTTTTTTCTATTTTTTCTTCAAAATGTGGCCCAAATTCATCCCTTAAAATATACACAAACTTTAGCGTAGTAACAACAGAGGTCAGACAGGCATGATAGTTCCCTTATTTCCGCTAGTTATTTATAAAAAAATGTGCTCCCATTTTACTCAGTAACTCGAGATTTTTTTTTCATATTCCAGAATTTTTGGTTCATCAAACATTATTGCTTATGTGACTCATGAAATTTTACAAAATAAATCATGGGAATGCTTCGGTCATGATAAATAAATTCATATGATATATTAATAAATTAATAACAAGAATTCATCAGCTTATTAATACAAAATAAATAACAATCTATTATGAAACCAACTTGTGTTAAAGGTACTCAATTTTACACGAAGTTAAAATATTACTGAATCTAGTATTGCTTTTAAGATTTTCTTCTTACATTCAGTAATTTTTCATAAAAGTTTTTGTAAAAACAGTATATCGAGTCACAAGTTAGTTCTATCAGTTGCCACAATCATCCTTTTAGGTGGAATTTATCTCCAAGAAATTATATACAATTGTAGAACTTGATATATATACAAAAGCGAAAAGGAGATACCAACATTTAGTTATATATATATATATATATATATATATATATATATATATATATATATATATATATATATATATATATATATATATATATATATATATATATATATATATATATATATATATAGTTCTTTAAAATCCTTCTCCATCTTCTTATTATTATTCTTCTTCTTAAAGTTTCTTTTTAACCAAGAAAGTCTACATGAACAATCAAAACGATTAATTTGTTAATTAAAACACCTACAATGAAAAACAACAGGAAAAGAACAGAGTGAGAGAACCATTCCAAGCCCAACCCCAAAACTGATGAGGCTTTGAATTAGTTATTTCCAAAAAAAAATTTCGTAACAAATCAAAAGCTTCGTCAGCCTTGGAGTTGAACGAGGAATAGTTCTCTCTCACTCTATTTTTGCCTTTTGTTTTTCATCATAGGAGTTTAAATTCACAAATTAAATGTTTTTATTTTTCTCGGACACATACTTGCTTAAGAAGAAGAAGGCAAGGATCGATTCTGAGAACTATATATAATTAGTTATATGCAAGTATCTCCCTTTCTAACATCTAACTTATGCAAGAATTGAGGTGGAATATATTTTTATGATCATTATGATTATATCGAAAAAGGGACTATGGTCTTAAAATATTATTTATTCCAAAGGGACATAAATTATCAAAGGTACTAGGCTCTTAAGACCATTCTTAATTCCCAAGTGACATTATATCTATAAGGGTATATGGTCAAAGAACACTCTTAATTTCGAGGGAAAAGAATGAGTTGAAGGGAAGAAAACTTCTTCAACACAAATCAAAAAGGGAGAGAGAAGAAAATGGTTAATTTCATGGACAAAAAAAAAGGAGATGAAGGGAAGAATGACTCGTCAACACAAGTCATAGAGGGAGAGAGAAGAAAAGTATTTGAAGTTTCAGAATTCCTTTCAGTGTGTAGAATGCAATATATGTGAGCTCGCTATTTATAGAAGAAATTCACAACTAATATATGAGAAACTTTGGGCACAAGTTAGATCTAGTACAAAAATATCTCAAATTCAGTACAATATATATATATATATATATATATATATATATATATATATATATATATATATCATATTGAGTACAAAAAATATATTTTGAGTACAAAAATATATTATTGAGTGCCAAAATATATGTCTAATCACATACAAAAATATATTAGATTGCATACGAAAATATATCAGGATGTGTTCCAAAATATTGTAACAAAATTTGGCGACTATGAAAAACTTTCTAATAATGACTCAATTAATTATTTCATTTAAAATTTGCAAATAATAAAATATATATCAACATCCTTCAAAAAGAAATATATATCAACATATATTTTTCGAATAATTTAAGGGTTAAATAAGTTTTTAGTCCCTACAAAATCATGAGTTTTTAAGGTTAGTCCCTATGAAATTTCAATGGTAATTTTAGTCCTCCAAAATTTTTAAGTTTGTAAAAATAGTCTCTATTTTGAAAATATTTTACAAAAATTGGATAATTTTAGTCCTCCAAAATAGTCCCTATAAAATGCAAATAGGCACTAAAAGTTAATAAAAAAATTTAGGGAGGGACTAAATACATATTTAACCCATAATTTAATCTCGACAAATTTCCACTGAATTATTATTAATTCTGAAAGGAACAAATTGGAACAATAAAAATAGAATTTGAGGTCTTTTAGAAAAAGTTTCTCAAATTTGTTTTGTTCTTTGAGCATATTTGAAAATGAGTGAAGACATATTCTGGTCCAGGGGAAAGTCATCGACAAAAAATAAGACCAATTTTTGTTCTATTTTTTTTTCTATTTTTTCTTCAAAATGTGGCCCAAATTCATCCCTTAAAATATACACAAACTTTAGCGTAGTAACAACAGAGGTCAGACAGGCATGATAGTTCCCTTATTTCCGCTAGTTATTTATAAAAAAATGTGCTCCCATTTTACTCAGTAACTCGAGATTTTTTTTTCATATTCCAGAATTTTTGGTTCATCAAACATTATTGCTTATGTGACTCATGAAATTTTACAAAATAAATCATGGGAATGCTTCGGTCATGATAAATAAATTCATATGATATATTAATAAATTAATAACAAGAATTCATCAGCTTATTAATACAAAATAAATAACAATCTATTATGAAACCAACTTGTGTTAAAGGTACTCAATTTTACACGAAGTTAAAATATTACTGAATCTAGTATTGCTTTTAAGATTTTCTTCTTACATTCAGTAATTTTTCATAAAAGTTTTTGTAAAAACAGTATATCGAGTCACAAGTTAGTTCTATCAGTTGCCACAATCATCCTTTTAGGTGGAATTTATCTCCAAGAAATTATATACAATTGTAGAACTTGATATATATACAAAAGCGAAAAGGAGATACCAACATTTAGTTATATATATATATATATATATATATATATATATATATATATAGTTCTTTAAAATCCTTCTCCATCTTCTTATTATTATTCTTCTTCTTAAAGTTTCTTTTTAACCAAGAAAGTCTACATGAACAATCAAAACGATTAATTTGTTAATTAAAACACCTACAATGAAAAACAACAGGAAAAGAACAGAGTGAGAGAACCATTCCAAGCCCAACCCCAAAACTGATGAGGCTTTGAATTAGTTATTTCCAAAAAAAAATTTCGTAACAAATCAAAAGCTTCGTCAGCCTTGGAGTTGAACGAGGAATAGTTCTCTCTCACTCTATTTTTGCCTTTTGTTTTTCATCATAGGAGTTTAAATTCACAAATTAAATGTTTTTATTTTTCTCGGACACATACTTGCTTAAGAAGAAGAAGGCAAGGATCGATTCTGAGAACTATATATAATTAGTTATATGCAAGTATCTCCCTTTCTAACATCTAACTTATGCAAGAATTGAGGTGGAATATATTTTTATGATCATTATGATTATATCGAAAAAGGGACTATGGTCTTAAAATATTATTTATTCCAAAGGGACATAAATTATCAAAGGTACTAGGCTCTTAAGACCATTCTTAATTCCCAAGTGACATTATATCTATAAGGGTATATGGTCAAAGAACACTCTTAATTTCGAGGGAAAAGAATGAGTTGAAGGGAAGAAAACTTCTTCAACACAAATCAAAAAGGGAGAGAGAAGAAAATGGTTAATTTCATGGACAAAAAAAAAGGAGATGAAGGGAAGAATGACTCGTCAACACAAGTCATAGAGGGAGAGAGAAGAAAAGTATTTGAAGTTTCAGAATTCCTTTCAGTGTGTAGAATGCAATATATGTGAGCTCGCTATTTATAGAAGAAATTCACAACTAATATATGAGAAACTTTGGGCACAAGTTAGATCTAGTACAAAAATATCTCAAATTCAGTACAATATATATATATATATATATATATATATATATATCATATTGAGTACAAAAAATATATTTTGAGTACAAAAATATATTATTGAGTGCCAAAATATATGTCTAATCACATACAAAAATATATTAGATTGCATACGAAAATATATCAGGATGTGTTCCAAAATATTGTAACAAAATTTGGCGACTATGAAAAACTTTCTAATAATGACTCAATTAATTATTTCATTTAAAATTTGCAAATAATAAAATATATATCAACATCCTTCAAAAAGAAATATATATCAACATATATTTTTCGAATAATTTAAGGGTTAAATAAGTTTTTAGTCCCTACAAAATCATGAGTTTTTAAGGTTAGTCCCTATGAAATTTCAATGGTAATTTTAGTCCTCCAAAATTTTTAAGTTTGTAAAAATAGTCTCTATTTTGAAAATATTTTACAAAAATTGGATAATTTTAGTCCTCCAAAATAGTCCCTATAAAATGCAAATAGGCACTAAAAGTTAATAAAAAAATTTAGGGAGGGACTAAATACATATTTAACCCATAATTTAATCTCGACAAATTTCCACTGAATTATTATTAATTCTGAAAGGAACAAATTGGAACAATAAAAATAGAATTTGAGGTCTTTTAGAAAAAGTTTCTCAAATTTGTTTTGTTCTTTGAGCATATTTGAAAATGAGTGAAGACATATTCTGGTCCAGGGGAAAGTCATCGACAAAAAATAAGACCAATTTTTGTTCTATTTTTTTTTCTATTTTTTCTTCAAAATGTGGCCCAAATTCATCCCTTAAAATATACACAAACTTTAGCGTAGTAACAACAGAGGTCAGACAGGCATGATAGTTCCCTTATTTCCGCTAGTTATTTATAAAAAATGTGCTCCCATTTTACTCAGTAACTCGAGATTTTTTTTTCATATTCCAGAAATTTTGGTTCATCAAACATTATTGCTTATGTGACTCATGAAATTTTACAAAATAAATCATGGGAATGCTTCGGTCATGATAAATAAATTCATATGATATATTAATAAATTAATAACAAGAATTCATCAGCTTATTAATACAAAATAAATAACAATCTATTATGAAACCAACTTGTGTTAAAGGTACTCAATTTTACACGAAGTTAAAATATTACTGAATCTAGTATTGCTTTTAAGATTTTCTTCTTACATTCAGTAATTTTTCATAAAAGTTTTTGTAAAAACAGTATATCGAGTCACAAGTTAGTTCTATCAGTTGCCACAATCATGCTTTTAGGTGGAATTTATCTCCAAGAAATTATATACAATTGTAGAACTTGATATATATACAAAAGCGAAAAGGAGATACCAACATTTAGTTATATATATATATATATAGTTCTTTAAAATCCTTCTCCATCTTCTTATTATTATTCTTCTTCTTAAAGTTTCTTTTTAACCAAGAAAGTCTACATGAACAATCAAAACGATTAATTTGTTAATTAAAACACTTACAATGAAAAACAACAGGAAAAGAACAGAGTGAGAGAACCATTCCAAGCCCAACCCCAAAACTGATGAGGCTTTGAATTAGTTATTTCCAAAAAAAAATTTCGTAACAAATCAAAAGCTTCGTCAGCCTTGGAGTTGAACGAGGAATAGTTCTCTCTCACTCTATTTTTGCCTTTTGTTTTTCATCATAGGAGTTTAAATTCACAAATTAAATGTTTTTATTTTTCTCGGACACATACTTGCTTAAGAAGAAGAAGGCAAGGATCGATTCTGAGAACTATATATAATTAGTTATATGCAAGTATCTCCCTTTCTAACATCTAACTTATGCAAGAATTGAGGTGGAATATATTTTTATGATCATTATGATTATATCGAAAAAGGGACTATGGTCTTAAAATATTATTTATTCCAAAGGGACATAAATTATCAAAGGTACTAGGCTCTTAAGACCATTCTTAATTCCCAAGTGACATTATATCTATAAGGGTATATGGTCAAAGAACACTCTTAATTTCGAGGGAAAAGAATGAGTTGAAGGGAAGAAAACTTCTTCAACACAAATCAAAAAGAGAGAGAGAAGAAAATGGTTAATTTCATGGACAAAAAAAAAGGAGATGAAGGGAAGAATGACTCATCAACACAAGTCATAGAGGGAGAGAGAAGAAAAGTATTTGAAGTTTCAGAATTCCTTTCAGTGTGTAGAATGCAATATATGTGAGCTCGCTATTTATAGAAGAAATTCACAACTAATATATGAGAAACTTTGGGCACAAGTTAGATCTAGTACAAAAATATCTCAAATTCAGTACAATATATATATATATATATATATATATATATATATATATATATATATATATATATATATATCATATTGAGTACAAAAAATATATTTTGAGTACAAAAATATATTATTGAGTGCCAAAATATATGTCTAATCACATACAAAAATATATTAGATTGCATACGAAAATATATCAGGATGTGTTCCAAAATATTGTAACAAAATTTGGCGACTATGAAAAACTTTCTAATAATGACTAAATTAATTATTTCATTTAAAATTTCCAAATAATAAAATATATATCAACATCCTTCAAAAAGAAATATATATCAACATATATTTTTCGAATAATTTAAGGGTTAAATAAGTTTTTAGTCCCTACAAAATCATGCGTTTTTAAGGTTAGTCCCTATGAAATTTCAATGGTAATTTTAGTCCTCCAAAATTTTTAAGTTTGTAAAAATAGTCTCTATTTTGAAAATATTTTACAAAAATTGGATAATTTTAGTCCTCCAAAAATAGTCCCTATAAAATGCAAATAGGGACTAAAAGTTAATAAAAAAATTTAGGGAGGGACTAAATACATATTTAACCCATAATTTAATCTCGACAAATTTCCACTGAATTTATTATTAATTCTGAAAGGAACAAATTGGAACAATAAAAATAGAATTTGAGGTCTTTTAGAAAAAGTTTCTCAAATTTGTTTTGTTCTTTGAGCATATTTGAAAATGAGTGAAGACATATTCTGGTCCAGGGGAAAGTCATCGACAAAAAATAAGACCAATTTTTGTTCTATTTTTTTTTTTCTATTTTTTCTTCAAAATGTGGCCCAAACTCATCCCTTAAAATATACAATAACTTTAGCGTAGTAATAACAGAGGTCAGACAGGCATGATAGTTCCCTTATTTCCGCTAGTTATTTATAAAAAATGTGCTCCCATTTTACTCAGTAACTCGAGATTTTTTTTTCATATTCCAGAAATTTTGGTTCATCAAACATTATTGCTTATGTGACTCATGAAATTTTACAAAATAAATCATGGGAATGCTTCGGTCATGATAAATAAATTCATATGATATATTAATAAATTAATAACAAGAATTCATCAGCTTATTAACACAAAATAAATAACAATCTATTATGAAACCAACTTGTGTTAAAGGTACTCAATTTTACACGAAGTTAAAATATTACTGAATCTAGTATTGCTTTTAAGATTTTCTTCTTACATTCAGTAATTTTTCATAAAAGTTTTTGTAAAAACAGTATATCGAGTCACAAGTTAGTTCTATCAGTTGCCACAATCATGCTTTTAGGTGGAATTTATCTCCAAGAAATTATATACAATTGTAGAACTTGATATATATACAAAAGCGAAAAGGAGATACCAACATTTAGTTATATATATATATATAGTTCTTTAAAATCCTTCTCCATCTTCTTATTATTATTCTTCTTCTTAAAGTTTCTTTTTAACCAAGAAAGTCTACATGAACAATCAAAACGATTAATTTGTTAATTAAAACACCTACAATGAAAAACAACAGGAAAAGAACAGAGTGAGAGAACCATTCCAAGCCCAACCCCAAAACTGATGAGGCTTTGAATTAGTTATTTCCAAAAAAAAATTTCGTAACAAATCAAAAGCTTCGTCAGCCTTGGAGTTGAACGAGGAATAGTTCTCTCTCACTCTATTTTTGCCTTTTGTTTTTCATCATAGGAGTTTAAATTCACAAATTAAATGTTTTTATTTTTCTCGGACACATACTTGCTTAAGAAGAAGAAGGCAAGGATCGATTCTGAGAACTATATATAATTAGTTATATGCAAGTATCTCCCTTTCTAACATCTAACTTATGCAAGAATTGAGGTGGAATATATTTTTATGATCATTATGATTATATCGAAAAAGGGACTATGGTCTTAAAATATTATTTATTCCAAAGGGACATAAATTATCAAAGGTACTAGGCTCTTAAGACCATTCTTAATTCCCAAGTGACATTATATCTATAAGGGTATATGGTCAAAGAACACTCTTAATTTCGAGGGAAAAGAATGAGTTGAAGGGAAGAAAACTTCTTCAACACAAATCAAAAAGGGAGAGAGAAGAAAATGGTTAATTTCATGGACAAAAAAAAAGGAGATGAAGGGAAGAATGACTCGTCAACACAAGTCATAGAGGGAGAGAGAAGAAAAGTATTTGAAGTTTCAGAATTCCTTTCAGTGTGTAGAATGCAATATATGTGAGCTCGCTATTTATAGAAGAAATTCACAACTAATATATGAGAAACTTTGGGCACAAGTTAGATCTAGTACAAAAATATCTCAAATTCAGTACAATATATATATATATATATATATATATATATATATATATATATATATCATATTGAGTACAAAAAATATATTTTGAGTACAAAAATATATTATTGAGTGCCAAAATATATGTCTAATCACATACAAAAATATATTAGATTGCATACGAAAATATATCAGGATGTGTTCCAAAATATTGTAACAAAATTTGGCGACTATGAAAAACTTTCTAATAATGACTAAATTAATTATTTCATTTAAAATTTCCAAATAATAAAATATATATCAACATCCTTCAAAAAGAAATATATATCAACATATATTTTTCGAATAATTTAAGGGTTAAATAAGTTTTTAGTCCCTACAAAATCATGCGTTTTTAAGGTTAGTCCCTATGAAATTTCAATGGTAATTTTAGTCCTCCAAAATTTTTAAGTTTGTAAAAATAGTCTCTATTTTGAAAATATTTTACAAAAATTGGATAATTTTAGTCCTCCAAAATAGTCCCTATAAAATGCAAATAGGGACTAAAAGTTAATAAAAAAATTTAGGGAGGGACTAAATACATATTTAACCCATAATTTAATCTCGACAAATTTCCACTGAATTTATTATTAATTCTGAAAGGAACAAATTGGAACAATAAAAATAGAATTTGAGGTCTTTTAGAAAAAGTTTCTCAAATTTGTTTTGTTCTTTGAGCATATTTGAAAATGAGTGAAGACATATTCTGGTCCAGGGGAAAGTCATCGACAAAAAATAAGACCAATTTTTGTTCTATTTTTTTTTCTATTTTTTCTTCAAAATGTGGCCCAAATTCATCCCTTAAAATATACACAAACTTTAGCGTAGTAACAACAGAGGTCAGACAGGCATGATAGTTCCCTTATTTCCGCTAGTTATTTATAAAAAATGTGCTCCCATTTTACTCAGTAACTCGAGATTTTTTTTTCATATTCCAGAAATTTTGGTTCATCAAACATTATTGCTTATGTGACTCATGAAATTTTACAAAATAAATCATGGGAATGCTTCGGTCATGATAAATAAATTCATATGATATATTAATAAATTAATAACAAGAATTCATCAGCTTATTAATACAAAATAAATAACAATCTATTATGAAACCAACTTGTGTTAAAGGTACTCAATTTTACACGAAGTTAAAATATTACTGAATCTAGTATTGCTTTTAAGATTTTCTTCTTACATTCAGTAATTTTTCATAAAAGTTTTTGTAAAAACAGTACATCGAGTCACAAGTTAGTTCTATCAGTTGCCACAATCATGCTTTTAGGTGGAATTTATCTCCAAGAAATTATATACAATTGTAGAACTTGATATATATACAAAAGCGAAAAGGAGATACCAACATTTAGTTATATATATATATATATATATATATATATATATATATATATATATATATATATATATAGTTCTTTAAAATCCTTCTCCATTTTCTTATTATTATTCTTCTTCTTAAAGTTTCTTTTTAACCAAGAAAGTCTACATGAACAATCAAAACGATTAATTTGTTAATTAAAACACCTACAATGAAAAACAACAGGAAAAGAACAGAGTGAGAGAACCATTCCAAGCCCAACCCCAAAACTGATGAGGCTTTGAATTAGTTATTTCCAAAAAAAAATTTCGTAACAAATCAAAAGCTTCGTCAGCCTTGGAGTTGAACGAGGAATAGTTCTCTCTCACTCTATTTTTGCCTTTTGTTTTTCATCATAGGAGTTTAAATTCACAAATTAAATGTTTTTATTTTTCTCGGACACATACTTGCTTAAGAAGAAGAAGGCAAGGACCGATTCTGAGAACTATATATAATTAGTTATATGCAAGTATCTCCCTTTCTAACATCTAACTTATGCAAGAATTGAGGTGGAATATATTTTTATGATCATTATGATTATATCGAAAAAGGGACTATGGTCTTAAAATATTATTTATTCCAAAGGGACATAAATTATCAAAGGTACTAGGCTCTTAAGACCATTCTTAATTCCCAAGTGACATTATATCTATAAGGGTATATGGTCAAAGAACACTCTTAATTTCGAGGGAAAAGAATGAGTTGAAGGGAAGAAAACTTCTTCAACACAAATCAAAAAGGGAGAGAGAAGAAAATGGTTAATTTCATGGACAAAAAAAAAGGAGATGAAGGGAAGAATGACTCCTCAACACAAGTCATAGAGGGAGAGAGAAGAAAAGTATTTGAAATTTCAGAATTCCTTTCAGTGTGTAGAATGCAATATATGTGAGCTCGCTATTTATAGAAGAAATTCACAACTAATATATGAGAAACTTTGGGCACAAGTTAGATCTAGTACAAAAATATCTCAAATTCAGTACAATATATATATATATATATATATATATATATATATATATCATATTGAGTACAAAAAATATATTTTGAGTACAAAAATATATTATTGAGTGCCAAAATATATGTCTAATATCACATACAAAAATATATTAGATTGCATACGAAAATATATCAGGATGTGTTCCAAAATATTGTAACAAAATTTGGCGACTATGAATGTAACATCCCGCTCGTCAGCTAATGGAAATTTCATCTGCTAAATGTATCAGAGGACTAAGATTCATTAGAAAGTGATCATGATGAATAAAGTAAGTAAGACGAAAGATATTAATGAGTAATATCAGTCAAGCATGAGTTATGTATCAGAGTCAGGTGAACACGACTGAGGCGAAGGGCAAAGTGGTAAAACGTCGCAAGCGACTATATAAGGCCATAAGGGCCATTTTCCCTCATTTCCCACTTCTCTTTCTCTCTCTAGGTTTTGGGAAAACATTTCTCTCCTCCTTCTCTCTAGAATTTCGCCCTCCTTCCTTCTCCAATCCATCCAAACTTCTTCCAAATCATGATCAAGCATGGATTAAGGCAGCTTAGCAAGCAAGAAACACATAAGGGAAAGGATTGAGGCATGGTTTGGTTTGAAAGGGCTAAAGAGCAAGATTGAAGCAAAAGCTAGGGTTTGATGCTAGATGCTTGAGAAGTGGCAAGGAACATGTTAGGTGAGTTCCATAGATAGATTATCACCCTTTGGGTTGTGTAATTCCATGTTTAAAGGATTGATTTATGTTTATGAGAGGTTTTGAACCCTAATGCCTCTTTGAGCAAATCTTGTCAATTACATGTTAGTTTGCCATGGAATATGTTTAGAAATGTATATATATGTTGCTGGATGTTTTGGTGCATTGCAGGAACCATTAGAATGAGTTTTGGGTCAAAAACTGGAAATTTTGTACCTCAGACCCGAAGAGCTACGCTATTAGCGAAATCTACGCTATTAGCGAAATTCTTCAGGATGAACCACGCTATTAGCGAAATCTACGCTAATAGCGAAATTGACAGGATGAGCCACGCTCCAGGGGCGCTATTAGCGCAGCCCTCTGGACCAGCCAACATGCTTCATGGCTGTTGGCTCAGTGTGGGTCCGTGGTGCATTCCGATGTTTTTCTTTCAACGTTTTACAACTTTATAACCCCAAAACAACATCTAGGCAATGCACATAACATCGAACGATTCTTGAAAAGAAAATCATGGCAATCTTAACATGAATGGCAAGAGTGATTCAAGAGAGTTTAGCCGTATTACTCGGGTAGTGATGAATTAAGAAAGGGCATGAACGTAGAGCCTTGACATAGCTTGTCAAGAACTAGAATAGTTAGTAAAGAATAGAATGTTAGGCATGAGTGGAATGCTTGACTAGAGGCGAAGAGATATAGAGTGTTCTCTTCGTATAGAAACTAGAGAGCCATACGAGTATGGCAAGACGTGAATTGATTAGACATCTCTTCACATAGCAAGTTAAGCAAGCATATAGTTTACCTCTAGTTGGATCGTATAGGCATCCGAGGTAAAAGAGATAGCTAGCATAGATTTAATACTCATGCATTTATAGACCAAGACTTTAAAGTTAAGGTGCCATGTCTCTTGTGTCCACACTAGGTTGGCTCAAGGGGTTTCCATTAGGTGAAATGGGGTTAGCCGTAAGGAACCCGCATGTCACTTAGTAAGAAAGATGTAGTGGTCGTGTCTCTTGTGTCCACATTAGGTTGGTGCAAGGGGTTTCCATTAGGTGAAATGGGGTTAGCCGTAAGGATCCCGCACGTCACTGCAGGAGTGCCGTTGGTTATACCTTAGATAGGTTTCCATCGGATAGATAGGGATTGCGCTCGGGGTTACTCCACTCGGGGCTTTCCGTAAAATTGAACTCAGATAATGCTTGTTTGTTAAACGCTAACTTATGAATGAATTTGACTGTGCATATTATTAGATATATTATGTTATGTCATAGAGCCTTGACGTAGATCGTCAAGAAATAGTAGAGCCTTGACGTAGATCGTCAAGAATAGTAGAACATAGACGTAGATTGTCAAAACTAGTATGTTAGCAAGATAAGATACGTTGTTAGAAACATCGTATTTTGCATTAGAGCAATAGAGAAAGATATGCCGATGACGATCTTAGGTTTCCCCTAATCGTCCGGTTTAGGACCGTGTCATGATTATGTTAGAATTAGGCCTCGGTACGTAGAGCGTACTCTTGGCATTGCGGTTTTAGATTCCCCTTGACCGCCATGACACGTATAGGAAGTGAAGCCTATAACAGTGAGATAAGACTATGACGGCCCTAGTATGCACGACCGTCTAAGTATGCAAGTCCCCACACACGTATAATCAACCGGCAGGTTGTATTTTAGACACGTGGTGACCATAGGTTTTCCCCTGAGGTTACCTATAGCCTAGGATTTAGGGGAACTCACTGAGACATTATGTCTCATCCCAATCCTTATTTGTTTCAGATAAACAGGTTGGATTAGCAAGCTAGTAGCCGAATGGATGATGCGTCAAGTGTTCGTTCGTACCCGCTGCAGGATGAGATGGTTATGCAAGGATGCATTCATTATACTTTAGAAAAGTTGAGTTGCATTATTATGTACGAACACATTTGATTGTATTTATATTCATTCGTAGCTGTATTGTTGTAATTTTAATGTATCCAGTACTAAACTTAACGCACGTGCTAGACATTCTAGATACGTCTAGTATGGGTGTTACATTTGGTATCAGAGCAGGTCGATTCAGATCGTGCCTTGGGTCATTATGTTACAACAAAGGTAGTGGGACAATTGGGTTCCGGGTAAATGTTCTAGTTGTTGTTGTTAGTTGAGCCTGATCAACTCAATTTAGCATTCGACGATTAGAATGGATGCCTGAGAGCTGAATAGGACCCTGGAGGAACGAAGTATGTGATGAAGATACACCGGAAAGTGTGAACTCAGAAGTAAGAACTCGAAATGAGTACTAGAAAGAAGTTGATTGTGCCAGTAGGTGGTCGGTGAACTAAGCAAGTAGAAGTATGAATCCTCCGGGAATGTAAGGCAATGTTGAGAAGGGTCGTTCCGATAGTGTTGGGTAAGTTGTTAGTGACACCTTGTATACCCGTAAGTGAAGAGTACAGAAATACCTTAGCAGGACCTGAAGCTTCAGTAAGGGTCGTAGTTAGAACGGAAATTGTATTCCAGAAGGTAAGCGCAAGGCTACAAGATAGAGAGCAGTCGACGTAGGTTGACGGGATTAGTAGACTCTCAGGAATAGCGTTATGTTATTGAGATTATGGACTTGAATGTTCAAAGTGAACAAGGTTCTAGTGTTCGGGAAGCTACGTTAAGCGGTAACGCAGAGAAGTAAGCTACTCGTAGTAGAAAAGGATTCAGTGAAAGTTTTATGTTATCAGGAATGAAGCATTAGTTTCTAAAGTGCCGAGAATTGTATCAAATTAGGTTGATGCTTGCCATGCATATGTAGTAGAATATATTTTAGATTTTGGGAATGACTGATGTGCATTGATTTACTTGAGAAAAAAAAAATATTTATGCAAAGTATGTTTTGAAAAATTGAGCTGAAGAAACTCATCAATAGCGAACCCGGAGCGAAATTTTCAGTTCGTCTCTAGAGAATGCAGTGACTATTGGAGAGTTGTCTTCACCATCTTTTATGCAATGAGAAATTGTTTTTTTTATATCAAGTGGCGAATGCATATCACCCCCTAAAGTTTTCAAAAGGAAAAAGGCATGGGCAACCATCAACGAAAATCGATTCGGTTTAACGTGACTTTGGAAGTTAATGTGACAATAGATAAGAATGAGTTTAGACCAAGAGTTTAGAGGCACCAGTATCTAGAATGGAAGTCACAGATGTGAAGGCATGAAGAAAGAGTTAAAGTGGTGAAGAGTTTTATGAAAACGCAAGGTTCTTGAATTTTGCGGAGTTATGAGTATCCCTCAAATCTATGTTTTGCTTGATTGACTTGCTAAGGCTCGTTAGGATGCTAAATCGTAAAGTTTACAAGATTTTAGAAAGACATACGCATATGGGTGATTGAAGTTGACAATTTTGAAATTCAAAATGAAATTTTGTAGGTACCGGTTTGTTACGACTCGTATAGTTGAGCTAAACTCACTAGGACTAAGATTTGATGACACATACGTGTTATCAACTCGTTCTGTGAATTTAGAGTAATGACTGGGACCTAGATTCAGTATATGTTTTTATATAGTTGAAAATCATCAACGTCAATGACCCGTGTGCCAATTTACGAAATTTTATTAGAAAGAAAAATTAACGAGCAAGTATAGGAAGCATTGAGCAAAACATAGTATGCGAGATACGAAGCTACAATGTTAGATGCATAAGGAAGTATGTCCGAATGCAAGATTAGTCTACCATGGGAGGTTGTAAGAGCGTTTCATGGAATAGTAGTTATGTAATTGCAAAGATGTGTTCCTTGAGTTAAGTTGCTCAGGAATAAGAGTAAGTATGACATTGTTATGTCCAGAGGTAAGTTTCCTTGAGATTCAATCTTACCAGCAAAGAGTATAGCAAGGTTGCAGAGTAGCATGCAACATAGAAGTATCGAGCAGAGCTCAAGCAGATATTAATGTAATGATAGAAGAAGAATAAAGTTCACTCGTCTCAATGGATCAGAGTATTGGTTGAAGCCAAGCGGTGGGAATCAGAGTAGCGCAACGGAAGTTAATTACTTAAGTTGCGAACAGTAGCCATGGAAACATGGAATTTTGTAGTAAGAATCTTTGTAAAAAATGTTCGAGATAGAAATACCATTTCAGTGAGAAGTATTATGTGGAAAGCGAGGAGTTCTCGTTATGTAAGTAAGTATAGATGCTTACGCAGCCAGTAATGATTAAAGTAAAAGTTTAAAGAAAGCATCTTCACTCAGGTAAGATGAGAAAGACTAGAGTTAACACAGATGAATTAATCGGGTTGCCAATTTGGTGATGCCGAATGCGCAGAAGAGTTGTTGGTTAGCCAGAAAGAGTATGTGCTATGTTAATGGAGTACGATTTATGAGTTATGCCTGACGAAGTGCATACCCTCCTATACCATACTTGTTAAATGGTAACGATACTTTCTAGAATGGTGTTAAGCCATGATTTTATGACTTTTAAAGTTAAGATTGGTATTGAGGAACTTGGGAACGATGTTTATTTTAAAAAAAAAAAAAAAACATGAAATTTCACATTGTTAAAACTGATGAGATACGTCGTAAGCGAGTAAGCTCACTTAAGACGTACTGACTTCAGGACCAGCTTGTTAGAGACAAGTGTGAAGGAGAGTCATAAAACCTTTTCAGATATAGAGACTCGTCCTATGGTTCTGCAGTACTAGTATAGACTCAATTTTAAAATGATATTTTCTAGTCATGTGTCAATTCGTTCCAAGAACCTATGTACCAAAGTTTAGAAACTCTTAGAAACAAAAGCTAGAATGAGTATCGTTATTAACTAACAAGCAGTGGCGCTAGAAAGTATGCCAATACTAGAAGATAAAGTTCTATGAATGAACGACAAGGCCCATGTGATAGTAGTGTCATACGGGATGCACGGATTGGTGCTAAGAGTGTTCAATGCAAGTGCAAATGGACTTAGTAGAAAGTTTCAAGAGCATGTGAATCGCAAGACAGTTTAATGGATTGTCAGATGAATCAGTGTAGTTGCTTTCACTTCTTCATGGCAAGCTAGAACAAGTTACCCATGAATTGCAATACAGGGATATTATGAAAGGATAGACAGGTTTCATAAGATTATGATTAGAGATGAGTAGAATCATCAAGATAAGTAGCATCAGTAAGAAGTATAAATCGCAATGTGCGGTAAAACAGATTATGTATGCATGATAAGATGTATACATGGAAGATGTGTTAGATACAAGTAAGCACTGCAGGGCAAACCTGGATATCAGTAGAAAAGTTACTTAGATGCAGAGTTCATGCTAAGCAGAGAAGGAATAGATCCGAGACAAGCAATCCTCGTATAACAAAAGTTAGTTATAATCACTATGTTCTCAGACAGTTCTGTGATTTTGATAAAGATAGTAAGATTGAAGAGTTCATATTCAATCATATGCAGAATAAGAAAGAGGAAGAATTACATGCTTTGTTGAGAAAAGTATTCTTCAACTCCCTAGAGTGGTTTGATCAGATATTGTATAGCAGAAACCAAAGGAAGCAGACTTTTGCTGCGATGTTTGGTAGATGATTTCTAAATTTCGAGGACGAAATTTTTTTAAGGGGGGTAGAGTGTAACATCCCGCTCGTCAGCTAATGGAAATTTCATCTGCTAAATGTATCAGAGGACTAAGATTCATTAGAAAGTGATCATGATGAATAAAGTAAGTAAGACGAAAGATATTAATGAGTAATATCAGTCAAGCATGAGTTATGTATCAGAATCAGGTGAACACGACTGAGGCGAAGGGCAAAGTGGTAAAACGTCGCAAGCGACTATATAAGGCCATAAGGGCCATTTTCCCTCATTTCCCACTTCTCTTTCTCTCTCTAGGTTTTGGGAAAACATTTCTCTCCTCCTTCTCTCTAGAATTTCGCCCTCCTTCCTTCTCCAATCCATCCAAACTTCTTCCAAATCATGATCAAGCATGGATTAAGGCAGCTTAGCAAGCAAGAAACACATAAGGGAAAGGATTGAGGCATGGTTTGGTTTGAAAGGGCTAAAGAGCAAGATTGAAGCAAAAGCTAGGGTTTGATGCTAGATGCTTGAGAAGTGGCAAGGAACATGTTAGGTGAGTTCCATAGATAGATTATCACCCTTTGGGTTGTGTAATTCCATGTTTAAAGGATTGATTTATGTTTATGAGAGGTTTTGAACCCTAATGCCTCTTTGAGCAAATCTTGTCAATTACATGTTAGTTTGCCATGGAATATGTTTAGAAATGTATATATATGTTGCTGGATGTTTTGGTGCATTGCAGGAACCATTAGAATGAGTTTTGGGTCAAAAACTGGAAATTTTGTACCTCAGACCCGAAGAGCTACGCTATTAGCGAAATCTACGCTATTAGCGAAATTCTTCAGGATGAACCACGCTATTAGCGAAATCTACGCTAATAGCAAAATTGACAGGATGAGCCACGCTCCAGGGGCGCTATTAGCGCAGCCCTCTGGACCAGCCAACATGCTTCATGGCTGTTGGCTCAGTGTGGGTCCGTGGTGCATTCCGATGTTTTTCTTTCAACGTTTTACAACTTTATAACCCCAAAACAACATCTAGGCAATGCACATAACATCGAACGATTCTTGAAAAGAAAATCATGGCAATCTTAACATGAATGGCAAGAGTGATTCAAGAGAGTTTAGCCGTATTACTCGGGTAGTGATGAATTAAGAAAGGGCATGAACGTAGAGCCTTGACATAGCTTGTCAAGAACTAGAATAGTTAGTAAAGAATAGAATGTTAGGCATGAGTGGAATGCTTGACTAGAGGCGAAGAGATATAGAGTGTTCTCTTCGTATAGAAACTAGAGAGCCATACGAGTATGGCAAGACGTGAATTGATTAGACATCTCTTCACATAGCAAGTTAAGCAAGCATATAGTTTACCTCTAGTTGGATCGTATAGGCATCCGAGGTAAAAGAGATAGCTAGCATAGATTTAATACTCATGCATTTATAGACCAAGACTTTAAAGTTAAGGTGCCATGTCTCTTGTGTCCACACTAGGTTGGCTCAAGGGGTTTCCATTAGGTGAAACGGGGTTAGCCGTAAGGAACCCGCATGTCACTTAGTAAGAAAGATGTAGTGGTCGTGTCTCTTGTGTCCACATTAGGTTGGTGCAAGGGGTTTCCATTAGGTGAAATGGGGTTAGCCGTAAGGATCCCCCACGTCACTGCAGGAGTGCCGTTGGTTATACCTTAGATAGGTTTCCATCGGATAGATAGGGATTGCGCTCGGGGTTACTCCACTCGGGGCTTTCCGTAAAATTGAACTCAGATAATGCTTGTTTGTTAAACGCTAACTTATGAATGAATCTGACTGTGCATATTATTAGATATATTATGTTATGTCATAGAGCCTTGACGTAGATCGTCAAGAAATAGTAGAGCCTTGACGTAGATCGTCAAGAATAGTAGAACATAGACGTAGATTGTCAAAACTAGTATGTTAGCAAGATAAGATACGTTGTTAGAAACATCGTATTTTGCATTAGAGCAATAGAGAAAGATATGCCGATGACGATCTTAGGTTTCCCCTAATCGTCCGGTTTAGGACCGTGTCATGATTATGTTAGAATTAGGCCTCGGTACGTAGAGCGTACTCTTGGCATTGCGGTTTTAGATTCCCCTTGACCGCCATGACACGTATAGGAAGTGAAGCCTATAACAGTGAGATAAGACTATGACGGCCCTAGTATGCACGACCGTCTAAGTATGCAAGTCCCCACACACGTATAATCAACCGGCAGGTTGTATTTTAGACACGTGGTGACCATAGGTTTTCCCCTGAGGTTACCTATAGCCTAGGATTTAGGGGAACTCACTGAGACATTATGTCTCATCCCAATCCTTATTTGTTTCAGATAAACAGGTTGGATTAGCAAGCTAGTAGCCGAATGGATGATGCGTCAAGTGTTCGTTCGTACCCGCTGCAGGATGAGATGGTTATGCAAGGATGCATTCATTATACTTTAGAAAAGTTGAGTTGCATTATTATGTACGAACACATTTGATTGTATTTATATTCATTCGTAGATGTATTGTTGTAATTTTAATGTATCCAGTACTAAACTTAACGCACGTGCTAGACATTCTAGATCCGTCTAGTATGGGTGTTACAATGAAAAACTTTCTAATAATGACTAAATTAATTATTTCATTTAAAATTTCCAAATAATAAAATATATATCAACATCCTTCAAAAAGAAATATATATCAACATATATTTTTCGAATAATTTAAGGGTTAAATAAGTTTTTAGTCCCTACAAAATCATGCGTTTTTAAGGTTAGTCCCTATGAAATTTCAATGGTAATTTTAGTCCTCCAAAATTTTTAAGTTTGTAAAAATAGTCTCTATTTTGAAAATATTTTACAAAAATTGGATAATTTTAGTCCTCCAAAATAGTCCCTATAAAATGCAAATAGGGACTAAAAGTTAATAAAAAAATTTAGGGAGGGACTAAATACATATTTAACCCATAATTTAATCTCGACAAATTTCCACTGAATTTATTATTAATTCTGAAAGGAACAAATTGGAACAATAAAAATAGAATTTGAGGTCTTTTAGAAAAAGTTTCTCAAATTTGTTTTGTTCTTTGAGCATATTTGAAAATGAGTGAAGACATATTCTGGTCCAGGGGAAAGTCATCGACAAAAAATAAGACCAATTTTTGTTCTATTTTTTTTTCTATTTTTTCTTCAAAATGTGGCCCAAACTCATCCCTTAAAATATACACAAACTTTAGCGTAGTAATAACAGAGGTCAGACAGGCATGATAGTTCCCTTATTTCCGCTAGTTATTTATAAAAAATGTGCTCCCATTTTACTCAGTAACTCGATATTTTTTTTTCATATTCCAGAAATTTTGGTTCATCAAACATTATTGCTTATGTGACTCATGAAATTTTACAAAATAAATCATGGGAATGCTTCGGTCATGATAAATAAATTCATATGATATATTAATAAATTAATAACAAGAATTCATCAGCTTATTAACACAAAATAAATAACAATCTATTATGAAACCAACTTGTGTTAAAGGTACTCAATTTTACACGAAGTTAAAATATTACTGAATCTAGTATTGCTTTTAAGATTTTCTTCTTACATTCAGTAATTGTTCATAAAAGTTTTTGTAAAAACAGTATATCGAGTCACAAGTTAGTTCTATCAGTTGCCACAATCATGCTTTTAGGTGGAATTTATCTCCAAGAAATTATATACAATTGTAGAACTTGATATATATATACAAAAGCGAAAAGGAGATACCAACATTTAGTTATATATATATATATAGTTCTTTAAAATCCTTCTCCATCTTCTAATTATTATTCTTCTTCTTAAAGATTCTTTTTAACCAAGAAAGTCTACATGAACAATCAAAACGATTAATTTGTTAATTAAAACACCTACAATGAAAAACAACAGGAAAAGAACAGAGTGAGAGAACCATTCCAAGCCCAACCCCAAAACTGATGAGGCTTTGAATTAGTTATTTCCAAAAAAAAAATTCGTAACAAATCAAAAGCTTCGTCAGCCTTGGAGATGAACGAGGAATAGTTCTCTCTCACTCTATTTTTGCCTTTTGTTTTTCATCATAGGAGTTTAAATTCACAAATTAAATGTTTTTATTTTTCTCGGACACATACTTGCTTAAGAAGAAGAAGGCAAGGATCGATTCTGAGAACTATATATAATTAGTTATATGCAAGTATCTCCCTTTCTAACATCTAACTTATGCAAGAATTGAGGTGGAATATATTTTTATGATCATTATGATTATATCGAAAAAGGGACTATGGTCTTAAAATATTATTTATTCCAAAGGGACATAAATTATCAAAGGTACTAGGCTCTTAAGACCATTCTTAATTCCCAAGTGACATTATATCTATAAGGGTATATGGTCAAAGAAAACTCTTAATTTCGAGGGAAAAGAATGAGTTGAAGGGAAGAAAACTTCTTCAACACAAATCAAAAAGGGAGAGAGAAGAAAATGGTTAATTTCATGGACAAAAAAAAAGGAGATGAAGGGAAGAATGACTCATCAACACAAGTCATAGAGGGAGAGAGAAGAAAAGTATTTGAAGTTTCAGAATTCCTTTCAGTGTGTAGAATGCAATATATGTGAGCTCGCTATTTATAGAAGAAATTCACAACTAATATATGAGAAACTTTGGGCACAAGTTAGATCTAGTACAAAAATATCTCAAATTCAGTACAATATATATATATATATATATATATATATATATATATATCATATTGAGTACAAAAAATATATTTTGAGTACAAGAATATATTATTGAGTGCCAAAATATATGTCTAATCACATACAAAAATATATTAGATTGCATACGAAAATATATCAGGATGTGTTCCAAAATATTGTAACAAAATTTGGCGACTATGAAAAACTTTCTAATAATGACTAAATTAATTATTTCATTTAAAATTTCCAAATAATAAAATATATATCAACATCCTTCAAAAAGAAATATATATCAACATATATTTTTCGAATAATTTAAGGGTTAAATAAGTTTTTAGTCCCTACAAAATCATGAGTTTTTAAGGTTAGTCCCTATGAAATTTCAATGGTAATTTTAGTCCTCCAAAATTTTTACGTTTGTAAAAATAGTCTCTATTTTGAAAATATTTTACAAAAATTGGATAATTTTAGTCCTCCAAAATAGTCCCTATAAAATGCAAATAGGGACTAAAAGTTAATAAAAAAATTTAGGGAGGGACTAAATACATATTTAACCCATAATTTAATCTCGACAAATTTCCACTGAATTTATTATTAATTCTGAAAGGAACAAATTGGAACAATAAAAATAGAATTTGAGGTCTTTTAGAAAAAGTTTCTCAAATTTGTTTTGTTCTTTGAGCATATTTGAAAATGAGTGAAGACATATTCTGGTCCAGGGGAAAGTCATCGACAAAAAATAAGACCAATTTTTTTTCTATTTTTTTTTCTATTTTTTCTTCAAAATGTGGCCCAAACTCATCCCTTAAAATATACACAAACTTTAGCGTAGTAATAACAGAGGTCAGACAGGCATGATAGTTCCCTTATTTCCGCTAGTTATTTATAAAAAAATGTGCTCCCATTTTACTCAGTAACTCGAGATTTTTTTTTCATATTCCAGAATTTTTGGTTCATCAAACATTATTGCTTATGTGACTCATGAAATTTTACAAAATAAATCATGGGAATGCTTCGGTCATGATAAATAAATTCATATGATATATTAATAAATTAATAACAAGAATTCATCAGCTTATTAATACAAAATAAATAACAATCTATTATGAAACCAACTTGTGTTAAAGGTACTCAATTTTACACGAAGTTAAAATATTACTGAATCTAGTATTGCTTTTAAGATTTTCTTCTTACATTCAGTAATTTTTCATAAAAGTTTTTGTAAAAACAGTATATCGAGTCACAAGTTAGTTCTATCAGTTGCCACAATCATCCTTTTAGGTGGAATTTATCTCCAAGAAATTATATACAATTGTAGAACTTGATATATATACAAAAGCGAAAAGGAGATACCAACATTTAGTTATATATATATATATATAGTTCTTTAAAATCCTTCTCCATCTTCTTATTATTATTCTTCTTCTTAAAGTTTCTTTTTAACCAAGAAAGTCTACATGAACAATCAAAACGATTAATTTGTTAATTAAAACACCTACAATGAAAAACAACAGGAAAAGAACAGAGTGAGAGAACCATTCCAAGCCCAACCCCAAAACTGATGAGGCTTTGAATTAGTTATTTCCAAAAAAAAATTTCGTAACAAATCAAAAGCTTCGTCAGCCTTGGAGTTGAACGAGGAATAGTTCTCTCTCACTCTATTTTTGCCTTTTGTTTTTCATCATAGGAGTTTAAATTCACAAATTAAATGTTTTTATTTTTCTCGGACACATACTTGCTTAAGAAGAAGAAGGCAAGGATCGATTCTGAGAACTATATATAATTAGTTATATGCCTTTCTAACATCTAACTTATGCAAGAATTGAGGTGGAATATATTTTTATGATCATTATGATTATATCGAAAAAGGGACTATGGTCTTAAAATATTATTTATTCCAAAGGGACATAAATTATCAAAGGTACTAGGCTCTTAAGACCATTCTTAATTCCCAAGTGACATTATATCTATAAGGGTATATGGTCAAAGAACACTCTTAATTTCGAGGGAAAAGAATGAGTTGAAGGGAAGAAAACTTCTTCAACACAAATCAAAAATGGAGAGAGAAGAAAATGGTTAATTTCATGGACAAAAAAAAAAGGAGATGAAGGGAAGAATGACTCGTCAACACAAGTCATAGCGGGAGAGAGAAGAAAAGTATTTGAAGTTTCAGAATTCCTTTCAGTGTGTAGAATGCAATATATGTGAGCTCGCTATTTATAGAAGAAATTCACAACTAATATATGAGAAACTTTGGGCACAAGTTAGATCTAGTACAAAAATATCTCAAATTCAGTACAATATATATATATATATATATATATATATATATATATATCATATTGAGTACAAAAAATATATTTTGAGTACAAAAATATATTGTTGAGTGCCAAAATATATGTCTAATCACATACAAAAATATATTAGATTGCATACGAAAATATATCAGGATGTGTTCCAAAATATTGTAACAAAATTTGGCGACTATGAAAAACTTTCTAATAATGACTAAATTAATTATTTCATTTAAAATTTCCAAATAATAAAATATATATCAACATCCTTCAAAAAGAAATATATATCAACATATATTTTTCGAATAATTTAAGGGTTAAATAAGTTTTTAGTCCCTACAAAATCATGAGTTTTTAAGGTTAGTCCCTATGAAATTTCAATGGTAATTTTAGTCCTCCAAAATTTTTAAGTTTGTAAAAATAGTCTCTATTTTGAAAATATTTTACAAAAATTGGATAATTTTAGTCCTCCAAAATAGTCCCTATAAAATGCAAATAGGGACTAAAAGTTAATAAAAAAATTTAGGGAGGGACTAAATACATATTTAACCCATAATTTAATCTCGACAAATTTCCACTGAATTATTATTAATTCCGAAAGGAACAAATTGGAACAATAAAAATAGAATTTGAGGTCTTTTAGAAAAAGTTTCTCAAATTTGTTTTGTTCTTTGAGCATATTTGAAAATGAGTGAAGACATATTCTGGTCCAGGGGAAAGTCATCGACAAAAAATAAGACCAATTTTTGTTCTATTTTTTTTTTCTATTTTTTCTTCAAAATGTGGCCCAAATTCATCCCTTAAAATATACACAAACTTTAGCGTAGTAATAACAGAGGTCAGACAGGCATGATAGTTCCCTTATTTCCGCTAGTTATTTATAAAAAATGTGCTCCCATTTTACTCAGTAACTCGAGATTTTTTTTTCATATTCCAGAAATTTTGGTTCATCAAACATTATTGCTTATGTGACTCATGAAATTTTACAAAATAAATCATGGGAATGCTTCGGTCATGATAAATAAATTCATATGATATATTAATAAATTAATAACAAGAATTCATCAGCTTATTAATACAAAATAAATAACAATCTATTATGAAACCAACTTGTGTTAAAGGTACTCAATTTTACACGAAGTTAAAATATTACTGAATCTAGTATTGCTTTTAAGATTTTCTTCTTACATTCAGTAATTGTTCATAAAAGTTTTTGTAAAAACAGTATATCGAGTCACAAGTTAGTTCTATCAGTTGCCACAATCATGCTTTTAGGTGGAATTTATCTCCAAGAAATTATATACAATTGTAGAACTTGATATATATACAAAAGCGAAAAGGAGATACCAACATTTAGTTATATATATATATATATAGTTCTTTAAAATCCTTCTCCATCTTCTTATTATTATTCTTCTTCTTAAAGTTTCTTTTTAACCAAGAAAGTCTACATGAACAATCAAAACGATTAATTTGTTAATTAAAACACCTACAATGAAAAACAACAGGAAAAGAACAGAGTTAGAGAACCATTCCAAGCCCAACCCCAAAACTGATGAGGCTTTGAATTAGTTATTTCCAAAAAAAAATTTCGTAACAAATCAAAAGCTTCGTCAGCCTTGGAGTTGAACGAGGAATAGTTCTCTCTCACTCTATTTTTGCCTTTTGTTTTTCATCATAGGAGTTTAAATTCACAAATTAAATGTTTTTATTTTTCTCGGACACATACTTGCTTAAGAAGAAGAAGGCAAGGATCGATTCTGAGAACTATATATAATTAGTTATATGCAAGTATCTCCCTTTCTAACATCTAACTTATGCAAGAATTGAGGTGGAATATATTTTTATGATCATTATGATTATATCGAAAAAGGGACTATGGTCTTAAAATATTATTTATTCCAAAGGGACATAAATTATCAAAGGTACTAGGCTCTTATGACCATTCTTAATTCCCAAGTGACATTATATCTATAAGGGTATATGGTCAAAGAACACTCTTAATTTCGAGGGAAAAGAATGAGTTGAAGGGAAGAAAACTTCTTCAACACAAATCAAAAAGGGAGAGAGAAGAAAATGGTTAATTTCATGGACAAAAAAAAAAGGAGATGAAGGGAAGAATGACTCGTCAACACAAGTCATAGAGGGAGAGAGAAGAAAAGTATTTGAAGTTTCAGAATTCCTTTCAGTGTGTAGAATGCAATATATGTGAGCTCGCTATTTATAGAAGAAATTCACAACTAATATATGAGAAACTTTGGGCACAAGTTAGATCTAGTACAAAAATATCTCAAATTCAGTACAATATATATATATATATATATATATATATATATCATATTGAGTACAAAAAATATATTTTGAGTACAAGAATATATTATTGAGTGCCAAAATATATGTCTAATCACATACAAAAATATATTAGATTGCATACGAAAATATATCAGGATGTGTTCCAAAATATTGTAACAAAATTTGGCGACTATGAAAAACTTTCTAATAATGACTAAATTAATTATTTCATTTAAAATTTCCAAATAATAAAATATATATCAACATCCTTCAAAAAGAAATATATATCAACATATATTTTTCGAATAATTTAAGGGTTAAATAAGTTTTTAGTCCCTACAAAATCATGAGTTTTTAAGGTTAGTCCCTATGAAATTTCAATGGTAATTTTAGTCCTCCAAAATTTTTAAGTTTGTAAAAATAGTCTCTATTTTGAAAATATTTTACAAAAATTGGATAATTTTAGTCCTCCAAAATAGTCCCTATAAAATGCAAATAGGGACTAAAAGTTAATAAAAAAATTTAGGGAGGGACTAAATACATATTTAACCCATAATTTAATCTCGACAAATTTCCACTGAATTATTATTAATTCTGAAAGGAACAAATTGGAACAATAAAAATAGAATTTGAGGTCTTTTAGAAAAAGTTTCTCAAATTTGTTTTGTTCTTTGAGCATATTTGAAAATGAGTGAAGACATATTCTGGTCCAGGGGAAAGTCATCGACAAAAAATAAGACCAATTTTTGTTCTATTTTTTTTTTTCTATTTTTTCTTCAAAATGTGGCCCAAATTCATCCCTTAAAATATACACAAACTTTAGCGTAGTAATAACAGAGGTCAGACAGGCATGATAGTTCCCTTATTTCCGCTAGTTATTTATAAAAAATGTGCTCCCATTTTACTCAGTAACTTGAGATTTTTTTTTCATATTCCAGAAATTTTGGTTCATCAAACATTATTGCTTATGTGACTCATGAAATTTTACAAAATAAATCATGGGAATGCTTCGGTCATGATAAATAAATTCATATGATATATTAATAAATTAATAACAAGAATTCATCAGCTTATTGATACAAAATAAATAACAATCTATTATGAAACCAACTTGTGTTAAAGGTACTCAATTTTACACGAAGTTAAAATATTACTGAATCTAGTATTGCTTTTAAGATTTTCTTCTTACATTCAGTAATTTTTCATAAAAGTTTTTTAAAAACAGTATATTGAGTCACAAGTTAGTTCTATCAGTTGCCACAATCATGCTTTTAGGTGGAATTTATCTCCAAGAAATTATATACAATTGTAGAACTTGATATATATACAAAAGCGAAAAGGAGATAGCAACATTTAGTTATATATATATATATATATATATATATATATATATATATATATATATATATATAGTTCTTTAAAATCCTTCTCCATCTTCTTATTATTATTCTTCTTCTTAAAGTTTCTTTTTAACCAAGAAAGTCTACATGAACAATCAAAACGATTAATTTGTTAATTAAAACACCTACAATGAAAAACAACAGGAAAAGAACAGAGTGAGAGAACCATTCCAAGCCCAACCCCAAAACTGATGAGGCTTTGAATTAGTTATTTCCAAAAAAAAATTTTGTAACAAATCAAAAGCTTCGTGAGCCTTGGAGTTGAACGAGGAATAGTTCTCTCTCACTCTATTTTTGCCTTTTGTTTTTCATCATAGGAGTTTAAATTCACAAATTAAATGTTTTTATTTTTCTCGGACACATACTTGCTTAAGAAGAAGAAGGCAAGGATCGATTCTGAGAACTATATATAATTAGTTATATGCAAGTATCTCCCTTTCTAACATCTAACTTATGCAAGAATTGAGGTGGAATATATTTTTATGATCATTATGATTATATCGAAAAAGGGACTATGGTCTTAAAATATTATTTATTCCAAAGGGACATAAATTATCAAAGGTACTAGGCTCTTAAGACTGTAACACCCACGTCGTGGCTTTCGATATCCCGCTAGGTGGATACGAAAGGTTCCCGCCAGGTGGAACGGGCACTATCCGTAAGGATGACCCCACGATAATAGAAGGAACCGAAACACATCGGAATGAGAGGGATCCGGAGGCCGTGTAGGTATGGGACTACATGGTTGAAGGAAGGCTTATAAGAATTGTTAGGTACTACCCATATCAACAAGATGCATCTTCTTTTCGGGAGCTCAATCCATAGGAACTCCACAGTTAAGCGTGCTTGGCTTGGAGTAGTACTAGGATGGGTGACCTACCGGGAAGTTTCCCGGTAAGCATGTGAGTGAGGACAAAGCATGCTGAAAGGACTCGTGTTGGTTTGTGGGGTTAGTCGGCAATCCTGTAAGCAGTCTGGGATGTTACAGTTGGTATCAGAGCAGACCTCTCCCAGTACGGTGTGGTTCGGGGACGAACCAAGCGGAAGCTGGTGGGCATGTAACACCCACGTCGTGGCTTTCGATTTCCCGCTAGGTGGATACGAAAGGTTCCCGCCAGGTGGAACGGGCACTATCCGTAAGGATGACCCCACGATAATAGAAGGAACCGAAACACATCGGAATGAGAGGGATCCGGAGGCCGTGTAGGTATGGGACTACATGGTTGAAGGAAGGCTTATAAGAATTGTTAGGTACTACCCATATCAACAAGATGCATCTTCTTTTCGGGAGCTCAATCCATAGGAACTCCACAGTTAAGCGTGCTTGGCTTGGAGTAGTACTAGGATGGGTGACCTACCGGGAAGTTTCCCGGTAAGCATGTGAGTGAGGACAAAGCATGCTGAAAGGACTCGTGTTGGTTTGTGGGGTTAGTCGGCAATCCTGTAAGCAGTCTGGGATGTTACAAAGACCATTCTTAATTCCCAAGTGACATTATATCTATAAGGGTATATGGTCAAAGAACACTCTTAATTTCGAGGGAAAAGAATGAGTTGAAGGGAAGAAAACTTCTTCAACACAAATCAAAAAGGGAGAGAGAAGAAAATGGTTAATTTCATGGACAAAAAAAAGGAGATGAAGGGAAGAATGACTCGTCAACACAAGTCATAGAGGGAGAGAGAAGAAAAGTATTTGAAGTTTCAGAATTCCTTTCAGTGTGTAGAATGCAATATATGTGAGCTCGCTATTTATAGAAGAAATTCACAACTAATATATGAGAAACTTTGGGCACAAGTTAGATCTAGTACAAAAATATCTCAAATTCAGTACAATATATATATATATATATATATATATATATATATATCATATTGAGTACAAAAAATATATTTTGAGTACAAAAATATATTATTGAGTGCCAAAATATATGTCTAATCACATACAAAAATATATTAGATTGCATACGAAAATATATCAGGATGTGTTCCAAAATATTGTAACAAAATTTGGCGACTATGAAAAACTTTCTAATAATGACTAAATTAATTATTTCATTTAAAATTTCCAAATAATAAAATATATATCAACATCCTTCAAAAAGAAATATATATCAACATATATTTTTCGAATAATTTAAGGGTTAAATAAGTTTTTAGTCCCTACAAAATCATGAGTTTTTAAGGTTAGTCCCTATGAAATTTCAATGGTAATTTTAGTCCTCCAAAATTTTTAAGTTTGTAAAAATAGTCTCTATTTTGAAAATATTTTACAAAAATTGGATAATTTTAGTCCTCCAAAATAGTCCCTATAAAATGCAAATAGGGACTAAAAGTTAATAAAAAAATTTAGGGAGGGACTAAATACATATTTAACCCATAATTTAATCTCGACAAATTTCCACTGAATTATTATTAATTCTGAAAGGAACAAATTGGAACAATAAAAATAGAATTTGAGGTCTTTTAGAAAAAGTTTCTCAAATTTGTTTTGTTCTTTGAGCATATTTGAAAATGAGTGAAGACATATTCTGGTCCAGGGGAAAGTCATCGACAAAAAATAAGACCAATTTTTGTTCTATTTTTTTTTTCTATTTTTTCTTCAAAATGTGGCCCAAATTCATCCCTTAAAATATACACAAACTTTAGCGTAGTAATAACAGAGGTCAGACAGGCATGATAGTTCCCTTATTTCCGCTAGTTATTTATAAAAAATGTGCTCCCATTTTACTCAGTAACTTGAGATTTTTTTTTCATATTCCAGAAATTTTGGTTCATCAAACATTATTGCTTATGTGACTCATGAAATTTTACAAAATAAATCATGGGAATGCTTCGGTCATGATAAATAAATTCATATGATATACTAATAAATTAATAACAAGAATTCATCAGCTTATTGATACAAAATAAATAACAATCTATTATGAAACCAACTTGTGTTAAAGGTACTCAATTTTACACGAAGTTAAAATATTACTGAATCTAGTATTGCTTTTAAGATTTTCTTCTTACATTCAGTAATTTTTCATAAAAGTTTTTGTAAAAACAGTATATTGAGTCACAAGTTAGTTCTATCAGTTGCCACAATCATGCTTTTAGGTGGAATTTATCTCCAAGAAATTATATACAATTGTAGAACTTGATATATATACAAAAGCGAAAAGGAGATAGCAACATTTAGTTATATATATATATATATATATATATATATATATATATATAGTTCTTTAAAATCCTTCTCCATCTTCTTATTATTATTCTTCTTCTTAAAGTTTCTTTTTAACCAAGAAAGTCTACATGAACAATCAAAACGATTAATTTGTTAATTAAAACACCTACAATGAAAAACAACAGGAAAAGAACAGAGTGAGAGAACCATTCCAAGCCCAACCCCAAAACTGATGAGGCTTTGAATTAGTTATTTCCAAAAAAAAATTTTGTAACAAATCAAAAGCTTCGTGAGCCTTGGAGTTGAACGAGGAATAGTTCTCTCTCACTCTATTTTTGCCTTTTGTTTTTCATCATAGGAGTTTAAATTCACAAATTAAATGTTTTTATTTTTCTCGGACACATACTTGCTTAAGAAGAAGAAGGCAAGGATCGATTCTGAGAACTATATATAATTAGTTATATGCAAGTATCTCCCTTTCTAACATCTAACTTATGCAAGAATTGAGGTGGAATATATTTTTATGATCATTATGATTATATCGAAAAAGGGACTATGGTCTTAAAATATTATTTATTCCAAAGGGACATAAATTATCAAAGGTACTAGGCTCTTAAGACTGTAACACCCACGTCGTGGCTTTCGATATCCCGCTAGGTGGATACGAAAGGTTCCCGCCAGGTGGAACGGGCACTATCCGTAAGGATGACCCCACGATAATAGAAGGAACCGAAACACATCGGAATGAGAGGGATCCGGAGGCCGTGTAGGTATGGGACTACATGGTTGAAGGAAGGCTTATAAGAATTGTTAGGTACTACCCATATCAACAAGATGCATCTTCTTTTCAGGAGCTCAATCCATAGGAACTCCACAGTTAAGCGTGCTTGGCTTGGAGTAGTACTAGGATGGGTGACCTACCGGGAAGTTTCCCGGTAAGCATGTGAGTGAGGACAAAGCATGCTGAAAGGACTCGTGTTGGTTTGTGGGGTTAGTCGGCAATCCTGTAAGCAGTCTGGGATGTTACAGTTGGTATCAGAGCAGACCTCTCCCAGTACGGTGTGGTTCGGGGACGAACCAAGCGGAAGCTGGTGGGCATGTAACACCCACGTCGTGGCTTTCGATTTCCCGCTAGGTGGATACGAAAGGTTCCCGCCAGGTGGAACGGGCACAATCCGTAAGGATGACCCCACGATAATAGAAGGAACCGAAACACATCGGAATGAGAGGGATCCGGAGGCCGTGTAGGTATGGGACTACATGGTTGAAGGAAGGCTTATAAGAATTGTTAGGTACTACCCATATCAACAAGATGCATCTTCTTTTCGGGAGCTCAATCCATAGGAACTCCACAGTTAAGCGTGCTTGGCTTGGAGTAGTACTAGGATGGGTGACCTACCGGGAAGTTTCCCGGTAAGCATGTGAGTGAGGACAAAGCATGCTGAAAGGACTCGTGTTGGTTTGTGGGGTTAGTCGGCAATCCTGTAAGCAGTCTGGGATGTTACAAAGACCATTCTTAATTCCCAAGTGACATTATATCTATAAGGGTATATGGTCAAAGAACACTCTTAATTTCGAGGGAAAAGAATGAGTTGAAGGGAAGAAAACTTCTTCAACACAAATCAAAAAGGGAGAGAGAAGAAAATGGTTAATTTCATGGACAAAAAAAAGGAGATGAAGGGAAGAATGACTCGTCAACACAAGTCATAGAGGGAGAGAGAAGAAAAGTATTTGAAGTTTCAGAATTCCTTTCAGTGTGTAGAATGCAATATATGTGAGCTCGCTATTTATAGAAGAAATTCACAACTAATATATGAGAAACTTTGGGCACAAGTTAGATCTAGTACAAAAATATCTCAAATTCAGTACAATATATATATATATATATATATATATATATATATATATATCATATTGAGTACAAAAAATATATTTTGAGTACAAAAATATATTATTGAGTGCCAAAATATATGTCTAATCACATACAAAAATATATTAGATTGCATACGAAAATATATCAGGATGTGTTCCAAAATATTGTAACAAAATTTGGCGACTATGAAAAACTTTCTAATAATGACTAAATTAATTATTTCATTTAAAATTTCCAAATAATAAAATATATATCAACATCCTTCAAAAAGAAATATATATCAACATATATTTTTCGAATAATTTAAGGGTTAAATAAGTTTTTAGTCCCTACAAAATCATGAGTTTTTAAGGTTAGTCCCTATGAAATTTCAATGGTAATTTTAGTCCTCCAAAATTTTTAAGTTTGTAAAAATAGTCTCTATTTTGAAAATATTTTACAAAAATTGGATAATTTTAGTCCTCCAAAATAGTCCCTATAAAATGCAAATAGGGACTAAAAGTTAATAAAAAAATTTAGGGAGGGACTAAATACATATTTAACCCATAATTTAATCTCGACAAATTTCCACTGAATTATTATTAATTCTGAAAGGAACAAATTGGAACAATAAAAATAGAATTTGAGGTCTTTTAGAAAAAGTTTCTCAAATTTGTTTTGTTCTTTGAGCATATTTGAAAATGAGTGAAGACATATTCTGGTCCAGGGGAAAGTCATCGACAAAAAATAAGACCAATTTTTGTTCTATTTTTTTTCTATTTTTTCTTCAAAATGTGGCCCAAATTCATCCCTTAAAATATACACAAACTTTAGCGTAGTAATAACAGAGGTCAGACAGGCATGATAGTTCCCTTATTTCCGCTAGTTATTTATAAAAAATGTGCTCCCATTTTACTCAGTAACTCGAGATTTTTTTTTCATATTCCAGAAATTTTGGTTCATCAAACATTATTGCTTATGTGACTCATGAAATTTTACAAAATAAATCATGGGAATGCTTCGGTCATGATAAATAAATTCATATGATATATTAATAAATTAATAACAAGAATTCATCAGCTTATTAATACAAAATAAATAACAATCTATTATGAAACCAACTTGTGTTAAAGGTACTCAATTTTACACGAAGTTAAAATATTACTGAATCTAGTATTGCTTTTAAGATTTTCTTCTTACATTCAGTAATTTTTCATAAAAGTTTTTGTAAAAACAGTATATCGAGTCACAAGTTAGTTCTATCAGTTGCCACAATCATGCTTTTAGGTGGAATTTATCTCCAAGAAATTATATACAATTGTAGAACTTGATATATATACAAAAGCGAAAAGGAGATACCAACATTTAGTTATATATATATATATATATATATAGTTCTTTAAAATCCTTCTCCATCTTCTTATTATTATTCTTCTTCTTAAAGTTTCTTTTTAACCAAGAAAGTCTACATGAACAATCAAAACGATTAATTTGTTAATTAAAACACCTACAATGAAAAACAACAGGAAAAGAACAGAGTGAGAGAACCATTCCAAGCCCAACCCCAAAACTGATGAGGCTTTGAATTAGTTATTTCCAAAAAAAAATTTCGTAACAAATCAAAAGCTTCGTCAGCCTTGGAGTTGAACGAGGAATAGTTCTCTCTCACTCTATTTTTGCCTTTTGTTTTTCATCATAGGAGTTTAAATTCACAAATTAAATGTTTTTATTTTTCTCGGACACATACTTGCTTAAGAAGAAGAAGGCAAGGATCGATTCTGAGAACTATATATAATTAGTTATATGCAAGTATCTCCCTTTCTAACATCTAACTTATGCAAGAATTGAGGTGGAATATATTTTTATGATCATTATGATTATATCGAAAAAGGGACTATGGTCTTAAAATATTATTTATTCCAAAGGGACATAAATTATCAAAGGTACTAGGCTCTTAAGACCATTCTTAATTCCCAAGTGACATTATATCTATAAGGGTATATGGTCAAAGAACACTCTTAATTTCGAGGGAAAAGAATGAGTTGAAGGGAAGAAAACTTCTTCAACACAAATCAAAAAGGGAGAGAGAAGAAAATGGTTAATTTCATGGACAAAAAAAAAGGAGATGAAGGGAAGAATGACTCGTCAACACAAGTCATAGAGGGAGAGAGAAGAAAAGTATTTGAAGTTTCAGAATTCCTTTCAGTGTGTAGAATGCAATATATGTGAGCTCGCTATTTATAGAAGAAATTCACAACTAATATATGAGAAACTTTGGGCACAAGTTAGATCTAGTACAAAAATATCTCAAATTCAGTACAATATATATATATATATATATATATATATATATATATATATCATATTGAGTACAAAAAATATATTTTGAGTACAAAAATATATTATTGAGTGCCAAAATATATGTCTAATCAAATACAAAAATATATTAGATTGCATACGAAAATATATCAGGATGTGTTCCAAAATATTGTAACAAAATTTGGCGACTATGAAAAACTTTCTAATAATGACTAAATTAATTATTTCATTTAAAATTTCCAAATAATAAAATATATATCAACATCCTTCAAAAAGAAATATATATCAACATATATTTTCCGAATAATTTAAGGGTTAAATAAGTTTTTAGTCCCTACAAAATCATGAGTTTTTAAGGTTAGTCCCTATGAAATTTCAATGGTAATTTTAGTCCTCCAAAATTTTTAAGTTTGTAAAAATAGTCTCTATTTTGAAAATATTTTACAAAAATTGGATAATTTTAGTCCTCCAAAATAGTCCCTATAAAATGCAAATAGGGACTAAAAGTTAATAAAAAAATTTAGGGAGGGACTAAATACATATTTAACCCATAATTTAATCTCGACAAATTTCCACTGAATTTATTATTAATTCTGAAAGGAACAAATTGGAACAATAAAAATAGAATTTGAGGTCTTTTAGAAAAAGTTTCTCAAATTTGTTTTGTTCTTTGAGCATATTTGAAAATGAGTGAAGACATATTCTGGTCCAGGGGAAAGTCATCGACAAAAAATAAGACCAATTTTTGTTCTATTTTTTTTCTATTTTTTCTTCAAAATGTGGCCCAAATTCATCCCTTAAAATATACACAAACTTTAGCGTAGTAATAACAGAGGTCAGACAGGCATGATAGTTCCCTTATTTCCGCTAGTTATTTATAAAAAATGTGCTCCCATTTTACTCAGTAACTCGAGATTTTTTTTTCATATTCCAGAAATTTTGGTTCATCAAACATTATTGCTTATGTGACTCATGAAATTTTACAAAATAAATCATGGGAATGCTTCGGTCATGATAAATAAATTCATATGATATATTAATAAATTAATAACAAGAATTCATCAGCTTATTAATACAAAATAAATAACAATCTATTATGAAACCAACTTGTGTTAAAGGTACTCAATTTTACACGAAGTTAAAATATTACTGAATCTAGTATTGCTTTTAAGATTTTCTTCTTACATTCAGTAATTTTTCATAAAAGTTTTTGTAAAAACAGTATATCGAGTCACAAGTTAGTTCTATCAGTTGCCACAATCATGCTTTTAGGTGGAATTTATCTCCAAGAAATTATATACAATTGTAGAACTTGATATATATACAAAAGCGAAAAGGAGATACCAACATTTAGTTATATATATATATATATAGTTCTTTAAAATCCTTCTCCATCTTCTTATTATTATTCTTCTTCTTAAAGTTTCTTTTTAACCAAGAAAGTCTACATGAACAATCAAAACGATTAATTTGTTAATTAAAACACCTACAATGAAAAACAACAGGAAAAGAACAGAGTGAGAGAACCATTCCAAGCCCAACCCCAAAACTGATGAGGCTTTGAATTAGTTATTTCCAAAAAAAAATTTCGTAACAAATCAAAAGCTTCGTCAGCCTTGGAGTTGAACGAGGAATAGTTCTCTCTCACTCTATTTTTGCCTTTTGTTTTTCATCATAGGAGTTTAAATTCACAAATTAAATGTTTTTATTTTTCTCGGACACATACTTGCTTAAGAAGAAGAAGGCAAGGATCGATTCTGAGAACTATATATAATTAGTTATATGCAAGTATCTCCCTTTCTAACATCTAACTTATGCAAGAATTGAGGTGGAATATATTTTTATGATCATTATGATTATATCGAAAAAGGGACTATGGTCTTAAAATATTATTTATTCCAAAGGGACATAAATTATCAAAGGTACTAGGCTCTTAAGACCATTCTTAATTCCCAAGTGACATTATATCTATAAGGGTATATGGTCAAAGAACACTCTTAATTTCGAGGGAAAAGAATGAGTTGAAGGGAAGAAAACTTCTTCAACACAAATCAAAAAGGGAGAGAGAAGAAAATGGTTAATTTCATGGACAAAAAAAAAGGAGATGAAGGGAAGAATGACTCGTCAACACAAGTCATAGAGGGAGAGAGAAGAAAAGTATTTGAAGTTTCAGAATTCCTTTCAGTGTGTAGAATGCAATATATGTGAGCTCGCTATTTATAGAAGAAATTCACAACTAATATATGAGAAACTTTGGGCACAAGTTAGATCTAGTACAAAAATATCTCAAATTCAGTACAATATATATATATATATATATATATATATATATATATATCATATTGAGTACAAAAAATATATTTTGAGTACAAAAATATATTATTGAGTGCCAAAATATATGTCTAATCAAATACAAAAATATATTAGATTGCATACGAAAATATATCAGGATGTGTTCCAAAATATTGTAACAAAATTTGGCGACTATGAAAAACTTTCTAATAATGACTAAATTAATTATTTCATTTAAAATTTCCAAATAATAAAATATATATCAACATCCTTCAAAAAGAAATATATATCAACATATATTTTCCGAATAATTTAAGGGTTAAATAAGTTTTTAGTCCCTACAAAATCATGAGTTTTTAAGGTTAGTCCCTATGAAATTTCAATGGTAATTTTAGTCCTCCAAAATTTTTAAGTTTGTAAAAATAGTCTCTATTTTGAAAATATTTTACAAAAATTGGATAATTTTAGTCCTCCAAAATAGTCCCTATAAAATGCAAATAGGGACTAAAAGTTAATAAAAAAATTTAGGGAGGGACTAAATACATATTTAACCCATAATTTAATCTCGACAAATTTCCACTGAATTTATTATTAATTCTGAAAGGAACAAATTGGAACAATAAAAATAGAATTTGAGGTCTTTTAGAAAAAGTTTCTCAAATTTTTTTTGTTCTTTGAGCATATTTGAAAATGAGTGAAGACATATTCTGGTCCAGGGGAAAGTCATCGACAAAAAATAAGACCAATTTTTGTTCTATTTTTTTTCTATTTTTTCTTCAAAATGTGGCCCAAATTCATCCCTTAAAATATACACAAACTTTAGCGTAGTAATAACAGAGGTCAGACAGGCATGATAGTTCCCTTATTTCCGCTAGTTATTTATAAAAAATGTGCTCCCATTTTACTCAGTAACTCGAGATTTTTTTTTCATATTCCAGAAATTTTGGTTCATCAAACATTATTGCTTATGTGACTCATGAAATTTTACAAAATAAATCATGGGAATGCTTCGGTCATGATAAATAAATTCATATGATATATTAATAAATTAATAACAAGAATTCATCAGCTTATTAATACAAAATAAATAACAATCTATTATGAAACCAACTTGTGTTAAAGGTACTCAATTTTACACGAAGTTAAAATATTACTGAATCTAGTATTGCTTTTAAGATTTTCTTCTTACATTCAGTAATTTTTCATAAAAGTTTTTGTAAAAACAGTATATCGAGTCACAAGTTAGTTCTATCAGTTGCCACAATCATGCTTTTAGGTGGAATTTATCTCCAAGAAATTATATACAATTGTAGAACTTGATATATATACAAAAGCGAAAAGGAGATACCAACATTTAGTTATATATATATATATATAGTTCTTTAAAATCCTTCTCCATCTTCTTATTATTATTCTTCTTCTTAAAGTTTCTTTTTAACCAAGAAAGTCTACATGAACAATCAAAACGATTAATTTGTTAATTAAAACACCTACAATGAAAAACAACAGGAAAAGAACAGAGTGAGAGAACCATTCCAAGCCCAACCCCAAAACTGATGAGGCTTTGAATTAGTTATTTCCAAAAAAAAATTTCGTAACAAATCAAAAGCTTCGTCAGCCTTGGAGTTGAACGAGGAATAGTTCTCTCTCACTCTATTTTTGCCTTTTGTTTTTCATCATAGGAGTTTAAATTCACAAATTAAATGTTTTTATTTTTCTCGGACACATACTTGCTTAAGAAGAAGAAGGCAAGGATCGATTCTGAGAACTATATATAATTAGTTATATGCAAGTATCTCCCTTTCTAACATCTAACTTATGCAAGAATTGAGGTGGAATATATTTTTATGATCATTATGATTATATCGAAAAAGGGACTATGGTCTTAAAATATTATTTATTCCAAAGGGACATAAATTATCAAAGGTACTAGGCTCTTAAGACCATTCTTAATTCCCAAGTGACATTATATCTATAAGGGTATATGGTCAAAGAACACTCTTAATTTCGAGGGAAAAGAATGAGTTGAAGGGAAGAAAACTTCTTCAACACAAATCAAAAAGGGAGAGAGAAGAAAATGGTTAATTTCATGGACAAAAAAAAAGGAGATGAAGGGAAGAATGACTCGTCAACACAAGTCATAGAGGGAGAGAGAAGAAAAGTATTTGAAGTTTCAGAATTCCTTTCAGTGTGTAGAATGCAATATATGTGAGCTCGCTATTTATAGAAGAAATTCACAACTAATATATGAGAAACTTTGGGCACAAGTTAGATCTAGTACAAAAATATCTCAAATTCAGTACAATATATATATATATATATATATATATATATATATCATATTGAGTACAAAAAATATATTTTGAGTACAAAAATATATTATTGAGTGCCAAAATATATGTCTAATCAAATACAAAAATATATTAGATTGCATACGAAAATATATCAGGATGTGTTCCAAAATATTGTAACAAAATTTGGCGACTATGAAAAACTTTCTAATAATGACTAAATTAATTATTTCATTTAAAATTTCCAAATAATAAAATATATATCAACATCCTTCAAAAAGAAATATATATCAACATATATTTTCCGAATAATTTAAGGGTTAAATAAGTTTTTAGTCCCTACAAAATCATGAGTTTTTAAGGTTAGTCCCTATGAAATTTCAATGGTAATTTTAGTCCTCCAAAATTTTTAAGTTTGTAAAAATAGTCTCTATTTTGAAAATATTTTACAAAAATTGGATAATTTTAGTCCTCCAAAATAGTCCCTATAAAATGCAAATAGGGACTAAAAGTTAATAAAAAAATTTAGGGAGGGACTAAATACATATTTAACCCATAATTTAATCTCGACAAATTTCCACTGAATTTATTATTAATTCTGAAAGGAACAAATTGGAACAATAAAAATAGAATTTGAGGTCTTTTAGAAAAAGTTTCTCAAATTTTTTTTGTTCTTTGAGCATATTTGAAAATGAGTGAAGACATATTCTGGTCCAGGGGAAAGTCATCGACAAAAAATAAGACCAATTTTTGTTCTATTTTTTTTCTATTTTTTCTTCAAAATGTGGCCCAAATTCATCCCTTAAAATATACACAAACTTTAGCGTAGTAATAACAGAGGTCAGACAGGCATGATAGTTCCCTTATTTCCGCTAGTTATTTATAAAAAATGTGCTCCCATTTTACTCAGTAACTCGAGATTTTTTTTTCATATTCCAGAAATTTTGGTTCATCAAACATTATTGCTTATGTGACTCATGAAATTTTACAAAATAAATCATGGGAATGCTTCGGTCATGATAAATAAATTCATATGATATATTAATAAATTAATAACAAGAATTCATCAGCTTATTAATACAAAATAAATAACAATCTATTATGAAACCAACTTGTGTTAAAGGTACTCAATTTTACACGAAGTTAAAATATTACTGAATCTAGTATTGCTTTTAAGATTTTCTTCTTACATTCAGTAATTTTTCATAAAAGTTTTTGTAAAAACAGTATATCGAGTCACAAGTTAGTTCTATCAGTTGCCACAATCATGCTTTTAGGTGGAATTTATCTCCAAGAAATTATATACAATTGTAGAACTTGATATATATACAAAAGCGAAAAGGAGATACCAACATTTAGTTATATATATATATATAGTTCTTTAAAATCCTTCTCCATCTTCTTATTATTATTCTTCTTCTTAAAGTTTCTTTTTAACCAAGAAAGTCTACATGAACAATCAAAACGATTAATTTGTTAATTAAAACACCTACAATGAAAAACAACAGGAAAAGAACAGAGTGAGAGAACCATTCCAAGCCCAACCCCAAAACTGATGAGGCTTTGAATTAGTTATTTCCAAAAAAAAATTTCGTAACAAATCAAAAGCTTCGTCAGCCTTGGAGTTGAACGAGGAATAGTTCTCTCTCACTCTATTTTTGCCTTTTGTTTTTCATCATAGGAGTTTAAATTCACAAATTAAATGTTTTTATTTTTCTCGGACACATACTTGCTTAAGAAGAAGAAGGCAAGGATCGATTCTGAGAACTATATATAATTAGTTATATGCAAGTATCTCCCTTTCTAACATCTAACTTATGCAAGAATTGAGGTGGAATATATTTTTATGATCATTATGATTATATCGAAAAAGGGACTATGGTCTTAAAATATTATTTATTCCAAAGGGACATAAATTATCAAAGGTACTAGGCTCTTAAGACCATTCTTAATTCCCAAGTGACATTATATCTATAAGGGTATATGGTCAAAGAACACTCTTAATTTCGAGGGAAAAGAATGAGTTGAAGGGAAGAAAACTTCTTCAACACAAATCAAAAAGGGAGAGAGAAGAAAATGGTTAATTTCATGGACAAAAAAAAAGGAGATGAAGGGAAGAATGACTCGTCAACACAAGTCATAGAGGGAGAGAGAAGAAAAGTATTTGAAGTTTCAGAATTCCTTTCAGTGTGTAGAATGCAATATATGTGAGCTCGCTATTTATAGAAGAAATTCACAACTAATATATGAGAAACTTTGGGCACAAGTTAGATCTAGTACAAAAATATCTCAAATTCAGTACAATATATATATATATATATATATATATATATATATATATATATATATATCATATTGAGTAAAAAAAATATATTTTGAGTACAAAAATATATTATTGAGTGCCAAAATATATGTCTAATCAAATACAAAAATATATTAGATTGCATACGAAAATATATCAGGATGTGTTCCAAAATATTGTAACAAAATTTGGCGACTATGAAAAACTTTCTAATAATGACTAAATTAATTATTTCATTTAAAATTTCCAAATAATAAAATATATATCAACATCCTTCAAAAAGAAATATATATCAACATATATTTTCCGAATAATTTAAGGGTTAAATAAGTTTTTAGTCCCTACAAAATCATGAGTTTTTAAGGTTAGTCCCTATGAAATTTCAATGGTAATTTTAGTCCTCCAAAATTTTTAAGTTTGTAAAAATAGTCTCTATTTTGAAAATATTTTACAAAAATTGGATAATTTTAGTCCTCCAAAATAGTCCCTATAAAATGAAAATAGGGACTAAAAGTTAATAAAAAAATTTAGGGAGGGACTAAATACATATTTAACCCATAATTTAATCTCGACAAATTTCCACTGAATTTATTATTAATTCTGAAAGGAACAAATTGGAACAATAAAAATAGAATTTGAGGTCTTTTAGAAAAAGTTTCTCAAATTTGTTTTGTTCTTTGAGCATATTTGAAAATGAGTGAAGACATATTCTGGTCCAGGGGAAAGTCATCGACAAAAAATAAGACCAATTTTTGTTCTATTTTTTTTCTATTTTTTCTTCAAAATGTGGCCCAAATTCATCCCTTAAAATATACACAAACTTTAGCGTAGTAATAACAGAGGTCAGACAGGCATGATAGTTCCCTTATTTCCGCTAGTTATTTATAAAAAATGTGCTCCCATTTTACTCAGTAACTCGAGATTTTTTTTTCATATTCCAGAAATTTTGGTTCATCAAACATTATTGCTTATGTGACTCATGAAATTTTACAAAATAAATCATGGGAATGCTTCGGTCATGATAAATAAATTCATATGATATATTAATAAATTAATAACAAGAATTCATCAGCTTATTAATACAAAATAAATAACAATCTATTATGAAACCAACTTGTGTTAAAGGTACTCAATTTTACACGAAGTTAAAATATTACTGAATCTAGTATTGCTTTTAAGATTTTTTTCTTACATTCAGTAATTTTTCATAAAAGTTTTTGTAAAAACAGTATATCGAGTCACAAGTTAGTTCTATCAGTTGCCACAATCATGCTTTTAGGTGGAATTTATCTCCAAGAAATTATATACAATTGTAGAACTTGATATATATACAAAAGCGAAAAGGAGATACCAACATTTAGTTATATATATATATATAGTTCTTTAAAATCCTTCTCCATCTTCTTATTATTATTCTTCTTCTTAAAGTTTCTTTTTAACCAAGAAAGTCTACATGAACAATCAAAACGATTAATTTGTTAATTAAAACACCTACAATGAAAAACAACAGGAAAAGAACAGAGTGAGAGAACCATTCCAAGCCCAACCCCAAAACTGATGAGGCTTTGAATTAGTTATTTCCAAAAAAAAATTTCGTAACAAATCAAAAGCTTCGTCAGCCTTGGAGTTGAACGAGGAATAGTTCTCTCTCACTCTATTTTTGCCTTTTGTTTTTCATCATAGGAGTTTAAATTCACAAATTAAATGTTTTTATTTTTCTCGGACACATACTTGCTTAAGAAGAAGAAGGCAAGGATCGATTCTGAGAACTATATATAATTAGTTATATGCAAGTATCTCCCTTTCTAACATCTAACTTATGCAAGAATTGAGGTGGAATATATTTTTATGATCATTATGATTATATCGAAAAAGGGACTATGGTCTTAAAATATTATTTATTCCAAAGGGACATAAATTATCAAAGGTACTAGGCTCTTAAGACCATTCTTAATTCCCAAGTGACATTATATCTATAAGGGTATATGGTCAAAGAACACTCTTAATTTCGAGGGAAAAGAATGAGTTGAAGGGAAGAAAACTTCTTCAACACAAATCAAAAAGGGAGAGAGAAGAAAATGGTTAATTTCATGGACAAAAAAAAAGGAGATGAAGGGAAGAATGACTCGTCAACACAAGTCATAGAGGGAGAGAGAAGAAAAGTATTTGAAGTTTCAGAATTCCTTTCAGTGTGTAGAATGCAATATATGTGAGCTCGCTATTTATAGAAGAAATTCACAACTAATATATGAGTAACTTTGGGCACAAGTTAGATCTAGTACAAAAATATCTCAAATTCAGTACAATATATATATATATATATATCATATTGAGTACAAAAAATATATTTTGAGTACAAAAATATATTATTGAGTGCCAAAATATATGTCTAATCACATACAAAAATATATTAGATTGCATACGAAAATATATCAGGATGTGTTCCAAAATATTGTAACAAAATTTGGCGACTATGAAAAACTTTCTAATAATGACTAAATTAATTATTTCATTTAAAATTTCCAAATAATAAAATATATATCAACATCCTTCAAAAAGAAATATATATCAACATATATTTTTCGAATAATTTAAGGGTTAAATAAGTTTTTAGTCCCTACAAAATCATGAGTCTTTAAGGTTAGTCCCTATGAAATTTCAATGGTAATTTTAGTCCTCCAAAATTTTTAAGTTTGTAAAAATAGTCTCTATTTTGAAAATATTTTACAAAAATTGGATAATTTTAGTCCTCCAAAATAGTCCCTATAAAATGCAAATAGGGACTAAAAGTTAATAAAAAAATTTAGGGAGGGACTAAATACATATTTAACCCATAATTTAATCTCGACAAATTTCCACTGAATTTATTATTAATTCTGAAAGGAACAAATTGGAACAATAAAAATAGAATTTGAGGTCTTTTAGAAAAAGTTTCTCAAATTTGTTTTGTTCTTTGAGCATATTTGAAAATGAGTGAAGACATATTCTGGTCCAGGGGAAAGTCATCGACAAAAAATAAGACCAATTTCTGTTCTATTTTTTTTTTTCTATTTTTTCTTCAAAATGTGGCCCAAATTCATCCCTTAAAATATACACAAACTTTAGCGTAGTAATAACAGACGTCAGACAGGCATGATAGTTCCCTTATTTCCGCTAGTTATTTATAAAAAATGTGCTCCCATTTTACTCAGTAACTCGAGATTTTTTTTCATATTCCAGAAATTTTGGTTCATCAAACATTATTGCTTATGTGACTCATGAAATTTTACAAAATAAATCATGGGAATGCTTCGGTCATGATAAATAAATTTGTAACGCCCATACTAAACTTATCTAGAATATTTAGAATGTGCGTTAAATTTAGTACTGGATACATTAAAATTACAATAATAAAATTTCGACTGAATAAATATATACATCACTGCAGGATCGTACATTTGCTTTCTGAATACACGTCTGAAACCGTAATAAAAATCTGAACTAGTACGACACGAGCATGTGAAAATATATTAGTCAGCCTCCTGTATTGTCTCCTTGCCACGTACAACCTGCTGATCTGAAATAAAATAAAAGGGATTGGGGTGAGACGGGATGTCTCAGTGAGTTCCACCTATCCTAGGCTGTAGGCAATCTCAGGGAACCTAGGATCGCCATCTGTCTCTAAGCTCAACCCTTTTTGGGTTTATACAGTTTTGTCATGCATAACTGAGCGATCGGGGGATAACTAGGATCGCTATCTGAAATACTGATTCAATCCTGATACTAATGTTGAAATCATACTAACTATTATAGTCATAATGTCTGTCATATTATGTTAGAAATGTTAGCGTTGAACAAACAATATTATCTGAGTTGATTTTACGAATAAACCCAGGTGGAGTAACCCCGGAATTTATTCCTCTGATAACCGGTATATATAAATATTTCCAACTGGCGGGAACCCAACTGACGGGGATACCGGACTCCTCTGATTATTGTGGGGTCATCCTCGCGGATAGTGCCCGTTCCAACTGGCGGGAACCTTTCGTATCCAACTGGCGGGATAGCGAAAGCCACAATTTAAACATGTTTTAATATTATAACTTGAACTGATTCTCTGATAACTGAGTTAATCCTCAACTCCACTACTGACGGGGAGATAGAGAGGAATAACTTATCTTAACTAATTTTCTTTTAATGAAAACATCCTGAAACTGATAATAAAGACGTAGTGATTCCGTCTTTATTCTGAAATTATTTCTGAAACTAACCTATCCAGGTTCTAGGCATATCGTTGTCATATGCCATTCCTAAAAGGTTATAAAATTTTCCCCATATCCTGATAAATTAAATTCGACTAATTAAGCTGAACTTCCATACTTAGAATTCTCTACTTTCCAATGATTGGAAATTTACCCATGAATAATTTGTTCAATAGCTATTTTACTCTAAACATTACTTTACACAAATAAATATACATTATGGTAGTGTATGATTAGAGGATATGCATAATACAATTTCGGCTACATATTCGGCAATAATGAGAATTGGAGTCTTAGCCAAGTCAAACCATTATATTACCTTAAAAGTGTAATTTATATTAGCTAAGAGTCAAAATAAAGTAATAAAATCAAACAATTCTCACTTTACGTAACATTAGCCGAAATTGCATTTTTATTCATTCTCACGTAAAACTTATCATAATATTTTTCCTCTAACCTCTACATTACCATAATCATATTTATCAACATAAAAGTTATTTTAGAGTACTTTAGCAAGGGTATAAATCTTAATCATATTGTCACTAAATCATGTACTAATGTACTAAATCATATTCTATTATTCTAAAGGCATAATTTAACTACCCAAAGGGAAGTTTTCTAACTAAAGGAACTCACCGTGAATCATTCCTGCATATTGCAAGCAACTTATCCCAAAATTTGCAGCTCTGCTATCTCCAAAACTCTATAATCACTTTCCCAAAATAGCTTATGCCTTAGCTTATAGGTCTTGCCCCTTCTGAAACAGTTCAACCCACTCATGACATAGCCTTACTTCATCAACCAGCTTACACAAATTTTTTCATTTCAGTCCCTGCACCAGAAGTTTGCCGTTTGGCTATTTAAGCACTTCTAAAACAGCTTAATTATCATTTAAGCACTTTTAACATCACTAAAACAGCTTATCATTTTTCCATTACTCATATGTCAATTAAACATATCTCTCATAAGCTGTTCTTCAGAAAATAATACTTGAAACAACTTAACTTTCAACTTAAGCTATTCTTCAACGGCTTAACTAGCAACTTATAACTTCTATCACATAAATTTCGACCCAACCTTTAACACAGAAGTTCCAACATGTATTATTAGCCCTATGAACCACTTATACAGTAGTTTGAACTCACAACTTAGTCATTTAAGGCATTTTGCTCAAAACAGCTTAACTGACAACTTATGACCTCTAAACAATTCAATTTCTGCTCAAATTTTCCAGAATCAATCCCAACATGTTTAAGCACCTCCTAAACCAGTTATACAAAATTCCAACATGTTACAATCAATAATCACTTGAAATAGCTTATGGGAATAACTTGTACACTTTAAGTCCTAAGCTCTCACACCAATGCTCCTAGCTTATTATCATTCTTCATACCATATTTCTAAATATCATTACCACACATAATCCTCTTCCAATTACACATAAAACATATATCAAAGCTTGGATTAAATAAATTCCCTTGAAAAGATGATTATGCCACTTACCTTGTAATTAATCCATTCTTTGGTGCTCTAATGCAAACTCATAAGCTAATTCCCATGAGGCTTGAATGAAAATGAAGGTTATGGAGAATCAAGAGGAGGGCTGTTTTGAGAGCAATGGAGGGAAATAATGATTTTTGAACTTAATTCTTGCTTACTCCACCACTAGAAGCTCACAAACATGCTTTCTTGTATGATTCCATGATGATTTGGGTGAAAAATTGTGAGGGTTATGGTGGTGAGTGTTGAGACCGAAATTTGAGAGGGAAGGAGAAGAGAAAATGTTCTAGTGTGGTGTAGAAACATGAGGAAAGTGGTAGAAAAATTTGACCTTAGCCAATTTTTAAAAAAAATCTTGAGTGACAAGATTACCAAAATACCCTTCAAGTGAAAAAGACATAATTATCCTCCATTAATTCGTAACCATTTATTTCCTCATGTCCGTTGGAATTGTATACGAGAAACTTACCAAATATCGTCGATTTCTCAATAAGTAATTAATCCTTTGAAAATTATTTCCGTTCTGACATGTAACTAATACGACAATTTATTTAAATGTACGCGGGATATTACACTCTACCCCCTTAAAGAAATTTCGTCCTCGAAATTTAGAGTTTACCTGATAATAAGTACAAATAATTCCTCTATACTTTCGATCTTAGACTTCCACATACGTCTGTTACCAATTGATTCTCTTTATCCGACTAAATTATCGGTTTCCCTTGTTACATAAAGTCTTCCAACTACCTAGACATAGATACAAATGACTTGAATTAATATGTTAAATCAATTTCAGGACATGTTTTCCAATCTCATATGTCGAAAAGATTCAATAATCACCTTCTTATCTGTGATTTGTGGAATACATTATACACATTCCGAACATAGTGGATTGTAAAGCTAACCGATGCATATGATATCTTTCGAGTAAATTCCTTGTTCCACATACTCTTTATAAATTGTCTTAGGTTACTTCTACTTGTTTACCTTCACTGAATTCTTGAAAGAAAAAAAAATCTCATACGTTTACTAGAGTAACACTTCTATCGACTTCGTCAACTTTTATCTTGTCTTGGACGAATATGACCTTTGAGTGATTTTTCATGCTATATATGGTCCCAATAAAATTTTATTTCTTATCTATGCCTCAAATAACGAGGTCTTATAATGATAATCCTACCATACTCTGTATAAGATCGTCCCTACTCTGAGCAATATTTGACGTCAAGTTTATTTCATCGAAAGTAAGAATTGTTTCAACTTTCTTCGTTAATCAACACATAAATAGGAAAATGTTACTTCTGATATTTGTTATCTTTTATATGAATAAACTCAACATGGTGATACCTCAAACATCTGTTGGAAGTACTAACTGACGAGTACAATCCATAAATCAGATTTAAATACATAATGTACTAACTGGCGAGTACATTAAATATATAAAGCTTATATGAGTATGGTGCACTGACTGGCGAGTAAACAATACAAGAGGTAGTACAACTGATTGCTGAATATATGACATATATCTATAGTCATCCGACTTTGCTTCATCTATACTAAACTTTCAACATTTCTAAATCAATCAAAATACACCTTGATCATGTTAGAATAAGTAGAATCTACAATCATGGATTTTCTCTTGAACTCATCTTTTCAAAATATAAATTTCATTCTTGAACAATATTGTTATAGTTGTTACTCTAGGGAATGTCTTATCATCTTTTCCTTAATTCCATACTCATAACTTGAACATGTGTAGTCCCATACCGTAGCTCACATAATTTCCTATCTTGTGTGATATCAATCTTTTCTTTACCTCAAAAAAAAATATGGAGTTTAGATTCCTGAACTTCACGACTAAAATTGCATTCAAGCATTTGCATTCATATTCTGAGTAGTATATGTTCCCTCAGATACATGTTAATATACCTGATATTCCATGATAGTATTTCAAACCAAAATAAAAATGAAATCTTAAAGATACAACATTCATATTCGTTGCCTCATACATGACTCCTTTTAACTAATCTGATACTTCTAAGTCATTCTTCGAAATCACCGCGTCGGTTAACCGGGTTACATACTATAGGCGATTCCAATTTCTTGTATTTAATAAGGTAGGAACACCTTCATCCTACTCTTACTACTTGAACTTTTAATATCTATGAATTATGCGGTTTGGAAAATTGTTTAATTCGTCTCTTAAGATTTCCCATGAATATCTCATTCCAAAGTCTTAAACTTTTGCACATCATGTTACTTCTTGCTGATTAATATTTTGCTGCGCTACTCTGATTTATTAGTTCACTTCGATTAGCCGTACTGCTCCAACCATACTGTAAGTTTTTCCATCTCATTACTACATGTTATGATCACTGATGAATCATTTTCAAATACTACATTTTTTTTAACATGCACTACATACTTGTTCTCGCAAAGTGTTCCTTGAATGATTCTCATATTCACATTATTTATGAACTAAAACATACTTGAATATTTGAGGCTTATTTCCAATTTGTTCTTGTCTGTAATGACGGTTACACATACGATCTCCTCTGTAATAACTTCGACTCCCAAAATTCGATTTAGTTAACAAAATCATTCTTTTGGTTTTCAAGACACTTGCATAAGAAGAATCATCAGATAAAAATGTTTAACTCCTCAATACTTTACTTCGTTCTTAACTCTTTCACACTAGCGACAATCTTTCCTGTAGCATAACCTTAAAATAATTCTCACTTCAAAATCCTGTATTGGGAGAGATCAACATCCTTCATTCATTATTTCATTGAACTTCGGCAACTTTTATTCAAATCTTAATTTTCCGTTTCGATAAAAATTTACATCTTGTCTCTTACCACTATCGGGACCTCTTTCTACTTACAGCTAAACTTGTGTTTCTTAATCCAAAACAACTTAATAACTCAGGATAGCTGCAGGGGGTCTAATTAAATTTCGTTTGTGTACAACTCTCGTCAGCTTAACTTCTTTGCAATTCTTTGCCAATAAAAATACATCTGAAACGTACTTTGATCGTGAAATATCTTTCCACTACTATTTATTCATCCTTTGTAACTCTTAGGATGCATAACATATTCTCTTCCTGATTCATAAATCTTTCACTTAAGATTCAGGAGATGCACTAATCTAACATAATTTATCTGGTTTACATTATCCTTTCAATAACTACCTTGAGGGATCATTTCTGTCTGCTCCAAAATAATTTACTTATTTCTTAATTAGTTCACTTAACAACTCAAACATCATAAGTCGACTTGTTTCGGGCATTCGAGTCATTCACTTCTTACATACTCTACATCCACTCAGAATTTATGAATTCCATTGTTCATCGGATAATTTTTTCATATTAAATTCATCTTCTGATCCCGCAGTTCTAGTTACGCCTTTAGAAATACTCATTTCTTCTATACCTTGCTTATGCTTCTTATATTGCGGCTCCTGTTAAAGTTGCAATCATCCCTTAGTCACCCTGAATATCTTACTTCTACGGTATCCACATAAAAAGTGTCATTCAACAATACCAGAGTACTCCGTCTTAATCTTAACATTTCCCTTATGTCCTTGAAGAACCTTCAACTTCACAGTTTACCAGCCACCATTTGTCGTTGAACACTTCCTTATCAAAATTTGTTATAAAACCTGACACCTTGACTTTCCTTCTCTGCATACTTCATTCCTCCTAGGACCTATTCAGCTCTCAGACATTTGTTCTAACTGTCACATACTAGGTTGAGTTGATCAGGCTCAGCTAGATATGACATTTAGAATAAATATCCGGAACCCAATGGTCCCACTACGTTTTATTGAATTATAATGACCCAAGGCACGATCTGAATCGACCTACTCTGATACCAAATTGTAACGCCCATACTAAACTTATCTAGAATATTTAGAATGTGCGTTAAATTTAGTACTGGATATGTAATATCCCGCCTGTCAGCATCGGTATATTACCAGTCAATCGTGCCAGAGGAATTAAATTATGGAAAAGTAAGTTACTGGAAAATATTTTATGACATGTTAGCATAATACGGATTAAGTATCAGTGTCGGATTTAAACACGTTCAAGGCAAGGGCATAATGGTAATTTCACGGAAAAGGATATTTATATGTTTTGGAACCAAAATATCTTCATAACCCTTTTTCTTTCTCTCTCTAGGGTTGAGTTTGGAACTTCTCTCCCTTCCCTCTCTTCTTTCACGCCAACATCCTCTCCTTCTCTCCATCATCCTTTTCAAAACTTCTTCCTCCCATGGCAAGCTTTTAAAGTATGTCCCTCCATGAATATTATAAGTTAAAGGAAGCTTGTATTATGCTTGATTTCTTCCCTATCACCTCTCAAGAAGCTATAGTTTTGTTGGAATCTCTTTCTCTCTTCACCAATCTTTCATGACACTCCATCCTCACATGGTAAGTTCCCAACTTGTTCCTTTATGGTCACTTAAGATTAAGGAAGTGTGTATTGTGTTTGATTCTTCTATTTTCTCCTTTTGAAGAAGAGATTGGAAAACTAGGGTTTGATGTATGGTGAAGATGGTTTCTAAATTGGTACAAGGTATGGCCTCCACATGATCAAGGTAATAATATTAAGTTTGAGTGGATTAATATCTCTATCCTTCCTTACCAAGAATTCCTTTTGATTTCAAGTTTGAATGGTTTGAGCAAGGAAGCAAAAAGGGAGAAAAGCTAAGGTTTTGGCTTGAATGGGCTTGGAACTTTACGATGCTTCAAGAACATGTTTGGGTGAGTTCCATAGTTAGTTTTCCCACCTTTTGGGAGTATGTTTATGACTTGTTAGATTATTATGAATAACATGAATATTTCTAGGGTTTTCAAGTGAAGGTTTAGTTGCCCTTTTCTTGCCATGCATGCAAAACATGTTATACTTGCCGAATGAATGTTTTATAAGTTTCCAATGATCAATTATGTTTCAAAACACTTAGGGACACTTGATTTGAGGTTTTTGGGCTTAAAATATCATTTTTATGTGTTCTGGACTGTCCTAACTCGCCACGGCGAGCTATTACTCGCCACGGCGAGCTAGAACTGCGAATGGGGGGTTTTGCTCGCCCCCAACTCGCAGCTGCGAGCTGCTGCTCGCCTCCCCAGCAAATCTACTCGCCTAGGCGAGTAAGACAGGGAGAAATCCCATTGGTTTGCTCGCTTCAGGCAGGCGTGGGGATTCGCGACGCAGTTTTCTCTGTGGTGTCTTTTAACGAATGTAAACCCCTCAAACCAAGGTCCTAAATGATGATCAAGGAAAGCAAGATTCTTATGTTAAAGAGGCAAGTATTATGCATGTTAGTAAGGCATGGTATACAAGAGAATCATGTTAGAAATCGGGTAGTAAGTTACTCATTAAGCAAGGGAAAACTAGAGCCTCGACATAGTTGTCGAGAACTAGCTAGTTAGCATGAATTCTTAGAATGTTAAGACGCGAAGTTATTCTCTTCGCACACGATTAAGAATAAGATAGCAAGCAAGTTAAGTTGTGGTTTGATTAGTTAATCTCTCCACTAAGTTTAAGTATGAACAAGTATAAGTTACCGCTAATCGGATCGACTCAAGGGTCCGAGGTAATAAGCAAGTAAGTATGTATATGTTTAACTTATGCACGACAAGGCCATGACTAATAAGTGTAGGTGACATGTCTCTTGATATCCACATCAGGGGGATACAAGGGGTTCTCATTATGAGAACGATTTAAGCCGTAAGGGACCCGCATGTCACTGAGTAAGAAGACGTAGGTGCTCGTGTCTCTTGTTATCCACGCCAGGGGGATACGGGAGGTTCTCGACCTAAGGGGAACGGTTTAAGCCGCAAGGGACCCGCACGACACCGAGGGAGTCCGATGTACGTACATCGGTTATGTATGGGATTGATTTCGGGGTTACTCCACCCGGGACTATCCGTAAAATGAATCAAGATAATAATTGTTTGTTCAACGCTAACCTAATGAATGAACTTAGATACGTTTATGCATGATATGAATACGATTATGTTCCTTATGATTATGTTATGGCATGTAGTATGATTCATGCAAGACCATGTTAAGGACAAGAGCATTAGATGCTATATGACAAGTTTAAGGTATGAAATAGAACAAGTAAAGAACATGATACAGATGACGATCTTAGGTTTCCCCTAATCGTCCGGTTTAGAATCACGCCATGATTATGTTATGTTTAGGCCTTGATACATAGAGTGTATTCTCGGCAATGCGGTTTTAGACTCCCCCTCGACCGCCATGACACGTATAGGAAGTGAAGCCTATAACAAGTAAGATTATGACGGCTCTAGTATGCACTACCGTCTAAGCATGCATGTCCCCACACACGTATAATCAACCGTCAGGTTGTAATGTAGACACGTGGTGACCGTAGGTTTCCCCTTGAGGTTGCCCATAGCCTAGGTTTTAGGGGAACTCACTGAGACATTATGTCTCATCCCAATCCTTATTTGTTTCAGATTATCAGGATGGATGGCAAGCTAGTAGCCGAATGGATTGTTAGCAAGAGCTCGTTCGTACCCGAAGCGTGAAGAATATGGATCTCAAGGATATATTTATTTTAGATAAGATAGTATGTGATGTATTCTTATTGTACGAACGCGTTTTGTTGTATATAAATTCATTCGAAGTTTTTATGTTGTAAATTTTTAATGTATCCAGTACTAAATTCAACGCACATGCTAGACTTTCTAGATACGTCTAGTATGGGTGTTACATTTGGTATCAGAGCAGGTCGATTCAGACCGTGCCTTGGGTCATTAAATTACAACTAAGGTAGTGGGACCATTGGGTTCCGGGTAAATGTTCTAGTTGTTGTTGTTAGTTGAGCCTGATCAACTCAAATTAGCATTCAACGATTAGAATGGATGCCTGAGAGCTGAATAGGACCCAGGAGGAACGAAGTATGGGATGAAGTAGTTGATCGTGCCAAAAGGTGGCCGGTGAACTAATCAAGTAGAAGTGTGAATCCTCCGGGAATGTAAGGTATGTTAAGAAGGAATGTTCCGACAATGTCGGGTAAGATGGTAGTAATACTCCATGTACCCGAAAGAGAAGAAGTTGGATATATGTATCTAACCATGACTGGAAGTTTCGGTAAGAGTTGTTGTTGGAACGGGTTTATGATATTTCGAAATGTCAGTACAAGACTACAAGATAGTTAGAAGACGATGTATGTTGACGGAGTCAGCATGCTCTCAGGAATAGTCTTATATGAATGAAGTTCAGGACATGTAAGTTATCAAGTTGCGATAAGTGGGACGTAATGAGGTAAGCTATTCGTAGTGGAGAAAGTTATATGTTATCGGGATTAAGGCATTGATTTCCGACGTGCCAAGAATTGTATCGAAAAGGTTGAAGTTGCCATGCATACGTTATAGAATGTTTTATGATGCTAGGAATGAATGATGTGCATTGCTTACTTGAAAAAAAAAATTAGATAGTTGGAGAAACTCACCAATAGCGAACTTGGAATGAAATTTTCCGTTTTTATGAAATTTAACCGTTCGTTCCAAAGGTTTGCAATGACTATTGGGGAGATGTCTTCACAATAATAATTTATGCGATGAAAAATCTTTTGTGACATCAAGTGACGAATGCATATCATATCCTAAGAATTTCAAGGAAAAAGGCATGGGCAACAATCAACGAAATCGATACAGTTTAAGGTAACTTTGGAAGTTAATGTTTTAAGAGTCAAGAACGAGCCAAGATCAAGAATATAGAAGTTCCGACGTTGAGAAGGAAAGTCACAGATGTTTATGCATGAGGTATGAAGTAAGAAGCTAAAGCGGTGTAAAATTATGAGAAATTACAAGGTTCCCGGTTTATGTGGAATTATGACGTATCGCTCAAACCTATGTTTTGCTTAATTAACTTGCTAAGGCTCATTATGAAATTGAACTATCAGGTTTAAAGGATTTTAAAAAGAATTACGCGTATGGGTGATTGAAGTTGACATTTTAGAAATTCACAAGAGATTTCTAGGAACCGGTTTGCTACGACATTCGTAGAGCGGGCTAGACTTATTAGAGTCTAGGATTGGTGGCACATATGTGTTATCAACTCGTTCTATGATTTTAGAGTAATGACCGGGGCCTAAACTCAGTATTTGTATACAGTAGAAAATCATCAACGTCAATGACCTGTGCGCTAGTTTACGAAGTTTTCTTTAAAAGAAAAATCAACGAGCAAGCATTGGTATGATTAAGCAAAATATAGTATGCGAGAATGCGAAGGTACAAGGATTAGATGTTCAAGAAAGATATGTCCAAGTGCAAGATGAGTTGTCAAAGAATTCGAGTTTACTCGGAAATAAGTTCAAGTATGATATGTATGATAAATGCAACCAGCTAGAACGTAAGGATTACCCCCAAGTCATGTATTATGAGTATAAGATAAGTTATCACGAGTTTTGAATTTACAAGGCAAGTGTAAGGTGGTGATGTTGGTTGCAACATGGAAGTTCTCAAGAAGTAAGTGATCAAGTGATAAGCATGAATTGAAGTCTCAATTGCTTTAATGGATTATAGTATTTGTTTAAGCCAACCGGAGGGAATCAGAGTAGCGCCATAAAAGTTAATCGGTAATCATGAAATATGGAAAACTTGTAAGATTCAGAAGGTTTGACTTGCGACTCAAGTAAAGAATCAAGTTTAGTGTTCCGAAGAAGAGGAACAATGTTAAGGTCAAGAGGTTCAAGGATTTCCTACGGATATGTAAGCAAGTTATCATGAGAGAGAAGCAACTTTTAAGTGATGTGCAATGAGATTCACACTCTTGTGTGAAATACTTGTTGAGTGAAAACGATACTTGTTAAGACATTTCAAGCCATGATTTTATAGCTTTTAAAGCTAAGATTGGTACTTAGGAACTTGGGAACGATACTTATTTTTAACTCATGAAATTTTACGTTTTCAAAACTGATAAGATACGTCGTAAGCAATCTCACTTAAGACGTACAAGCATCAGAACCAACTTGTCGTTGACAAGTTTGGGGCGAGTTGTTAAATCTTTTTCAAAATATAGAAACTCGTCTGGTGGTTCTGTGGTACCATTACACAATCAGTTTTGGAAATGATAAAACTTTTTTTTAGTCATGTGTACATTCGTTCCAAGAACCCGAATACCAAAGTTTAAGAAAAATTTCTTTAAGAAAGATTTTAGAACACGTATCGTTATCATTCAACAAGAGACGTCACTTGAAAGAATACCCATGCTATTGGAACGACAATATTTGTATGAAGTCAATATCAGGTAGGATACGCGGAAGTGTATTAAGAGTATACGATGTATGTGCAAGTGGATATGTTAGAAAGTTTCAAAAGCATGTGAACCGCAACGTTGGTTATTAGATTGTCAGATGAAGTGGCTAGTTGATTTCACTTTTTCAGGTCAGGCAATATGAGTTACCTATTAGTTCGGATGCGATAAGAATGCAATGAGATTGCAATGAAATTGGAAGATTTCTCAAGGCTCTGGAAAAAGATAAGAGATTCGTGGAATCGTCTATACGAGTAAAGAATGTAAGAGGCATAAGTCGCAAAATGCGGTAAGAAAGATTATGTATGCATGAAAAGATGTTTTAAAGTTACAAGCAAGAACTGCAGGGCAAACCTGGTTTTCGGTAGGATTCCAGTTAAAAGGCAAATCCTGAGTGTTCATGTTTATGATAAGATATCTTTATGAATGGTTCATGCTAATCGGGTAAGATACAAGTCCGATATGATAATACGTCTATGTGTAGCAAGGTAAGTTCTGAATCATGATGTACTAAGATAACCCTATGTAAGAGTGGTATTAATAACAAGAAAGCTATATGCTTATGTATGTGAATCGAGAAACAGGACGAAAAACAAACAATGATGAACTTTTTGGATATGTATGAATAAGAAATGTATGGCCCAGACCATATATGGTAAGTTTTTGTCATGATGATTGGTAGTCAGTCTCTAAATTTCGAGGACGAAATTTTTTTTAAGGGGGGTAGAATGTAATATCCCGCCTGTCAGCATCGGTATATTACCAGTCAATCGTGCCAGAGGAATTAAATTATGGAAAAGTAAGTTACTGGAAAATATTTTATGACATGTTAGCATAATACGGATTAAGTATCAGTGTCGGATTTAAACACGTTCAAGGCAAGGGCATAATGGTAATTTCACGGAAAAGGATATTTATATGTTTTGGAACCAAAATATCTTCATAACCCTTTTTCTTTCTCTCTCTAGGGTTGAGTTTGGAACTTCTCTCCCTTCCCTCTCTTCTTTCACGCCAACATCCTCTCCTTCTCTCCATCATCCTTTTCAAAACTTCTTCCTCCCATGGCAAGCTTTTAAAGTATGTCCCTCCATGAATATTATAAGTTAAAGGAAGCTTGTATTATGCTTGATTTCTTCCCTATCACCTCTCAAGAAGCTATAGTTTTGTTGGAATCTCTTTCTCTCTTCACCAATCTTTCATGACACTCCATCCTCACATGGTAAGTTCCCAACTTGTTCCTTTATGGTCACTTAAGATTAAGGAAGTGTGTATTGTGTTTGATTCTTCTATTTTCTCCTTTTGAAGAAGAGATTGGAAAACTAGGGTTTGATGTATGGTGAAGATGGTTTCTAAATTGGTACAAGGTATGGCCTCCACATGATCAAGGTAATAATATTAAGTTTGAGTGGATTAATATCTCTATCCTTCCTTACCAAGAATTCCTTTTGATTTCAAGTTTGAATGGTTTGAGCAAGGAAGCAAAAAGGGAGAAAAGCTAAGGTTTTGGCTTGAATGGGCTTGGAACTTTACGATGCTTCAAGAACATGTTTGGGTGAGTTCCATAGTTAGTTTTCCCACCTTTTGGGAGTATGTTTATGACTTGTTAGATTATTATGAATAACATGAATATTTCTAGGGTTTTCAAGTGAAGGTTTAGTTGCCCTTTTCTTGCCATGCATGCAAAACATGTTATACTTGCCGAATGAATGTTTTATAAGTTTCCAATGATCAATTATGTTTCAAAACACTTAGGGACACTTGATTTGAGGTTTTTGGGCTTAAAATATCATTTTTATGTGTTCTGGACTGTCCTAACTCGCCACGGCGAGCTATTACTCGCCACGGCGAGCTAGAACTGCGAATGGGGGGTTTTGCTCGCCCCCAACTCGCAGCTGCGAGCTGCTGCTCGCCTCCCCAGCAAATCTACTCGCCTAGGCGAGTAAGACAGGGAGAAATCCCATTGGTTTGCTCGCTTCAGGCAGGCGTGGGGATTCGCGACGCAGTTTTCTCTGTGGTGTCTTTTAACGAATGTAAACCCCTCAAACCAAGGTCCTAAATGATGATCAAGGAAAGCAAGATTCTTATGTTAAAGAGGCAAGTATTATGCATGTTAGTAAGGCATGGTATACAAGAGAATCATGTTAGAAATCGGGTAGTAAGTTACTCATTAAGCAAGGGAAAACTAGAGCCTCGACATAGTTGTCGAGAACTAGCTAGTTAGCATGAATTCTTAGAATGTTAAGACGCGAAGTTATTCTCTTCGCACACGATTAAGAATAAGATAGCAAGCAAGTTAAGTTGTGGTTTGATTAGTTAATCTCTCCACTAAGTTTAAGTATGAACAAGTATAAGTTACCGCTAATCGGATCGACTCAAGGGTCCGAGGTAATAAGCAAGTAAGTATGTATATGTTTAACTTATGCACGACAAGGCCATGACTAATAAGTGTAGGTGACATGTCTCTTGATATCCACATCAGGGGGATACAAGGGGTTCTCATTATGAGAACGATTTAAGCCGTAAGGGACCCGCATGTCACTGAGTAAGAAGACGTAGGTGCTCGTGTCTCTTGTTATCCACGCCAGGGGGATACGGGAGGTTCTCGACCTAAGGGGAACGGTTTAAGCCGCAAGGGACCCGCACGACACCGAGGGAGTCCGATGTACGTACATCGGTTATGTATGGGATTGATTTCGGGGTTACTCCACCCGGGACTATCCGTAAAATGAATCAAGATAATAATTGTTTGTTCAACGCTAACCTAATGAATGAACTTAGATACGTTTATGCATGATATGAATACGATTATGTTCCTTATGATTATGTTATGGCATGTAGTATGATTCATGCAAGACCATGTTAAGGACAAGAGCATTAGATGCTATATGACAAGTTTAAGGTATGAAATAGAACAAGTAAAGAACATGATACAGATGACGATCTTAGGTTTCCCCTAATCGTCCGGTTTAGAATCGCGCCATGATTATGTTATGTTTAGGCCTTGATACATAGAGTGTATTCTCGGCAATGCGGTTTTAGACTCCCCCTCGACCGCCATGACACGTATAGGAAGTGAAGCCTATAACAAGTAAGATTATGACGGCTCTAGTATGCACTACCGTCTAAGCATGCATGTCCCCACACACGTATAATCAACCGTCAGGTTGTAATGTAGACACGTGGTGACCGTAGGTTTCCCCTTGAGGTTGCCCATAGCCTAGGTTTTAGGGGAACTCACTGAGACATTATGTCTCATCCCAATCCTTATTTGTTTCAGATTATCAGGATGGATGGCAAGCTAGTAGCCGAATGGATTGTTAGCAAGAGCTCGTTCGTACCCGAAGCGTGAAGAATATGGATCTCAAGGATATATTTATTTTAGATAAGATAGTATGTGATGTATTGTTATTGTACGAACGCGTTTTGTTGTATATAAATTCATTCGAAGTTTTTATGTTGTAAATTTTTAATGTATCCAGTACTAAATTCAACGCACATGCTAGACTTTCTAGATACGTCTAGTATGGGTGTTACAGGATACATTAAAATTACAATAATAAAATTTCGACTGAATAAATATATACATCACTGCAGGATCATACATTTGCTTTCTGAATACACGTCTGAAACCGTAATAAAAATCTGAACTAGTACGACACGAGCATGTGAAAATATATTAGTCAGCCTCCTGTATTGTCTCCTTGCCACGTACAACCTGCTGATCTGAAATAAAATAAAAGGGATTGGGGTGAGACGGGATGTCTCAGTGAGTTGCACCTATCCTAGGCTGTAGGCAATCTCAGGGAACCTAGGATCGCCATCTGTCTCTAAGCTCAACCCTTTTTGGGTTTATACAGTTTTGTCATGCATAACTGAGCGATCGGGGGATAACTAGGATCGCTATCTGAAATACTGATTCAATCCTGATACTAATGTTGAAATCATACTAACTATTATAGTCATAATGTCTGTCATATTATGTTAGAAATGTTAGCGTTGAACAAACAATATTATCTGAGTTGATTTTACGAATAAACCCAGGTGGAGTAACCCCGGAATTTATTCCTCTGATAACCGGTATATATAAATATTTCCAACTGGCGGGAACCCAACTGACGGGGATACCGGACTCCTCTGATTATTGTGGGGTCATCCTCGCGGATAGTGCCCGTTCCAACTGGCGGGAACCTTTCGTATCCAACTGGCGGGATAGCGAAAGCCACAATTTAAACATGTTTTAATATTATAACTTGAACTGATTCTCTGATAACTGAGTTAATCCTCAACTCCACTACTGACGGGGAGATAGAGAGGAATAACTTATCTTAACTAATTTTCTTTTAATGAAAACATCCTGAAACTGATAATAAAGACGTAGTGATTCCGTCTTTATTCTGAAATTATTTCTGAAACTAACCTATTCAGGTTCTAGGCATATCGTTGTCATATGCCATTCCTAAAAGGTTATAAAATTTTCCCCATATCCTGATAAATTAAATTCGACTAATTAAGCCGAACTTCCATACTTAGAATTCTCTACTTTCCAATGATTGGAAATTTACCCATGAATAATTTGTTCAATAGCTATTTTACTCTAAACATTACTTTACACAAATAAATATACATTATGGTAGTGTATGATTAGAGGATATGCATAATACAATTTCGGCTACATATTCGGCAATAATGAGAATTGGAGTCTTAGCCAAGTCAAACCATTATATTACCTTAAAAGTGTAATTTATATTAGCTAAGAGTCAAAATAAAGTAATAAAATCAAACAATTCTCACTTTACGTAACATTAGCCGAAATTGCATTTTTATTCATTCTCACGTAAAACTTATCATAATATTTTTCCTCTAACCTCTACATTACCATAATCATATTTATCAACATAAAAGTTATTTTAGAGTACTTTAGCAAGGGTATAAATCTTAATCATATTGTCACTAAATCATGTACTAATGTACTAAATCATATTCTATTATTCTAAAGGCATAATTTAACTACCCAAAGGGAAGTTTTCTAACTAAAGGAACTCACCGTGAATCATTCCTGCATATTGCAAGCAACTTATCCCAAAATTTGCAGCTCTGCTATCTCCAAAACTCTATAATCACTTTCCCAAAATAGCTTATGCCTTAGCTTATAGGTCTTGCCCCTTCTGAAACAGTTCAACCCACTCGTGACATAGCCTTACTTCATCAACCAGCTTACACAAATTTTTTCATTTCAGTCCCTGCACCAGAAGTTTGCCGTTTGGCTATTTAAGCACTTCTAAAACAGCTTAATTATCATTTAAGCACTTTTAACATCACTAAAACAGCTTATCATTTTTCCATTACTCATATGTCAATTAAACATATCTCTCATAAGCTGTTCTTCAGAAAATAATACTTGAAACAACTTAACTTTCAACTTAAGCTATTCTTCAACGGCTTAACTAGCAACTTATAACTTCTATCACATAAATTTCGACCCAACCTTTAACACAGAAGTTCCAACATGTATTATTAGCCCTATGAACCACTTATACAGTAGTTTGAACTCACAACTTAGTCATTTAAGGCATTTTGCTCAAAACAGCTTAACTGACAACTTATGACCTCTAAACAATTCAATTTCTGCTCAAATTTCCAGAATCAATCCCAACATGTTTAAGCACCTCCTAAACCAGTTATACAAAATTCCAACATGTTACAATCAATAATCACTTGAAATAGCTTATGGGAATAACTTGTACACTTTAAGTCCTAAGCTCTCACACCAATGCTCCTAGCTTATTATCATTCTTCATACCATATTTCTAAATATCATTACCACACATAATCCTCTTCCAATTACACATAAAACATATATCAAAGCTTGGATTAAATAAATTCCCTTGAAAAGATGATTATGCCACTTACCTTGTAATTAATCCATTCTTTGGTGCTCTAATGCAAACTCATAAGCTAATTCCCATGAGGCTTGAATGAAAATGAAGGTTATGGAGAATCAAGAGGAGGGCTGTTTTGAGAGCAATGGAGGGAAATAATGATTTTTGAACTTAATTCTTGCTTACTCCACCACTAGAAGCTCACAAACATGCTTTCTTGTATGATTCCATGATGATTTGGGTGAAAAATTGTGAGGGTTATGGTGGTGAGTGTTGAGACCGAAATTTGAGAGGGAAGGAGAAGAGAAAATGTTCTAGTGTGGTGTAGAAACATGAGGAAAGTGGTAGAAAAATTTGACCTTAGCCAATTTTTAAAAAAAATCTTGAGTGACAAGATTACCAAAATACCCTTCAAGTGAAAAAGACATAATTATCCTCCATTAATTCGTAACCATTTATTTCCTCATGTCCGTTTGAATTGTATACGAGAAACTTACCAAATATCGTCGATTTCTCAATAAGTAATTAATCCTTTGAAAATTATTTCCGTTCTGACATGTAACTAATACGACAATTTATTTAAATGTACGCGGGATATTACAAAATTCATATGATATATTAATAAATTAATAACAAGAATTCATCAGCTTATTAATACAAAATAAATAACAATCTATTATGAAACCAACTTGTGTTAAAGGTACTCAATTTTACACGAAGTTAAAATATTACTGAATCTAGTATTGCTTTTAAGATTTTCTTCTTACATTCAGTAATTTTTCATAAAAGTTTTTGTAAAAACAGTATATCGAGTCACAAGTTAGTTCTATCAGTTGCCACAATCATGCTTTTAGGTGGAATTTATCTCCAAGAAATTATATACAATTGTAGAACTTGATATATATACAAAAGCGAAAAGGAGATACCAACATTTAGTTATATATATATATATAGTTCTTTAAAATCCTTCTCCATCTTCTTATTATTATTCTTCTTCTTAAAGTTTCTTTTTAACCAAGAAAGTCTACATGAACAATCAAAACGATTAATTTGTTAATTAAAACACCTACAATGAAAAACAACAGGAAAAGAACAGAGTGAGAGAACCATTCCAAGCCCAACCCCAAAACTGACGAGGCTTTGAATTAGTTATTTCCAAAAAAAAAATTCGTAACAAATCAAAAGCTTCGTCAGCCTTGGAGTTGAACGAGGAATAGTTCTCTCTCACTCTATTTTTGCCTTTTGTTTTTCATCATAGGAGTTTAAATTCACAAATTAAATGTTTTTATTTTTCTCGGACACATACTTGCTTAAGAAGAAGAAGGCAAGGATCGATTCTGAGAACTATATATAATTAGTTATATGCAAGTATCTCCCTTTCTAACATCTAACTTATGCAAGAATTGAGGTGGAATATATTTTTATGATCATTATGATTATATCGAAAAAGGGACTATGGTCTTAAAATATTATTTATTCCAAAGGGACATAAATTATCAAAGGTACTAGGCTCTTAAGACCATTCTTTCCCAAGTGACATTATATCTATAAGGGTATATGGTCAAAGAACACTCTTAATTTCGAGGGAAAAGAATGAGTTGAAGGGAAGAAAACTTCTTCAACACAAATCAAAAAGGGAGAGAGAAGAAAATGGTTAATTTCATGGACAAAAAAAAAGGAGATGAAGGGAAGAATGACTCGTCAACACAAGTCATAGAGGGAGAGAGAAGAAAAGTATTTGAAGTTTCAGAATTCCTTTCAGTGTGTATAATGCAATATATGTGAGCTCGCTATTTATAGAAGAAATTCACAACTAATATATGAGAAACTTTGGGCACAAGTTAGATCTAGTACAAAAATATCTCAAATTCAGTACAATATATATATATATATATATATATATATATCATATTGAGTACAAAAAATATATTTTGAGTACAAAAATATATTATTGAGTGCCAAAATATATGTCTAATCACATACAAAAATATATTAGATTGCATACGAAAATATATCAGGATGTGTTCCAAAATATTGTAACAAAATTTGGCGACTATGAAAAACTTTCTAATAATGACTAAATTAATTATTTCATTTAAGATTTCCAAATAATAAAATATATATCAACATATATTTTTCGAATAATTTAAGGGTTAAATAAGTTTTTAGTCCCTACAAAATCATGCGTTTTTAAGGTTAGTCCCTATGAAATTTCAATGGTAATTTTAGTCCTCCAAAATTTTTAAGTTTGTAAAAATAGTCTCTATTTTGAAAATATTTTACAAAAATTGGATAATTTTAGTCCTCCAAAATAGTCCCTATAAAATGCAAATAGGGACTAAAAGTTAATAAAAAAATTTAGGGAGGGACTAAATACATATTTAACCCATAATTTAATCTCGACAAATTTCCACTGAATTTATTATTAATTCTGAAAGGAACAAATTTGAACAATAAAAATAGAATTTGAGGTGTTTTAGAAAAAGTTTCTCAAATTTGTTTTGTTCTTTGAGCATATTTGAAAATGAGTGAAGACATATTCTGGTCCAGGGGAAACTCATCGACAAAAAATAAGACCAATTTTTGTTCTATTTTTTTTCTATTTTTTCTTCAAAATGTGGCCCAAACTCATCCCTTAAAATATACACAAACTTTAGCGTAGTAATAACAGAGGTCAGACAGGCATGATAGTTCCCTTATTTCCGCTAGTTATTTATAAAAAATGTGCTCCCATTTTACTCAGTAACTCGAGATTTTTTTTTCATATTCCAGAAATTTTGGTTCATCAAACATTATTGCTTATGTGACTCATGAAATTTTACAAAATAAATCATGGGAATGCTTCGGTCATGATAAATAAATTCATATGATATATTAATAAATTAATAACAAGAATTCATCAGCTTATTAATACAAAATAAATAACAATCTATTATGAAACCAACTTGTGTTAAAGGTACTCAATTTTACACGAAGTTAAAATATTACTGAATCTAGTATTGCTTTTAAGATTTTCTTCTAACATTCAGTAATTTTTCATAAAAGTTTTTGTAAAAACAGTATATCGAGTCACAAGTTAGTTCTATCAGTTGCCACAATCATGCTTTTAGGTGGAATTTATCTCCAAGAAATTATATACAATTGTAGAACTTGATATATATACAAAAGCGAAAAGGAGATACCAACATTTAGTTATATATATATATATATAGTTCTTTAAAATCCTTCTCCATCTTCTTATTATTATTCTTCTTCTTAAAGTTTCTTTTTAACCAAGAAAGTCTACATGAACAATCAAAACGATTAATTTGTTAATTAAAACACCTACAATGAAAAACAACAGGAAAAGAACAGAGTGAGAGAACCATTCCAAGCCCAACCCCAAAACTGATGAGGCTTTGAATTAGTTATTTCCAAAAAAAAATTTCGTAACAAATCAAAAGCTTCGTCAGCCTTGGAGTTGAACGAGGAATAGTTCTCTCTCACTCTATTTTTGCCTTTTGTTTTTCATCATAGGAGTTTAAATTCACAAATTAAATGTTTTTATTTTTCTCGGACACATACTTGCTTAAGAAGAAGAAGGCAAGGATCGATTCTGAGAACTATATATAATTAGTTATATGCAAGTATCTCCCTTTCTAACATCTAACTTATGCAAGAATTGAGGTGGAATATATTTTTATGATCATTATGATTATATCGAAAAAGGGACTATGGTCTTAAAATATTATTTATTCCAAAGGGACATAAATTATCAAAGGTACTAGGCTCTTAAGACCATTCTTAATTCCCAAGTGACATTATATCTATAAGGGTATATGGTCAAAGAACACTCTTAATTTCGAGGGAAAAGAATGAGTTGAAGGGAAGAAAACTTCTTCAACACAAATCAAAAAGGGAGAGAGAAGAAAATGGTTAATTTCATGGACAAAAAAAAAAGGAGATGAAAGGAAGAATGACTCGTCAACACAAGTCATAGAGGGAGAGAGAAGAAAAGTATTTGAAGTTTCAGAATTCCTTTCAGTGTGTAGAATGCAATATATGTGAGCTCGCTATTTATAGAAGAAATTCACAACTAATATATGAGAAACTTTGGGCACAAGTTAGATCTAGTACAAAAATATCTCAAATTTCTCTTCACTCTATTTTTTCCTCCTGTTTTTCATCATAGGAGTTTAAATTTAAAAATTAAATGTTTTTATTTTTCTTGCACACATAATAGCTTATGAAGAAGAAGAAGGTAAGGCTGGATTTAGAGAACCATATATGGACAAAAAAAAAGGAGATGAAGGGAAGAATGAATCGTCAATACAAGTCAAAGAAGGAGAGAGAAGAAAAGTATTTGAAGTTTCAGAATACCTTTCTGTGTGTAGAATGCAATATATGTGAGCTCTCTATTTATAGAAAAAATTCACAACTAATATGTAATATTCCGCCTGTCAGTATCAGAATTGTATCAGTCGATCGTCCCAGAGAACTTATTTTGAAAAGAAAGTTTAATGGATAATATTTATTACGTAATATCAGCTCATTACAGATTAAGTATCAGAGACGGTTTTAGCGCGCTTAAGGCAAGGGCAATTGTATTTGGTGAAGGGCCAAAAATATCTCATTTTCCTTCTTTCCTTTCTCTCTCTTGGTTAGAGAAAGACTTTGAGCTCTCTCTTCTCTCTTCTCCATCGATCTCCCTCCTTCTCCTCACCTCACAACTTCATCAAAACTACTTCCTATTATGGCATGCTCCTAGATTATGTTTCTCATCATCTCTTAAGCTTGGGGTTTTGTTTGATTCCTCTTTTCTATCTTTCAAGAATGGATTCAAAGTTAGGGTTTTGATCAAGTTGTAAGTTGAAGCATGTTTTGGTGTAAGCTATGGTTTATTCATGGTTAAGAAACAAAGAGGAAGATGATTGAAGATTGATTGGTGAGCTAAGGCCATGGATGTGAACAAATCAAGAACTAGGGTTTGTTGAATAAAGCTTTGGGTTGGATTTGAGATGAGCTAGCAAGGATGAAGATGTTATGGATTGCAAGAAAACAACAAGAGTGGGATGGTTTGATCAAGAAAGCAATAAGGACCACAAAGCTAGGGTTTTGAGGCATGAAGGGAAGTTGATGCTTGGAAGCTTTTGGGAATCAAGTGTAATCTTTTAGGTGAGTTCCTTAGATAGATTTCCCACCTTGAGTTTATGTTATTGACTTGTAAGATAAGAAATGAATTGTAGGGTTTGCATATAGTGTGTAAGCACCCCTTTTTATGTTATGCTTGCTATACTTGCCAATGCTTGCCATTCAAATGTTTTACAAGTTTCCTATGACCTCTAGAATCATACTATGCATAAAGATATTTGGTTTTGAGGCTTTTGGGTCAAGAACACCTTTTATGCTGGGCTGGACTGTCATAGCTCGCCTCGCGAGCAAGTGAGCTCGCCATGGCAAGCAAGACAACCGAACCAGGGGTACTGCTTGCCCCTAGCTCGCCTCGCGAGTAATGCAACTCGCCACGGCGAGTAATGCTGCTCGCCTCGCAAGCAAGACAGTGCTTACGACATTGTTTGCTCGCCTCAGGTCTTGTTGACGTCCTTTAAGCCGGTGTTACCCGAGTAGTCTTTTATGAAATAAACCCCTCAATCCAAGATTCTATTGGCTAATTTTAAGTAAAGTTTTCTTGAGAAGAAGCAAGTAATTGGCATAGTTAGCAAAGCATGGCAATGAAAGAATGTTAAGCTAAGAACGGGTAGCAAGTCAACCGTTAAGGAAGGGAATCAAAATAGAGCCTTGACATAGTTGTCAAGAAATAGAATAGAAAGCTAGACATTAGAAGTATGCTTGATAAGTGTGGTGTGATATAAGTATTATCCCTGCATAAGAGTTAAGTGCCATACGAGTATGGAAAGACGTGAATCGATTGGTATCTATTCACAAGTAAGTTAAGCAAGCATTAAGCTTACATCTAGTGGGACCGTTTAAGGATCCGAGGTAAAAGAGAAGGGATGTTTAAGTTTATTTTTCATGCATAAGACTAAGACTTATAAGAAAGAAAGAAATAAAGAGTGTCATGTCTCTTGTTATCCAAATTGGATTCAAGGGGTTCCCTAAGGGGAATGGTTAAGCCGCAAGGGAGCTGCGTTTCACTAAGCTAAGGTGTCGTGTCTTTTGTATTCCATCCAAGGTTGGGTACAAAAGGTTCTCCAAGGGGAACGGGGTAAGCCGTAAGGGACCCGCACGTTCACTAAGGGAGTCCGGTGCGCTCTTGCTAAGCATTTCACCGGTAGTAAGGGATTATCTTCCGGGGTTACTCCACTCGGGACTAATCCATAAAATGAATTCAAGATAATTGTTTATTACATGCTAACATAATCAATGAAGCTGACTATGCATATTTATCATACATTTATGTGTGTTGTGTCCTAGAGCCTTGGCATAGACTGTCAAGAACTAGAAAGAATAAGTAAGTAGAAAGTCAAGAGCTAGCAAGCTAGAAAGAGTCACTTTTGTGGCAAGAGGTGATATGTTGTTAGATGCAACATATTCAAGTAAGCAAATAAGCAAGTTCAGAGAGTTATTGTAACAGCCCAGGCGGGTCCCAGCTAGGCACTGTACCCCCCGACACTGTTACTCACAAGCTTAATCACCACCCCCCCTATAGTGGTGTTTTTGCCTCCCGTGGGAATCGAACCTAGTACCTGGGGTTAAGTACTAGGAAAAGAACAGAGTGAGAGAACCATTCCAACTCCAACCCCAAAACTGATGAGGCTTTGAATTAGTTATTTCCAAAAACTTTTTTCGTAACTAATCAAAAGCTTCGTCAGCTTTGGCGTTGGAGCAGGAATATTTCTCTTCACTCTATTTTTTCCTCCTGTTTTTCATGATAGGAGTTTAAATTTACAAATTAAATGTTTTTATTTTTCTTGCACACATACTAGCTTATGAAGAAGAAGAAGGTAAGGCTAGATTTAGAGAACCATATATGGACAAAAAAAAAAAGGAGATGAAGGGAAGAATGACTCGTCAACACAAGTCAAAGAAGGAGAGAGAAGAATAAGATTCGAAGTTTCAGAATACATTTGTGTGTAGAATGCAATATATGTGAGCTCTCTATTTATAGAAAAAATTCACAACTAATATATGAGAAACTTTGGAAACAAGTAACTCACATATTTGATCTAGTACAAAAATATCTCAAATTCAGTCCCAAATATATCATATTGAGTACAAAAAATATATTTTGAGTACAAAAATATACTATTGAGTGCCAAAATATATCAACATGTGTTCCAAAATATTGTAACAAAATTTGGCGACTATGAAAAAACTTTCTAATAATGACTAAATTAATTATTTCATTTAAAATTTTCAAATAATAAAATATATATCAATATATATTTTTCGAATAATTTTTCATATAAGTTTTTGTAAAAACAGTTTATCGAGTCACATGTTAGTTCTATCAGTTGCACAATCATGCTTTTAGGTGGAATTTATCTCCAAGAAATTATATACAATTGTAGATTTTTTTTTTTTACATTTATACAATTGTAGAACTTGATATATATACAAAAGTGAAAAGGAGATACCAACATTTAGTTATATTTGGGATTTGAGATATTTTTGTACTAGATATAATATGTGAATTACATGTTCCCAAAGTTTATATATATATATATATATATATATATATATATATATATATATATATATATATAGTTCTTTAGAATCCTTCTCCAACTTCTTATTTTTCTTCTTCTTCTTCTTCTTCTTCTTCTTCTTAAAGTTTCATCTCAACTAAGAATGTCTACATGAACAATCAAAACGATTAATTTGTTAATTAAAACACCTATAACGAAAAACAATAGGAAAAGAACAGAGTGAGAGAACCATTCCAACTCCAACCCCAAAACTGATGAGGCTTTGAATTAGTTATTTCCAAAAACTTTTTTTGTAACTAATCAAAAGCTTCGTCAGCTTTGGCGTTGGAGCAGGAATATTTCTCTTCACTCTATTTTTTCCTCCTGTTTTTCATCATAGGAGTTTAAATTTACAAATTAAATGTTTTTATTTTTCTTGCACACATACTAGCTTATGAAGAAGAAGAAGGTAAGGCTGGATTTAGAGTAGGAGTTTAAATTTACAAATTAAATGTTTTTATTTTTCTTGCACACATACTAGCTTATGAAGAAGAAGAAGGTAAGGCTGGATTTAGAGAACCATATATGGACAAAAAAAAAAAGGAGATGAAGGGAAGAATGACTCGTCAACACAAGTCAAAGAAGGAGAGAGAAGAATAAGATTCGAAGTTTCAGAATACCTTTCTGTGTGTAGAATGCAATATATGTGAGCTCTCTATTTATAGAAAAAATTCACAACTAATATATGAGAAACTTTGGGAACAAGTAACTCAAATATTTGATCTAGTACAAAAATATCTCAAATTCAATCCCAAATATATCATATTGAGTACAAAAAATATATTTTGAGTACAAAAATATACTATTGAGTGCCAAAATATATCAGGATGTGTTCTCAAATTAAAATTTCCAAATAATAAAATATATATCAATATATATTTTTCGAATAATTTTTTCATATAAGTTTTTGTAAAAATAGTTTATCGAGTCAAATGTTAGTTCTATCAGTTGGCACAATCATGCTTTTAGGTGGAATTTATCTCCAAGAAATTATATACAATTGTAGAACTTGATATATACACAAAAGTGAAAAGGAGATACCAACATTTAGTTATATTTGGTATTTGAGATATTTTTGTACTAGATATAATATGTGAATTACTTGTTCCCAAAGTTTATATATATATATATATATATATATATATATATATATATATATATATATATATATATATATATATATATATTTCTTTAGAATCCTTCTCCAACTTCGTATTTTTCTTTTTCTTCTTCTTCTTCTTCTTCTTAAAGTTTCATCTCAACTAAGAATGTCTACATGAACAATCAAAACGATTAATTTGTTAAATAAAACACCTATAATGAAAAACAATAGGAAAAGAACAGAGTGAGAGAACCATTCCAACTCCAACCCCAAAACTGATGAGGCTTTGAATTAGTTATTTCCAAAAACTTTTTTCGTAACTAATCTAAAGCTTCGTCAGCTTTGGCGTTGGAGCAGGAATATTTCTCTTCACTCTATTTTTTCCTCCTGTTTTTCATCATAGGAGTTTAAATTTACAAATTAAATGTTTTTATTTTTCTTGCACACATACTAGCTTATGAAGAAGAAGAAGGTAAGGCTGGATTTAGAGAACCATATATGGACAAAAAAAAAGGAGATGAAGGGAAGAATGACTCGTCAACACAAGTCAAAGAAGGAGAGAGAAGAATAAGATTCGAAGTTTCAGAATACATTTCTGTGTGTAGAATGCAATATATGTGAGCTCTCTATTTATAGAAAAAATTCACAACTAATATATGAGAAACTTTGGAAACAAGTAACTCACATATTTGATCTAGTACAAAAATATCTCAAATTCAGTCCCAAATATATCATATTGAGTACAAAAAATAAATTTTGAGTACAAAAATATACTATTGAGTGCCAAAATATATCAACATGTGTTCCAAAATATTGTAACAAAATTTGGCGACTATGAAAAACTTTCTAATAATGACTAAATTAATTATTTCATTTAAAATTTCCAAATAATAAAATATATATCAATATATATTTTTCGAATAATTTTTCATATAAGTTTTTGTAAAAACATTTATCGAGTCACATGTTAGTTCTATCAGTTGGCACAATCATGCTTTTAGGTGGAATTTATCTCCAAGAAATTATATACAATTGTAGATTTATTTTTTTTTACATTTATACAATTGTAGAACTTGATATATACACAAAAGTGAAAAGGAGATACCAACATTTAGTTATATTTGGGATTTGAGATATTTTTGTACTAGATATAATATGTGAATTACATGTTCCCAAAGTTTATATATATATATATATATAGTTCTTTAGAATCCTTCTCCAACTTCTTATTTTTCTTCTTCTTCTTCATCTTCTTCTTCTTCTTAAAGTTTCATCTCAACTAAGAATGTCTACATGAACAATCAAAACGATTAATTTGTTAATTAAAACACCTATAACGAAAAACAATAGGAAAAGAACAGAGTGAGAGAACCATTCCAACTCCAACCCCAAAACTGATGAGGCTTTGAATTAGTTATTTCCAAAAACTTTTTTCGTAACTAATCAAAAGCTTCGTCAGCTTTGGCGTTGGAGCAGGAATATTTCTCTTCACTCTATTTTTTCCTCCTGTTTTTCATCATAGGAGTTTAAATTTACAAATTAAATGTTTTTATTTTTCTTGCACACAAACTAGCTTATGAAGAAGAAGAAGGTAAGGCTGGATTTAGAGAACCATATATGGACAAAAAAAAAAGGAGATGAAGGGAAGAATGACTCGTCAACACAAGTCAAAGAAGGAGAGAGAAGAATAAGATTCGAAGTTTCAGAATACCTTTCTGTGTGTAGAATGCAATATATGTGAGCTCTCTATTTATAGAAAAAATTCACAACTAATATATGAGAAACTTTGGGAACAAGTAACTCAAATATTTGATCTAGTACACAAATATCTCAAATTCAATCCCAAATATATCATATTGAGTACAAAAAATATATTTTGAGTACAAAAATATACTATTGAGTGCCAAAATATATCAGGATGTGTTCTCAAATTAAAATTTCCAAATAATAAAATATATATCAATATATATTTTTCGAAAAAATTTTTCATATAAGTTTTTGTAAAAATAGTTTATCGAGTCAAATGTTAGTTCTATCAGTTGGCACAATCATGCTTTTAGGTGGAATTTATCTCCAAGAAATTATATACAATTGTAGATTTTTATTTTTTTTTACGTTTATACAATTGTAGAACTTGATATATACACAAAAGTGAAAAGGAGATACCAACATTTAGTTATATTTGGTATTTGAGATAATTTTGGTATTTGATATATATTTTTGTACTATATATATATATATATATATATATAGTTCTTTAGAATCCTTCTCCAACTTCGTATTTTTCTTTTTCTTCTTCTTCTTCTTCTTCTTCTTAAAGTTTCATCTCAACTAAGAATGTCTACATGAACAATCAAAACGATTAATTTGTTAAATAAAACACCTATAATGAAAAACAATAGGAAAAGAACAGAGTGAGAGAACCATTCCAACTCCAACCCCAAAACTGATGAGGCTTTGAATTAGTTATTTCCAAAAACTTTTTTCGTAACTAATCTAAAGCTTCGTCAGCTTTGGCGTTGGAGCAGGAATATTTCTCTTCACTCTATTTTTTCCTCCTGTTTTTCATCATAGGAGTTTAAATTTACAAATTAAATGTTTTTATTTTTCTTGCACACATACTAGCTTATGAAGAAGAAGATGGTAAGGCTGGATTTAGAGAACCATATATGGACAAAAAAAAAGGAGATGAAGGGAAGAATGACTCATCAACACAAGTCAAAGAAGGAGAGAGAAGAATAAGATTCGAAGTTTCAGAATACCTTTCTGTTTGTAATGCAATATATGTGAGCTCTCTATTTATAGAAAAAATTTACAACTAATATATGAGAAACTTTGGGAACAAGTAACTCACATATTTGATCTAGTACAAAAATATCTCAAATTCAGTCCCAAATATATCATATTGAGTACAAAAAATATATTTTGAGTGCAAAAATATACTATTGAGTGCCAAAATATATCTGGATGTGTTCCAAAATATTGTAACAAAATTTGGCGACTATGAAAAGTCTTGGTCTATATATACATGAGTATTAAATCTATGCTAGCTATCTCTTTTACCTCGGATGCCTATACGATCCAACTAGAGGTAAACTATATGCTTGTTTAACTTGCTATGTGAAGAGATGTCTAATCAATTCACGTCTTGCCATACTCGTATGGCTCTCTAATTTCTATGCGAAGAGAATACTCTATATCTCTTCGCCTCTAGTCAAGCATACCACTCATGCCTAGCATTCTTTTCTTTACTAACTATTCTAGTTCTTGACAAGCTATGTCAAGGCTCTATTTTCATCCTATGCCTAGTTCTTTGCTACCCGAGTAACTCGGCTAAACTCTCTTGAATCACTCTTGCCATTCATGTTAAGATTGCCATGATTTTCATTTCTAGAATCGTTTGATGTTATGTGCATTGCCTAGATGTTGTTTTGGGGTTATAAAGTTGTAAAACATCGAAAGAAAGTCTTCGGAATGCACCACCGACCCTAAAATGGGCCAACAGGCCAAAATCATATTGGCAAGGTCAGAGGCCTGCGCTATTAGCGCACCTGGGGCGTGGCCTGCCTGGAGAATTTCGCTATTAGCGTAGATTTCGCTAATAGCGTAGCTCTTCGGGTCTGTGGTACCAAATTTCCAGTTTTGACCCAAAACTTGTTCAGTTTGATCCTGCAATGCACCATAATCATCCAGCAACATGTATATACATTTATAAACATATTTCATGGCAATTTAACATCTAATCTACAAGAATTTATCAAAAGAGTATTAGGGTTCTAATCCCCTCATAAACATGAATCAATCCTTTAAACATGGAATTGCACAACCCAAAGGGTGGTAATCTATCTATGGAACTCACCTAACATGATCCTTGCAATTCCAAGCATCAACCCTAGCTTTGCTTCATGCTTGATCTATAGCCCTTTCCTCCAAACCTTGCTTTAATCTCTTCCTCCACTTATTTCTTGGTTGCTAAGCTATCCAAACCATACTTGATCATGTATTGAAGGAAGATTGGATGTCTTGGAGAGGAGAGGGAGGCGAAATTCTAGAGAGAAGGAGGAGAGAAATATTTTCCCAAAAACCTAGAGAGAGAAAGTGAAGTGGGAAATGAAGAAAAATGGCCCTTGTGGCCTTATATAGTCACTTGCGACATTTTACCACTTCGCCCTTCGCCTTAGTCGTGTTTACCTGACACTGACACATAAGCCTATGCTTGACTGATATTTCATAAAAACATCTTCCGTCGTACTTGGCGTTCTATAACACTTAATCTCTGATATCTAGCTCATACCTGACTTATGCCATTAATAGACATTTCCACAATCATTTGTCCTCTGACGCGTCTAAAGGGTAATATTCCGTTACTGTTAAGCGGGATATTACACTCTACCCCCCTTAAAAAAAATTTCGTCCTCGAAATTTAGAAATCATCTACAATCATCGCAACTAAAATCTGTCTCCTTTGGTTTCTGCTGTACAATATCTGATCAAAACCACTCTAGGAAGGTTGAAGAATACTTTTCTCAATAAAGCATGCAATTTATCCTCTTTCTTATTTTGCATATGATTGAATATGGTCTCTTCAATCTTACTATCTTTATCAAAATCACAGAACTGTCTGAGAACATAGTGATTAAAACTAACTTTTGTTATAAGAGGATTGCTTGTCTCGGATCTATTCCTTCTCTGCTTAGCATGAACTCTGCATCTACGTAACTTTTCTCTATCTGAATCACTCAGGATTTGCCTTTAAACTGGAGTTCTACTGATATCCAGGTTTGCCCTGCAGTGCTTACGTGTATCTAACACATCTTATCATGCATACATCTTATCATGCACACATAATCTTTCTTACCGCACCTTGCGATTTATGCTTCTTACTGATGCTACTTATCTTGATGATTCTACTCATCTCTAATCATAATCTTATGAAACCTGTCTATCTCTTCATAATCTCCCTGTACTGCAATTCATGGGTAACTTGTCTAGCTTGGCATGAAGAAGTGATCTCAACTACACTGATTCATCTGACAATCTACTAACCTGTCTGGCGGTTCACATACTCTTGAAACTTTCTACTAAGTCCTTTTGCACTTGCATTGAACACTCTTAGCACAAATCCGTGCATCCCGTATGACACTAATATCACATGGGCCTTGTCATTCATTCATAAAAACTTTATCTTCTAGTATTGACATACTTTCTAGCGCCATTGCTTGTTAGTTAATAACGATACTCATTCTAGCTTTTGTTTCTAAGAGTTTCTAACTTTGGTACATAGGTTCTTGGAACGAATAAATACATGACTAAAAAAATATCATTTTAAAACTGAGTCTATACTAATACTGCAGAACCACAGGACGAGTCTCTATATCTGAAAAAAAAGTTTTATGGCTCTCCTTCACACTTGTCTCTAACAAGCTGGTTCTGAAGTCTGTACGTCTTAAGTGAGCTTACTCGCTTACGACGTATCTCATCAGTTTTAACAATGTGAAATTTCATGTTTTTAAAATAAACATCGTTCCCAAGTTCCTCAATACCAATCTTATCTTTAAAAGTTATAAAATCGTGGCTTGACACCATTCTAGAAAGTATCGTTATCATTTAACAAGTATGGTATAAGAGGGTATGTACTTCGTCAGGCATAACTCATAAATCGTACTCCATTAACATAGCACATACTCTTTCTGGCTAACCAACAGCTCTTCTACGAATTCGACATCACCAAAAAGGCAACTCGATTAATTCATCTGTGTTAACTCTAGTCTTTCTCATCTTACCTGAGTGAAGATGCTTTCTGTAAACTTTCACTTTAATCAATACTGGCTGCGTAAGCATCTATACTTACTTACATAACGAGAACTCCTCGCTTTCCACATAATACTTCTCACTAAAGCTGCATTGCTATCCTGAACTTCTTCACGAAATTTCTTACTACCAATTTTCCATGTTCCATGGCTACTGCTCGCAACTTAAGTAATTAACTTCCGTTGCGCTACTCTGATTTCCACCGGTTGGCCTCAACCCATACTCTGATCCGTTGAGACGAGGGAAATTTTATTCTTCTCCTATTATTACATCAATATCTGCTTGAACTCTGCTCGATACTTCTATGTTGCATGCTACTCTGCAACCTCGTTCTACTCTTTGCTGGTAAGATTGAATCTCAAGGAAACTTACCTCTGGACATATCAAGGTCATACTTATTCTTATTCCTGAGCAACTTAACTCAAGGAGCACATCTTTGCAATTACATAACTACTATTCCATGAAACGCTCTTACAACCTCCCACGGTAGACTCATCTTGCACTCGGACATACTTTCTTATGCATCTAACATTGTAGCTTCGTATCTCGCATACTATGTTTTGCTTAATCCTTCCTGTGCTTGCTCGTTAATTTTTCTTTCTAAAAAAATTTCGTAAATTAGCACACGGGTCATTGACGTTGATGATTTTCAACTATATAAAACATATACTGAATCTAGGTCCCAGTCGTTACTCTAAAATCTCAGGACGAGTTGATAACACGTATGTGTCATCAAATCTTAGTCCTAGTGGGTGTAGCCCATACTACACGAGTCGTAACAAACCGGTACCTACAAAAATTCCTTTGTATTTCAAAATGTCAACTTCAATCACCCTTATGTGTATATCTTTCTAAAATCATGTAACTTTACGATTTAGCATCCTAACGAGCCTTCGCAAGTTCATCAAGCAAAACATAGATTTGAGGGATACTCATAACTCCGCAAAATTCAAGAACCTTGCGATTTCATAAAACTCTTCACCACTTTAACTCTTTCTTCATGCCTTCACATCTGTGACTTCCATTCTAGATACTGGTGCCTCTAAACTTTTGGTCTAAACTCATTCTTAACTCTCGTCACATTAACTTCCAAAGTCGCGTTAAACCGATTCGATTTTCGTTGATGATTGCCCATGCCTCTTTCCCTTTTGGAAACTTTAGGATGTGATATGCATTCGTCACTTGATGTTATAAAGGTTTTCGTCGCATAAAAGATTGTGAAGACAACTCCCCAAGTCACTGCAGATCCTAGAGACGAACTGAAAGTTTTCGGGAAAATCGAAAATTTCGCTCCAGGTTTGCTATTGATGAGTTTCTTCAGCTCAATTTTCCGGAAAAACATTCTTTGCACGAAAATTCTTATTTCTCAAGTAACCTAATGCACATCATTCTTTCCTAGCATCGTAAAACATTCTATAATATATGCATGGCAAGCATCAACCTAATTCGATACAATTCTCGGCACTTTAGAAACTGATGCTTCATTTCTGATAACATAAAACTTTCACTGAATCCTTTTCTACTATGAGTAGCTTACTTCTCTGCGTTACCACTTAACATAGCTTCCCGAACATTAGAACCTTGTTAACTTTGAACATTCAAGTCCATAATCTCAATAACATAACGCTATTCCTGAGAGTCTACTAATCTCGTCAACCTACGTCGACTGCTCTCTATCTTGTAGCCTTGCGCTTACCTTCTGGAATACAATTTCCGTTCTAACTACGACCCTTACTGAAGCTTCAGGTCCTGCTAAGATATTTCTGTACTCTTCACTTACGGGTATACGAAGTACTATTAACAACTTACCCAACGCTATCGGAACGACCCTTCTCAACATGCCTTACATTCCCGGAGGATTCATACTTCTACTTGCTTAGTTTACCGGCCACCTACTGGCACGATCAACTTCTTACTAATACTCATTCTGAGTTCTTGCTTCTAAGTTCACACTTTCCGGTGCATCTTCTTCACATGCTTCGTTCCTCCAGGGTCCTATTCAGCTCTCAGGCATCCATTCTAATCGTCGAATGCTAAATTGAGTTGATCAGGCTCAACTAACAACAACAACTAGAACATCTACCTGGAACCCAATGGTCCCACTACCTTTGTTGTAACTTAATGACCCAAGGCACGATCTGAATCGACCTGCTCTGATACCAAATGTAACACCCATACTAGACGTATCTAGAATGTCTAGCACGTGCGTTAAGTTTAGTATTGGATACATTAAAAATTTACAACAATACAACTACGAATGAATATATATACAACCAAATGCGTTCGTACATAATAATACAACTCAACTTCTCTAAAAATATTATGAATGCATCCTTGATTAATCACGTCATCCTGCAGCAGGTACGAACGAACACTTGTCGCATCATCCATTCGGCTACAAGCTTGCTAATCCAACCTGTTTATCTGAAACAAATAAGGATTGGGATGAGACATAATGTCTCAGTGAGTTCCCCTAAATCCTAGGCTATAGGCAACCTCAGGGGAAACCTACGGTCACCACGTGTCTAAAATACAACCTGCCGGTTGATTATACGTGTGTGGGGACTTCCATACTTAGACGGTCGTGCATACTAGGGCCGTCTTAGTCTTATCTCACTTGTTATAGGCTTCACATCCTATACGTGTCATGGCGGTCGAGGGGAAACTAAAACCGCAATGCCAAGAATACGCTCTACGTATCGAGGCCTAAGCATACTATAATCATGACACAATTCTAAACCGGACGATTAGGGGGGACCTAAGATCGTCATCGGTATATCTTTCTCTATTCTTGCTCTATGCATAACTATGTTGTATCTAACAACATATTCTATCTTGCTATCATGCTAGTTTTGACGATCTACGTCTATGTTCTACTATTCTTGACGATCTACGTCAAGGCTCTACTAATTCTTGACGATCTACGTCAAGGCTCTATGACATAACATAAATATATCTAATAAATATGCATAGTCAAGTTCATTCATAAAGTTAGCGTTTAACAAACAATTATTATCTGAGTTCATTTTACGGAAAGCCCCGAGTGGAGTAACCCCGAGCGTAATCCCTATCTATCCGATGGAAACCTATCTAAGGTATAACCAACGGCACTCCTGCAGTGACGTGCGGGATCCTTACGGCTAACCCCATTTCACCTAATGGAAACCCCTTGCACCAACCTAATGTGGACACAAGAGACACGACCACTACATCTTTCTTACTAAGTGACATGCGGGTTCCTTACGGCTAACCCCGTTTCACCTAATGGAAACCTCTTGAGCCAACCTAGTGTGGACACAAGAGACATGGCACCTTAACTTTAAAGTCTTGGTCTATATATACATGAGTATTAAATCTATGCTAGCTATCTCTTTTACCTCGGATGCCTATACGATCCAACTAGAGGTAAACTATATGCTTGTTTAACTTGCTATGTGAAGAGATGTCTAATCAATTCACGTCTTGCCATACTCGTATGGCTCTCTAGTTTCTATGCGAAGAGAATACTCTATATCTCTTCGCCTCTAGTCAAGCATACCACTCATGCCTAGCATTCTTTTTGTAATATCCCGCCTGTCAGTATCGAGATATTACCAGTCGATCGTTCCAGAGGAATTAAATTCATGACAAGTAAGTTAATGGAAATATTTTATGAGATGTCAGCTAAATACGGATAAAGTATCAGAGTCGTTTACACACGCTTAAGTCAAGGGTAAAATGGTAATTTCACGTGGAAAGGTTATTTAATTGATTTTTGGGCAAAAATATCTCATTTTCAATTCTCTTTCTCTCTCTTGATTGTTGAGAAGCTTTTCTCTCTTCCTTCTCTCTTCTCCCACACGCCCATCTCCTTCCCTCTTCACCAAATCTTCCAAATCTTTTTCCCTCTCCATGGCAAGTGAAGTAAATGGCTTCCTCATGGTTCTTTGTGCAAGTAGAAGTTTGGTTATGGTTTGATTTCTCTTTTCCACCTCTCATGGAGTTCATCCCATCTCTTTTCCTCTTCACCAATCTTTCATGAAATTTAATCCTCTCTTGGTAAGCTTCCCAAACTGGTTTCCTTGTGATCATTTAAGCTTGAGGAAGTATATATTATGTTTGATTTCTTCTATTTCTCCTCTTGATGAAGTGTTTGGAAATTAGGGTTTGGGTGAAAGAAGCTTTGGAATGGATTAGAGGTGAACTAGTAAAGATCATCATGCTAGGGTTTGCAAGAAAACAACAAGATTGGTATGGTTTGAGCAAAGGAAGCAAGAGGAACAAAACTAGGGTTTTGGCTTGATTGGGCTTAGGAGTTTGATAATGCTTCAAGAACTTATTAGGTGAGTTCCATAGATAGATATCCTACCCTTGGGATTATGTTTATGCTATGTATGAATATCATGAAATTTCTAGGGTTTTCAAGTATGAGTTTAGTTGCCCTTTTTGCTATGCTTGCTATAATTGCTAATACTTGCCATGTAAATGTTTTACAAGTTTCCTATGGCCTCTAAGGGTCATAACATGCTTAGAGACACTTGGTTTGAGGTTTTTGGGTCAAAAATGCCATTTTTAGGGGTGCTGGACTGTCCTAACTCGCCACGGCGAGTAAATAGCTCGCTAGGCGAGCTAGAAGGTCGAACAGGGGGTTCTACTCGCCTTCTACTCGCCATGGCGAGCAGTAGCTCGCCTCCCCAGCAAGTTCACTCGCCTAGGCGAGTAAGTAGTGCCATCTGGTGCTGCTTGCTTGTTTCAGGCAGATTCGGTGATTTCCGTTCCGGATCTTTTGTGCAGTCTTTTATAAATGTAAACCCCTCAAACCAAGGTCCTAAATGATGATTAATGAAAGCGAGATTCTTATGAAATGAAGCAAGTATTAAGTATGTTAGTAAAGCATGACTTATGAGAGAAACATGATAGGAATCGGGTAGCAAGTTATCCATAAGCAAAGGAAAACTAGAGCCTCGACATAGTTGTCGAGAACTAGCTAGTTAGCAAGAATTCCTAGATGTTAAGATGCGAAGTTTATTATCTTCGCCCATGAGCAAAAATAAGATAACATGTATGTTAAGATGTGGTTTGATTAGTTAATCACTCCACCATGTTTAAGAATGTGCAAGCATGAACAAGTATGAACATTTACCATTAATCGGATCGATTCAAGGATCCGAGGTAAACATGAATGAATGATTAGGTTTAACCTAAATGAACGTCAAGACTATGATTAATGAATATGTAGGTGCCATGTCTCTTGCAATCCATGAAGGTATGGATTCAAGGGGTTCTCATGACGAGAACGGGGAAGGCTCCGTAAGGGGATCACATGGTACTGAGTAATTAAGGATGTAGGTGTTCGTGTCTCTTGCAATCCATGAAGGTATGGATTCAAGGGGTTCTCATGATGGGAACGGGGAAAGCTCCGTAAGGGGATCGCACGACACTGAGGGAGTCCGATGTACGTACATCGGTTATGATGGGATTGCTCTCGGGGTTACTCCACCCGGGACTTTCCGTAAAATGAACCAAGATGATAATGTTTGTTCAACGCTAACATAATAAATGAACTTATGTACGACATGTATGTTATGAGTATGTATATATGTATGATGATGTTATGCTCGTGAAGAGTCCATGTATGATTATGTAAGAATGATTCCATGCACGTTATGTTATAGAACAAGAGCACTAGACGCTACATGATAAGTACAAGGCATGGATTAGAGCAAGTAAAGAGTATGATACCGACGACGATCTTAGGTTTCCCCTAATCGTCCGGTTTAGAGTCGTGTCATGATTATGTTATGTTTAGGCCTCGATACATAAAGTGTATTATTGGCAACGCGGTTCTAGGTTCCCCTCAACCGCCATGACACGTATAGGAAGTGAAGCCTATAACAAGTTAAGTTAAGACTATGACGGCTCTAGTATGCACGACCGTCTAGTTTGCAAGTCCCCACACACGTATAATCAACCTTCAGGTTGTAATGTAGACACGTGGTGACCGTAGGTTTCCCCTTGAGGTTGCCTATAGCCTAGGATTTAGGGGAACTCACTGAGACATTATGTCTCATCCCAATCCTTATTTGTTTCAGATAAGCAAGATGGTATGCAAGCTTGAAGCGGATGGATGTTTCAACAAGTGTGCGCTCGTATTGCTACAGGATGCCAAGAATATTAAGGATGTAATTTTCTATGTATGGTTGAGATGCTTATGTTATTATATGTACGAACGCAATTTGTTGTATAAATATTCATTCGAAATTATTATTGTTGTATATTTTAATGTATCCAGTACTAAATTCAACGCACGTGCTAGACTTTCTAGATACGTCTAGTATGGGTGTTACATTTGGTATCAGAGCATGTCGATTCAGACCGTGCCTTGGGTCATTAAATTACAACTAAGGTAGTGGGACCATTGGGTTCCAGGTAAATGTTCTAGTTGTTGTTGTTAGTTGAGCCTGATCAACTCAATTTAGCATTCAACGATTAGAATGGATGCCTGAGAGCTGAATAGGACCCAGGAGGAACGGAGTATGTGATGAAGTAGTTGATCGTGCCAAAAGGTGGCCGGTGAACTAATAAGGTGCAAGTATGAATCCTCCGGGAATGTAAGGCATGTTAAGAAGGAACGTTCCGACGGTGTAGGTTAAGATGCTAGCAACACTTCATGTACCCGTAAGTGCAGAAGTTGGATATGTATTTAACCATGACCGAAAGATTCGGTAAGAGTTGTTGTTGGAACGAGTTTACGAAATTCTGGAATGTCAGTATAAGGTTACAAGATAATGAGAAGTCGACACGTGTTGATGAAGTCAGCAGGCTCTCAGGAATGATGTTATATGAATGAAATTAAGGATTCAAGAGAAAGTTTTATGTTATCAGGATTAAGGCATTGATTTCCGACGTGCCAAGAATTGTATCGAAAAGGTTGAAGTTGCCATGCGTACGTTATAGAATGTTTTACGATGCTAGGAATGAATGATGTGCATTGGTTACTTGAGAAATAAAATAATATAGTTGGAGAAACTCACCAATAGCGAACTTGGAACGAAATTTTCTGTTTTTATGAAATTTACCCGTTCGTTCCAAAGGTTTGCAATGACTATTGGGGAGATGTCTTCACAACAATCTTTTATGTGACAAAAAAAAAAAAAAAAATCTTTTATGACGTTAAGTAACGAATGCATATCATATCCTAAGATTTTCAAGGAAAAGACATGGGCAACTATCAACGAAATCGATACGGTTTAAGGTAGCTTTGGAGGTTGATGTATCAAGAGCCAAGATCGAGAGTATAGAAGTTCCGGCATTTAGAAGGAAAGTCACAGATGATTATGCATGAGGTATGAAGTAAGAAGTTAAAGCGATGCAAAGTTATGAGAAATCACAAGGTTCATGGATTATGTGAAATTATGGTGTATCTCTCGAACCTATGTTTTGCTTAATAGACTTGCTGATGCTCGATATGATGTTGAATCATAAGGTTTAAATAATTTTAAAAAGGATTTACGCGTATGGGTAATTGAAGTTGACATTTTGAAAATTCATGAGATTTTCTATGAACCGGTTTGCTACGATACTCGTAGAGCGAGCTAGACTCATTAAAAATCTAGATTTGATGACGCGCATGTGTTATCAATTCGTTCTATGATTTTAGAGTAACAACCGGGGCCTAAACTCAATATCTATATATAAAGTAGAAAATTTTCAACGTCAATAACCCGTGCGCTAGTTTGCGAAGTTTACTTTAAAAGAAAAATCGACGAGCAAGCATTGGTATGATTAAGCAAAATGTAGTATGCGAGAATGCGAAGGTATAAGATTAGAAGTTTAAGAAAGTTATGTTCAAGTACAAGACGAGTTTGTCAAAGGAATTTGAGTTTACTTGGAAACAAGTTCACGAATAACATGTATACCCCAGCCGGTAAATCCAACTAACAAGAATGTAAGGTTACCCCGAAGTCCAGTATTATGAGTGAAAGATAAGTCATCCTGAGTTGAATTTACAAAGCAGGTGTAAGGTTGTGATGACGGTTACAACATGGAAGATCTCAAGAAGTAAGTAAGCAAGTGGTAAGAATGAATTGAAGTTTCAATTGCTCTAACGGATTAGAGTATTTGTTTAAGCCAACCGGTGGAGATCAGAGTAGCGCCATGGAATTTTAGTATGAAAGAATTTTCTGGATGAATGTTTGGTTGGTAATGCAAGTTTAGCAAGAAGCATCGTAAGGCAAGCGAGAAGTTCTCGATGTGGTAAGTAAGTATGAATGTTTATATGGTCAAGAATGCATGAAGGATGATATTGGAAAACCTATTAGGTTCAGAAGGTTTCCTCTTGTGATTCAAGTAATGATTGAAGCATAGAGAATGATTGCCGGTATTCGAGAAAGGTAGTGATGTTCAAGTTAATATATCAAGAAGTCTAAGGATTTCCTACGGATATATAGCGGAAATGCGGGCATGTGTATCGGTTAAAGGGAAGAAAACATCTTCGAAGTTAAGCATGTTATCATGAGAAAGAAGTAATTTTTGAGTGATATGTAAGGAGATTCATACTCTTGTATGCAATACTTGTTGAGTGAAAACGATACTCGTTAAGATATGCCAAAACATGATTTTTAAACAATTTTAAAGCTAAGATTGGTATATGGAACTTGGTACCGATGTTTATTTAAAACATGAAATCTTTTATCGGCAAAACTGAGGAAGTACGTTCAGAGCAAATGAGTTCACACAAGATGAGCTATGAAACTTTTTTTTCAAAATATAAAGACTCGTCTTGTGATTATGTAGTACCATTACGGATTCAGTTTAGAAATGATAAATTCTTTTAGCCGAGTATCCATTCGTTCCAAGAAACCGTATGCTAATCATTAAGAAATTTGATTAAGATTCTAGAACAAGTATCGTTATCATTTAACAAGGAGTGGCACTAGAGAGTATGTACATGTGGTGGAAATAACAATGTTCGTATGAAGTCAATATCCTACGGGATACACGGAAAGGTGTTAAGAAAGTATGATGTAAGTGCAATTAAACTTGCTAGAAAGTTTCGGGAACATGTGAGCCACGATGTTAAATAATGGATTGTCAAAAGATGTAGCAAATTTGATTTCACTCCTCTATGTCAAGCTATGTGAATTTACCTATTATTGTGAGTGCAAAAGGTTGCATAAGATAGGAAGGTTTCTTAAGACTCGATACGAGGCATAAGCCGCAAAGTGCGGTAAGAAAGGCTACGTATGCATGAAAAGATGTTTTAAAGTTACAAGTAAGCACTGCAGGGCAAACCTGGTTTCCGTAGGATCCCAGTTAAAAGGCAAATCCTGAGTGTTCATGTTTACGATAAGATATCTTTATGAATGATTCATGTTAAGCGGGTAAAGTATGAGTAACAAGGAATGTTCTAAGTCATGATGTAACCAGTTAATTCTAAATTTTAAGTGCTATTAAGATTAAGGAGGCTATGTTCAGTTGCATGTGAGTTAAGAAACAAGACGAAACACCAGCAATGATGAACTTCATGAAAGAAAAAAAAATCTGTATTTGGAATATGTTTGGCTTAGACCAAAGATGGTAGGATTTTGTCATGATGATCGGTATGTGATCTCTAAATTTCGAGGACGAAATTTTTTTAAGGGGGGTAGAATGTAATATCCCGCCTGTCAGTATCGAGATATTACCAGTCGATCGTTCCAGAGGAATTAAATTCATGACAAGTAAGTTAATGGAAATATTTTATGAGATGTCAGCTAAATACGGATAAAGTATCAGAGTCGTTTACACACACTTAAGTCAAGGGTAAAATGGTAATTTCACGTGGAAAGGTTATTTAATTGATTTTTGGGCAAAAATATCTCATTTTCAATTCTCTTTCTCTCTCTTGATTGTTGAGAAGCTTTTCTCTCTTCCTTCTCTCTTCTCCCACACGCCCATCTCCTTCCCTCTTCACCAAATCTTCCAAATCTTTTTCCCTCTCCATGGCAAGTGAAGTAAATGGCTTCCTCATGGTTCTTTGTGCAAGTAGAAGTTTGGTTATGGTTTGATTTCTCTTTTCCACCTCTCATGGAGTTCATCCCATCTCTTTTCCTCTTCACCAATATTTCATGAAATTTAATCCTCTCTTGGTAAGCTTCCCAAACTGGTTTCCTTGTGATCATTTAAGCTTGAGGAAGTATATATTATGTTTGATTTCTTCTATTTCTCCTCTTGATGAAGTGTTTGGAAATTAGGGTTTGGGTGAAAGAAGCTTTGGAATGGATTAGAGGTGAACTAGTAAAGATCATCATGCTAGGGTTTGCAAGAAAACAACAAGATTGGTATGGTTTGAGCAAAGGAAGCAAGAGGAACAAAACTAGGGTTTTGGCTTGATTGGGCTTAGGAGTTTGATAATGCTTCAAGAACTTATTAGGTGAGTTCCATAGATAGATATCCTACCCTTGGGATTATGTTTATGCTATGTATGAATATCATGAAATTTCTAGGGTTTTCAAGTATGAGTTTAGTTGCCCTTTTTGCTATGCTTGCTATAATTGCTAATACTTGCCATGTAAATGTTTTACAAGTTTCCTATGGCCTCTAAGGGTCATAACATGCTTAGAGACACTTGGTTTGAGGTTTTTGGGTCAAAAATGCCATTTTTAGGGGTGCTGGACTGTCCTAACTCGCCACGGCGAGTAAATAGCTCGCTAGGCGAGCTAGAAGGTCGAACAGGGGGTTCTGCTCGCCTTCTACTCGCCATGGCGAGCAGTAGCTCGCCTCCCCAGCAAGTTCACTCGCCTAGGCGAGTAAGTAGTGCCATCTGGTGCTGCTTGCTTGTTTCAGGCAGATTCGGTGATTTCCGTTCCGGATCTTTTGTGCAGTCTTTTATAAATGTAAACCCCTCAAACCAAGGTCCTAAATGATGATTAATGAAAGCGAGATTCTTATGAAATGAAGCAAGTATTAAGTATGTTAGTAAAGCATGACTTATGAGAGAAACATGATAGGAATCGGGTAGCAAGTTATCCATAAGCAAAGGAAAACTAGAGCCTCGACATAGTTGTCGAGAACTAGCTAGTTAGCAAGAATTCCTAGATGTTAAGATGCGAAGTTTATTATCTTCGCCCATGAGCAAAAATAAGATAACATGTATGTTAAGATGTGGTTTGATTAGTTAATCACTCCACCATGTTTAAGAATGTGCAAGCATGAACAAGTATGAACATTTACCATTAATCGGATCGATTCAAGGATCCGAGGTAAACATGAATGAATGATTAGGTTTAACCTAAATGAACGTCAAGACTATGATTAATGAATATGTAGGTGCCATGTCTCTTGCAATCCATGAAGGTATGGATTCAAGGGGTTCTCATGACGAGAACGGGGAAGGCTCCGTAAGGGGATCACATGGTACTGAGTAATTAAGGATGTAGGTGTTCGTGTCTCTTGCAATCCATGAAGGTATGGATTCAAGGGGTTCTCATGATGGGAACGGGGAAAGCTCCGTAAGGGGATCGCACGACACTGAGGGAGTCCGATGTACGTACATCGGTTATGATGGGATTGCTCTCGGGGTTACTCCACCCGGGACTTTCCGTAAAATGAACCAAGATGATAATGTTTGTTCAACGCTAACATAATAAATGAACTTATGTACGACATGTATGTTATGAGTATGTATATATGTATGATGATGTTATGCTCGTGAAGAGTCCATGTATGATTATGTAAGAATGATTCCATGCACGTTATGTTATAGAACAAGAGCACTAGACGCTACATGATAAGTACAAGGCATGGATTAGAGCAAGTAAAGAGTATGATACCGACGACGATCTTAGGTTTCCCCTAATCGTCCGGTTTAGAGTCGTGTCATGATTATGTTATGTTTAGGCCTCGATACATAAAGTGTATTATTGGCAACGCGGTTCTAGGTTCCCCTCAACCGCCATGACACGTATAGGAAGTGAAGCCTATAACAAGTTAAGTTAAGACTATGACGGCTCTAGTATGCACGACCGTCTAGTTTGCAAGTCCCCACACACGTATAATCAACCTTCAGGTTGTAATGTAGACACGTGGTGACCGTAGGTTTCCCCTTGAGGTTGCCTATAGCCTAGGATTTAGGGGAACTCACTGAGACATTATGTCTCATCCCAATCCTTATTTGTTTCAGATAAGCAAGATGGTATGCAAGCTTGAAGCGGATGGATGTTTCAACAAGTGTGCGCTCGTATTGCTACAGGATGCCAAGAATATTAAGGATGTAATTTTCTATGTATGGTTGAGATGCTTATGTTATTATATGTACGAACGCAATTTGTTGTATAAATATTCATTCGAAATTATTATTGTTGTATATTTTAATGTATCCAGTACTAAATTCAACGCACGTGCTAGACTTTCTAGATACGTCTAGTATGGGTGTTACACTTTTCTTTACTAACTATTCTAGTTCTTGACAAGCTATGTCAAGGCTCTATTTTCATCCCATGCCTAGTTCTTTGCTACCCGAGTAACTCGGCTAAACTCTCTTGAATCACTCTTGCCATTCATGTTAAGATTGCCATGATTTTCATTTCTAGAATCGTTTGATGTTATGTGCATTGCCTAGATGTTGTTTTGGGGTTATAAAGTTGTAAAACATCGAAAGAAAGTCTTCGGAATGCACCACCGACCCTAAAATGGGCCAACAGGCCAAAATCATATTGGCAAGGTCAGAGGCCTGCGCTATTAGCGCACCTGGGGCGTGGCCTGCCTGGAGAATTTCGCTATTAGCGTAGATTTCGCTAATAGCGTAGCTCTTCGGGTCTGTGGTACCAAATTTCCAGTTTTGACCCAAAACTTGTTCAGTTTGATCCTGCAATGCACCATAATCATCCAGCAACATGTATATACATTTATAAACATATTTCATGGCAATTTAACATCTAATCTACAAGAATTTATCAAAAGAGTATTAGGGTTCTAATCCCCTCATAAACATGAATCAATCCTTTAAACATGGAATTGCACAACCCAAAGGGTGGTAATCTATCTATGGAACTCACCTAACATGATCCTTGCAATTCCAAGCATCAACCCTAGCTTTGCTTCATGCTTGATCTATAGCCCTTTCCTCCAAACCTTGCTTTAATCTCTTCCTCCACTTATTTCTTGGTTGCTAAGCTATCCAAACCATACTTGATCATGTATTGAAGGAAGATTGGATGTCTTGGAGAGGAGAGGGAGGCGAAATTCTAGAGAGAAGGAGGAGAGAAATATTTTCCCAAAAACCTAGAGAGAGAAAGTGAAGTGGGAAATGAAGAAAAATGGCCCTTGTGGCCTTATATAGTCACTTGCGACATTTTACCACTTCGCCCTTCGCCTTAGTCGTGTTTACCTGACACTGACACATAAGCCTATGCTTGACTGATATTTCATAAAAACATCTTCCGTCGTACTTGGCGTTCTATAACACTTAATCTCTGATATCTAGCTCATACCTGACTTATGCCATTAATAGACATTTCCACAATCATTTGTCCTCTGACGCGTCTAAAGGGTAATATTCCGTTACTGTTAAGCGGGATATTACACATTCCAACTCCAACCCAAAAACTGATGAAGCTTTGAATTAGTTATTTCCAAAAACTTTTTTCGTAACTAATCTAAAGCTTCGTCAGCTTTGGCGTTGGAGCAGGAATATTTATCTTCACTCTATATTTTCCTCCTGTTTTTCATCATAGTAGTTTAAATTTACAAATTAAATGTTTTTATTTTTCTTGCACACATACTAGCTTATGAAGAAGAAGATGGTAAGGCTGGATTTAGAGAACCGTATATGGACAAAAAAAAAGGAGATGAAGGGAAGAATGACTCATCAACACAAGTCAAAGAAGGAGAGAGAAGAATAAGATTCGAAGTTTCAGAATACCTTTCTGTTTGTAATGCAATATATGTGAGCTCTCTATTTATAGAAAAAATTCACAACTAATATATGAGAAACTTTGGGAACAAGTGACTCACATATTTGATCTAGTACAAAAATATCTCAAATTCAGTCCCAAATATATCATATTGAGTACAAAAAATATATTTTGAGTGCAAAAATATACTATTGAGTGCCAAAATATATCTGGATGTGTTCCAAAATATTGTAACAAAATTTGGCGACTATGAAAAAACTTTCTAATAATGCTTAAATTAATTATTTCATTTAAAATTTCCAAATAATAAAATATATATCAATATATATTTTTCGAATAATTTTTTCCTATAAGTTTTTGTAAAAATAGTTTATCGAGTCAAATGTTAGTTCTATCAGTTGGCACAATCATGCTTTTAGGTGGAATTTATCTCCAAGAAATTATATACAATTATAGATTTTTTTTTTTTTTTTTTTTTTTACGTTGATACAATTGTAGAACTTGATATATACACAAAAGTCAAAAGGAGATACCAACATTTAGTTATATTTGGTATTTGAGATATTTTTGTACTAGATATAATATGTGAATTACTTGTTCCCAAAGTTTATATATATATAGTTCTTTAGAATCCTTCTCCAACTTCGTATTTTTCATTTTCTTCTTCTTCTTCTTCTTCTTAAAGTTTCATCTCAACTAAGAATGTCTACATGAACAATCAAAATGATTAATTTGTTAAATAAAACACCTATAATGAAAAACAATAGGAAAAGAACAGAGTGAGAGAACCATTCCAACTCCAACCCCAAAACTGATGAAGCTTTGAATTAGTTATTTCCAAAAACTTTTTTCGTAACTAATCTAAAGCTTCGTCAGCTTTGGCGTTGGAGCAGGAATATTTATCTTCACTCTATATTTTCCTCCTGTTTTTCATCATAGTAGTTTAAATTTACAAATTAAATGTTTTTATTTTTCTTGCACACATACTAGAGTGAAGAAGAAGAAGAAGGTAAGGCTGGATTTAGAGAACCATATATGGACAAAAAAAAAAGGAGATGAAGGGAAGAATGACTCGTCAACACAAGTCAAAGAAGGAGAGAGAAGAATAAGATTCGAAGTTTCAGAATACCTTTCTGTGTGTAGAATGCAATATATGTGAGCTCTCTATTTATAGAAAAAATTCACAACTAATATATGAGAAACTTTGGGAACAAGTAACTCAAATATTTGATCTAGTACAAAAATATCTCAAATTCAATCCCAAATATATCATATTGAGTACAAAAAATATATTTTGAGTACAAAAATATACTATTGAGTGCCAAAATATATCAGGATGTGTTCTCAAATTAAAATTTCCAAATAATAAAATATATATCAATATATATTTTTCGAATAATTTTTTCATATAAGTTTTTGTAAAAATAGTTTATCGAGTCAAATGTTAGTTCTATCAGATCAGTTGGCACAATCATGCTTTTAGGTGGAATTTATCTCCAAGAAATTATATACAATTGTAGATTTTTTTTTTTTTTACGTTTATACAATTGTAGAACTTGATATATACACAAAAGTGAAAAGGAGATACCAACATTTAGTTATATTTGGTATTTGAGATATTTTTGTACTAGATATAATATGTGAATTACTTGTTCCCAAAGTTTATATATATATATATATATATATATAGTTCTTTAGAATCCTTCTCCAACTTCGTATTTTTCTTTTTCTTCTTCTTCTTCTTCTTAAAGTTTCATCTCAACTAAGAATGTCTACATGAACAATCAAAACGATTAATTTGTTAAATAAAACACCTATAATGAAAAACAATAGGAAAAGAACAGAGTGAGAGAACCATTCCAACTCCAACCCCAAAACTGATGAGGCTTTGAATTAGTTATTTCCAAAAACTTTTTTCGTAACTAATCTAAAGCTTCGTCAGCTTTGGCGTTGGAGCAGGAATATTTCTCTTCACTCTATTTTTTCCTCCTGTTTTTCATCATAGGAGTTAAAATTTACAAATTAAATGTTTTTATTTTTCTTGCACACATACTAGCTTATGAAGAAGAAGAAGGTAAGGCTGGATTTAGAGAACCATATATGGACAAAAAAAAAGGAGATGAAGGGAAGAATGACTCGTCAACACAAGTCAAAGAAGGAGAGAGAAGAATAAGATTCGAAGTTTCAGAATACATTTATGTGTGTAGAATGCAATATATGTGAGCTCTCTATTTATAGAAAAAATTCACAACTAATATATGAGAAACTTTGGAAACAAGTAACTCACATATTTGATCTAGTACAAAAATATCTCAAATTCAGTCCCAAATATATCATATTGAGTACAAAAAATAAATTTTGAGTACTAAAATATACTATTGAGTGCCAAAATATATCAACATGTGTTCCAAAATATTGTAACAAAATTTGGCGACTATGAAAAAACTTTCTAATAATGACTAAATTAATTATTTCATTTAAAATTTCCAAATAATAAAATATATATCAATATATATTTTTCGAATAATTTTTCATATAAGTTTTTGTAAAAACAGTTTATCGAGTCACATGTTAGTTCTATCAGTTGGCACAATCATGCTTTTAGGTGGAATTTATCTCCAAGAAATTATATACAATTGTAGATTTTTTTTTTTTACATTTATACAATTGTAGAACTTGATATATACACAAAAGTGAAAAGGAGATACCAACATTTAGTTATATTTGGGATTTGAGATATTTTTGTACTAGATATAATATGTGAATTACATGTTCCCAAAGTTTATGTAATATCCCGCTGTTGGTATCGGTATATTACCCGTTAATCGTGCCAGAGGAAATAATTTATGGAAAGTGGATTATTAGCAAATATTTTATGACATGTCAGAATAACACGGGAAAAGTATCAGAGGCGTATATAACACGCTTAAGTCAAGGGTATTTTGGTAATTGCACGTCAAGGGAGTATTTAAATGATTTTGGGACAAAATATCTTCATAAACTTTTCCCTTTCTCTTTCCAATAGTTGACCAAGTCTTCTTTCTCTCCTTTTCTTCTTCTTCCATCGCCCTTCCTCTCCTCTCCACCAAATCTTGCAAAATCTTCTTCCCTCCATGGTAAACTTCTAGACTTTGTTCCTTTATGATCTATTAAGCTTAAAGAAGTTTGGGTTTTGTTTGATTTCACTTTCTCTCCTCTCAAGAATGGATTCAAGAAACTAGGGTTTGGATGGTTTGAGTGAAGATGATGTTGGAAGCTTGGGCTTGTACATGTTAGGGTTTAAACAAGAACAAGGAAGCAATATGAAGTTGGTTTGAGATGATTTTACCACTCCTCCTTAAAGAAGGAATTTCATGAGGCTAGGGTTTGTTATGCTATGGTTTTATTGTTGATTCAAGTGTGGTTTCTTCATGACTAAGCAAGGAGCAAGATGTCATGGAATACAAGAAAATGAGAAGAAAGCAAAAGAGACCAAGAGCTAGGGTTTTTGGCATGCTTGAGCTAGGAACTTGGTGATACTTCAAGAGTTGATTAGGTGAGTTCCTTAGATAGTTCCCACCCTTGGGATTATGTGTTTTAGCTTGCAAAGAAAACTATGTGAATTTTAGGGTTTAAAGTATGAGTTAGTTGCCCAATTTTTCTTGCCATGCTTGCTATACTTGTATGTACTTGTTCCATGACTGTTTTACAGGTTCTAATGATCCTAAGGGTCATATGACACTTGGAGATGATTGGTTTGAGGTTTTTAAGTCAAAAATATCAAATTTGAAGTTGCTGGACTGTCACAGCTCGCCACGGCGAGTAAACTGCTCGCAAGGCGAGCTAGAAGGTCGAACAGGGGGTCCTGCTCGCCTCCAACTCGCCATGGCGAGTAGGAGCTCGCCTCCCCAGCAATTCCACTCGCCTAGGCGAGCTACACAGTGGGGAAACCCATTGTTTTGTTCGCCTCAGGTCGTTTCGGCGTTTCGCGAGCGGTTTTCTTGTGCAGTCTTTTTAAGAAAATTAAAACCCCTCAAACCAAGATCCTAATTGTTAAACTTTGAAAGGAGATTTCTTTATAGATGAAACAAGTATTTGGCAAGTACGGTGAAGCATGGTAAATGAGAGTTTTATGTTTGAATCGGGTAGTAAGCTAATCCTTAAGAAAGGGGAAGATCATAGAGCCTCGATATAGTTATCGAGAACTAGATAGTTAGCAAGATATTAATTATGCTAGGTTGGGAGAGATTAGATATCTCTTCACAAGGAAGTTAAGCAAGAATCCTAAGTAAGGAATGACGCGAAGTGTAAACTCTTCGCATATGTTTAAGAAGATCATGCAAGTATGATAAGCTGTGGTTTGATAATTATATCTCTCCACTAAGATTAAGAATGTGCATGATCAAGTAAGTAAGTATAAATAGGTTTATCCTTTTTGATATGTATAAGAGTAAGATAAGTTTAAAATGAATTAAGTAGGTGGCATGTCTCTTGCAATCCATGAAGGTATGGATTCAAGGGGTTCTCATGATGAGAACGATTCAAGCCGTAAGGGACCCGCATGTCACTGAGTGTAGGTGTCGTGTCTTTTGTATTCCTTCCAAGGATGGATGCAAGAGGTTCTCCAAGAGGAATGGTTAAGCCGTAAGGGACCCGCACGTCACTGAGGGAGGTATGGGATTGTACTTGGGGCTACTCCACCCCGGGGCTCTCCGTAAAATGAATCAAGACAATGAATGTTTGTTCAACGCTAGCATAATGAATGTATGAACGATTATGATTATGTATGATATGATATGTTTATGATATGATGATGATGTTAGCTAAGAACAAGTCGTGCAATATAACAAGATAAGAATGTTATGCCGATGACGATCTTAGGGATCTCAAATCGTCCGGTTTAGGATCGTGTCATGGAAATGTTATGTTAAGTCTTGATGCGTAAATCGTATCTTGAGATTGCGGTTCCAGGATCCCTTAACCGCCATGACACATATGATAATAGTAAGCCTACAACAGGTAAGATGGTTTATGACGGTCCTAGGATGCACAACCGTCTAAGTATGCAATCCCCACACACGTATAATCAACCGGCAGGTTGTAAAAATAGACACGTGGTGACCGTAGGTTTCCCCCGTGGTTGCCTATAGCCTAGGATTAGGTGGAACTCACTGAGACATTATGTCTCATCCCAATCCTATTTTGTTTCAGATAAACAGGTCGGACGTCAAGTTAGTTGCCAGATGGATATCTCATCAAGTGCTCGTTCGTACACGCTGAGGAATGGATATGGATTTAAAGGATGCATTTGTTATTATGTTAGACAAAAAGGTTTTGTATCGTTTTATACGAACGTGTATTGATGTATAATATTCATTCGAAGTTTTTATGTTGTATTTTTAATGTATCCAATACTAAAAATAATGCACGTGCTAAACTTTCTAGATACGTTTAGTATGGGTGTTACATTTGGTATCAGAGCAGGTCGATTCAGACTGTGCCTTGGGTCATTAAGTTACAACAAAGGTAGTGGGACCATTGGGTTCCGGGTAAATGTTCTAGTTGTCGTTGTTAATTGAGCCTGATCAACTCAATTTAGCATTCGACGATTAGAATGGATGTCTGAGAGCTGAATAGGACCCTGGAGGAACGAAGTATGTGATGAAGATGCATCGGAAAGTAAGAACTCAGAAGGAGTATTAGTAAGAAGTTTGAATGTGCCAATAGGTGGCCGGTGAACTAAGTAGTAGAAATGTGAATTCTTCGGGAATGTAAGGTAATGTTAAGAAGGGACGTTCCGATGGCGTTGGGTAAGATGTTGTGGATACATCGTATACCCGTAAGTAAAGAGTTTGGAAATGTCTAAGTATGATCTGGAGTTTCAGTAAGATTCGTTGTCGGAACAGAATTATTGTATAGGAAGGATTTGTGTTCCAGAACGTCAGCGCAAGGCTACAAGTTAGAAAGAAGTTGATGTAGGCTGGCGGAATTAGTAGGCTCTCAGAGATAGCGTTATGTGAATGAGGTTATGGACTTGTAAGCTCAGGGTGGACAAGGTTCTAGAGTTTTGAAAGTGCGTTAAGTCGCAATGTAGCGAGGCAAGTTACTCGTAGTAGGAGAGGTTAAGGATTTAAGCGAAAGTTTATGTCATCAGGACTAAGGCATTGATTTCCGACGAGCCGAGAACTGTATTGAAATAGGTTGATGGTTGCGGTGCATATATTGTAGAATATTTTATGTTGATAGGAATGAATGATATGCATTGGACTACTTGAGAAATAAGAATTTTCATGTAAAGTATATTTATAAGGAAATTTAACTGAAGAAACTCGCCAATAGCGAACCTGAGGCGAAATTCCCAGTTTTCTGAAAACCTTTAGTTCGTCTCGAGGATTTGCAGTAATTATTGGAGAGTTATCTTCACAATCTTTAAAGTAATGAAAACCTTTTATGACATCAAGTAATGAATGCATATCACATTCTAAGATTTTCAGAGGAAAAGGCATGAGCAACTATTAACGAAAATTGATACGGTTAAAGTGGCTTTAGAGTTATTGTGTCAAGGGTCGAGAAGGAGTTCAGACTAAGAGTTTAGAGGTTCCAGTATTCAGAATGCACAACATGAATGTAAAGACATGAAGAAAAGAAGTTAAAGAGATGAAGAGTTATATGAAGTCATAAGGTTCTTGGTTTTGTGGAGTTATGAGTATTCCTCAAACCTACGTTTTGCTTAATTAATTTGCAAGGGCTCGTTAGGATGTTGAATTATAAGTTTACAAGATTTTAGAAAGAATTATGCATATGGGTGATTGGAGTTGATGCTTTTGGAAATTCAAAGAAATTTTGTAGGTACCGGTTGTTATGACTCGGGTAGAGTAGACTAAATTCACCGGAACTAAGATTTGAAAGCACGGTTGTGTTGTCAACTTGTTCTGTGAATTTAGAGTAACGACTGGGGCCTAGATTCAGTATAGTTTTATATACAAACAATGGGGAAATCATCAACGTCAATGGCCCGTATGCTAGTTTATGAAATTTTCTTTAAAAGAAAAACTAACGAGCAAGCAACGGTAAGATTGAGCAAAACGTAGCATGAAAGAATGTCAAGTTGTAATGTTAGATTCATAAGGAAGGTACGTAAGAGTGCAAGATGAGTCTACCCTGGGAAGTTGGAAGGATGAATCATGGAAATAGTAAGTATGTAATATCAAAGATGTATACTATGAATTCAGATTACCCGAGAATAAGTTGAGTAAGGTATGTGTATGTCAAGAGAAAAGGTCATCTTGAGTTTGATCTTACAAGCCAAGGGTAGAGCAAGATAGCAGAGATAGTTGCAACATAGAAAGTTTGAGAAAAGTTCACGAGGATATTATTCAATGATAAAAGAAGGGTGAAGATCGCTCGTCTCAACGGATTAGAGAACTAGTCAAAGCCAACCGGTGGGAAACAGAGTAGCGCCGCGGAAATTAATTGGCAAAGTTGTAAAAGTGACCATGGAACATGAAACTTTGGTTGTAAGAATCTTCACGAAGTATGTTGGAAGAGTAATATAAGTTTTAATAAGAAGTACTATGAGACAAACAAGGAATTCTCGGTGTAGCAAGTAAGTATGGATGTTTATGTGGTCAGTGATGATTAAGGTAAAAGGATGAGAAGTGTATCTTTACTTAAGTACGACAAAGAAGATTAGAGTTGCCGCAGAGGAAGTAGTCGGGTTGCCAAATTGTCGTTGTTGAATATGTAGAAGAGCATAAGTTATAATGATGGAATAAGGTTCACGAGAATTACATGATGAAGTACATACCCTTCTATACCAAACTTGTTAAATGATAACGATACTTGCTAGAGTAATGACGAGATATGATTGTAATTTTTCTTAAAGTTAAGATTGGTATTAAGGAACTTGGAAACGACATTGTTTTAAAAATATAATATTAAATATTGATGAAACCAATGAGGCACGCCATAAGTGAGCAAGTTCACTTAAGACGTATGGATTTCAGGACCAACTTGATATAGACAAGTTAGGGGCGAGTTGTAAAACCTTTTTAATAAATTTAAAGACTCGTCCTGTGGGTCTGAGGTATCATTACAAATTTGGTTTCAAAATGAGATTTTCTTTATTCAAGTAGCTGTTCGTTCCAAGAACCTATGTACCAAAGTTTAGAAAATTTCTTGTAGTAAAGTACTAGATTGAGTATCGTTATTAACTAACAAGAGGCGATATTCGGAAGTATGCAAGTATAAAGAGGAGAAGGTTTTATAGAGGAGATGGCGTGTTCGTGCGATATCCATATCATACGGGAAGCACGGACATGTACTAATAGTGTTCAATGCAAGTACAAGTGGCCTTAGAAGAAGTTTAAGAGAATGCGATTCATAAAATTGGTTAATGGATTATCAGGTGAATCAGAGTAATTGATTTCACTTCCCCATGCCAAGTTAGACAAGTTACCCATGGATTCGGGTGCAAGGAGATTGTGAAAAAAGAAAAAAAAAATTCTGAAGAGCTTGAAGGAGATAAGAGGTGTGTGAAACCATCAAGATAAGTAAAATAAGTAAGAAGAATAAGTCGCAAATTGCGATAAGAAAGATTATGTATGCATGATAAGAGGTTTTTATGCAAGTAAGCACTGCAGGGCAAACCTGGATTCCGTTAGGACCCCAGTTAAAAGGCAAATCCTGAGTGTTTCAGTTAGCGATAAGTTACTTATTTGATGGCTACGCTAAGTAGTAAGGATGTGGATCCTAGACAACCAACCCACATGAAACAAGGTAAGAATCAATCATGATGTCCTAAGTTAGTTTTGTGATTTTGATAAAGGTACTAAAAATTGAAGAGAGTGTATTCGTTTTCGCGGATTAAGAAAGAAGAATGAGCTACGTATTTTGATGAAGAAAGCATGTTTCGAACTCTGTGAAGTAAGTTTAATCAGACCTTATGTAATTAAAGTTAGAGAAGGTAGGTCACAGTTGCGAGGATTGGTAGTGGTTTCTAAATTTCGAGGACGAAATTTTTTTAAGGGGGGTAGAATGTAATATCCCGCTGTTGGTATCGGTATATTACCCGTTAATCGTGCCAGAGGAAATAATTTATGGAAAGTGGATTATTAGCAAATATTTTATGACATGTCAGAATAACACGGGAAAAGTATCAGAGGCGTATATAACACGCTTAAGTCAAGGGTATTTTGGTAATTGCACGTCAAGGGAGTATTTAAATGATTTTGGGACAAAATATCTTCATAAACTTTTCCCTTTCTCTTTCCAATAGTTGAGCAAGTCTTCTTTCTCTCCTTTTCTTCTTCTTCCATCGCCCTTCCTCTCCTCTCCACCAAATCTTGCAAAATCTTCTTCCCTCCATGGTAAACTTCTAGACTTTGTTCCTTTATGATCTATTAAGCTTAAAGAAGTTTGGGTTTTGTTTGATTTCACTTTCTCTCCTCTCAAGAATGGATTCAAGAAACTAGGGTTTGGATGGTTTGAGTGAAGATGATGTTGGAAGCTTGGGCTTGTACATGTTAGGGTTTAAACAAGAACAAGGAAGCAATATGAAGTTGGTTTGAGATGATTTTACCACTCCTCCTTAAAGAAGGAATTTCATGAGGCTAGGGTTTGTTATGCTATGGTTTTATTGTTGATTCAAGTGTGGTTTCTTCATGACTAAGCAAGGAGCAAGATGTCATGGAATACAAGAAAATGAGAAGAAAGCAAAAGAGACCAAGAGCTAGGGTTTTTGGCATGCTTGAGCTAGGAACTTGGTGATACTTCAAGAGTTGATTAGGTGAGTTCCTTAGATAGTTCCCACCCTTGGGATTATGTGTTTAAGCTTGCAAAGAAAACTATGTGAATTTTAGGGTTTAAAGTATGAGTTAGTTGCCCAATTTTTCTTGCCATGCTTGCTATACTTGTATGTACTTGTTCCATGACTGTTTTACAGGTTCTAATGATCCTATGGGTCATATGACACTTGGAGATGATTGGTTTGAGGTTTTTAAGTCAAAAATATCAAATTTGAAGTTGCTGGACTGTCACAGCTCGCCACGGCGAGTAAACTACTCGCAAGGCGAGCTAGAAGGTCGAACAGGGGGTCCTGCTCGCCTCCAACTCGCCATGGCGAGTAGGAGCTCGCCTCCCCAGCAATTCCACTCGCCTAGGCGAGCTACACAGTGGGGAAACCCATTGTTTTGTTCGCCTCAGGTCGTTTCGGCGTTTCGCGAGCGGTTTTCTTATGCAGTCTTTTTAAGAAAATTAAAACCCCTCAAACCAAGATCCTAATTGTTAAACTTTGAAAGGAGATTTCTTTATAGATGAAACAAGTATTTGGCAAGTACGGTGAAGCATGGTAAATGAGAGTTTTATGTTTGAATCGGGTAGTAAGCTAATCCTTAAGAAAGGGGAAGATCATAGAGCCTCGATATAGTTATCGAGAACTAGATAGTTAGCAAGAAATTAATTATGCTAGGTTGGGAGAGATTAGATATCTCTTCACAAGGAAGTTAAGCAAGAATCCTAAGTAAGGAATGACGCGAAGTGTAAACTCTTCGCATATGTTTAAGAAGATCATGCAAGTATGATAAGCTGTGGTTTGATAATTATATCTCTCCACTAAGATTAAGAATGTGCATGATCAAGTAAGTAAGTATAAATAGGTTTATCCTTTTTGATATGTATAAGAGTAAGATAAGTTTAAAATGAATTAAGTAGGTGGCATGTCTCTTGCAATCCATGAAGGTATGGATTCAAGGGGTTCTCATGATGAGAACGATTCAAGCCGTAAGGGACCCGCATGTCACTGAGTGTAGGTGTCGTGTCTTTTGTATTCCTTCCAAGGATGGATGCAAGAGGTTCTCCAAGAGGAATGGTTAAGCCGTAAGGGACCCGCACGTCACTGAGGGAGGTATGGGATTGTACTTGGGGCTACTCCACCCCGGGGCTCTCCGTAAAATGAATCAAGACAATGAATGTTTGTTCAACGCTAGCATAATGAATGTATGAACGATTATGATTATGTATGATATGATATGTTTATGATATGATGATGATGTTAGCTAAGAACAAGTCGTGCAATAGAACAAGATAAGAATGTTATGCCGATGACGATCTTAGGGATCTCAAATCGTCCGGTTTAGGATCGTGTCATGGAAATGTTATGTTAAGTCTTGATGCGTAAATCGTATCTTGAGATTGCGGTTCCAGGATCCCTTAACCGCCATGACACATATGATAATAGTAAGCCTACAACAGGTAAGATGGTTTATGACGGTCCTAGGATGCACAACCGTCTAAGTATGCAATCCCCACACACGTATAATCAACCGGCAGGTTGTAAAAATAGACACGTGGTGACCGTAGGTTTCCCCCGTGGTTGCCTATAGCCTAGGATTAGGTGGAACTCACTGAGACATTATGTCTCATCCCAATCCTATTTTGTTTCAGATAAACAGGTCGGACGTCAAGTTAGTTGCCAGATGGATATCTCATCAAGTGCTCGTTCGTACACGCTGAGGAATGGATATGGATTTAAAGGATGCATTTGTTATTATGTTAGACAAAAAGGTTTTGTATCGTTTTATACGAACGTGTATTGATGTATAATATTCATTCGAAGTTTTTATGTTGTACTTTTAATGTATCCAATACTAAAAATAATGCACGTGCTAAACTTTCTAGATAAGTTTAGTATGGGTGTTACAGTTTATATATATATATATAGTTCTTTAGAATCCTTCTCCAACTTCTTATTTTTTTTCTTCTTCTTCTTCTTCTTCTTCTTCTTAAAGTTTCATCTCAACTAAGAATGTCTACATGAACAATCAAAACGATTAATTTGTTAATTAAAACACCTATAACGAAAAACAATAGGAAAAGAACAGAGTGAGAGAACCATTCCAACTCCAACCCCAAAACTGATGAGGCTTTGAATTAGTTATTTCCAAAAACTTTTTTCGTAACTAATCAAAAGCTTCGTCAGCTTTGGCGTTGGAGCAGGAATATTTCTCTTCACTCTATTTTTTCCTCCTGTTTTTCATCATAGGAGTTTAAATTTACAAATTAAATGTTTTTATTTTTCTTGCACACATACTAGCTTATGAAGAAGAAGAAGGTAAGGCTGGATTTAGAGAACCATATATGGACAAAAAAAAAAGGAGATGAAGGGAAGAATGACTCGTCAACACAAGTCAAAGAAGGAGAGAGAAGAATAAGATTCGAAGTTTCAGAATACCTTTCTGTGTGTAGAATGCAATATATGTGAGCTCTCTATTTATAGAAAAAATTCACAACTAATATATGAGAAACTTTGGGAACAAGTAACTCAAATATTTGATCTAGTACACAAATATCTCAAATTCAATCCCAAATATATCATATTGAGTACAAAAAATATATTTTGAGTACAAAAATATACTATTGAGTGCCAAAATATATCAGGATGTGTTCTCAAATTAAAATTTCCAAATAATAAAATATATATCAATATATATTTTTCGAATAATTTTTTCATATAAGTTTTTGTAAAAATAGTTTATCGAGTCAAATGTTAGTTCTATCAGATCAGTTGGCACAATCATGCTTTTAGGTGGAATTTATCTCCAAGAAATTATATACAATTGTAGATTTTTTTTTTTTTTACGTTTATACAATTGTAGAACTTGATATATACACAAAAGTGAAAAGGAGATACCAACATTTAGTTATATTTGGTATTTGAGATATTTTTGTACTAGATATAATATGTGAATTACTTGTTCCCAAAGTTTATATATATATATATATATAGTTCTTTAGAATCCTTCTCCAACTTCGTATTTTTCTTTTTCTTCTTCTTCTTCTTCTTAAAGTTTCATCTCAACTAAGAATGTCTACATGAACAATCAAAACGATTAATTTGTTAAATAAAACACCTATAATGAAAAACAATAGGAAAAGAACAGAGTGAGAGAACCATTCCAACTCCAACCCCAAAACTGATGAGGCTTTGAATTAGTTATTTCCAAAAACTTTTTTCGTAACTAATCTAAAGCTTCGTCAGCTTTGGCGTTGGAGCAGGAATATTTCTCTTCACTCTATTTTTTCCTCCTGTTTTTCATCATAGGAGTTAAAATTTACAAATTAAATGTTTTTATTTTTCTTGCACACATACTAGCTTATGAAGAAGAAGAAGGTAAGGCTGGATTTAGAGAACCATATATGGACAAAAAAAAAGGAGATGAAGGGAAGAATGACTCGTCAACACAAGTCAAAGAAGGAGAGAGAAGAATAAGATTCGAAGTTTCAGAATACATTTATGTGTGTAGAATGCAATATATGTGAGCTCTCTATTTATAGAAAAAATTCACAACTAATATATGAGAAACTTTGGAAACAAGTAACTCACATATTTGATCTAGTACAAAAATATCTCAAATTCAGTCCCAAATATATCATATTGAGTACAAAAAATATATTTTGAGTGCAAAAATATACTATTGAGTGCCAAAATATATCTGGATGTGTTCCAAAATATTGTAACAAAATTTGGCGACTATGAAAAAACTTTCTAATAATGATTAAATTAATTATTTCATTTAAAATTTCCAAATAATAAAATATATATCAATATATATTTTTCGAATAATTTTTTCCTATAAGTTTTTGTAAAAATAGTTTATCGAGTCAAATGTTAGTTCTATCAGTTGGCACAATCATGCTTTTAGGTGGAATTTATCTCCAAGAAATTATATACAATTATAGATTTTTTTTTTTTTTTTACGTTTATACAATTTTAGAACTTGATATATACACAAAAGTCAAAAGGAGATACCAACATTTAGTTATATTTGGTATTTGAGATATTTTTGTACTAGATATAATATGTGAATTACTTGTTCCCAAAGTTTATATATATATAGTTCTTTAGAATCCTTCTCCAACTTCGTATTTTTCATTTTCTTCTTCTTCTTCTTCTTCTTCTTAAAGTTTCATCTCAACTAAGAATGTCGACATGAACAATCAAAATGATTAATTTGTTAAATAAAACACCTATAATGAAAAACAATAGGAAAAGAACAGAGTGAGAGAACCATTCCAACTCCAACCCAAAAACTGATGAAGCTTTGAATTAGTTATTTCCAAAAACTTTTTTCGTAACTAATCTAAAGCTTCGTCAGCTTTGGCGTTGGAGCAGGAATATTTATCTTCACTCTATATTTTCCTCCTGTTTTTCATCATAGTAGTTTAAATTTACAAATTAAATGTTTTTATTTTTCTTGCACACATACTAGCTTATGAAGAAGAAGATGGTAAGGCTGGATTTAGAGAACCATATATGGACAAAAAAAAAGGAGATGAAGGGAAGAATGACTCATCAACACAAGTCAAAGAAGGAGAGAGAAGAATAAGATTCGAAGTTTCAGAATACCTTTCTGTTTGTAATGCAATATATGTGAGCTCTCTATTTATAGAAAAAATTCACAACTAATATATGAGAAACTTTGGGAACAAGTAACTCACATATTTGATCTAGTACAAAAATATCTCAAATTCAGTCCCAAATATATCATATTGAGTACAAAAAATATATTTTGAGTGCAAAAATATACTATTGAGTGCCAAAATATATCTGGATGTGTTCCAAAATATTGTAACAAAATTTGGCGACTATGAAAAAACTTTCTAATAATGATTAAATTAATTATTTCATTTAAAATTTCCAAATAATAAAATATATATCAATATATATTTTTCGAATAATTTTTTCCTATAAGTTTTTGTAAAAATAGTTTATCGAGTCAAATGTTAGTTCTATCAGTTGGCACAATCATGCTTTTAGGTGGAATTTATCTCCAAGAAATTATATACAATTATAGATTTTTTTTTTTTTTTTACGTTTATACAATTGTAGAACTTGATATATACACAAAAGTCAAAAGGAGATACCAACATTTAGTTATATTTGGTATTTGAGATATTTTTGTACTAGATATAATATGTGAATTACTTGTTCCCAAAGTTTATATATATATATAGTTCTTTAGAATCCTTCTCCAACTTCGTATTTTTCATTTTCTTCTTCTTCTTCTTCTTCTTAAAGTTTCATCTCAACTAAGAATGTCTACATGAACAATCAAAATGATTAATTTGTTAAATAAAACACCTATAATGAAAAACAATAGGAAAAGAACAGAGTGAGAGAACCATTCCAACTCCAACCCCAAAACTGATGAAGCTTTGAATTAGTTATTTCCAAAAACTTTTTTCGTAACTAATCTAAAGCTTCGTCAGCTTTGGCGTTGGAGCAGGAATATTTATCTTCACTCTATATTTTCCTCCTGTTTTTCATCATAGTAGTTTAAATTTACAAATTAAATGTTTTTATTTTTCTTGCACACATACTAGCTTATGAAGAAGAAGAAGGTAAGGCTGGATTTAGAGAACCATATATGGACAAAAAAAAAGGAGATGAAGGGAAAAATGACTCGTCAACACAAGTCAAAGAAGGAGAGAGAAGAATAAGATTCGAAATTTCAAAATACTTTTCTGTGTGTAATGCAATATATGTGAGCTCTCTCTTTATAGAAAAAATTCACAACTAATATATGAGAAACTTTGGGAACAAGTAACTCACATATTTGATCTAGTACAAAAATATCTCAAATTCAGTCCCAAATATATCATATTGAGTACAAAAAATATATTTTGAGTGTAAAAATATATTATTGAGTGCCAAAATATATCAGGATGTGTTCCAAAATATTGTAACAAAATTTGGCGACTATGAAAAAACTTTCTAATAATGATTAAATTAATTATTTCATTTAAAATTTCCAAATAATAAAATATATATCAATATATATTTTTCGAATAATTTTTCATATAAGTTTTTGTAAAAACAGTTTATCGAGTCACTTGTTAGTTCTATCAGTTGGCACAATCATGCTTTTAGGTGGAATTTATCTCCAAGAAATTATATACAATTGTAGATTTTTTTTTTTTTTTACGTTTATACAATTGTAGATACCAACATTTAGTTATATTTGGGATTTGAGATATTTTTGTACTAGATATAATATGTGAATTACATGTTCCCAAACTTTATATATATATATATATATATATATATATATATATATATATATATATAGTTCTTTAGAATCCTTCTCCAACTTCTTATTTTTCTTCTTCTTCTTCTTCTTCTTCTTCTTCTTCTTAAAGTTTCATCTCAACTAAGAATGTCTACATGAACAATCAAAACGATTAATTTGTTAATTAAAACACCTATAATGAAAAACAATTGGAAAAGAACAGAGTGAGAGAACCATTCCAACTCCAACCCCAAAACTGATGAGGCTTTGAATTAGTTATTTCCAAAAACTTTTTTCGTAACTAATCAAAAGCTTCGTCAGCTTTGGCGTTGGAGCAGGAATATTTCTCTTCACTCTATTTTTTCCTCCTGTTTTTCATCATAGGAGTTTAAATTTACAAATTAAATGTTTTTATTTTTCTTGCACACATACTAGCTGTAATATCCCACCTGACAGTTTTGGTATATTACCCGTTGACCGTGTCAGATGAATTTAATTCATGGAAAGTAAGTTAATGGAAAATATTTTATGAGATGTTACCTTTTTACGGAAAAGTATCAGTCGTTTTTAACACGTTCAAGGCAAGGGCATAATGGTAATTTCGCATGGAAAGGATATTTATTTGAAGTTGGCCCCCAAAATATCTCATTTTCATTATCCTTTCTCTCTCCATTCTTTGGAAAAGACTTTCGCTCTCCCTTCTCTCCTCAATCACGCCTCTTCCTCCCTTCTTCTCCACCAAACCTTCCTAAATCTTCATCTTCTCTTGGTGAGTTATTAAACTATGTTCCCTTTTGATCTTTTGTTTGATTTCCTCTACTTCTCCTCTCAAGAAGTGAATCAAAAATCTAGGGTTTTGGATTGCAACAAGAAGCTAAGGTTTATGTTGTTGTTTTGGAACTCTTGTGGGTATTATTACATGGGATGGAAGGTTAATCAAGAAACAACTTGAGTTGAGCATATTTTTTTGGAGTCAAGAGCTAGGGTTTGGTTCATGGTAACATGGAAGAGGATTCAAGATGGGTTTTCTTCATGATCAAGAATTATGGTGTTTGAATTGCAAGAAAAGATAACAAGATGGTGTGGTTTGAGTATAGGAAGCAAGTGATCACAAGTTGGGGTTTTATCATGATTGAGCTTGGAGCTTGGAGCTTTTGCAAGAGCTTGATTAGGTGAGTTCCATAGATAGATATCCTACCCTTTGGGATTATGATTATGCTATGTATGTATATTATGAATAATAAGAAATTCTAGGGTTTAAGTGTTAGTCTAGTTGCCCCTTTTTATGCCATGCATGCTATACATATTAATACTTGCCATATGCATGTTTTACAAGTTTCATATGATCAATTATGTTCCAAAATACTTAGAGACACTTGGTTTGAGGTTTTTGGGTCAACAATACCATTTTTAAGTGTTCTGGACTGTCCTAACTCGCCACGGCGAGCTAGAACTCCGAAAGGGGGGTCTTGCTCGCCCCCAACTCGCCACGGCGAGCTACCACTCGCCTTTCCAGCAAATCTACTCGCCTAGGCGAGTAAGACAGTGAGAAACCTCACTGTTTTGCTTGCTTCAAGCAGGCATGGGGATTCGCGACGCGGTTTTCTCCGTGGTGTCTTTTTACGAAAGTAAACCCCTCAAACCAAGGTCCTAAATGATGATTAATGAAAGCAAGATTTTTATGAAATGAAGCAAGTATTAAGCATGTTAGTAAGGCATGGCATATGAGAGAAACATGTTATGAATTGGGTAGCAAGTTATCCATAAGCAAGGGAAAAACTAGAGCCTCGACATAGTCGTCGAGAACTAGTTAGTTAGCATGAATTCTTAGAATGATAAGACGCGAAGTATAAACTCTTTGCACATGTTTAAGAATAAGAGAGCATGTATGTTAAGCCATGGATTGATTAGTTAATCTCTCCACCATGAACAAGTACTAGTATGAACAAGTATAAGATTACCGCTAATCGGATCGACTCAAGGGTCCGAGGTATTAAGCAAGCAAGTATAAATATGTGTATGTATACGTACGACAAGACTATGACTTAATAAGTAGGTGGCATGTCTCTTGCTATCCATATCAGGCGGATACAGGAGGTTCTCGATCTAAGGGGAACGATTCAAGCCGTAAGGGACCCGCATGTCACTGAAATTAACAAGACGTAGGTGCTCGTGTCTCTTGTTATCCACACCAGGGGGATACAGGAGGTTCTCGACCTAAGGGGAACGATTTAAGCCGCAAGGGACCCGCACGACACCGAGGGAGTCCGATGTACGTACATCGGTCATGTATGGGATTGATCTCGGGGTTACTCCACCCGGGACTTTCCGTAAAATGAATCAAGATAATAACTGTTTGTTCAACGCTAACCTAATGAATGAACTTAGATACGTTTATGTACGATATGACTATGTTATGTTTATGCAAGAATGATTGCATGTATGATCAAGTTAAGAGCATTAGATGCTAAGACAAGTGCAAGTTATACATAGAACAAGTAAAGAACATGATACCGATGACGATCTTAGGTTTCCCCTAATCGTCCGGTTTAGCATCGTGCCATGATTATGATATGTTTAGGCCTCGATACATATAGTGTATTCTTGGAAATGCGGTTTTAGTTTCCCCCTTGACCGCCATGACACGTATAGGAAGTGAAGCCTATAACAAGTTATGATAAGATTATGACGGCTCTAGTATGCACTACCGTCTAATTATGCAAGTCCCCACACACGTATAATCAACCGTCAGGTTGTATGGTAGACATGAGGTGACCGTAGGATTCCCCTTGAGGTTGCCTATAGCCTAGGATTTAGGGGAACTCACTGAGACATTATGTCTCATCCCAATCCTTATTTGTTTCAGATAAGCAGGACGTTATGCAAGCTTGAAGTCGGATGAATGTTTCAGCAAGTGTGCGTTCATGTCGCTGCAGGATGCTTTGGATATTGAAGGATGAAATTATATATGTATAGTTGTGATGTTTATGTGATTTATGTACGAACGCAATTTGTTGTATAAATATTCATTCGTGTGTAATTTATGTTGTAAATTTTTAATGTATCCAGTACTAATATTAACATACGTGCTAGACTTTCTAGATACGTCTGGTATGGGTGTTACAATTGGTATCAGAGCAGGTCGATTCAGACCGTGCCTTGGGTCATTAAATTACAACAAAGGTAGTGGAACCATTGAGTTCCGGGTAAATGTTCTAGTTGTTGTTGTTAGTTGAGCCTGATCAACTCAATTTAGCATTCAACGATTAGAATGGATGCCTGAGAGCTGAATAGGACCCAGGAGGAAAGAAGTATGTGATGAAGAAGTTCGATCGTGCCAGAAGGTGGCCGGTGAACAAAGCAAGTAGAAGTGTGAATCCTCCGGGAATATGAGATATGTTAAGAAGAAACGTTCTGAGTCGGGTAAGATGTTAGTGATAATTTATGTACCCGAAAGTGAAGAAGTTGGATATATGTATCTAACCATGACCGAAAGTTTCGGTAAGAGTTGTCGTTGGAACGGGTATATGATATTCTGGAATGTCAGTACAAGGTTACAAGATAGTTAAAAGTCGACATATGTTGACAGAGTCAGCAGGCTCTCAGGAATGGTATTATATGAATGAAGTTAAGGACATGTATGTTTGAAAAGTTGCGTAAGCGACAGCTTAATGAGGTAAGCTATTTGTTGTGGAGGAAGTTAAGGATTCAAGAGAAAGATTTATGTTATCAGGATTAAGGCATTGATTTCCGACGTGCCAAGAATTGTATCGGAAAAAAAAAATTTGATGTTGCCATGCAGATGTAATAGAATATTTCATGATGATAGGAATGAATGATGTGCATTGTATACTTGAGAATAAAAACTTTATGTAAAGAATGTTTTTTTTGAAAAATAGAGTTGGAGATGCTCACCAATAGCAAGCATGGGATGAAACTTTCCGTTTTTATGAAATCTTCCATTTCATTCCTATGGTTTGCAATGACTATTGGGGAGATGTCTTCACCATAATCTTTTATGTGACGAAAAATCTTTTATGACATCAAGTAACGAATGCATATCATATCATAAGATTTTCAAGGAAAAGGCATGGGAAACCATCAATGAAATCGATACGGTTTAAGGTAGCTTTGGATTGTAACACCCATACTAGACGTATCTAGAAAGTCTAGCATGTGCATTAGTTTAGTACTGGATACATTAAAACTTTACAACAACAAAAACTTCGAATGAAAGACAAATACAACAAATGTGTTCGTACATTAAGTTTACAACTCAACTTTTCTAAAATGGTAAAAGTACATCCTTGAATATCCTCATCATCGTGCATCGGGTACGAACAAACACTTGTCGCAACGTCCATCCAGCTACTAGGTTGCTATCCATCCTGATATCTGAAACAAATAAGGATTGGAATGAGACATAATGTCTCAGTGAGTTCCACCTAACCCTAGGATATAGGCAACCACGGGGGAAACCTACGGTCACCACGTGTCTACAATACAACCTGCCGGTTGATTATTCGTGTGTGGGGACTTGCTTTCTTAGACGGCGGTGCTTGCTAGGGCCGTCTTAATATTCTTAACTTGTTATAGGCTTCTCTGCTATACGTGTCATGGCGGTGAAGGGGGAACTAAAACCGCATTACCAAGAGTACACTCTAAGCATCAAGGCTCTCTTATATCTCTATCATGACACGATTCTAAACCGGACGATTAGGGGTAACCTAAGATCGTCGTCGGCATATCTTTCTTTACTTGCTTCTACTTGCTTAATATGTTGTATCTACAACATATCATCTCTTATTACCTAAGTGATTCTTGCTATTTTACTACTTCTTGACGAACTACGCCAAGTCTCTACTTGTTCTTGACGATCTACGTCAAGGCTCTATGACATAACATAAACATGTATAATAGATATGCATAGTTAGCTTCATTGATTATGTTAGCGTGTAACAAACAACTTATCTGAGTTCATTTTACGGATTAGTCCCGAGTGGAGTAACCCCGGAAGATAATCCTCTTATACCGGTGATATGCTTAGCAAGAGCGCACCGGACTCCCTTAGTGAACGTGCGGGTCCCTTACGACTTACCCCATTCCCCTTGGAGAACCTTTTGTACCCAACCTTGGAAGGTATACAAAAGACACGACACCTTAACTTAGTGAAATGCGGCTCCCTTGCGGCTTAACCATTCCCCTTGGGGAACCCCTTGAATCCAATTTGGATGACAAGAGACATGACACTCTTTCTTACTTAAAAGTCTTAGACTTATGCATGTATGAAGATTAAATCTATGCATACTATCTCTTATACCTCGGATCCTTAAACGATCCCACTAGAGGTAAACTTACATGCTTGCTTTACTTAACATGTGAATGGATATATAATCGATTCACGTCTCGCCATACTCGTATGGCACATGCTTATATGCGAAGATAATACTCACATTACCTTGCGTCTTATCAAGCATATTACTAATGCATAGCATTCTATTCTTTCTAACTATTTTAGTTCTCGATAACTATACCGAGGCTCTAGTTCTTCCCTTTCCTTAAAGTTTATCTTGCTACCCGCTCGTAAAGTCATTACTTCGCTCATATGCCATGCTACACTACACAAAGAAAATACTTGCTTTATCTTCAAGAAAACCTTTTTACAACCTATGCCTTGGAATCATGATTGAGGGATTATAGTTTAAAAAAGATTGCTTGAAAAGAACCGCTCGCGAAACGCCAGAACCACCCGGAAGCGAACAAACAATGAGTTGTCCCACTGTTTGCTCGCCATGGCGAGTGATTCTGTGTGGGAGGCGAGCACCTGCTTGCAGTTGCAAGTAGGAGGCGAGTGGACACCCCCATTCGGCCTTCAAGCTCGCCTCGCAAGCTCTTTGCTCGCCGTGGCGAGCTATGACAGTCCAGAACTGTCAAAATTGGTATTTTTCACTCAAAATTCTCAATTCCAAGCATTCCAAGGCATATCATGGCACTAGAGATCATATACAACTTATAAAACAGTCATTGAGCAAGTATTCACATGTGCAATGTTGCATGACATGAAAGGGTAACTTTTCTATGTGTAAACCCTAGAAAATATATAGTTATCTTACAAGAGAAAAACACATAAACCAAGGGAGGTAATCTATCTAAGGAACTCACCTAATCAAGTCTCTCATGGAAGCTCCAAGTTCCATGCTCAAACAAACAAAACCCTAGCTTTCAATCCACTTGCTTTCTTATCATTTTCTTGTATTCCAAGACATCTTACTCCTTGCTTAATCATGAAGAGACCACACTTGAATCAACAATGAAACCATAGCATAAACAAACCCTAGCCTCATGAAATTCTTTCTTTAAGGAGGAGTGGTAGAATCATCTCAAACCAAACTTCATATTACTTCCTTGTTCTTGTTTAACCCATATCATGTACAAACTCAAGCTTCCATCATAATCTTCACTCAACACCCAAAAACCCTAACTTTGAATCCATCTCTTGTGAGGAAGAAAAGAGAAATCAAACAAAACCCAAACTTCTTTAAGCTTAATAGATCATGGGGATTCAAGTTCAAAAAGCTTTCCATGAAAGGGAGAAGCTTTGGAAAGATGTGTAGAAGGAAAGAGAGAAGGATGGCGTGAGAAGGAAGAGAGAAGGGAGAGAGAATTGCTTTCCACACTTAGAGAGAGAAAAGGATAAGAATTGTGAGATATTTTGGTGCCTTTCCAAATAAATATCTCCTTTGTTGCGCAATTACCAAATTGCCCTTGCCTTAAGCGTGTTAAATACGACACCGATACTTTTCCCGTGTTATGCTGACATGTCATAAAATATTGACTATTAACCACATTCCATGAATTATTTCCTCTGGCACGTTTGACGGGTATTATTCCGATCCGATACTAGCAGGCGGGATGTTACATTCTACCCCCCTTAAAAAATTTCGTCCTCGAAATTTAGAAACCTGCTACCAATCATCGCAATTAAAACCTGCCTTCTTTAACTTCAGCTACTTAAAGTCTGATTATACCCATTTCAAAAGTTCAAAGTATACTTTGCTCATCAAACATGTAACTCATTCTTCTTTCTAAATTCGCATAAAACGAATATGATCTCTTATCTGGCTTCACGTGACTCAGTTGTCTTGGGTCCACATCTTAACTACTTAACTTAACCATCAAATAAGTAACTTATCATGCATACATAATCTTTCTTACCGCATCTTACGATTTATTCTTCTTTCTTAAGCTATTTATTTTGATGGTTCCAAACATCTCTTCACAATCTTCTCACACTCGAAATCATGGTTAACTTGTTTATCTTGACATGAAGAAGCGTAATCCATTACATCGATTCTCTTGACAATCTAATAACCAAATCTATGGTTTGTTCACCTTAACACTTTCTACCAAGTCCCTTTGCACTTGAAAATAAATACTCTTAGCGAAAATCCGCGCATTCCATACGATTTTAAAATCACACGAACATTGCCATCTCCTCTTGAAACTTTATCCTCATAATACTTACATACTTCCAAATACCACTTCTTGTTAGTTAATAACGATACCCAGTCTAGTACTTTACTTCAAGAAATTTCTAAACCTTGGTACATAGGTTCTTGGAATGAACATTTAATTGAATAAAGAAAATCTCATTTTGAAACCAAGTTTGTAATGATACTTCAGAACCACAGGACGAGTCTCTAAATTTTATTAAAAAGGTTTAATATCTCGCCCCAAACTTGTCCATATCAAGTTGGTCCTGAAGTCTGTACGTCTTAAGTGAGCTTGCTCACTTACGGCGCACTCATCGGTTTCATCAACGTTTAATATCATACTTTTAAAACAGTTTCGTCCCCAAGTTCCTTAATACCAATCTTAACTTTATGAAAATTTCAAACATAGCTTGTCGCTATTCTAGAAAGTATCGTTATCATTCTACAAGTTTGGTATAGGAGGGTATGTACTTTTCGTGTATAATTCATGAACTTTACTCCAATATAATAGCATATGCTCTTCTACATATTCGACAACATCCATTAAACAACCCGACTACATCATCCGTGGTAACTCTAGTCTTCTTTGTCTTACTTAAGTGAGGATACTTTTCTTATTCTTTTACCTTAATCATCACTACTTGCTTGCTACATCGAGAATTCCTTGTTCGTCTCATAGTACTTCTTATTAAAACTTATATTACTTTCTCAGACATTCTTCGCGAAGATCCTTACTACAACATTCCATGTTCCATGGTCACCGTCCACAACTTTACCGGTTAATTTCTGCGGCGCTACTCTGATTCCTACCGAATGGCTCTAACCAATACTCTAGTCCGTTGAAATGGGTGAACTTCACACTCCTTCTATCTTTTCAGTAATATCTTCTTGAACTCTTCTCAAAACTTTCTATGTTGTAACCAACACTGCAACCTTGTTCTAGCCTTTGCTCATATGATTGAATCTCCAGATAAACTTTTCTCTTTGCATGTAAATGTCCTACTTACACTTGTTCTCGAGTAATCTCAACTCATAGTATACTTCTTTGCTACTACTACTTACTATTTCCATGATTCGTCCTTCCTGACTTCCCATGATAAACTCATCTTGAATTCGGACATGACTTCTTATGCATCTAATCTTGTACCTTCGTATTCTCGCATGCTATGTTTTGCTCGATCATACTATTACTTGCTCGTTAATTTTTCTTTTAAAGAAAACTTTGTAAATTAGCACATGGGTTATTGACGTTGATGGTTTTCCTCTATACACATTTATAAAATATACTGAACCTATGCCCGAGTTGTTACTCTAAATTCACAGGACGAGTTGTTAATACATATGTGCCATCAAATCTTAGTCCTAGTGAGTTTAGTATACTCTACGCGAGTCGTAACAACCGGTACCTACAAAACAAATTTCTTTTGAATTCCAGATATGTCAACTTCAATCACCCATACGCATATATCTTTCTAAAATCTCGTAAACTTTATGATTCAATATCCTAACGAGCTTTAGCAAGTTAATTAAGCAAAACATAGATTCGAGGGATACATCATATTTTCACAAAATCCAAGAACCTTCTGATTTCTTATAGCTCCGCACCACTTTAATTCTTACTCATGTCTTCACTTCCGTGACATCCATTCTCAATACCAGAACCTCTAAACTCTTGGTATGAACTCTTTCTCGCCCCTTGACACATTAACTTCCAAAGCTACCTTAACCGTATCAATTTTCGTTAATAGTTGCTCATGCCTTTTTCCCTTGAAAACCTTAGGATGTGATATGCATTCATCACTTGATGTCATAAAAGGTTTTTGTTACATAAAAGATTGTGAAGACAACTCCCCATTAGCTATTATAGATCCTAGGAACAAATTGACAATTTTTGAAAAACTAAAATTTTGTTCCAGGTTCGCTATTGGCGAGTTCCTTCAGCTCAATTTCCTTAAAATATACTTTGAATGAAAATTCTTATTTCTCAAGTAATCCAATGCATATCATTCATTCCCATCATCGTAAAATATTCTACTATATATGCACGACAACCATCAACTTACTTCGATACAGTTCTCAGCACGTTGGAAATCAATGCCTTAGTCCTGACAACATAAACTTTCGCTTAAACCCTTAACTTCTTCTACTACGAGTAACTTGCCTCGCTACCTTGCGACTTAACGCACTTTCAGAACACTAGAACTTTGTCCACTCTGAACTTACAAATCCATCACCTGATTCACATAACGATATCCCTGAGAGCCTACTAATTCAGTCAACAATGTTGACTTCTTTCTAACTTGCAGTATTGTGCTTACGTTCCGAAATACAATTCCTTCCTGCACAATAAATCTGTTCAAACCACCGCTCCTACTGAATCTTCTGATCATACTTAGTCATTTGCAACCATTAACTTACGAGTATACGAGTACCTTCCACATCTTTCCCAACATAGTCGGAATGTTCCTTCTTGACTTTACCTTCCCGGAGGATCTATACTTCCACTTCTTAGTTCACCGGCCACTTTTTGGCACGACAAACTCTTACTAATACTCATCCCGAGTTCTTACTTTTCGATGCAACTTCATCTCTTACTTCATTCCTCTTGGGTCCTATTCAGCTCTCAGGCATCCGTTCTAATCGTCGAATGTTAAATTGAGTTGATCAGGCTCAACTAACATCAACAACTAGAACATTTACCCGGAACCCAATGGTCCCACTACCTTTGTTGTAACTTAATGACCCAAGGCACGGTCTGAATCGACCAGCTCTGATACCAATTGTAACACCAATACTAGACGTATCTAGAAAGTCTAGCACGTGCATTAGTTTAGTACTGGATACATTAAAATTTTACAACAACAAAAACTTCGAATGAAAGACAAATACAACAAATTTGTTCGTACATTAAGTTTACAACTCAACTTTTCTAAAATGGTAAAAGTACATCCTTGAATATCCTCATCATCGTGCATCGGGTACGAACAAACACTTGTCGCAACGTCCATCCAGCTACTAGCTTGCTATCCATCCTGATATCTGAAACAAATAAGGATTGGAATGAGACATAATGTCTCAGTGAGTTCCACCTAACCCTAGGCAATAGGCAACCACGGGGGAAACCTACGGTCACCACGTGTCTACAATACAACCTGCCGGTTGATTATACGTGTGTGGGGACTTGCTTTCTTAGACGGCGGTGCTTGCTAGGGCCGTCTTAATATTCTTAACTTGTTATAGGCTTCTCTGCTATACATGTCATGGCGGTGAAGGGAGAACTAAAACCGCATTGCCAAGAGTACACTCTAAGCATCAAGGCTCTCTTATATCTCTATCATGACACGATTCTAAACCGGACGATTAGGGGTAACCTAAGATCGTCGTCGGCATATCTTTCTTTACTTGCTTCTACTTGCTTAATATGTTGTATCTACAACATATCATCTCTTATTACCTAAGTGATTCTTGCTATTTTACTACTTCTTGACGAACTACGCCAAGTCTCTACTTGTTCTTGACGATCTACATGTATAATAGATATGCATAGTTAGCTTCATTGATTATGTTAGCGTGTAACAAACAACTTATTTGAGTTCATTTTACGGATTAGTCCCGAGTGGAGTAACCCCGGAAGATAATCCTCTTATACCGGTGATATGCTTAGCAAGAGCGCACCGGACTCCCTTAGTGAACGTGCGGGTCCCTTACGGCTTACCCCATTCCCCTTGGAGAACCTTTTGTACCCAACCTTGGAAGGTATACAAAAGACACGACACCTTAACTTAGTGAAATGCGGCTCCCTTGCGGCTTAACCATTCCCCTTGGGGAACCCCTTGAATCCAATTTGGATGACAAGAGACATGACACTCTTTCTTACTTAAAAGTCTTAGACTTATGCATGTATGAAGATTAAATCTATACATACTATCTCTTATACCTCGGATCCTTAAACGATCCCACTAGAGGTAAACTTATATGCTTGCTTTACTTAAGTTGTGAATGGATATATAATCAATTCACGTCTCGCCATACTCTTATGGCACATGCTTATATGCGAAGATAATACTCACATTACCTCGCGTCTTATCAAGCATATTACTAATGCATAGCATTCTATTCTTTCTAACTATTTTAGTTCTCGATAACTATACCGAGGCTCTAGTTCTTCCCTTTCCTTAAAGTTTATCTTGCTACCCGCTCATAAAGTCATTACTTCGCTCATATGCCATGCTACACTACACAAAGATAATACTTGCTTTATCTTCAAGAAAACCTTTTTACAACCTTTGCCTTGGAATCATGATTGAGGGATTATAGTTTAAAAAAGATTGCTTGAAAAGAACCGCTCGCGAAACGCCAGAACCACCCGGAAGCGAACAAACAATGAGCTGTCCCACTGTTTGCTCGCCATGGCGAGTGATTCTATGTAGGAGGCGAGCACCTGCTCGCAGTTGCGAGTAGGAGGCGAGTGGACACCCCCATTCGGCCTTTAAGCTTGCCTCGCAAGCTCTTTGCTCGCCGTGGCGAGCTATGACAGTCCAGAACTGTCAAAATTGGTATTTTTCACTCAAAATTCTCAATTCCAAGCATTCCAAGGCATATCATGGCACTAGAGATCATATACAACTTATAAAACAGTCATTGAGCAAGTATTCACATGTGCAATGTTGCATGACATGAAAGGGTAACTTTTCTATGTGTAAACCCTAGAAAATATATAGTTATCTTACAAGAGAAAAACACATAAACCAAGGGAGGTAATCTATCTAAGGAACTCACCTAATCAAGTCTCTCATGGAAGCTCCAAGTTCCATGCTCAAACAAACAAAACCCTAGCTTTCAATCCACTTGCTTTCTTATCATTTTCTTGTATTCCAAGACATCTTACTCCTTGCTTAATCATGAAGAGACCACACTTGAATCAACAATGAAACCATAGCATAAACAAACCCTAGCCTCATGAAATTCTTTCTTTAAGGAGGAGTGGTAGAATCATCTCAAACCAAACTTCATATTACTTCCTTGTTCTTGTTTAACCCATATCATGTACAAACTCAAGCTTCCATCATAATCTTCACTCAACACCCAAAAACCCTAACTTTGAATCCATCTCTTGTGAGGAAGAAAAGAGAAATCAAACAAAACCCAAACTTCTTTAAGCTTAATAGATCATGGGGATTCAAGTTCAAAAAGCTTTCCATGAAAGGGAGAAGCTTTGGAAAGATTTGTAGAAGGAAAGAGAGAAGGATGGCGTGAGAAGGAAGAAAGAAGGGAGAGAGAATTGCTTTCCAAACCTAGAGAGAGAAAAGGATAAGAATTGTGAGATATTTTGGTGCCTTTCCAAATAAATATCTCCTTTGTTGCGCAATTACCAAATTGCCCTTGCCTTAAGCGTGTTAAATACGACACCGATACTTTTCCCGTGTTATGCTGACATGTCATAAAATATTGACTATTAACCGCTTTCCATGAATTATTTCCTCTGGCACGTTTGACGGGTATTATTCCGATACTAGCAGGCGGGATGTTACAAAGTTAATGTGTTAAGAGTTAGGAACGATCCAAGATCAAGAGTATAAAAGTTCCGGTATTTAGAAGGAAAATCACGGATGTTTATGCATGAGGTATGAAGTAAGAAGTTAAAGTGGTGCTAAGTTATGAGGAATCACAAGGTTCACCGATTATGTGGAATTATGACGTATCGCTCGAACCTATGTTTTGCTTAATTAACTTGCTAGGGCTCATTATGAATTGAACTATAAGGTTTAAAGGATTTTTAAAAAAAAATAAAATTACACGTATGGGTGATTGAGGTTGATATTTTGAAAATTCACGAGATTTTCTAGGAACCGGTTGCTTCGACACTCGTAGAGCGGGCTAGACTCATTAGAGTCTAGGTTTGATGGCACGTATGTGTTATCAACTCGTTCTATGATTTTAGAACAACGGCCGGGGCCAAAACTCAATATATTTATTAAGTAGGAAAATCATCAACGTTAATGACCTGTGCGCTAGTTTACGAAGTTTTCTTTAAAAGAAAATCAACGAGCAAGCATTGTTAGGATTAAGCAAAATATAGTATGCGAGAATGCAAAGGTTAAATGTTTAAGAAAGATATGTTCAAGTACAAGATAAGTTGTCAAAGGAATTTGAGTTTACTCGTAAACAAGTTCAAGTATGACATGTATACCCCAGCCGGTAAATCCAACTAGCAAGAATGTAAGGTTTACCCCCAAGTCAAGTATTATGAGTATAAGATATGTTATTACGAGTTTTGAAATTTACAAGACAAGTGTAAGGTTGTGATGTTGGTTGCAACATGTAAGATTTTGAGAACAGTTCAAGAAAGGAGTATTCAAGTGATAAGCAGAAGTGTGAAGTCTTAATTGCTCTAACGGATTAGAGTAATGGTTTAAGCCAACCGGTGGGAATCAGAGTAGCGCAATGGAAGCTAATCGTTAATCATGAAACATGGAATTTTAGTATGAAAGAATTTTCGGTTGGTAATAGAAGTTAACAAGAATGCATTATAAGACAAGTGAGGAGTTCTCGATGTGAAAGGTAAGAATGGATGCATGATGATGATGATATTGGAAAACATGTGAGGTTCAGAAGGTTTCCTCTTGAGATTCAAGTTTAGTGTTCCTGAAGAAGAGGAACAAGTCATGTCAGGTGGACCAAGGATTTTCCTATGGATATGTAAGCATGTTAACATGTAGGGAGATGCGACCCTCAAGTTTTGTTCAATGAGAATCATACTTTCATATGCAATACTTGTTGAGTGAAAACGATACTTGTTAAAATATATTAAGTTATGATTTATAACTTTTAAAGTTAAAATTAGTATCAAGGAACTTAGGAACGACGTTTTTAATAACTCATGGAATTATACATTTTCGAAACTGATGAGATACGTCGTAAGTGAACTCACTTAAGATGTACAAACTTCAGGACCAACTTGTCGTGGACAAGTTTTGGGCGAGTTGTAAAAATCTTTTTTTTTTTAAAAAAAAAATATTGAAACTCGTCTGGTGGTTCTGTGGTGCCATTACACAATCAGTTTTGGAAATGATAAAATCTTTTTAATCATGAAACTATACGTTCCAAGAACCCGAATACCAGAGTTTAAGAGAATTCTTCAAAGAAATATTTTAGAACACGTATCGTTATCATTTAACAAGAGGCGGCACTTGAAAGTATGCACATGTTATGGGAACGACAATGTTCGTATGAAGACAATATCCTACAGGATACACAGAAATGTTTTAAGAATGTTTGATGTAAGTGCAAGTAGATTTGCTAGAAAGTTTCAAGAGCATGCGAACCACGACGGTGGTGATTAATTGTCAGATGAATGGTATTGTTAATTTCACATCCTCATGTCAAGTAATATGAGTTACCCCTTAGTAAGGGTGTGATAAGATGCAATGAAATTGCAATGAAATCAAAATATTTCCTAAGGCTCTGAAAAGAGATAAGAGGTTCATGGAATCGTTTATATGAGTAGTACAAGTAAGAAGCATGTGTCTCAAGGTACAGTAAGAGGTGTGTATGAAATATGTCTTATGTTGCAAGTAAGCACTGCAAGGCAAACCTGGTTTCCGTAGGATCCCAATTAAAAGGCAAATCCTGAGTGTTCATGTTTATGATAAAATATCTTTATGAATGGTTTATGTTAAGCGGGTAAATTACGAGTCCGAGACGACAAGTCTTTGTGTAGCAAGGAATATTCTAAATCATGATGTAACAAGTTAACTCTAAATTTTGAGTGATATTAAGATCAAGAAGGCTATATTCAATTGCATGTGGGCTAAGAAACAAGATGAGGACACGATACGATGAACCCTATGAATATGTGTGAATAGAAGATGTATGGCTCAGACCATAGATGGTATGTCTTTGTCATGATGATCGGTAGGTGATATCTAAATTTCGAGGACGAAATTTTTTTAAGGGGGGTAGAATGTAATATCCCGCCTGGCAGTTTTGGTATATTACCCGTTGACCGTGTCAGATGAATTTAATTCATGGAAAGTAAGTTAATGGAAAATATTTTATGAGATGTTACCTTTTTACGGAAAAGTATCAGAGTCGTTTTTAACACGTTCAAGGCAAGGGCATAATGGTAATTTCGCATGGAAAGCATATTTATTTGAAGTTGGCCCCCAAAATATCTCATTTTCATTATCCTTTCTCTCTCCATTCTTTGGAAAAGACTTTCTCTCTCCCTTCTCTCCTCAATCACGCCTCTTCCTCCCTTCTTCTCCACCAAACCTTCCTAAATCTTCATCTTCTCTTGGTGAGTTATTAAACTATGTTCCCTTTTGATCTTTTGAACCTAAAGAAGCTTGGATTATGTTTGATTTTCTCTACTTCTCCTCTCAAGAAGTGAATCAAAAATCTAGGATTTTGGATTGCAACAAGAAGCTAAGGTTTATGTTGTTGTTTTGGAACTCTTGTGGGTATTATTACATGGGATGGAAGGTTAATCAAGAAACAACTTGAGTTGAGCATATTTTTTTGGAGTCAAGAGCTAGGGTTTGGTTCATGGTAACATGGAAGAGGATTCAAGATGGGTTTTCTTCATGATCAAGAATTATGGTGTTTGAATTGCAAGAAAAGATAACAAGATGGTGTGGTTTGAGTATAGGAAGCAAGTGATCACAAGTTGGGGTTTTATCATGATTGAGCTTGGAGCTTGGAGCTTTTGCAAGAGCTTGATTAGGTGAGTTCCAAAGATAGATATCCTACCCTTTGGGATTATGATTATGCTATGTATGTATATTATGAATAATAAGAAATTCTAGGGTTTAAGTGTTAGTCTAGTTGCCCCTTTTTATGTCATGCATGCTATACATGTTAATACTTGCCATATGCATGTTTTACATGTTTCATATGATCAATTATGTTCCAAAATACTTAGAGACACTTGGTTTGAGGTTTTTGGGTCAAAAATACAATTTTTAAGTGTTCTGGACTGTCCTAACTCGCCACAGCGAGTTATTACTCGCCACGGCGAGCTAGAACTCCGAAAGGGGGGTCCTGCTCGCCCCCAACTCGCCACGGCGAGCTACCACTCGCCTCCCCAGAAAATCTACTCGCCTAGGCGAGTAAGACAGTGAGAAACCTCACTGTTTTGCTTGCTTCAGGCAGGCATGGGGATTCGCGACGCGGTTTTCTCCGTGGTGTCTTTTTACGAAAGTAAACCCCTCAAACCAAGGTCCTAAATGATGATTAATGAAAGCAAGATTTTTATGAAATGAAGCAAGTATTAAGCATGTTAGTAAGGCATGGCATATGAGAGAAACATGTTATGAATCGGGTAGCAAGTTATCCATAAGCAAGGGAAAAACTAGAGCCTCGACATAGTCGTCGAGAACTAGTTAGTTAGCATGAATTCTTAGAATGATAAGACGCGAAGTATAAACTCTTCGCACATGTTTAAGAATAAGAGAGCATGTATGTTAAGCCATTTTCATGTAGACATTCTTAATTGAGATGAAACTTTAAGAAGAAGAAGAAGAAGAAGAAGAAGAAGAAGAAGAAGAAGAAGAAGAAGAAGAAGAAGAAGAAGAAGAAGAAGAAGAAGAAGAAGAAGAAGAAGAAGAAGTTGGAGAAGGATTCTAAACAACTATATATATAAACTTTGGGAACAAGTATTTCACATATTATATCTAGTACAAAAATATCTCAAATCCCAAATATAACTAAATGTTGGTATCTCCTTTTCACTTTTGTGTATATATCAAGTTCTACAATTGTATAAATGTAAAAAAAAATCTACAATTGTATATAATTTCTTGGAGATAAATTCCACCTAAAAGCATGATTGTGCCAACTGATAGAACTAACATTTGACTCGATAAACTGTTTTTACAAAAACTTATATGAAAAATTATTCGAAAAATATATATTGATATATATTTTATTATTTGGAAATTTTAAATGAAATAATTAATTTAGTCATTATTAGAATGTTTTTTCATAGTCGCCAAATTTTGTTACAATATTTTGGAACACATCCTGATATATTTTGGCACTCAATAGTATATTTTTGTACTCAAAATATATTTTTTGTACTCAATATGATATATTTGGGACTGAATTTGAGATATTTTTGTACTAGATCAAATATCTGAGTTACTTGTTCCAAAGTTTCTCATATATTAGTTGTGAATTTTTTCTATAAATAGAGAGCTCACATATATTGCATTCTACACACAGAAAGGTATTCTGAAACTTCGAATCTTATTCTTCTCTCTCCTTCTTTGACTTGTGTTGACGAGTCATTCTTCCCTTCATCTTCTTTTTTTTGTCCATATATGGTTCTCTAAATCCAGCCTTACCTTCTTCTTCTTCATAAGCTAGTATGTGTGCAAGAAAAATAAAAACATTTAATTTGTAAATTTAAACTCCTATGATGAAAAACAGGAGGAAAAAATAGAGTGAAGAGAAATATTCCTGCTCCAACGCCAAAGCTGACGAAGCTTTTGATTAGTTACGAAAAAAGTTTTTGGAAATAACTAATTCAAAGCCTCATCAGTTTTGGGGTTGGAGTTGGAATGGTTCTCTCACTATGTTCTTTTCCTATTGTTTTTCATTATAGGTGTTTTAATTACCAAATTAATCGTTTTGATTGTTCAGAAGAAGAAGAAGAAAGAAGAAGAAGAGGAAGAAGAAGAAGAGGAAGAAGAAGAAGAAGAAGAAGAAGAAGAAGAAGAAGAAGAAGAAGAAGAAGAAGAAGAAGAAGAAGAAGAAGAAGAAGTTGGAGAAGGATTCTAAACAACTATATATATAAACTTTGGGAACAAGTATTTCACATATTATATCTAGTACAAAAATATCTCAAATCCCAAATATAACTAAATGTTGGTATCTCCTTTTCACTTTTGTGTATATATCAAGTTCTACAATTGTATAAATGTAAAAAAAAATCTACAATTGTATATAATTTCTTGGAGATAAATTCCACCTAAAAGCATGATTGTGCCAACTGATAGAACTAACATTTGACTCGATAAACTGTTTTTACAAAAACTTATATGAAAAATTATTCGAAAAATATATATTGATATATATTTTATTATTTGGAAATTTTAAATGAAATAATTAATTTAGTCATTATTAGAATGTTTTTTCATAGTCGCCAAATTTTGTTACAATATTTTGGAACACATCCTGATATATTTTGGCACTCAATAGTATATTTTTGTACTCAAAATATATTTTTTGTACTCAATATGATATATTTGGGACTGAATTTGAGATATTTTTGTACTAGATCAAATATCTGAGTTACTTGTTCCAAAGTTTCTCATATATTAGTTGTGAATTTTTTCTATAAATAGAGAGCTCACATATATTGCATTCTACACACAGAAAGGTATTCTGAAACTTCGAATCTTATTCTTCTCTCTCCTTCTTTGACTTGTGTTGACGAGTCATTCTTCCCTTCATCTTCTTTTTTTTGTCCATATATGGTTCTCTAAATCCAGCCTTACCTTCTTCTTCTTCATAAGCTAGTATGTGTGCAAGAAAAATAAAAACATTTAATTTGTAAATTTAAACTCCTATGATGAAAAACAGGAGGAAAAAATAGAGTGAAGAGAAATATTCCTGCTCCAACGCCAAAGCTGACGAAGCTTTTGATTAGTTACGAAAAAAGTTTTTGGATATAACTAATTCAAAGCCTCATAAGTTTTGGGGTTGGAGTTGGAATGGTTCTCTCACTCTGTTCTTTTCCTATTGTTTTTCATTATAGGTGTTTTAATTACCAAATTAATCGTTTTGATTGTTAAGAAGAAGAAGAAGAAGAAGAAGAAGAAGAAGAAGAAGAAGAAGAAGAAGTTGGAGAAGGATTCTAAACAACTATATATATATATATATATATATATATATATATATATATATATATATATATATAAACTTTGGGAACAAGTATTTCACATATTATATCTAGTACAAAAATATCTCAAATCCCAAATATAACTAAATGTTGGTATCTCCTTTTCACTTTTGTGTATATATCAAGTTCTACAATTGTATAAATGTAAAAAAAAATCTACAATTGTATATAATTTCTTGGAGATAAATTCCACCCAAAAGCATGATTGTGCCAACTGATAGAACTAACATTTGACTCGATAAACTGTTTTTACAAAAACTTATATGAAAAATTATTCGAAAAATATATATTGATATATATTTTATTATTTGGAAATTTTAAATGAAATAATTAATTTAGTCATTATTAGAAAGTTTTTTCATAGTCGCCAAATTTTGTTACAATATTTTGGAACACATCCTGATATATTTTGGCACTCAATAGTATATTTTTGTACTCAAAATATATTTTTTGTACTCAATATGATATATTTGGGACTGAATTTGAGATATTTTTGTACTAGATCAAATATCTGAGTTAGTTGTTCCAAAGTTTCTCATATATTAGTTGTGAATTTTTTCTATAAATAGAGAGCTCACATATATTGCATTCTACACACAGAAAGGTATTCTGAAACTTCGAATCTTATTCTTCTCTCTCCTTCTTTGACTTGTGTTGACGAGTCATTCTTCCCTTCATCTTCTTTTTTTTGTCCATATATGGTTCTCTAAATCCAGCCTTACCTTCTTCTTCTTCATAAGCTAGTATGTGTGCTAGAAAAATAAAAACATTTAATTTGTAAATTTAAACTCCTATGATGAAAAACAGGAGGAAAAAATAGAGTGAAGAGAAATATTCCTGCTCCAACGCCAAAGCTGACGAAGCTTTTGATTAGTTACGAAAAAAGTTTTTGGAAATAACTAATTCAAAGCCTCATCAGTTTTGGGGTTGGAGTTGGAATGGTTCTCTCACTCTGTTCTTTTCCTATTGTTTTTCATTATAGGTGTTTTAATTAACAAATTAATCGTTTTGATTGTTCATGTAGACATTCTTTGTAATATCCCGTCTGTCAGTGTCGGAATATTTCAGTCGATCGGGCCATAAGATTAATATAAAGGAAAGTAAATTTATGGAGAATATTATTAAGTGATGACAGTCAAATACAAGCTAAGTCCCAGAGTCGTATTTAACACGCTTAAGGCAAAGGGTATTTTGGTAATTTCATGTTAAGGGAGTATATAATTGATTTTGGGGCTAAATATCTTCACAATCTTTTCCCTTTCTCTCTCTAGGGTTTGAGTTGGTAAGAAGCTCTCCCTCCTCTCTCTACTCCCTGAAGGAAAATCGAAAGATATCATACACAGCGGAAGAAGAAGAAGAAGAAGAAGAATTTCGATTTTCTTTCCTTGGATCATTACGAATTTGACATGAATCAGTGATACGATTGTTACCTCGATAGTTTCTGTTCTGAATCACGATCACAGCTAAGCAAAGCAGCAAAGCCTCTAGTAAGTCCACACGAACAGTGCTCCTCCAAAACTCGGTGCTAGCCAATGAATTGGAAGTGCAGAGAAGAAAGGGGTTACTTCAGAACGTGTAACCTAAAACTTCAGCACCAGAGTTCTATTTATAGAACTTCTAGTGTGCTCTGCAAGTCATAAGTCACTATTGGGCTTCAGTAAGCCCAACAACGAGTTTAGTAATTTTGCTAACTAATTAGCGTTATTTACTAAACGCACCTCTTATATAAGTCATACTTATATATTTCTCTTTTGACTGTTCTTTGTGTGTGACCCTATAGGTTCTAGTCACGTTGGCAATAATATTAAATCTAATATTTAATATTATAAACAATGAGCGGTATCTAGCAACACATCATTGCTACCCAAGTGACAAGAATGTCAAGTGATCTGACGAAACCTTTCCATGATAACACTCATGTGTATATTTACTCCTTTGTCTCGATATCTTCATTGATCCCAAGACATAGTTATTGTCACCCTTGTATAGATCAATATTTATATTTCTTGATTCCAAAATATACTGAATAACGAATAAGTCCAATATCTTATATTGACTTAGTTCGGCATGGCCATGCAATTTTACAGTCATATTTCATCAAGAGGCCTAAAGATATATCTCCTGTTTATGAGGAGGGACAAATCCCATCTAGGACACTCATGTCCCTCAGCATGATTCATCAAGTACCCATCAACCAACGTTATGGTTATCCTTTTACAGACAACGTTAGAATGGCAACAAAGCACTTGAGTCCACATCTAGGGATCATAGTGGTTTCAGGTCTAAGAGCGATATACATTATTATCATTGTGAGAATATCTTATGACATTTTCATAACATACTATGTAGTATTCTCACGGTGGGTCAATCCAGTATAAATATTACCCCTAATATTTATACCTATGTATAGACTTAATATCTCAATATCAATGACCCATGAGATGCGGTCATCAGTCTACATACATAATAGTCTTTATGCTTTATTATTATCCCAATTCATATTAAAGCTTGACTATGGATATGTTTAAGAATAGCGTTCTTTACGTAATGTAATCTCATGATTAAGTCACACTTAATATTCCATTACATGAACTATCTATTCTAGGGACTTTATTATTTTGAAACATAACAAAATCAATAAAGAAATGCCTTATTATTATATATATTCACAATATATATTTATATCAATATCATGATACAAAGCCAAACCCAATCAATATTGATTGGATATTAGGGCTTACTCCAACAATCTCCCACTAGCACTAAAAGCCAATCAAATATTAACTCAATATATATTTATCAAGTGTTAGCATCAAGCACACCCTGGGCATGATACTATTCTAGTAGATAAGGAACTTTTTCCTATGTTGGTAGGTTACACTTCTTTCAATTTCCACTTTCGATCTTCCATCGAAAAGAAATTGAAGTGTCAAAGTATACATTTGGATTATTGGTGAGATCAAGTATTCATTGCTCGCAAGATTAAACCAATTTCACCTCAGACGGGATCAATGGAATCCGCAACGCAAGAGACACATGATTTCGCTCAGTTATGAGCTAAACAATCCAAATCATATATATTTGACATCTGTAATAGAAACAACAACTATTTGAAGCTTGTACTTTTACAAATTTCATAGTTGATATCCAAGCATAGCATTTATTCCAAATTGCGATTTGGATATACTGTACACCGATATTAAAGTCAGCATCATTGTAACTTCTTTACAATGTTCCTTTAATCCGTGTTCAAGAAACAATCCTTAGTCCTTTAAGACATCCATGGATATTCTTGAAAGTATTCTAGTGTCGAACTACAATCAATTTTGGTACATATTGAAAATAATTTTCTAACCATGTCTCACATGTGTAGATAAATTGTTTTGGTGACTAGTATGTCATCCACATACTCCACCAAACTAATATCAATGCTCCCACTATTCTCCTTGTGTGCACAAGATTTTTATAGATTTTTATTAATCAAAGTTTTTCATAAAACTTCACTAATAAAACAAATAATTCAACTTCAAGAAGCTTGCTCCAATTCATACATGAATTTTGTAATATATATACCTTTCTAGCATCCTTTGGATTAACGAAACCCTACATATATGTCAAATACATATACAAGGTCATTCTAATTAAAGAATGCAACATCGTTGTCCATCTCCTAGAATTTGCATTATACAATAATGACAAGTGGGATCGTTAGATTTAAGCATTATGATGATGTAATAGTTTCGTCATGATTTGCATCACGAGTTGCATGAAACCTTCTACAATCAATCACATCTTAAAGGTATTCATAATACCATCCATGTCAGTTTTCTAAAAGAAAAATCACATTCCAATATCCATATATGGTTTGTGTACATAGATTCTTTATAAGATCCCATGGCATATAGTCACTTCTCAAAGTTCAAGCCATTTAGATCTTGTGCTACTCAAACTGATGATTTAACAACAACCCTTTGCTGAATCAACTCGTGTTCCATTCTTAGAGAGATGTGTATTTTGTGTTACTTGACTTAATTCAAGTTCTACATCACTCCCACTGGCTCCTGTAGAGACATACTCTTTGAAAGGAATACTCCAGTTATAGCGACAAACAAATTTTGTCAAAGAAGATGTAGAAATAATATCCTTTAGTTTCCTAAGGATAGTTACACAATTATACTTTCATTAAATTCGAAGTTTAGTTCATCTAATAAACCATATAACTTCAAATTATCATAAAGTCAAAACTAGGTACTCTTACCTCCATATCTAATATGGTGTCTTTATGATTACTTAATTGGAACTTTGTTGTGGGTGAAGAATAACTGTAATTTAATTAATTTCAAGAGTCATTGAGTTATAATCAAACTATTTTAGATCGAGTCATGTCAAACATGAAACGATATAAATAATCATTATACTCATTAATCAAGCATTGACCATCACGACTTACTCGTATAGTCTTTATACTTTTCAAACTTATTCCTTTTACTTCATTGTTAAAATCTTTGAACAATTTCAAATTTTTCTTGAATCGTGTCAAATACACTTTGCTTATCTACTAAATGATTTAGTAATGTTAGATGAAGTAATAGAAACAATATCTAGCAAATATGTTTAGTTCTCCATATACATCTTATATGTATATCAATTCAAATAAATTATGTGTCCTTTCACCTTTGTTGGTGACCGGTGTACTAATCTATTTTGAAAAGTGGGGCTCACATCCTTCAAATGATATAAAATCAAATGAGTCCAATAGTCCATATCCATGGATTTTGGAAATGTGAATCACACTTGTTTGTACTAGACAGTGATGCCAATGATATACAAAAGGTTCAAATCTCATTTGATCCTTTTCTCATATGTTATAGACTAGCTTATCAAGATCATGGAACTCAAATCCATTACTTGATCAGCACATTGCATAGAAAACATTATTAGGACAATAGGACAATATTTGTCTATCATTCAACTACATAATCCTTCTCTTGTCAATACAAGATTTATGATTTAATATTTCTATTTTATATGGAATTTAATAACAATTATTTGGATCCATATCAAGTTAAGTTTAAGTCCAAACATAAGCTCTTATAGTCAATGAAACAATTTGTTCCATTCCAGACGTAGGTGAACTTCACTTATAGTTAATGTTCTGCTTCTTTAAAACTCTATATTTCAACAAATATGAGATTAATCATCAAGTATCATATACTTATGATGAAGAAGTAGAAAATTAACTTTCTATAACTATATGGGTAAATAAGAAGTCTTACTTCTTTCTTATATTTTGACCCTTTCAAAACTACGAGCAATTTTTGTTTTTCAACTTTTGAAATAATTGCTTCCCCTTTTTGCAACCGTGTTTAACCTTTCAAAGGTAGAAAAACAGAATTTGAATTTTATTCTTATCCATGTACATCTACTTGATAGACTTAAACTATTCATCTTATAACATTGAGGTTGAATGATCATATCATTCTCCATCGTCGTTACCACTATGAGATATCCTATATCTACTCATTTGACCCAATGCTTCTGATAAGCGTTGTTTTTCAAATATAGACATAGAAAGTTGCTAGGAAATAACTGCTCGAGAATATACAGTTTTTCTCATTCTTAAGAACAATTCTTAAATTTTGTACCAATTCAGAAACTCTTTTCTGAAAATTTTGTTCTTCATAAGAACTTTTAACAGTATAATAAAATTTATATGCTAAAGAAATTCTAAATACAGAAAATAAATAAAATAAATGTATCATGATTTAAAACATATTTAAATAGGTCTTTAATTAAATACGCTCCCACTATTTTACTCAAATCAAATGACCTTCAAAACACTTGATTCGGAAAATCCCGTTGGAAGATTTTCTAGTGGGTTGAAATCCATATTTCACCTTGCTTTAAGTCAACGGGGGCTGTACTCAAAACTCAGTTATTTAGGTAGGAACTCCTTCCAATTGTATCTCATACAACTTTCAAATCATTTGAGTGAATAACTCCTTACTCTAATCTATCATATAGATGTTCCCAAATATTGCTTCTAAATTTATTTTAATCTTATTAAAATTAATTTAGTTAAGTTAAACCCAAAAGAATAACACTTGGGTAAATTGGATTACCGCACCGCAACTTACTAGTATAGAAAGTGCACCTCGCGGAGGCGAAACCTACACATTTCGATATTAGTCTTGAAGGGTGTTAAACTTTTGGAAAGCATTAAACTTAATATTTTGAATTGAAGGATTTTTATTAAGTTTGATCTCACCTCACCACGGCTTATATATCATATATATTCGCACTCCAATCATAACATGCATAACGATTATACAATAATAAAAGTGACATGATTATGGCCATCCTAACGCTATGACTCTCTCAAGCCAATGAGAGAATCTAAACTAATCCTAGAAACGACCTTGCTTCTCCAAGCTTGACCTCCAGGACTATCCTAACATCATGAGCCCTATTACTTCTTTGTATTCTATTTACATTACATATGAAAGAAAACTCGTTTTACATACGAGGGAGTGGATGAGAAGAGAATGTACAATAGAGATATAAGAGAGAGGCACGACACGCAGGCCGTATTTCAAAATCCAAAAGAAATAAAATAAAAGGACTAAGGCCATAATCATTCACATGATAATAATAACAAACACACTTTTATTATTATTAATTATACCTTATAATTAAATAAATTAAATTAAAATTTGACATATGATCACACTACGCAGATTAGCTGGGGGTTTAATTGAGTACCAAAATATATTATATTGAGTACAAAAATATATTATATTAAGTACAAAAATATCTCATATTATGTACCAAAATATATTTCAGATCAAGTACTAAAATATATTAGATTGCATACCAAAATATCTCAGATTGTGTTCCAAAATATTCTAGATTGCGTATTTCGCATCAACACTTGACACGTTTATGAACACCCAAATCGTTTCGGCAAATATTATGATCAAATCCAAAAGATCATATATGATATTGAAACTCTTTCAAATCATGATTCTTTTAAATTATAAACAAATCAAGTTAAAGTCATGCAAATCGATTAAATAATTTCAAAAGATCATATATGACATTGAAACTATTTCAAATCATGATCTTTTAAATTAACTATCAATTTAGGATCGTTTATTACCTTTCAAACAACTTTTGAAAAACAATCCAAAAGGTAGAATTTTTATTTACTTAATTATAGTAATATTGACACTCAATAATTATTATAATTAAATCTGCTTTATTTAGGCAATCAATTTGTTTCCAAAACAAAATACAGGGCTAAAATTAAGCAAATATTTTATTACCAAATTCAAAAATCAAATCATATCTGATATTGAAACTCTTTCAAAATCATGATCTTTTAAATTTACTACCTTTCTCCAAATAAATAAATTAATTAAACATAAATATTTTAAAGGATTGTTTGTTTAGCATGAACAACCGGATCTATGATGCTTCACCAGATTCGGATATTGAAGCTCACTCTCACGAATTGTTCAAATTCACAACAATCTCTTTGAAAACAATTGATCGAATAATACAACCATAATAATACAACGCTTGCATAGTTAGGTATCCTAATACAACAATCAAACATCAATAGTTTTAACAATTGTTTGTTCAGTATGGACAACCGGATCTTTGATGCTTCACCAGAATCGGTATTCGAAGCTCAATCTCACGAGTTGACTACAAATTCACAATCAATTATATAAAACCTATTGAACGAATGATATCATCAATATATCACATAAAATGATGTTGTATTAAAATCATATATCACATATATGATATTGATCAATCAATTTTAACTAATATTTAAATTTAAATAATAAAATATTAACACTTAATATTCTATTTTATTAACGGATTTGCATTCCAAATTAATTCCTTATAGAATATCAAAATATTAGCAAATCAAATATTTGCGAAAATATTATTATCTCTTAAAACAATTTTAAAAGATAATCTAATTTGATTTGTTTCCAATCATGTTCCCGTCGATATGTATAATCGATATGTCGATACTTCACCAGAAACGGTTTCTGAAACATCAAACAAATCGAAAAGCCATGCACAGAAAACATGATACGATGCCAATTTTAATTCTCTTTATTATTTAATTCCGATTCAAAATGTTTAATCATATTAAAACATAAAGCAGTAACAAAGCAATCCGATTCATGGTTTCGTAATTGGCTCTAATACCACTGAAGGAAAATCGAAAGATATCATACACAGCGGAAGAAGAAGAAGAAGAAGAAGAATTTCGATTTTCTTTCCTTGGATCATTACGAATTTGACATGAATCAGTGATACGATTGTTACCTCGATAGTTTCTGTTCTGAATCACGATCACAGCTAAGCAAAGCAGCAAAGCCTCTAGTAAGTCCACACGAACAGTGCTCCTCCAAAACTCGGTGCTAGCCAATGAATTGGAAGTGCAGAGAAGAAAGGGGTTACTTCAAAACGTGTAACCTAAAACTTCAGCACCAGAGTTCTATTTATAGAACTTCTAGTGTGCTCTGCAAGTCATAAGTCACTATTGGGCTTCAGTAAGCCCAACAACGAGTTTAGTAATTTTGCTAACTAATTAGCGTTATTTACTAAACGCACCTCTTATATAAGTCATACTTATATATTTCTCTTTTGACTGTTCTTTGTGTGTGACCCTATAGGTTCTAGTCACGTTGGCAATAATATTAAATCTAATATTTAATATTATAAACAATGAGCGGTATCTAGCAACACATCATTGCTACCCAAGTGACAAGAATGTCAAGTGATCTGACGAAACCTTTCCATGATAACACTCATGTGTATATTTACTCCTTTGTCTCGATATCTTCATTGATCCCAAGACATAGTTATTGTCACCCTTGTATAGATCAATATTTATATTTCTTGATTCCAAAATATACTGAATAACGAATAAGTCCAATATCTTATATTGACTTAGTTCGGCATGGCCATGCAATTTTACAGTCATATTTCATCAAGAGGCCTAAAGATATATCTCCTGTTTATGAGGAGGGACAAATCCCATCTAGGACACTCATGTCCCTCAGCATGATTCATCAAGTACCCATCAACCAACGTTATGGTTATCCTTTTACAGACAACGTTAGAATGGCAACAAAGCACTTGAGTCCACATCTAGGGATCATAGTGGTTTCTGGTCTAAGAGCGATATACATTATTATCATTGTGAGAATATCTTATGACATTTTCATAACATACTATGTAGTATTCTCACGGTGGGTCAATCCAGTATAAATATTACCCCTAATATTTATACCTATGTATAGACTTAATATCTCAATATCAATGACCCATGAGATGCGGTCATCAGTCTACATACATAATAGTCTTTATGCTTTATTATTATCCCAATTCATATTAAAGCTTGACTATGGATATGTTTAAGAATAGCGTTCTTTACGTAATGTAATCTCATGATTAAGTCACACTTAATATTCCATTACATGAACTATCTATTCTAGGGACTTTATTATTTTGAAACATAACAAAATCAATAAAGAAATGCCTTATTATTATATATATTCACAATATATATTTATATCAATATCATGATACAAAGCCAAACCCAATCAATATTGATTGGATATTAGGGCTTACTCCAACACTCCCACGCCTTCTTTCTCTCTTTTTCTTCCTCTATTCTTTCCAACTTCTTCCATACATGGCAAGGCTTACCTTATAATCTTTCAAGACACCATAATCATATGAAGCTTGATTTGAGTTGTCTTTCTCTTCTTCTTCACCAATCCTTCCTAAATCTTCATCTTTTCTTGGTAAGTTTCTAGATTATGTTCTTTATGGTTTATAAGCTTAAGGAAGCTTAGTTTTGTTTGATTCTCAACCTTTCCTTCTCTCCATTAAGTTAAGGTTTTGGTTATAAGGGAGTTGAAGCATGAAGTGGTGCAAGAAGTGGTTCCTCCATGATCAAAGAAGATGAATAGAGGTTGGGTTGAAGAACTAAAGTGAGGATTGTGATTCTTGGAACTTTGGGATCAAGGAAGCAAACTAGGGATTGGTTGTAAAGGGGAAGATGATGCTTGCTTGAGCTTGAGGCTTGGAATTGCTTTAAGAACTTGCAAGGTGAGTTCCTTAGATAGTTCCCACCCTTGGAATTATGTGATTATGCTTGCAAGAAAACATGTAGTTAATTATTGTTTATACATAGAAATTACTACCCCAATTGTATAACATGCTTGCTTGACTTGTGAAACACTTGCTTAATTTATGTTTTAAAGGTTCCTAATGGTTCTAAGGGTCGTATAACATTTGGAGATGCTTGGATTGAGGTTTTTAAGTCAAAAATATCAATTTTGAGGTTGCTGGACTGTTACAACTCGCCACGGCGAGTTAGAGGGGCGAACAGGGGGTCCTGCTCGCCCCCAACTCGCAGCTGCGAGCTGCTGCTCGCCTCCCCAGCAAATCTACTCGCCATGGCGAGTAAGACAGTGAGGAAACTCATTGTTTTGCTTGCTTTTGGCAGGCTTGGCGTTTCGCGAGGCGGTTTTCTCCGTAGTATCTTTTTACAAAAGTGAACCCCTCAAACCAAGATCCTAAATGTTAATCTTTGAAAGAAAACTCCCTTATAAATGAAGCAAGTGTTTGACAAGTGTATTCAAGCATGGTACACGAGAGATGATACGATAAGAATCGGGTAGCATGATACTTCTTAAGTAAAGGAAACTAAAGCCTCGACATAGTAGTAGTGATTAGGAGCGAAGTATGTTATCTTCGCACATGATTATGATCGATATAGCAAGCATTAATTTGTGGATAGGATAGATATTTCTCCACCTTGATATGAATGACAAGTAAGAACATTTACCGTTAATCGGATCGATCTAGGATCCGAGGTAAACATGTATGTTTGAATAGGTTTAACCTAAATTGACGACAATATCATGATATGTATAAGTAGGTGGCATGTCTCTTGCTATCCACATCAGGGGGATACAAGGGGTTCTCAATATGAGAACGATTCAAGCCGTAAGGGACCCGCATGTTACTGAAACCGCAAGACTATGTAATAACCGCATGGCGGTGCTCGTGTCTCTTGTTATCCACGTCAGGGGGATACGGGAGGTTCTCGACCTAAGGGGAACGGTTTAAGCCGCAAGGGACCCGCACGATACCGAGGGAGTCCGATGTACGTACATCGGTCATGTATGGGATTGTACTCAGGGTTACTCCACCCGGGACTCTCCGTAAAAATGAACCATGATAATGATGTTTGTTCAACGCTGACATAATGATTAATGAACTTAAATGCGATTATGATATGATATGATTATGATTTCGAATGAAACCATGTACGATAGGCTAAGTACAAGACATGACTAGGACAAGTAAAGAATGTGATGCCGAAGACGATCTTAGGTTTCCCTAATCGTCTGGCTTAGGATTGTGTCATGAACATGATTACATGAATACCTCGATGAGTTTACCGTATCTTGGCGTAGTGGTCTTAGGTTCCCTTGGCCGCCATGACACATAAGATTATAGTAGGCTTATAACAAGTAAGATGAAGTTAAGACGGTCCTAGTATGCACAACCGTCTAAGCATGCAAGTCCCCACACACGTATAATCAACCGTCAGGTTGTAAAGTAGACACGTGGTGATCGTAGGTTCCCTTGAGGTTCCCTATAGCCTAGGATTAGGTAGAACTCACTGAGACATTATGTCTCATCCCAATCCTTATTTGTTTCAGATATCAGGTGGATTAGCAAGCTAGTAGCCGAATGGATGATGCGACAAGTGTTCGTTCGTACTTGCAGCTGGATGGTGTGGATTTTAAAGGATACTTCTATTATGCTTAGAAAGTTAAGTTGCATTATCATTGTACGAACGCCCTTGTTGTCTTTTATATTCATTTGAAGTTTTATTATTGTGAATTTTTAATGCATCCAGTACTAAATTAACGCACTTGCTAGACTTTCTAGATACGTCTAGTATGGGTGTTACATTTGGTATCAGAGCAGGTCGATTCAGACCGTGCCTTGGGTCATTAAGTTACAACTAAGGAAGTGGGACCATTGGGTTCCAGGTAAATGTTTTAATTGTTGATGTTAGTTGAGCCTGATCAACTCAATTTAACACTCGACGGTTAGAACGGATGCCTGAGAGCTAAATAGGAGCAGGAGGAACAAAGTATGTGATGAAGATGATTTGAGAATGTAGAAACTCGGAGTAATAATATTAAGAGTTTAATCGTGCCAAATGGTGGACGGTGAGCTTATTAGTTTAAGTGGATTTCTCCGGGAGTGCAAGGTAAAGTTAAGATGGATTGGTCCGACAACGTTGGGGAAGTTGTTAAAGATATTTTGTATATCCGTAAGTGAATAATTTGGAAATGTTTAAGAGTGACCGGGAGCTTCGGTAAGAGTCGTTGTTGGAGCAAGACTGTGTTATGGAAAGGAAATAAATATTTCTGGAATGTAAGTATGAGGTTACAAGATAAGAAGAAGTCAACATATGTTGATGAAATTTGGAAGTTCTTAGGGATGAAGGTATGTGATTGAAGCCAAAGTTTTGAATGCCCAGATAGTATAAGGCTTTAAAGTGGGAATGTGGAACGAGTCGACAAAGAAACAAGTTAAACTGTTCGCAGTAGATTAAGTTAAGTTTATATGTGGATATTTTATGGTATCAGGATTAAGGCAATAATTTCTGATGTGCCGAGAATTGAAACGAATGATGTTGATGCTTGTCGTGCATATGATATGAATGTTTTAATGATGTTAAGAATGGATAATGTGCATTGGATTGCTTGAGAAATAAGATTTTGTGTAAAAATATATTTATTTTTGAGAACTGAGATGGAGAAACTCGCCAATAGCGAAAATGGGGCGAAATTTTCAGTTTTTCGAAAACTGTCAGTTCGTCTCTAGGGTCCGCAGTGACTATTGGAGAGTTGTCTTCACAACCTTTTTGCAATAACACTTTTTATAACATCAAGTAATGAATGCACATTACATCCTAAAGTTTTCAAAGGAAAAAGGCATGGACAACTATTAACGGAATCGATTCAGTTTAAGGTGACTTCGGAAATTAATGTGTCAAGAGTTTAAAGGAGTTTAGACCAAGAGCTTAGAGGACCCGGTATATGGAACGGACATTATGGACATGAAGACATGAAGTAAGAAGTTAAGGTCGTGAGGAGTTATGTTAGATCGCAAGATTCTCAGGTTTTGTAGAGTATTAATTACCCCTCGAAATCTATGATTTGCTTAATTAATTTACTAAGGCTTGTTACCATGATGAGTTTGATTTTTTTTTCAAAGTTTATAACATTTTAGAAAAGATACACGCATATGGATGATTGGAATTGGTGTTCATAAATTTTAAATGGAATTATGTAGGTACCGGTCGATTACCACACATGTAAAATAATTTGAACACTTGGAGCACGATTTGATGACACTGTTGTGTTATCAACTCGTTCCAAGGATTTTATGGTAACGACCGAGATCCAAAATTCAATATTTTATAAATATAATAAAGAAACATCAACACCAATGATCCGTGTGCAAAATTATGAAGTTTTCTTCAGGAAGAAAAATTAACGAGCTAGCATTGGTAAGATTAAGCAAAGCATAGCATGCGAGAAACGAAGATGCAAGTAAGATTTTCAAGAGAGGTATGCATGATGTGCATTATGAGCATGCTATGGGAATTGGAGATTTGTTCAGGAATAAATTTAAGTATGGTAATGATATGACAGAAGGTGAGACTACTAGTAAGTATGTAAAGTTCAACCACAGGAAGGTAATATAAGAATACGGTAGGTCTATCATGAGATTTTATCTAATTAGGCCTTATGAAGAGCAAGTTACGGCATGGGATGCCACATGAATGGTTTTGAGAAGAGTTCAAGAAGATGACAAAGTATAAGAAAAGGAATGAGAAGTTTCACTCGTATCAATGGAAAAGAGTATTGGTTAAAACCAAACGGGTGGAAATCAGAGTGGCGCAACGGAAGTGAACCGGATAAGTGCTAATAGTGAAGAAGCATTATGAGACGGGTGAACAGTACTCGGAACGTTGATTAAGTAACGAGACTTTTGCAGACAAAGATGGATAAGGTAAAGATATATGGATGTGTTCACCTAATTAAAATATGAGAGGTTGAAGTTACTATAATGAAGTAATCAGGTTGTTTATTGGTGATATCAAGCTCGTGCAAGAATGGTTAATCGAATTGAAAAGAATTCACTTTCAAAGTCTAAGAATTTTATTATGCAAGGAATTACGATTCATAAGTTATGTATGATGAGATTCATACTCTCTGATGTCATGATTGTTAAATGATGATGGTACTTGCTTGAATGGTGCCAAACCAGGATTTTTTTTTCCAACTCTTAAAGTGAAAATGGGTATTAAGGGACTTGGAAACGAATTATTTTAAAAACATGATATTTTGATTTTCTGAAACCGATGACACACGCCATAAGTGAGTAAGTTCACTTAAGACGTGCGGACTTCCAGACCAACTCGTCAGTGGCGAGCTTGGACGAGATTCAACCTTTTTCAGAATATAGAAACTCGTCCTGCGGTTCTGTGACACCGTTGTCGGTTTGGGTTCAAAAATGTTTTCTTTAAAAAGGAAATACATATATTCATTCCAAGGATCCTTATACCAATGTTTATAAAATTTCTTATGGTAAAAAGATATAACAAGTATCATTATTATCTAACAGTATGTGGCATTTGGAAGTATGTAATGCAAAATAGAAAGTAAAGTTTGATGACATGGATAACAATGTTTTCTAAAAGGACATCTGAGACGTACAAGTATATGTTAAGGATATTCAAGTGTGAATGGTTATAGTCGGAAAGTTTAAGAGTATGTGAACTGTGAGACCGGCTATTGAATGTAAAGTATTATGGCATAATTTAGAGTCGCTTATCCATACCAAGTTATATGAATTTCCGATGGATTCGGGTGCAATTAGATCATATTGAGATTGGAAGATGTAACACCCATACTAAACGTATCTAGAAAGTTTAGCACGTGCATTATTTTTAGTATTGGATACATTAAAAGTACAACATAAAAACTTCGAATGAATATTATACATCAATACACGTTCGTATAAAACGATACAAAACCTTTTTGTCTAACATAATAACAAATGCATCCTTTAAATCCATATCCATTCCTCAGCGTGTACGAACGAGCACTTGATGAGATATCCATCTGGCAACTAACTTGACGTCCGACCTGTTTATCTGAAACAAAATAGGATTGGGATGAGACATAATGTCTCAGTGAGTTCCACCTAATCCTAGGCTATAGGCAACCACGGGGGAAACCTACGGTCACCACGTGTCTATTTTTACAACCTGCCGGTTGATTATACGTGTGTAGGGATTGCATACTTAGACGGTTGTGCATCCTAGGACCGTCATAAACCATCTTACCTGTTGTAGGCTTACTATTATCATATGTGTCATGGCGGTTAAGGGATCCTGGAACCGCAATCTCAAGATACGATTTACGCATCAAGACTTAACATAACATTTCCATGACACGATCCTAAACCGGACGATTTGAGATCCCTAAGATCGTCATCGGCATAACATTCTTATCTTGTTCTATTGCACGACTTGTTCTTAGCTAACATCATCATCATATCATAAACATATCAGATCATACATAATCATAATCGTTCATACATTCATTATGCTAGCGTTGAACAAACATTCATTGTCTTGATTCATTTTACGGAGAGCCCCGGGGTGGAGTAGCCCCAAGTACAATCCCATACCTCCCTCAGTGACGTGCGGGTCCCTTACGGCTTAACCATTCCTCTTGGAGAACCTCTTGCATCCATCCTTGGAAGGAATACAAAAGACACGACACCTACACTCAGTGACATGCGGGTCCCTTACGGCTTGAATCGTTCTCATCATGAGAACCCCTTGAATCCATACCTTCATGGATTGCAAGAGACATGCCACCTACTTAATTCATTTTAAACTTATCTTACTCTTATACATATCAAAAAGGATAAACCTATTTATACTTACTTACTTGATCATGCACATTCTTAATCTTAGTGGAGAGATATAATTATCAAACCACAGCTTATCATACTTGCATGATCTTCTTAAACATATGCGAAGAGTTTACACTTCGCGTCATTCCTTACTTAGGATTCTTGCTTAACTTCCTTGTGAAGAGATATCTAATCTCTCCCAACCTAGCATAATTAATTTCTTGCTAACTATCTAGTTCTCGATAACTATATCGAGGCTCTATGATCTTCCCCTTTCTTAAGGATTAGCTTACTACCCGATTCAAACATAAAACTCTCATTTACCATGCTTCACCGTACTTGCCAAATACTTGTTTCATCTATAAAGAAATCTCCTTTCAAAGTTTAACAATTAGGATCTTGGTTTGAGGGGTTTTAATTTTCTTAAAAAGACTGCACAAGAAAACCGCTCGCGAAACGCCGAAACGACCTGAGGCGAACAAAACAATGGGTTTCCCCACTGTGTAGCTCGCCTAGGCGAGTGAAATTGCTGGGGAGGCGAGCTCCTACTCGCCATGGCGAGTTGGAGGCGAGCAGGACCCCCTGTTCGACCTTCTAGCTCGCCTTGCGAGCAGTTTACTCGCCGTGGCGAGCTGTGACAGTCCAGCAACTTCAAATTTGATATTTTTGACTTAAAAACCTCAAACCAATCATCTCCAAGTGTCATATGACCCTTAGGATCATTAGAACCTGTAAAACAGTCATGGAACAAGTACATACAAGTATAGCAAGCATGGCAAGAAAAATTGGGCAACTAACTCATACTTTAAACCCTAAAATTCACATAGTTTTCTTTGCAAGCTTAAACACATAATCCCAAGGGTGGGAACTATCTAAGGAACTCACCTAATCAACTCTTGAAGTATCACCAAGTTCCTAGCTCAAGCATGCCAAAAACCCTAGCTCTTGGTCTCTTTTGCTTTCTTCTCATTTTCTTGTATTCCATGACATCTTGCTCCTTGCTTAGTCATGAAGAAACCACACTTGAATCAACAATAAAACCATAGCATAACAAACCCTAGCCTCATGAAATTCCTTCTTTAAGGAGGAGTGGTAAAATCATCTCAAACCAACTTCATATTGCTTCCTTGTTCTTGTTTAAACCCTAACATGTACAAGCCCAAGCTTCCAACATCATCTTCACTCAAACCATCCAAACCCTAGTTTCTTGAATCCATTCTTGAGAGGAGAGAAAGTGAAATCAAACAAAACCCAAACTTCTTTAAGCTTAATAGATCATAAAGGAACAAAGTCTAGAAGTTTACCATGGAGGGAAGAAGATTTTGCAAGATTTGGTGGAGAGGAGAGGAAGGGCGATGGAAGAAGAAGAAAAGGAGAGAAAGAAGACTTGCTCAACTATTGGAAAGAGAAAGGGAAAAGTTTATGAAGATATTTTGTCCCAAAATCATTTAAATACTCCCTTGACGTGCAATTACCAAAATACCCTTGACTTAAGCGTGTTATATACGCCTCTGATACTTTTCCCGTGTTATTCTGACATGTCATAAAATATTTGCTAATAATCCACTTTCCATAAATTATTTCCTCTGGCACGATTAACGGGTAATATACCGATACCAACAGCGGGATATTACAGAAGATTTTCCTAAGACTCTGAAAGGAGATTCATGGAACCATCTAGTAAGTAATGTAAGTAAGAGACAGGTGTCTCAAGTTACATAAGAAAGATTATGTATGAGCTAAGTATTTACACATTAAGTTGTTTATGGTGCAATTGAGCACTGCAGGACAAACCTGGATTCTAATGAGACTTCAGTTGAAAGGCCAAAACCTGAGTGTTCCAGACAATGATAAGTTACCTATATGAATGATTTACCATAAGCAGGTAAGATGTGGATCCGAGATATCTGGATCAATATGCCATAAGTATAAGTTTGAACATGATGTTTTAGGTTAAGTTAAGACTAGGAGAAGAATGATTCCGACGATGCAAGGATTATTTCAGGATGTTATGTTTTGAACTCGTTACATGTTAAGTGACCTCTAAATTTCGAGGACGAATTTTTTTTTAAGGGGGGTAGAATGTAATATCCCGCCTGTCAGTGTCGGAATATTACCGTCGATCGGGCCATAAGATTAATATAAAGGAAAGTAAATTTATGGAGAATATTATTAAGTGATGACAGTCAAATACAAGCTAAGTCTCAGAGTCGTATTTAACACGCTTAAGGCAAAGGGTATTTTGGTAATTTCATGTTAAGGGAGTATATAATTGATTTTGGGGCTAAATATCTTCACAATCTTTTCCCTTTCTCTATCTAGGGTTTGAGTTGGTAAGAAGCTCTCCCTCCTCTCTCTACTCCCACGCCTTCTTTCTCTCTTTTTCTTCCTCTATTCTTTACAACTTCTTCCATACATGGCAAGGCTTACCTTATAATCTTTCAAGACACCATAATCATATGAAGCTTGATTTGAGTTGTCTTTCTCTTCTTCTTCACCAATCCTTCCTAAATCTTCATCTTTTCTTGGTAAGTTTCTAGATTATGTTCTTTATGGTTTATAAGCTTAAGGAAGCTTAGTTTTGTTTGATTCTCAACCTTTCCTTCTCTCCATTAAGTTAAGGTTTTGGTTATAAGGGAGTTGAAGCATGAAGTGGTGCAAGAAGTGGTTCCTCCATGATCAAAGAAGATGAATAGAGGTTGGGTTGAAGAACTAAAGTGAGGATTGTGATTCTTGGAACTTTGGGATCAAGGAAGCAAACTAGGGATTGGTTGTAAAGGGGAAGATGATGCTTGCTTGAGCTTGAGGCTTGGAATTGCTTTAAGAACTTGCAAGGTGAGTTCCTTAGATAGTTCCCACCCTTGGAATTATGTGATTATGCTTGCAAGAAAACATGTAGTTAATTATTGTTTATACATAGAAATTACTACCCCAATTGTATAACATGCTTGCTTGACTTGTGAAACACTTGCTTAATTTATGTTTTAAAGGTTCCTAATGGTTCTAAGGGTCGTATAACATTTGGAGATGCTTGGATTGAGGTTTTTAAGTCAAAAATATCAATTTTGAGGTTGCTGGACTGTTACAACTCGCCACAGCGAGTTAGAGGGGCGAACAGGGGGTCCTGCTCACCCCCAACTCGCAGCTGCGAGCTGCTGCTCGCCTCCCCAGCAAATCTACTCGCCATGGCGAGTAAGACAGTGAGGAAACTCATTGTTTTGCTTGCTTTTGGCAGGCTTGGCGTTTCGCGAGGCGGTTTTCTCCGTAGTATCTTTTTACAAAAGTGAACCCCTCAAACCAAGATCCTAAATGTTAATCTTTGAAAGAAAACTCCCTTATAAATGAAGCAAGTGTTTGACAAGTGTATTCAAGCATGGTACACGAGAGATGATACGATAAGAATCGGGTAGCATGATACTTCTTAAGTAAAGGAAACTAAAGCCTCGACATAGTAGTAGTGAGTAGGAGCGAAGTATGTTATCTTCGCACATGATTATGATCGATATAGCAAGCATTAATTTGTGGATAGGATAGATATTTCTCCACCTTGATATGAATGACAAGTAAGAACATTTACCGTTAATCGGATCGATCTAGGATCCGAGGTAAACATGTATGTATGAATAGGTTTAACCTAAATTGACGACAATATCATGATATGTATAAGTAGGTGGCATGTCTCTTGCTATCCACATCAGGGGGATACAAGGGGTTCTCAATATGAGAACGATTCAAGCCGTAAGGGACCCGCATGTTATTGAAACCGCAAGACTATGTAATAACCGCATGGCGGTGCTCGTGTCTCTTGTTATCCACGTCAGGGGGATACGGGAGGTTCTCGACCTAAGGGGAACGGTTTAAGCCGCAAGGGACCCGCACGATACCGAGGGAGTCCGATGTACGTACATCGGTCATGTATGGGATTGTACTCAGGGTTACTCCACCCGGGACTCTCCGTGAAAATGAACCATGATAATGATGTTTGTTCAACGCTGACATAATGATTAATGAACTTAAATGCGATTATGATATGATATGATTATGATTTCGAATGAAACCATGTACGATAGGCTAAGTACAAGACATGACTAGGACAAGTAAAGAATGTGATGCCGAAGACGATCTTAGGTTTCCCTAATCATCTGGCTTAGGATTGTGTCATGAACATGATTACATGAATACCTCGATGCGTTTACCGTATCTTGGCGTAGTGGTCTTAGGTTCCCTTGGCCGCCATGACACATAAGATTATAGTAGGCTTATAACAAGTAAGATGAAGTTAAGACGGTCCTAGTATGCACAACCGTCTAAGCATGCAAGTCCCCACACACGTATAATCAACGGTCAGGTTGTAAAGTAGACACGTGGTGATCGTAGGTTCCCTTGAGGTTGCCTATAGCCTAGGATTAGGTAGAACTCACTGAGACATTATGTCTCATCCCAATCCTTATTTGTTTCAGATATCAGGTGGATTAGCAAGCTAGTAGCCGAATGGATGATGCGACAAGTGTTCGTTCGTACTTGCAGCTGGATGGTGTGGATTTTAAAGGATACTTCTATTATGCTTAGAAAGTTAAGTTGCATTATCATTGTACGAACGCCCTTGTTGTCTTTTATATTCATTCGAAGTTTTATTATTGTAAATTTTTAATGTATCCAGTACTAAATTAACGCACTTGCTAGACTTTCTAGATACGTCTAGTATGGGTGCTACATTTGGTATCAGAGCAGGTCGATTCAGACCGTGCCTTGGGTCATTAAGTTACAACTAAGGAAGTGGGACCATTGGGTTCCAGGTAAATGTTTTAATTGTTGATGTTAGTTGAGCCTGATCAACTCAATTTAACACTCGACGGTTAGAACGGATGCCTGAGAGCTAAATAGGAGCAGGAGGAACAAAGTATGTGATGAAGATGATTTGAGAATGTAGAAACTCGGAGTAATAATATTAAGAGTTTAATCGTGCCAAATGGTGGACGGTGAGCTTATTAGTTTAAGTGGATTTCTCCGGGAGTGCAAGGTAAAGTTAAGATGGATTGGTCCGACAACGTTGTGGAAGTTGTTAGAGATATTTTGTATATCCGTAAGTGAATAATTTGGAAATGTTTAAGAGTGACCGGGAGCTTCGGTAAGAGTCGTTGTTGGAGCAAGACTGTGTTATGGAAAGGAAATAAATATTTCTAGAATGTAAGTATGAGGTTACAAGATAAGAAGAAGTCGACATATGTTGATGAAATTTGGAAGTTCTTAGGGATGAAGGTATGTGATTGAAGCCAAAGTTTTGAATGCCCAAATAGTATAAGGCTTTAAAGTGGGAATGTGGAACGAGTCGACAAAGAAACAAGTTAAACTGTTCGCAGTAGATTAAGTTAAGTTTATATGTGGATATTTTATGGTATCAGGATTAAGGCAATAATTTCTGATGTGCCGAGAATTGAAACGAATGATGTTGATGCTTGTCGTGCATATGATATGAATGTTTTAATGATGTTAAGAATGGATAATGTGCATTGGATTGCTTGAGAAATAAGATTTTGTGTAAAAATATATTTATTTTTGAGAACTGAGATGGAGAAACTCGCCAATAGCGAAAATGGGGCGAAATTTTCAGTTTTTCGAAAACTGTCAGTTCGTCTCTAGGGTCCGCAGTGACTATTGGAGAGTTGTCTTCACAACCTTTTTGCAATAACACTTTTTATAACATCAAGTAATGAATGCACATTACATCCTAAAGTTTTCAAAGGAAAAAGGCATGGACAACTATTAACGGAATCGATTCAGTTTAAGGTGACTTCGGAAATTAATGTGTCAAGAGTTTAAAGGAGTTTAGACCAAGAGCTTAGAGGACCCGGTATATGGAACGGACATTATGGACATGAAGACATGAAGTAAGAAGTTAAGGTCGTGAGGAGTTATGTTAGATCGCAAGATTCTCAGGTTTTGTAGAGTATTAATTACCCCTCGAAATCTATGATTTGCTTAATTAATTTACTAAGGCTTGTTACCATGATGAGTTTGATTTTTTTTTCAAAGTTTATAACATTTTAGAAAAGATACACGCATATGGATGATTGGAATTGGTGTTCATAAATTTTAAATGGAATTATGTAGGTACCGGTCGATTACCACACATGTAAAATAATTTGAACACTTGGAGCACGATTTGATGACACTGTTGTGTTATCAACTCGTTCCAAGGATTTTATGGTAACGACCGAGATCCAAAATTCAATATTTTATAAATATAATAAAGAAACATCAACACCAATGATCCGTGTGCAAAATTATGAAGTTTTCTTCAGGAAGAAAAATTAACGAGCTAGCATTGGTAAGATTAAGCAAAGCATAGCATGCGAGAAACGAAGATGCAAGTAAGATTTTCAAGAGAGGTATGCATGATGTGCATTATGAGCATGCTATGGGAATTGGAGATTTGTTCAGGAATAAATTTAAGTATGGTAATGATATGACAGAAGGTGAGACTACTAGTAAGTATGTAAAGTTCAACCACAGGAAGGTAATATAAGAATACGGTAGGTCTATCATGAGATTTTATCTAATTAGGCCTTATGAAGAGCAAGTTACGGCATGGGATGCCACATGAATGGTTTTGAGAAGAGTTCAAGAAGATGACAAAGTATAAGAAAAGGAATGAGAAGTTTCACTCGTATCAATGGAAAAGAGTATTGGTTAAAACCAAACGGGTGGAAATCAGAGTGGCGCAACGGAAGTGAACCGGATAAGTGCTAATAGTGAAGAAGCATTATGAGACGGGTGAACAGTACTCGGAACGTTGATTAAGTAACGAGACTTTTGCAGACAAAGATGGATAAGGTAAAGATATATGGATGTGTTCACCTAATTAAAATATGAGAGGTTGAAGTTACAATAATGAAGTAATCAGGTTGTTTATTGGTGATATCAAGCTCGTGCAAGAATGGTTAATCGAATTGAAAAGAATTCACTTTCAAAGTCTAAGAATTTTATTATGCAAGGAATTACGATTCATAAGTTATGTATGATGAGATTCATACTCTCTGATGTCATGATTGTTAAATGATGATGGTACTTGCTTGAATGGTGCCAAACCAGGATTTTTTTTTCCAACTCTTAAAGTGAAAATGGGTATTAAGGGACTTGGAAACGAATTATTTTAAAAACATGATATTTTCATTTTCTGAAACCGATGACACACGCCATAAGTGAGTAAGTTCACTTAAGACGTGCGGACTTCCAGACCAACTCGTCAGTGGCGAGCTTGGACGAGATTCAACCTTTTTCAGAATATAGAAACTCGTCCTGCGGTTCTGTGACACCGTTGTCGGTTTGGGTTCAAAAATGTTTTCTTTAAAAAGGAAATACATATATTCATTCCAAGGATCCTTATACCAATGTTTATAAAATTTCTTATGGTAAAAAGATATAACAAGTATCATTATTATCTAACAGTATGTGGCATTTGGAAGTATGTAATGCAAAATAGAAAGTAAAGTTTGATGACATGGATAACAATGTTTTCTAAAAGGACATCTGAGACGTACAAGTATATGTTAAGGATATTCAAGTGTGAATGGTTATAGTCGGAAAGTTTAAGAGTATGTGAACTGTGAGACCGGCTATTGAATGTAAAGTATTATGGCATAATTTAGAGTCGCTTATCCATACCAAGTTATATGAATTTCCGATGGATTCGGGTGCAATTAGATCATATTGAGATTGGAAGATGTAACACCCATACTAAACGTATCTAGAAAGTTTAGCACGTGCATTATTTTTAGTATTGGATACATTAAAAGTACAACATAAAAACTTCGAATGAATATTATACATCAATACACGTTCGTATAAAACGATACAAAACCTTTTTGTCTAACATAATAACAAATGCATCCTTTAAATCCATATCCATTCCTCAGCGTGTACGAACGAGCACTTGATGAGATATCCATCTGGCAACTAACTTGACGTCCGACCTGTTTATCTGAAACAAAATAGGATTGGGATGAGACATAATGTCTCAGTGAGTTCCACCTAATCCTAGGCTATAGGCAACCACGGGGGAAACCTACGGTCACCACGTGTCTATTTTTACAACCTGCCGGTTGATTATACGTGTGTAGGGATTGCATACTTAGACGGTTGTGCATCCTAGGACCGTCATAAACCATCTTACCTGTTGTAGGCTTACTATTATCATATGTGTCATGGCGGTTAAGGGATCCTGGAACCGCAATCTCAAGATACGATTTACGCATCAAGACTTAACATAACATTTCCATGACACGATCCTAAACCGGACGATTTGAGATCCCTAAGATCGTCATCGGCATAACATTCTTATCTTGTTCTATTGCACGACTTGTTCTTAGCTAACATCATCATCATATCATAAACATATCAGATCATACATAATCATAATCGTTCATACATTCATTATGCTAGCGTTGAACAAACATTCATAAGCAGGTAAGATGTGGATCCGAGATATCTGGATCAATATGCCATAAGTATAAGTTTGAACATGATGTTTTAGGTTAAGTTAAGACTAGGAGAAGAATGATTCCGACGATGCAAGGATTATTTCAGGATGTTATGTTTTGAACTCGTTACATGTTAAGTGACCTCTAAATTTCGAGGACAAATTTTTTTTTAAGGGGGGTAGAATGTAATATCCCGCCTGTCAGTGTCGGAATATTACCGTCGATCGGGCCATAAGATTAATATAAAGGAAAGTAAATTTATGGAGAATATTATTAAGTGATGACAGTCAAATACAAGCTAAGTCTCAGAGTCGTATTTAACACGCTTAAGGCAAAGGGTAATTTGGTAATTTCATGTTAAGGAGTATATAATTGATTTTGGGGCTAAATATCTTCACAATCTTTTCCCTTTCTCTCTCTAGGGTTTGAGTTGGTAAGAAGCTCTCCCTCCTCTCTCTACTCCCACGCCTTCTTTCTCTCTTTTTCTTCCTCTATTCTTTACAACTTCTTCCATACATGGCAAGGCTTACCTTATAATCTTTCAAGACACCATAATCATATGAAGCTTGATTTGAGTTGTCTTTCTCTTCTTCTTCACCAATCCTTCCTAAATCTTCATCTTTTCTTGGTAAGTTTCTAGATTATGTTCTTTATGGTTTATAAGCTTAAGGAAGCTTAGTTTTGTTTGATTCTCAACCTTTCCTTCTCTCCATTAAGTTAAGGTTTTGGTTATAAGGGAGTTGAAGCATGAAGTGGTGCAAGAAGTGGTTCCTCCATGATCAAAGAAGATGAATAGAGGTTGAGTTGAAGAACTAAAGTGAGGATTGTGATTCTTGGAACTTTGGGATCAAGGAAGCAAACTAGGGATTGGTTGTAAAGGGGAAGATGATGCTTGCTTGAGCTTGAGGCTTGGAATTGCTTTAAGAACTTTCTTACTTATATATCTCAGGTACACTTCTCTAAATACATAAATCATACAATATCCTTTTGCTTTCTTTACTCCCAGTACACGGAACCAGATTTCCTTAGCGAAACATATTTCTCTTAACATAGTACTTACTTTTCCTGAACACATTCAACTTTACCAAGTGGACAACTGATTACTTCACTAGTGACATCTCTACTCTTCCTTATCATATTGAAACTCCTTGCTCATTTCTAGATACTTCCCACTGAACTTGCATTACTATCTCAAACATTCTTCACAAGGATTCTCCTTATCAAATCTGCATTCCATGACTACCAATTGATTTCCGTTGCGCTACTCTGATTTCCACCGGTTAGCTTAAACCAATATCCTATTCCGTTGTGACGAGTGAAACACCACAATCCTGTTTACCTCATGGATTCTATCTTCTTGAACTATTTTCAGGATCTTACATAATGCAACCTTTCTCTAACTCTTATCCCTGCTTTGTAAGATCAAATCTCACGGTGAACTTATCTTATACTCTTAACACTTTACTTGGGAATATACCTTATGTTCTTACTGGTTGGTTTTTACCTTCCAATATACTTGTCATTCTGAAACTTGTTTCCGAGTAGTCTTAACTTAGAGATTAATTCTTGATGTACCTCCTAGCTACTACATACTTGCTATCCTCATGAGTTGTCCTCACGACTTCCCATGGTAAACTCCTTTTTGCTCTCAGGCATATTCTCCTCAAACATCTAACCTCATATCTTTGCATTCTACATCTTGTTTAATTGTGCCTATGCTTGCTCGTTGGTTTTTCTTTTTAAGAAAACTTCATAAACTAGCACACGGTTCATTGACGTTGACCATCTTCCACTAAATAATATTTATACTGTATCTAGGTCCCAGTCGTCACTCTAAAATCATAGAACGAGTCGATATCACATATGTGCCCTCAAATCTTAGTTCTAGTGAATTTAGCCCACTTTACGTGAGTCGCAACAATCTGGTACCTACAAAATTTTCTTTTGAAGTTCGAAAATGTCAACCTCTATCACCCATATGCATATATCTTTCTAAAATCATATAAACCTTACGCTTTAATACCGTAACGAGCCTTAGCAAGTCAATTAAACAAAACATAGATTCGGAGGATACTCTTAGTTCCACAAATGAGAACCTTGCGCGTTCATGTAACCCTTCGCCACTTAACTTCTTACTTCGTGTTTTCACATAACTACTTCTTGGGAGCTCACTAACTCCGTCAACATACGTCGAATTCTCCTTATCTTAAAGCCTTACGCTTACGTCTCAGGATCAATTCCTTTCTACCTACGACTTTTTCCGAAGCTTCAGGTCATGCTTAGTTATATCCAACTTCTTCACTTATAGGTATACGAATGATCCTTAACATCTTACTTAATGCCGTCCAAACGTTCCTTCTCTTCACTATCTTACATTCCCATAGGATTTATACTTCTACTTACTTAGTTCACCGGCCACCTACTGGCACGTTCAACTTCTTACTAGCACTCATTCCGAGTTCTTACTTCTGATCTTATACTTTCCAGTGCATCTCCATCTTATGCTTCGTTCCTCCTGGGTCCTATTCAGCTCTCAGGCATCCATCCTAATCGTCGAATGTTAAATTGAGTTGATCAGGCTCAACTAACATCAACAACTAGAACATTTACCCGGAACCCAATGGTCCCACAACCCTTATTGTAACTTAATGACCCATGGCACGGTCTGAATCGACCTGCTCTGATACCAATTGTAACACCCACACTAGACGTATCTAGAAAGTCTAGCATGTGTATTAGCTTAGTACTGGATACATTAAAAATTTACAACATAAAAACTTCGAAGGAATATCGTATACAACAAATGCGTTCGTACAATAAGATTACAACTCAAACTTTTCTAAAATATGATAAATGCATCCTTGAACGTCCATATCATGCTGCAGCTGGTACGAACGAACACTTGTTGAAACATCCATCCGGCTACTAGCTTGCTAAACGATCCTGATATCTGAAACAAATAAGGATTGGGATGAGACATAATGTCTCAGTGAGTTCCACCTAACCCTAGGCTATAGGCAACCACGGGGGAAACCTACGGTCGCCACGTGTCTACAATACAACCTGCCGGTCGATTATACGTGTGTGGGGACTTGCTTTCTTAGACGGTCGTGCATACTAGGGCCGTCTTAATATTCTTAACTTGTTATAGGCTTCTCTTCTATACGTGTCATGGCGGTTAGGGGAAATCTAAAACCGCAATGCCAAGATACGCTCTGTGCATCAAGGCTCTCTTATATCTCTATCATGACACGATTCTAAACCGGACGATTAGGGGTAACCTAAGATCGTCGTCGGCATATCTTTCTTTACTTGCTTCTACTTGCTTAATATGTTGTATCTACAACATATCACCTCTTATCACCTAAGTGATTTCTTGCTATCTTACTACTTCTTGACGAACTACGCCAAGTCTCTACTTGTTCTTGACGATCTACGTCAAGGCTCTATGACATAACATAAACATGTATAATAGATATGCATAGTTAGCTTCATTGATTATGTTAGCATGTAACAAACAACTTGTCTGAGTTCTTTTTATGGATTAGTCCCGAGTGGAGTAACCCCGGAAGTTAATCCCTTACTACCGGTGAAAATGCTTTGCAATAGCGCACCGGACTCCCTTAGTGAACGTGCGGGTCCCTTACGGCTTACCCCATTCCCCTAGGAGAACCTTTTGTACCCAACCTTGGAAGGAATACAAAAGACATGACACCTTAACTTAGTGAAATGCGGCTCCCTTTCGGCTTAACCATTCCCCTTGGGGAACCCCTTGAATCCAACCTTGGAAGGAATTCAAGAGACATAGCACTCTTCTTAAAACTTGGTCTGATGCATGAATGAAGGTTAAATCTATACATACAATCTCTTATACCTCGGATCCTTAAACGATCCCACTAGAGGTAAACTTATATGCTTGCTTAACTTACTTGTGAATGGATGTGAAATCGATTCACGTCTTGCCATACTCGTATGGCCCTTGATTCTATGCGAAGATAATACTCTCATTACCTCGCGTCTAACAAGCATATTACTAATGCAAAGCATTCTATTCTTCTAACTAATCTAGTTCTCGATAACTATACCGAGGCTCTAGTTCTTCCCTTTTCTTAAAGATTATCTTGCTACCCGAATCATGACATAATTCTCTCGCAAGGCTTGCCTTACTACCATGCTTAATACTTGCCTCTTTATCATAAAAATCTTGCTTTCATTGATCATCATTTAGGACCTTGGTTTGAGGGGTTTACTTTTATAAAAGACTGCACAAAAAGATCCGGAATGAAAAACACCAAAACTGCCAGAACGAGCAAGCAGCACCAGAAGGCACCACTTGCTCGCCATGGCGAGCAACATTGCTGGGGAGGCGAGTACCTACTCGCCATGGCGAGTAGGAGGCGAGCAGATCATGTGTTCTGCTGCTTCTGCTTGCTGTGGCGAGCAATAGCTCGCCGTGGCGAGTTGTGACAGTCCAGAACCCCTAAAAATGGTATTTTTGACCCAAAAACCTCAAACCAAGTGTCTCTAAGCATATTGGTACATATTTGATCATAGGATACTTATAAAACACTCATATAGCAACTATTAACATGTTTAGCAAGCATGGCCAGAAAAGGGGCTACTAACATAATTCATAAACCCTAGAATTTCATAGCTTTCATAATAATCTAACATGGCATAAACATGATCCCAAAGGGTAGGAAAACTATCTATGGAACTCACCTAAAAGATTATACTTGATTCCCAAAAGCTTCCAAGCATCAACTTCACTTCATGCCTCAAAACCCAAGCTTTGGTCCTTATTGCTTTCTTTGATCAAACCATCTCACTCTTGTAGTTTTCTTGCAATCCATAACGTCTTCATCCTTGCTAGCTCATCACAATTCCAACCCAAAGCTTTATTCAACAAACCCTAGTTCTTGATTTGTTCACATCCATGGCCTTAGCTTACTTATCAATCTTCAATCATCTTCCTCTTTGTTTCTTAACCATGAATCAACCCAAGCTTACACCAAAACATGCTTCAACTTCCAACTTGATCAAAACCCTAACTTGAATCCATTCTTGAAAGGAAGAAAAGAAGAATCAAACAAAACCCCAAACTTAAGAGATGTTGAGAAACATAATCTAGAAGCATGCCATATGAGGAAGTAGTTTTGATGAAGTGGTGAGGTGAGGAGAAGGAGGGAGATCGATGGAGAAGAGAGAAGGGAGAGCACAATCCTTTCTCCAACCTAGAGAGAGAAGGAAGAAGAGAAAATGAGATATTTTGGTCCCTTTCCCAAATAAATATCCTTTAACCGCGCAATTACCAAATTGCCCTTTCTTTAAGCGTGTTAAATCCGTCTCTAACACTCACTCCGTAATAAGCTGATATTACGTAATAAATATTCTCCATTAAACTATCTTTCAAAATAAGTTCTCTGGGACGATCGACTGATACAGTTCAAACACTGACAGGCGGGATGTTACACAGGATGTGTTCCAAAATATTGTAACAAAATTTGGCGAATATGAAAAACTTTCTAATAATGACTAAATTAATTATTTCATTTAAAATTTCCAAATAATAAAATATATATCAACATCCTTCAAAAAAAAATATATATCAACATATATTTTTCGAATAATTTAAGGGTTAAATAAGTTTTTAGTCCCTACAAAATCTTGAGTTTTTAAGATTAGTCCCTATGAAATTTCAATGGTAATTTTAGTCCTCCAAAATTTTTAAGTTTGTAAAAATAGTCTCTATTTTGAAAACATTTTACAAAAATTGGATAATTTTAGTCCTCCAAAATAGTCCCTATAAAATTCAAATAGGCACTAAAAGTTAATAAAAAAATTTAGGGAGGGTCTAAAAACATATTTAACCCATAATTTAATCTAGACAAATTTCCACTGAATTTATTATTAATTCTGAAAGGAACAAATTGGAACAAAAAAAAATAGAATTTGAGGTCTTTTAGAAAAAGTTTCTCAAATTTGTTTTGTTCTTTGAGCATATTTGAAAATGAGTGAAGACATATTCTGGTCCCGGGGAAAGTCATCGACAAAAAATAAGACCAATTTTTGTTCTATTTTTTTTTCTATTTTTTTCTTCAAAATGTGGGTGAAATTTATCCCTTAAAATATACACAAACTTTAGCGTTTTTTTTTTTGGATAAACCGGGAGCGTAGACAAGCATCAAGAGGAAACATCGACATCCCAACTAGGTTGGCACCCCGGGGAAACCCCGAGGAAACTTTAGCGTAGTAAAAAGAGAGGTCAGACAGGCATGATAGTTCCCTTATTTCCGCTAGTTATTTATAAAAATGTGCTCCCATTTTACTCGGTAACTCGAGATTTTTTTTTTCGTATTCCAGAAATTTAGGTTCATCAAACCTTATTGCTTATGTGACTCATGAAATTTTACAAAATAAATCATGGGAATGCTTCGGTCATGATAAATAAATTCATATGATATATTAATAAATTAATAACAAGAATTCATCAGCTTATTAATACAAAATAAATAACAATCTATTATGAAACCAACTTGTGTTAAAGGTACTCAATTTTACACGAAGTTAAAATATTACTGAATCTAGTATTGCTTTTAAGATTTTCTTCTTACATTCAGTAATTTTTCATAAAAGTTTTTGTAAAAACAGTTTATCGAGTCACAAGTTAGTTCTATCAGTTGCCACAATCATGCTTTTAGGTGGAATTTATCTCCAAGAAATTATATACAATTGTAGAACTTGATATATATACAAAAGCGAAAAGGAGATACCAACATTTAGTTATATATATATATATATATATATATATATATATAGTTCTTTAAAATCCTTCTCCATCTTCTTATTCTTCTTCTTCTTAAGGTTTCTTTTTAACCAAGAAAGTCTACATGAACAATCAAAATGATTAATTTGTTAATTAAAACACCTACAATGAAAAACAACAGGAAAAGAACAGAGTGAGAGAACCATTCCAAGCCCAACCCCAAAACTGATGAGGCTTTGAATTAGTTATTTCCAAAAAAAAATTTCGTAACAAATCAAAAGCTTCGTCAGCCTTGGAGTTGAACGAGGAATAGTTCTCTCTCACTCTATTTTTTCCTTTTGTTTTTCATCATAGGAGTTTAAATTCACAAATTAAATGTTTTTATTTTTCTTGGACACATACTTGCTTAAGAAGAAGAAGAAGGCAAGGATCGATTCTGAGAACTATATATAATTAGTTATATGCTTGTATCTCCCTTTCTAACATCTAAATTATGCAAGAATTCGGGTGGAATATATTTTTATGATCATTATGATTATATCGAAAAAGGGACTTTGGTCTTAAAATATTATTTATTCCGAAGGGACATAAATTATCAAAGGTACAAGGCTCTTAAGACCATTCTTAATTCCCAAGTGACATTATATCTATAAGGGTATATGGTCTAAAGAACACTCTTAATTTTGAGGGAAAAGAATGAGATGAAGGGAAGAAAACTTCTTCAACACAAATCAAAAAGGGAGAGAGAAGAAAATGGTTAATTTCAAGGACAAAAAAAAAGGAGATGAAGGGAAGAATGACTCGTCAACACAAGTCATAGAGGGAGAGAGAAGAAAAGTATTTGAAGTTTCAGAATACCTTTCAGTGTGTAGAATGCAATATATGTGAGCTCGCTATTTATAGAAGAAATTCACAACTAATATATGAGAAACTTTGGGAACAAGTTAGATATAGTACAAAAATATCTCAAATTCAGTACAATATATATATATATATATATATACAGATATATATATATATATACATCATATTGAGTACAAAAAAATATATTTTGAGTACAAAAATATATTTTTGAGTGCCAAAATATATGTCTAATCACATACGAAAATATATTAGATTGCATACGAAAATATATCAGGATGTGTTCCAAAATATTGTAACAAAATTTGGCGACTATGAAAAACTTTCTAATAATGACTAAATTAATTATTTCATTTAAAATTTCCAAATAATAAAATATATATCAACATCCTTCAAAAAAAAATATATATCAACATATATTTTTCATATAATTTAAGGGTTAAATAAATTTTTAGTCCCTACAAAATCATGAGTTTTTAAGGTTAGTCCATATGAAATTTCAATGGTAATTTTAGTCCTCCAAAATTTTTAAGTTTGTAAAAATAGTCTCTATTTTGAAAACATTTTACAAAGATTGGATAATTTTAGTCCTCCAAAATAGTCCCTATAAAATTCAAATAGGGACTAAAAGTTAATAAAAAAATTTAGGGAGGGACTAAAAACATATTTAACCCATAATTTAATCTCGACAAATTTCCACTGAATTTATTATTAATTCTGAAAGGAACAAATTGGAACAATAAAAATAGAATTTGAGCTCTTTTAGAAAAAGTTTCTCAAATTTGTTTTGTTCTTTGAGCATATTTGAAAATGAGTGAAGACATATTCTGGTCCCGGGGAAAGTCATCGACAAAAAATAAGACCAATTTTTGTTCTATTTTTTTTTCTATTTTTTTCTTCAAAATGTGGGTGAAATTTATCCCTTAAAATATACACAAACTTTAGCGTTTTTTTTTTTGGATAAACCGGGAGCGTAGACAAGCATCAAGAGGAAACATCGACATCCCAACTAGGTTGGCACCCCGAGGAAACCCCGAGGAAACTTTAGCGTAGTAAAAAGAGAGGTCAGACAGGCATGATAGTTCCCTTATTTCCGCTAGTTATTTATAAAAAATGTGCTCCCATTTTACTCGGTAACTCGAGATTTTTTTTTCATATTCCAGAAATTTAGGTTCATCAAACATTATTGCTTATGTGACTCATGAAATTTTACAAAATAAATCATGGGAATGCTTCGGTCATGATAAATAAATTCATATGATATATTAATAAATTAATAACAAGAATTCATCAGCTTATTAATACAAAATAAATAACAATCTATTATGAAACCAACTTGTGTTAAAGGTACTCAATTTTACACGAAGTTAAAATATTACTGAATCTAGTATTGCTTTAAAGATTTTCTTCTTACATTCAGTAATTTTTCATAAAAGTTTTTGTAAAAACAGTTTATCGAGTCACAAGTTAGTTCTATCAGTTGCCACAATCATGCTTTTAGGTGTAATTTATCTCCAAGAAATTATATACAATTGTAGAACTTGATATATATACAAAAGAGAAAAGGAGATACCAACATTTAGTTATATATATATATATAGTTCTTTAAAATCCTTCTCCATCTTCTTATTCTTCTTCTTCTTAAAGTTTCTTTTTAACCAAGAAAGTCTACATGAACAATCAAAATGATTAATTTGTTAATTAAAACACCTACAATGAAAAACAACAGGAAAAGAACAGAGTGAGAGAACCATTCCAAGCCCAACCCCAAAACTGATGAGGCTTTGAATTAGTTATTTCCAAAAAAAAAATTCGTAACAAATCAAAAGCTTCGTCAGCCTTGGAGTTGAACGAGGAATAGTTCTCTCTCACTCTATTTTTTCCTTTTGTTTTTCATCATAGGAGTTTAAATTCACAAATTAAATGTTTTTATTTTTCTTGGACACATACTTGCTTAAGAAGAAGAAGAAGAAGAAGGCAAGGATCGATTCTGAGAACTATATATAATTAGTTATATGCTTGTATCTCCCTTTCTAACATCTAACTTATGCAAGAATTGAGGTGGAATATATTTTTATGATCATTATGATTATATCGAAAAAGGGACTATGGTCTTAAAATATTATTTATTCCGTAGGGACATAAATTATCAAAGGTACTAGGCTCTTAAGACCATTCTTAATTCCCAAGTGACATTATATCTATAAGGGTATATGGTCTAAAGAACACTCTTAATTTCGAGGGAAAAGAATGAGTTGAAGGGAAGAAAACTTCTTCAACACAAATCAAAAAGGGAGAGAGAAGAAAATGGTTAATTTCAAGGACAAAAAAAAAAAGGAGATGAAGGGAAGAATGACTCGTCAACACAAGTCATAGAGGGAGAGAGAAGAAATGTATTTGAAGTTTCAGAATACCTTTCAGTGTGTAGAATGCAATATATGTGAGCTCGCTATTTATAGAAGAAATTCACAACTAATATATGAGAAACTTTGGGAACAAGTTAGATATAGTACAAAAATATCTCAAATTCAGTACAATATATATATATATATATATATATATATATCATATTGAGTACAAAAAATATATTTTGAGTACAAAAATATATTATTGAGTGCCAAAATATATGTCTAATCACATACGAAAATATATTAGATTGCATACGAAAATATATCAGGATGTGTTCCAAAATATTGTAACAAAATTTGGCGACTATGAAAAACTTTCTAATAATGACTAAATTAATTATTTTGTAACATCCCGCTTAATAGGACCTGATAACGATGCAATGTGTGTGTTTAAGGCGAGGGGCATTTTTGGAATTTCGCATGAGGAAGATATTTATATGATTTTGGGACTTTTACCTTCATAATATTTTCTCCACTCTCTCTCTAGGTTTTCTATCTTTCTTTTTTTCTCTTCCTTCTCTCTAAGATTATCACCACCACTCATCACCCAAACTTGAATCACCACTCAATCATCTTCCAAACCTTCACTAGGCTAGAGATTAGGCTTAGTTTGTTGGCAAGGGAGTTGGTGCAAGCTTCACCAAAGATTTCTCATATCTAGGGTTTGTGGATAAGTTGTTGTCAAGAGCTTGAGCTTGTGTGAGTCTACTTTTAATCATCCAAAGGTGAGTTCTTAGATAGATCCTTTCCATGGGTTGTGTGTTGCTAGTGAAAGAGTAGTTGTTTTGTTAGGGTTTATATATATAAATTATTTGCCCCTTTTCATGTGATGCTTGTTTTGCTTATGGGTACTTGCTCTAAGACTGTTTTTACAGGTTTAAATGTTCCTAAGGGTCATATTATGCTTTGGGATACTTGTATATGAGGTCTTTTGATCAAAAACACCATTTTGGGTGATTCTGGACTGCCAAAGCTCGCCTAGCGAGTAGGTTGCTCGCCACGGCGAGCTCGAAGGCCGCAGGGGGGGTGTTGCTCGCCTTCTGCTCGCAGCTGCGAGTAAGGCAGCTCGCCTCGCGAGTTTTTGTACTCGCCTAGGCGAGTAAGTCAGTGCAGCATTGTGCTGTTTGCTCGCCTCTTGCCTTTGGTCGTTCTTCGAGCTGTTTTCCTTGGACAGTCTTTTTATAAGTGAACCCCTCATAACAATGTCCTAAAGCATAGGCTTTCAAATGTTTTCTTGAGAATAAAAGAGTGAAGCAAGTATTCGTTGGTGATGGCAAAGCATGACATGGGAGAAAGCTAAGTCCTGAATGGGTAGCAAGCTATACACTATGATAAAGGGAGAGAACTTAGAGCCTCGATCTATATATCGAGAATTAGATGGTTAAGTTTTGAGATTGATTAATAAGAAGAATAACGAATAGTTAATCTATTCACGAGTAAGATAAGATAAGGATCATACGAATAAGATTATTAAGAAGTAAGGTGTCGTGTCTTTTGTATACCTTCCGAGGATGGGTACAAAAGGTTCTCCAAGGGGGAATGGGGTAAGCCGTGAGGGACCCGCACGTTCACTAAGGGAGTCCGGTACGCCTTGTTAGGCATTTTTACCGGTAGTAAAGGATTAACTTCCGGGGCTGCTCCTCCTGGAACTAATCCGTAAAATGAATCCAGATATTCTTGATTGTTCAACGCTAACTTCTAACCTAGTACTTGAACATGTTTTACGCTTGCGTATGATTTAAGCTATGATATAATTAATGTAACCAATATCACTCTTTAACGCACGTTTGATTATTCTAGATAATTTCAACATATATTTTTCGAATAATTTAAGGGTTAAATAAATTTTTAGTCCCTATAAAATCATGAGTTTTTAAGGTTAGTCCCTATGAAATTTCAATGGTAATTTTAGTCCTCCAAAATTTTTAAGTTCGTAAAAATAGTCTCTATTCTGAAAACATTTTACAAAAATTGGATAATTTTAGTCCTCCAAAATAGTCCCTATAAAATTCAAATAGGGACTAAAAGTTAATAAAAAAATTTAGGGATGGACTAAAATCATATTTAACCCATAATTTAATCTCGACAAATTTCCACTGAATTTATTATTAATTCTGAAAGGAACAAATTGGAACAATAAAAATAGAATTTGAGGTCTTTTAGAAAAAGTTTCTCCAATTTGTTTTGTTCTTTGAGCATATTTGAAAATGAGTGAAGACATATTCTGGTCCCGGGGAAAGTCATCGACAAAAAATAAGACCAATTTTTGTTCTATTTTTTTTTCTATTTTTTTCTTCAAAATGTGGGTGAAATTTATCCCTTAAAATATACACAAACTTTAGCGTTTTTTTCTTTTTGGATAAACCGGGAGCGTAGACAAGCATCAAGAGGAAACATCGACATCCCAACTAGGTTGGCACCCCGGGGAAACCCCGAGGAAACTTCAGCGTAGTAAAAAGAGAGGTCAGACAGGCATGATAGTTCCCTTATTTCCGCTAGTTATTTATAAAAAATGTGCTCCCATTTTACTCGGTAACTCGAGATTTTTTTTTCATATTCCAGAAATTTAGGTTCATCAAACATTATTGCTTATGTGACTCATGAAATTTTACAAAATAAATCATGGGAATGCTTCGGTCATGATAAATAAATTCATATGATATATTAATAAATTAATAACAAGAATTCATCAGCTTATTAATACAAAATAAATAACAATCTATTATGAAACCAACTTGTGTTAAAGGTACTCAATTTTACACGAAGTTAAAATATTACTGAATCTAGTATTGCTTTTAAGATTTTCTTCTTACATTCAGTAATTTTTCATAAAAGTTTTTGTAAAAACAGTTTATCGAGTCACAAGTTAGTTCTATCAGTTGCCACAATCATGCTTTTAGGTGGAATTTATCTCCAAGAAATTATATACAATTGTAGAACTTGATATATATATACAAAAGCGAAAAGGAGATACCAACATTTAGTTATATATATATATATATATATATATATATATATATAGTTCTTTAAAATCCTTCTCCATCTTCTTATTCTTCTTCTTCTTCTTCTTAAAGTTTCTTTTTAACCAAGAAAGTTTACATGAACAATCAAAATGATTAATTTGTTAATTAAAACACCTACAATGAAAAACAACAGGAAAAGAACAGAGTGAGAGAACCATTCCAAGCCCAACCCCAAAACTGATGAGGCTTTGAATTAGTTATTTCCAAAAAAAAATTTCGTAACAAATGAAAAGCTTCGTCAGCCTTGGAGTTGAACGAGGAATAGTTCTCTCTCACTCTATTTTTTCCTTTTGTTTTTCATCATAGGAGTTTAAATTCACAAATTAAATGTTTTTATTTTTCTTGGACACATACTTGCTTAAGAAGAAGAAGAAGAAGGCAAGGATCGATTCTGAGAACTATATATAATTAGTTATATACTTGTATCTCCCTTTCTAACATCTAACTTATGCAAGAATTGAGGTGGAATATATTTTTATGATCATTATGATTATATCGAAAAAGGGACTATGGTCTTAAAATATTATTTATTCCGAAGGGACATAAATTATCAAAGGTACTAGGCTCTTAAGACCATTCTTAATTCCCAAGTGACATTATATCTATAAGGGTATATGGTCTAAAGAACACTCTTAATTTCGAGGGAAAAGAATGAGATGAAGGGAAGAAAACTTCTTCAACACAAATCAAGAAGGGAGAGAGCAGAAAATGGTTAATTTCAAGGACAAAAAAAAAAGGAGATGAAGGGAAGAATGACTCGTCAACACAAGTCATAGAGGGAGAGAGAAGAAAAGTATTTGAAGTTTCAGAATACCTTTCAGTGTGTAGAAGGCAATATATGTGAGCTCGCTATTTATAGAAGAAATTCACAACTAATATATGAGAAACTGTGGGAACAAGTTAGATCTAGTACAAAAATATCTCAAATTCCGTACAATATATATTTTGAGTACAAAAATATATTATTGAGTGCCAAAATATATGTCTAATCACATACGAAAATATATTAGATTGCATACGAAAATATATCAGGATGTGTTCCAAAATATTGTAACAAAATTTGGCGACTATGAAAAACTTTCTAATAATGACTAAATTAATTATTTCATTTAAAATTTCCAAATAATAAAATATATATCAACATCCTTCAAAAAGAAATATATATCAACATATATTTTTCGAATAATTTAAGGGTTAAATAAGTTTTTAGTCCCTACAAAATCATGAGTTTTTAAGGTTAGTGTAACACCCCGAAAATTACATGTATTGATTTAATGAAGTTAATTAGAAGAAATCTTGATTTTGTTTATTATAGTGGTGTCATGATGCTAGAATATTATGTTAGATATGAAGAAATGGATTTATGATGATTAATGACGTGCTAGGAGGATTATTATGATGAAAGCGAAAAATAAATAAAATAATATAGAGGCGGCGGGAGGTGTAGAATAGAAGTTTTAATTAAGTGGGGGAGGGAGAAGTAAAAATGATGGAAAATAAAATAGAAAGAATAATAGTAGGAGGCTAGCCCAAGTATAAATAGAGAATTAACAATCAGAGGTCTCACTTTTGATGAAACGTAGAAGCAAGAGAAGAAGAGAGAAGAGGAGGAGAAAACCCTAGTTTCGGAGAAGAGAGCCGGAAAGCTGTGACTTCGAAGATTCGAGGTAAGGGGGAGATTCTTTGTACCTTAGGGTATCTTAATCTATGATGGGATTGTTGTATTAAATTTTAATATGTTGTTGATGTTATGGTGTAAATTTGAATGAGATAACGAAGATGAATGAATTAAAATACGATGTTGAAAGATGAGAATTGAGGGAGAACTAGTTTAGGTTTTGAATGGAGTTTTTAGTCTTAAAAAGAGTGGATAATCTGGTAGGTTAATGAAGAATTAATGTTCTAATGATAGAGAAATAACAGGGTGAAGATTAGGGATGTTTTTGGTGAATTTAGGATAGAAAAACAGAGCCAAGGGGGCTCCCTTGGTAGAAAATCGCAGAAAAATCTGTGACTACAGCATGTCTGATGCTGTCGAAAACATGAAGCGATTCCCATGATCATGAAGCGATTTTGACAGAAATCTGTAATTTCAGTATGTCTAATATTGTCAAAATCATGAAGCGATGTCACATATCATGAGGCGATTTTGACAGCAAGTGTCAAAAAGTTTTGCTATCAAAACATAAGTTAAAATAAAAGAAGTGATCCTTAGATGAGAGGGGTTTAATTAAGGGTCATGAGAGTAGTTTCATAAGCCATAAAATATTCAAAATAAGACCAGTATCTAGAGTATTAGAGGAGAATAAAGGTGAAGATAAGGATAATTAGAAAAACATAACTATAGCAAACTAAGAATATGAAGATAGAATTCTAGGGTATAGACGGCAATAATGGGGGACTAATACATGAGGATAGGATCTTAAGAACGTAAGAAGCTAGATATATAGATGGAAACCATTACGTGGAGAATGGAATAGTGATTGAGGATGAAGGATATAATGTGTCTATAGAAGTAAAAGATGAAGAGAACGAGGGTAAATTAAGAATGGATGTGGGATCTAAATATGATGTTGGTTTGACAAAAAGGTAAACTAATATGTAGATATGATGTTAACCGATGGATGCGATATTCATGTTATAAGATGATGAGGTATGATGATAGTATAAATGTCGAATGATGATGATGAACGACGTAAATAAATATGCTTATGAAAGATTTAAGGGGAAAGTAGAGTGAGATGTAAGAGGGTTATTCATGAACTAATAAATATGACAATGATAGTAAATTATAGTAAGGGATGAATATAGCGACGAGGCTATATGAAGAGTGGGAACTTAGGAAAGTTGTCAGGTTGATGCGGAAAGGAGTCAAGGTAAAAGGGTAAAGATAAAAACACGACGAGGCGTAGGTGAATGAGGATTAGAGAGGAGTAGGTTAAATAAAGAGATGTGGTGAAAGATGTGATAAATATCGAGTTACTTATGATTAATGATACAAGATCATAACAGTAGAAAATAGCGAGGATGAATTTAGAGAACTGATTACAATGTTGGGGATGTTAGGATGAAATGTAAACTAAGATAGGAAGTTGTGAACGAATTAAATGAACAGCGTGAGGGGTAGTAAGAGCGGTGAGTCAGGATATGAACCTAATAGAAGAGAGTAAGATGAATGAGAAGGAAGGTAAGGGATAAGATAAGAAAAGATGATTGTTTTAGGAATAGTTCATAAACAAGAGACAAAGATAATAGAAGAAACTTAGAATAAATATTGAGTCTAATGATTCAAACTATACTTTTAAAGGTACAAACCAAGTAAAATTAGTGTATGATGTTAGAGGACTAAGGTAATAGACCATAATAATGATGAATTTAATAACTGACGATAGGGTCTTATGACTTAATAAGTCTAGTTGTATGGACAGGAGTTATTAAGAGGAAAGACGAGGGAGTAGTAAAAATCATAAAGACCTAGGATGAAGGATAAGGTAGGTTACTAGGAGTAAATGGTGCAAAGAATGTAGAAGAAACCAAGGATGAGTGTAGGTTCTAAACATGACATGAGTTCTAATAAGAGAATGAGTTAGATCTAATCAGATGAACATATGATGTTAATTATGATTGTTAAAATGACGAAAGACGAAGAATGACGAAATATGAATAATGACGAATGATGAAAAATGACGAATGACTATGACGTAAAGATGATGTGTTGTTTATGTATCTTTCTAAATGATGTTTGGTGAGTCTTCATGCATCATATCATACTGCATAATGACGAATGACGAATGACGAAATGTATGTTTCAGTAACACATCTCTGAACTACATTATTATGACGATAGGATCCGGTACCGGCATGCATGTAGGTCTAGGAATGAAGTACATTGCATATAGGTCATGATAGGTGAACTGTGATATGTGCTAATGATGTGAATATGGTATGTGTTAAAGGTGTGCATAAGATGTATGTGTTAATGATGCTTATGAAATAAATTGTATGAGTATCATGAGGAATGATTGATGATGATATGATGAATAATTGATGACGATGTGAATGAAGGACCAATGATGATAAGATTATCTGCTTTATTATTCATGTACCCCAATATATGTTATGTTGTGAATTCTCACCCCTTTGTTGTTGTTTGTGTATTTTGGTGTCTGTATCCTTGGGGTACAGACACTCAGGACGAGGAGTTTTAGTTTTGCGGGACGCTTAGAAGGTGGCAACGGGGATATACTCCTGTAGTTATTATTTGTGATATAAAGTAGTCGAATAAATACGTGCTCTGATCTGTAACACTGGGTTGGGTTAAACGTTGAATGTCCCTGAATTATGAAGTTTAAGCACTTTGATGTTTTATGCTATTTTTTTTAAATAATTTTGAAGACAAGATATTTTATAATAATGAAATTTTTATGAAGGATCTTCCGCTGTTGTATCTGATTCTTTATTATTTTATTACGTAGTAAGATTAATGAATGTGTGTGACACCCTTTTTCGTTGTAACCAAGATTAGTATTATTATGTTAAAATTAGCGTCGGGAATTAGGGTGTTACATTAGTCCCTATGAAATTTCAATGGTAATTTTAGTGCTCCAAAATTTTTAAGTTTGTAAAAATAGTCTCTATTTTGAAAATATTTTACAAAAATTGGATAATTTTAGTCCTCCAAAATAGTCCCTATAAAATGCAAATAGGGACTAAAAGTTAATAAAAAAATTTAGGGAGGGACTAAATACATATTTAACCCATAATTTAATCTCGACAAATTTCCACTGAATTTATTATTAATTCTGAAAGGAACAAATTGGAACAATAAAAATAGAATTTGAGGTCTTTTAGAAAAAGTTTCTCAAATTTGTTTTGTTCTTTGAGCATATTTGAAAATGAGTGAAGACATATTCTGGTCCAGGGGAAAGTCATCGACAAAAAATAAGACCAATTTTTGTTCTATTTTTTTTTCTATTTTTTCTTCAAAATGTGGCCCAAATTCATCCCTTAAAATATACACAAACTTTAGCGTAGTAATAACAGAGGTCAGACAGGCATGATAGTTCCCTTATTTCCGCTAGTTATTTATAAAAAATGTGCTCCCATTTTACTCAGTAACTCGAGATTTTTTTTTCATATTCCAGAAATTTTGGTTCATCAAACATTATTGCTTATGTGACTCATGAAATTTTACAAAATAAATCATGGGAATGCTTCGGTCATGATAAATAAATTCATATGATATATTAATAAATTAATAACAAGAATTCATCAGCTTATTAATACAAAATAAATAACAATCTATTATGAAACCAACTTGTGTTAAAGGTACTCAATTTTACACGAAGTTAAAATATTACTGAATCTAGTATTGCTTTTAAGATTTTCTTCTTACATTCAGTAATTTTTCATAAAAGTTTTTGTAAAAACAGTTTATGGAGTCACAAGTTAGTTCTATCAGTTGCCACAATCATGCTTTTAGGTGGAATTTATCTCCAAGAAATTATATACAATTGTAGAACTTGATATATATACAAAAGCGAAAAGGAGATACCAACATTTAGTTATATATATATATATATATATATATATATATATATATATATATATAGTTCTTTAAAATCCTTCTCCATCTTCTTATTATTATTCTTCTTCTTAAAGTTTCTTTTTAACCAAGAAAGTCTACATGAACAATCAAAACGATTAATTTGTTAATTAAAACACCTACAATGAAAAACAACAGGAAAAGAACAGAGTGAGAGAACCATTCCAAGCCCAACCCCAAAACTGATGAGGCTTTGAATTAGTTATTTCCAAAAAAAAAATTCGTAACAAATCAAAAGCTTCGTCAGCCTTGGAGTTGAACGAGGAATAGTTCTCTCTCACTCTATTTTTGCCTTTTGTTTTTCATCATAGGAGTTTAAATTCACAAATTAAATGTTTTTATTTTTCTCGGACACATACTTGCTTAAGAAGAAGAAGGCAAGGATCGATTCTGAGAACTATATATAATTAGTTATATGCAAGTATCTCCCTTTCTAACATCTAACTTATGCAAGAATTGAGGTGGAATATATTTTTATGATCATTATGATTATATCGAAAAAGGGACTATGGTCTTAAAATATTATTTATTCCAAAGGGACATAAATTATCAAAGGTACTAGGCTCTTAAGACCATTCTTAATTCCCAAGTGACATTATATCTATAAGGGTATATGGTCAAAGAACACTCTTAATTTCGAGGGAAAAGAATGAGTTGAAGGGAAGAAAACTTCTTCAACACAAATCAAAAAGGGAGAGAGAAGAAAATGGTTAATTTCATGGACAAAAAAAAAGGAGATGAAGGGAAGAATGACTCGTCAACACAAGTCATAGAGGGAGAGAGAAGAAAAGTATTTGAAGTTTCAGAATTCCTTTCAGTGTGTAGAATGCAATATATGTGAGCTCGCTATTTATAGAAGAAATTCACAACTAATATATGAGAAACTTTGGGCACAAGTTAGATCTAGTACAAAAATATCTCAAATTCAGTACAATATATATATATATATATATATATATATATATATATATATATATATATATATATCATATTGAGTACAAAAAAATATATTTTGAGTACAAAAATATATTATTGAGTGCCAAAATATATGTCTAATCACATACAAAAATATATTAGATTGCATACGAAAATATATCAGGATGTGTTCCAAAATATTGTAACAAAATTTGGCGACTATGAAAAACTTTCTAATAATGACTAAATTAATTATTTCATTTAAAATTTCCAAATAATAAAATATATATCAACATCCTTCAAAAAGAAATATATATCAACATATATTTTTCGAATAATTTAAGGGTTAAATAAGTTTTTAGTCCCTACAAAATCATGAGTTTTTAAGGTTAGTCCCTATGAAATTTCAATGGTAATTTTAGTCCTCCAAAATTTTTAAGTTTGTAAAAATAGTCTCTATTTTGAAAATATTTTACAAAAATTGGATAATTTTAGTCCTCCAAAATAGTCCCTATAAAATGCAAATAGGGACTAAAAGTTAATAAAAAAATTTAGGGAGGGACTAAATACATATTTAACCCATAATTTAATCTCGACAAATTTCCACTGAATTTATTATTAATTCTGAAAGGAACAAATTGGAACAATAAAAATAGAATTTGAGGTCTTTTAGAAAAAGTTTCTCAAATTTGTTTTGTTCTTTGAGCATATTTGAAAATGAGTGAAGACATATTCTGGTCCAGGGGAAAGTCATCGACAAAAAATAAGACCAATTTTTGTTCTATTTTTTTTCTATTTTTTCTTCAAAATGTGGCCCAAATTCATCCCTTAAAATATACACAAACTTTAGCGTAGTAATAACAGAGGTCAGACAGGCATGATAGTTCCCTTATTTCCGCTAGTTATTTATAAAAAATGTGCTCCCATTTTACTCAGTAACTCGAGATTTTTTTTTCATATTCCAGAAATTTTGGTTCATCAAACATTATTGCTTATGTGACTCATGAAATTTTACAAAATAAATCATGGGAATGCTTCGGTCATGATAAATAAATTCATATGATATATTAATAAATTAATAACAAGAATTCATCAGCTTATTAATACAAAATAAATAACAATCTATTATGAAACCAACTTGTGTTAAAGGTACTCAATTTTACACGAAGTTAAAATATTACTGAATCTAGTATTGCTTTTAAGATTTTCTTCTTACATTCAGTAATTTTTCATAAAAGTTTTTGTAAAAACAGTATATCGAGTCACAAGTTAGTTCTATCAGTTGCCACAATCATGCTTTTAGGTGGAATTTATCTCCAAGAAATTATATACAATTGTAGAACTTGATATATATACAAAAGCGAAAAGGAGATACCAACATTTAGTTATATATATATATATATATAGTTCTTTAAAATCCTTCTCCATCTTCTTATTATTATTCTTCTTCTTAAAGTTTCTTTTTAACCAAGAAAGTCTACATGAACAATCAAAACGATTAATTTGTTAATTAAAACACCTACAATGAAAAACAACAGGAAAAGAACAGAGTGAGAGAACCATTCCAAGCCCAACCCCAAAACTGATGAGGCTTTGAATTAGTTATTTCCAAAAAAAAATTTCGTAACAAATCAAAAGCTTCGTCAGCCTTGGAGTTGAACGAGGAATAGTTCTCTCTCACTCTATTTTTGCCTTTTGTTTTTCATCATAGGAGTTTAAATTCACAAATTAAATGTTTTTATTTTTCTCGGACACATACTTGCTTAAGAAGAAGAAGGCAAGGATCGATTCTGAGAACTATATATAATTAGTTATATGCAAGTATCTCCCTTTCTAACATCTAACTTATGCAAGAATTGAGGTGGAATATATTTTTATGATCATTATGATTATATCGAAAAAGGGACTATGGTCTTAAAATATTATTTATTCCAAAGGGACATAAATTATCAAAGGTACTAGGCTCTTAAGACCATTCTTAATTCCCAAGTGACATTATATCTATAAGGGTATATGGTCAAAGAACACTCTTAATTTCGAGGGAAAAGAATGAGTTGAAGGGAAGAAAACTTCTTCAACACAAATCAAAAAGGGAGAGAGAAGAAAATGGTTAATTTCATGGACAAAAAAAAAGGAGATGAAGGGAAGAATGACTCGTCAACACAAGTCATAGAGGGAGAGAGAAGAAAAGTATTTGAAGTTTCAGAATTCCTTTCAGTGTGTAGAATGCAATATATGTGAGCTCGCTATTTATAGAAGAAATTCACAACTAATATATGAGAAACTTTGGGCACAAGTTAGATCTAGTACAAAAATATCTCAAATTCAGTACAATATATATATATATATATATATATATATATCATATTGAGTACAAAAAATATATTTTGAGTACAAAAATATATTATTGAGTGCCAAAATATATGTCTAATCACATACAAAAATATATTAGATTGCATACGAAAATATATCAGGATGTAATATCCCGCTTAACAGTAACGGAATATTACCCTTTAGACGCGTCAGAGGACAAATGATTGTGGAAATGTCTATTAATGGCATAAGTCAGGTATGAGCTAGATATCAGAGATTAAGTGTTATAGAACGCCAAGTACGACGGAAGATGTTTTTATGAAATATCAGTCAAGCATAGGCTTATGTGTCAGTGTCAGGTAAACACGACTAAGGCGAAGGGCGAAGTGGTAAAATGTCGCAAGTGACTATATAAGGCCACAAGGGCCATTTTTCTTCATTTCCCACTTCACTTTCTCTCTCTAGGTTTTTGGGAAAATATTTCTCTCCTCCTTCTCTCTAGAATTTCGCCTCCCTCTCCTCTCCAAGACATCCAATCTTCCTTCAATACATGATCAAGTATGGTTTGGATAGCTTAGCAACCAAGAAATAAGTGGAGGAAGAGATTAAAGCAAGGTTTGGAGGAAAGGGCTATAGATCAAGCATGAAGCAAAGCTAGGGTTGATGCTTGGAATTGCAAGGATCATGTTAGGTGAGTTCCATAGATAGATTACCACCCTTTGGGTTGTGCAATTCCATGTTTAAAGGATTGATTCATGTTTATGAGGGGATTAGAACCCTAATACTCTTTTGATAAATTCTTGTAGATTAGATGTTAAATTGCCATGAAATATGTTTATAAATGTATATACATGTTGCTGGATGATTATGGTGCATTGCAGGATCAAACTGAACAAGTTTTGGGTCAAAACTGGAAATTTGGTACCACAGACCCGAAGAGCTACGCTATTAGCGAAATCTACGCTAATAGCGAAATTCTCCAGGCAGGCCACGCCCCAGGTGCGCTAATAGCGCAGGCCTCTGACCTTGCCAATATGATTTTGGCCTGTTGGCCCATTTTAGGGTCGGTGGTGCATTCCGAAGACTTTCTTTCGATGTTTTACAACTTTATAACCCCAAAACAACATCTAGGCAATGCACATAACATCAAACGATTCTAGAAATGAAAATCATGGCAATCTTAACATGAATGGCAAGAGTGATTCAAGAGAGTCTAGCCGAGTTACTCGGGTAGCAAAGAACTAGGCATGGGATGAAAATAGAGCCTTGACATAGCTTGTCAAGAACTAGAATAGTTAGTAAAGAAAAGAATGCTAGGCATGAGTGGTATGCTTGACTAGAGGCGAAGAGATATAGAGTATTCTCTTCGCATAGAAACTAGAGAGCCATACGAGTATGGCAAGACGTGAATTGATTAGACATCTCTTCACATAGCAAGTTAAACAAGCATATAGTTTACCTCTAGTTGGATCGTATAGGCATCCGAGGTAAAAGAGATAGCTAGCATAGATTTAATACTCATGTATATATAGACCAAGACTTTAAGGTTAAGGTGCCATGTCTCTTGTGTCCACACTAGGTTGGCTCAAGAGGTTTCCATTAGGTGAAACGGGGTTAGCCGTAAGGAACCCGCATGTCACTTAGTAAGAAAGATGTAGTGGTCGTGTCTCTTGTGTCCACATTAGGTTGGTGCAAGGGGTTTCCATTAGGTGAAATGGGGTTAGCCGTAAGGATCCCGCACGTCACTGCAGGAGTGCCGTTGGTTATACCTTAGATAGGTTTCCATCGGATAGATAGGGATTGCGCTCGGGGTTACTCCACTCGGGGCTTTCCGTAAAATGAACTCAGATAATAATTGTTTGTTAAACGCTAACTTTATGAATGAACTTGACTATGCATATTTATTAGATATATTTATGTTATGTCATAGAGCCTTGACGTAGATCGTCAAGAATTAGTAGAGCCTTGACGTAGATCGTCAAGAATAGTAGAACATAGACGTAGATCGTCAAAACTAGCATGATAGCAAGATAGAATATGTTGTTAGATACAACATAGTTATGCATAGAGCAAGAATAGAGAAAGATATACCGATGACGATCTTAGGTCCCCCCCTAATCGTCCGGTTTAGAATTGTGTCATGATTATAGTATGCTTAGGCCTCGATACGTAGAGCGTATTCTTGGCATTGCGGTTTTAGTTTCCCCTCGACCGCCATGACACGTATAGGATGTGAAGCCTATAACAAGTGAGATAAGACTAAGACGGCCCTAGTATGCACGACCGTCTAAGTATGGAAGTCCCCACACACGTATAATCAACCGGCAGGTTGTATTTTAGACACGTGGTGACTGTAGGTTTCCCCTGAGGTTGCCTATAGCCTAGGATTTAGGGGAACTCACTGAGACATTATGTCTCATCCCAATCCTTATTTGTTTCAGATAAACAGGTTGGATTAGCAAGCTTGTAGCCGAATGGATGATGCGACAAGTGTTCGTTCGTACCTGCTGCAGGATGACGTGATTAATCAAGGATGCATTCATAATATTTTTAGAGAAGTTGAGTTGTATTATTATGTACGAACGCATTTGGTTGTATATATATTCATTCGTAGTTGTATTGTTGTAAATTTTTAATGTATCCAATACTAAACTTAACGCACGTGCTAGACATTCTAGATACGTCTAGTATGGGTGTTACATTTGGTATCAGAGCAGGTCGATTCAGATCGTGCCTTGGGTCATTAAGTTACAACAAAGGTAGTGGGACCATTGGGTTCCAGGTAGATGTTCTAGTTGTTGTTGTTAGTTGAGCCTGATCAACTCAATTTAGCATTCGACGATTAGAATGGATGCCTGAGAGCTGAATAGGACCCTGGAGGAACGAAGCATGTGAAGAAGATGCACCGGAAAGTGTGAACTTAGAAGCAAGAACTCAGAATGAGTATTAGTAAGAAGTTGATCGTGCCAGTAGGTGGCCGGTAAACTAAGCAAGTAGAAGTATGAATCCTTCGGGAATGTAAGGCATGTTGAGAAGGGTCGTTCCGATAGCGTTGGGTAAGTTGTTAATAGTACTTCGTATACCCGTAAGTGAAGAGTACAGAAATATCTTAGCAGGACCTGAAGCTTCAGTAAGGGTCGTAGTTAGAACGGAAATTGTATTCCAGAAGGTAAGCGCAAGGCTACAAGATAGAGAGCAGTCGACGTAGGTTGACGAGATTAGTAGACTCTCAGGAATAGCGTTATGTTATTGAGATTATGGACTTGAATGTTCAAAGTTAACAAGGTTCTAATGTTCGGGAAGCTATGTTAAGTGGTAACGCAGAGAAGTAAGCTACTCATAGTAGAAAAGGATTCAGTGAAAGTTTTATGTTATCAGAAATGAAGCATCAGTTTCTAAAGTGCCGAGAATTGTATCGAATTAGGTTGATGCTTGCCATGCATATATTATAGAATGTTTTACGATGCTAGGAAAGAATGATGTGCATTAGGTTACTTGAGAAATAAGAATTTTCGTGCAAAGAATGTTTTTCCGGAAAATTGAGCTGAAGAAACTCATCAATAGCAAACCTGGAGCGAAATTTTCGATTTTCCCGAAAACTTTCAGTTCGTCTCTAGGATCTGCAGTGACTTGGGGAGTTGTCTTCACAATCTTTTATGCGACGAAAACCTTTATAACATCAAGTGACGAATGCATATCACATCCTAAAGTTTCCAAAAGGGAAAGAGGCATGGGCAATCATCAACGAAAATCGAATCGGTTTAACGCGACTTTGGAAGTTAATGTGACGAGAGTTAAGAATGAGTTTAGACCAAAAGTTTAGAGGCACCAGTATCTAGAATGGAAGTCACAGATGTGAAGGCATGAAGAAAGAGTTAAAGTGGTGAAGAGTTTTATGAAATCGCAAGGTTCTTGAATTTTGCGGAGTTATGAGTATCCCTCAAATCTATGTTTTGCTTGATGAACTTGCGAAGGCTCGTTAGGATGCTAAATCGTAAAGTTACATGATTTTAGAAAGATATACACATAAGGGTGATTGAAGTTGACATTTTGAAATACAAAGGAATTTTTGTAGGTACCGGTTTGTTACGACTCGTGTAGTATGGGCTACACCCACTAGGACTAAGATTTGATGACACATACGTGTTATCAACTCGTCCTGAGATTTTAGAGTAACGACTGGGACCTAGATTCAGTATATGTTTTATATAGTTGAAAATCATCAACGTCAATGACCCGTGTGCTAATTTACGAAATTTTTTTAGAAAGAAAAATTAACGAGCAAGCACAGGAAGGATTAAGCAAAACATAGTATGCGAGATACGAAGCTACAATGTTAGATGCATAAGAAAGTATGTCCGAGTGCAAGATGAGTCTACCGTGGGAGGTTGTAAGAGCGTTTCATGGAATAGTAGTTATGTAATTGCAAAGATGTGCTCCTTGAGTTAAGTTGCTCAGGAATAAGAATAAGTATGACCTTGATATGTCCAGAGGTAAGTTTCCTTGAGATTCAATCTTACCAGCAAAGAGTAGAACGAGGTTGCAGAGTAGCATGCAACATAGAAGTATCGAGCAGAGTTCAAGCAGATATTGATGTAATAATAGGAGAAGAATAAAATTTCCCTCGTCTCAACGGATCAGAGTATTGGTTGAGGCCAACCGGTGGAAATCAGAGTAGCGCAACGGAAGTTAATTACTTAAGTTGCGAGCAGTAGCCATGGAACATGGAAAATTGGTAGTAAGAAATTTCGTGAAGAAGTTCAGGATAGCAATGCAGCTTTAGTGAGAAGTATTATGTGGAAAGCGAGGAGTTCTCGTTATGTAAGTAAGTATAGATGCTTACGCAGCCAGTATTGATTAAAGTGAAAGTTTACAGAAAGCATCTTCACTCAGGTAAGATGAGAAAGACTAGAGTTAACACAGATGAATTAATCGAGTTGCCTTTTTGGTGATGTCGAATTCGTAGAAGAGCTGTTGGTTAGCCAGAAAGAGTATGTGCTATGTTAATGGAGTACGATTTATGAGTTATGCCTGACGAAGTACATACCCTCTTATACCATACTTGTTAAATGATAACGATACTTTCTAGAATGGTGTCAAGCCACGATTTTATAACTTTTAAAGATAAGATTGGTATTGAGGAACTTGGGAACGATGTTTATTTTAAAAACATGAAATTTCACATTGTTAAAACTGATGAGATACGTCGTAAGCGAGTAAGCTCACTTAAGACGTACAGACTTCAGAACCAGCTTGTTAGAGACAAGTGTGAAGGAGAGCCATAAAACTTTTTTTTCAGATATAGAGACTCGTCCTGTGGTTCTGCAGTATTAGTATAGACTCAGTTTTAAAATGATATTTTTTTAGTCATGTATTTATTCGTTCCAAGAACCTATGTACCAAAGTTAGAAACTCTTAGAAACAAAAGCTAGAATGAGTATCGTTATTAACTAACAAGCAATGGCGCTAGAAAGTATGTCAATACTAGAAGATAAAGTTTTTATGAATGAATGACAAGGCCCATGTGATATTAGTGTCATACGGGATGCACGGATTTGTGCTAAGAGTGTTCAATGCAAGTGCAAAAGGACTTAGTAGAAAGTTTCAAGAGTATGTGAACCGCCAGACAGGTTAGTAGATTGTCAGATGAATCAGTGTAGTTGAGATCACTTCTTCATGCCAAGCTAGACAAGTTACCCATGAATTGCAGTACAGGGAGATTATGAAGAGATAGACAGGTTTCATAAGATTATGATTAGAGATGAGTAGAATCATCAAGATAAGTAGCATCAGTAAGAAGCATAAATCGCAAGGTGCGGTAAGAAAGATTATGTGTGCATGATAAGATGTATGCATGATAAGATGTGTTAGATACACGTAAGCACTGCAGGGCAAACCTGGATATCAGTAGAACTCCAGTTTAAAGGCAAATCCTGAGTGATTCAGATAGAGAAAAGTTACGTAGATGCAGAGTTCATGCTAAGCAGAGAAGGAATAGATCCGAGACAAGCAATCCTCTTATAACAAAAGTTAGTTTTAATCACTATGTTCTCAGACAGTTCTGTGATTTTGATAAAGATAGTAAGATTGAAGAGACCATATTCAATCATATGTAAAATAAGAAAGAGGATAAATTGCATGCTTTATTGAGAAAAGTATTCTTCAACCTTCCTAGAGTGGTTTTGATCAGATATTGTACAGCAGAAACCAAAGGAGACAGATTTTAGTTGCGATGATTGTAGATGATTTCTAAATTTCGAGGACGAAATTTTTTTTAAGGGGGGTAGAGTGTAATATCCCGCTTAACAGTAACGGAATATTACCCTTTAGACGCGTCAGAGGACAAATGATTGTGGAAATGTCTATTAATGGCATAAGTCAGGTATGAGCTAGATATCAGAGATTAAGTGTTATAGAACGCCAAGTACGACGGAAGATGTTTTTATGAAATATCAGTCAAGCATAGGCTTATGTGTCAGTGTCAGGTAAACACGACTAAGGCGAAGGGCGAAGTGGTAAAATGTCGCAAGTGACTATATAAGGCCACAAGGGCCATTTTTCTTCATTTCCCACTTCACTTTCTCTCTCTAGGTTTTTGGGAAAATATTTCTCTCCTCCTTCTCTCTAGAATTTCGCCTCCCTCTCCTCTCCAAGACATCCAATCTTCCTTCAATACATGATCAAGTATGGTTTGGATAGCTTAGCAACCAAGAAATAAGTGGAGGAAGAGATTAAAGCAAGGTTTGGAGGAAAGGGCTATAGATCAAGCATGAAGCAAAGCTAGGGTTGATGCTTGGAATTGCAAGGATCATGTTAGGTGAGTTCCATAGATAGATTACCACCCTTTGGGTTGTGCAATTCCATGTTTAAAGGATTGATTCATGTTTATGAGGGGATTAGAACCCTAATACTCTTTTGATAAATTCTTGTAGATTAGATGTTAAATTGCCATGAAATATGTTTATAAATGTATATACATGTTGCTGGATGATTATGGTGCATTGCAGGATCAAACTGAACAAGTTTTGGGTCAAAACTGGAAATTTGGTACCACAGACCCGAAGAGCTACGCTATTAGCGAAATCTACGCTAATAGCGAAATTCTCCAGGCAGGCCACGCCCCAGGTGCGCTAATAGCGCAGGCCTCTGACCTTGCCAATATGATTTTGGCCTGTTGGCCCATTTTAGGGTCGGTGGTGCATTCCGAAGACTTTCTTTCGATGTTTTACAACTTTATAACCCCAAAACAACATCTAGGCAATGCACATAACATCAAACGATTCTAGAAATGAAAATCATGGCAATCTTAACATGAATGGCAAGAGTGATTCAAGAGAGTCTAGCCGAGTTACTCGGGTAGCAAAGAACTAGGCATGGGATGAAAATAGAGCCTTGACATAGCTTGTCAAGAACTAGAATAGTTAGTAAAGAAAAGAATGCTAGGCATGAGTGGTATGCTTGACTAGAGGCGAAGAGATATAGAGTATTCTCTTCGCATAGAAACTAGAGAGCCATACGAGTATGGCAAGACGTGAATTGATTAGACATCTCTTCACATAGCAAGTTAAACAAGCATATAGTTTACCTCTAGTTGGATCGTAAAGGCGCCTTTTTTTGTAACAGCCCGGGGCCCACCCGGTCTCACTATTACTCACAAGCTTAATCACTACCCCCCTCTCTAGTAGTGTTTTTGCCTCCCGTGGGAATCGAACCTAGTACCTGGGGATAAGTACTACTTCAATGCATTCCCACTACCAATTGAGCTACTAGCTCAATTGGTAGTGGGAATGCATTGAAGTAGTACTTATCCCCAGGTACTAGGTTCGATTCCCACGGGAGGCAAAAACACTACTAGAGAGGGGGGTAGTGATTAAGCTTGTGAGTAATAGTGAGACCGGGTGGGCCCCGGGCTGTTACAGTTACTCCACTCGGGGCTTTCCGTAAAATGAACTCAGATAATAATTGTTTGTTAAACGCTAACTTTATGAATGAACTTGACTATGCATATTTATTAGATATATTTATGTTATGTCATAGAGCCTTGACGTAGATCGTCAAGAATTAGTAGAGCCTTGACGTAGATCGTCAAGAATAGTAGAACATAGACGTAGATCGTCAAAACTAGCATGATAGCAAGATAGAATATGTTGTTAGATACAACATAGTTATGCATAGAGCAAGAATAGAGAAAGATATACCGATGACGATCTTAGGTCCCCCCCTAATCGTCCGGTTTAGAATTGTGTCATGATTATAGTATGCTTAGGCCTCGATACGTAGAGCGTATTCTTGGCATTGCGGTTTTAGTTTCCCCTCGACCGCCATGACACGTATAGGATGTGAAGCCTATAACAAGTGAGATAAGACTAAGACGGCCCTAGTATGCACGACCGTCTAAGTATGGAAGTCCCCACACACGTATAATCAACCGGCAGGTTGTATTTTAGACACGTGGTGACCGTAGGTTTCCCCTGAGGTTGCCTATAGCCTAGGATTTAGGGGAACTCACTGAGACATTATGTCTCATCCCAATCCTTATTTGTTTCAGATAAACAGGTTGGATTAGCAAGCTTGTAGCCGAATGGATGATGCGACAAGTGTTCGTTCGTACCTGCTGCAGGATGACGTGATTAATCAAGGATGCATTCATAATATTTTTAGAGAAGTTGAGTTGTATTATTATGTACGAACGCATTTGGTTGTATATATATTCATTCGTAGTTGTATTGTTGTAAATTTTTAATGTATCCAATACTAAACTTAACGCACGTGCTAGACATTCTAGATACGTCTAGTATGGGTGTTACACAGGATGTGTTCCAAAATATTGTAACAAAATTTGGCGACTATGAAAAACTTTCTAATAATGACTAAATTAATTATTTCATTCAAAATTTCCAAATAATAAAATATATATCAACATCCTTCAAAAAAATAATATATATCAACATATATTTTTCGAATAATTTAAGGGTTAAAGAAGTTTTTAGTCCCTACAAAATCATGAGTTTTTAAGGTTAGTCCGTATGAAATTTCAATGGTAATTTTAGTCCTCCAAAATTTTTAAGTTTGTAAAAATAGTCTCTATTTTGAAAACATTTTACAAAAATTGGATAATTTTAGTCCTCCAAAATAGTCCCTATAAAATTCAAATAGGGACTAAAAGTTAATAAAAAAATTTAGGGAGGGACTAAAAACATATTTAACCCATAATTTAATCTTGACAAATTTCCACTGAATTTATTATTAATTCTGAAAGGAACAAATTGGAACAATAAAAATAGAATTTGAGGTCTTTTAGAAAAAGTTTCTCAAATTTGTTTTGTTCTTTGAGCATATTTGAAAATGAGTGAAGACATATTCTGGTCCCGGGGAAAGTCATCGACAAAAAATAAGACCAATTTTTGTTCTATTTTTTTTTCTATTTTTTTCTTCAAAATGTGGGTGAAATTTATCCCTTAAAATATACACAAACTTTAGCGTTTTTTTTTTTGGATAAACCGGGAGCGTAGACAAGCATCAAGAGGAAACATCGACATCCCAACTAGGTTGGCACCCCGGGGAAACCCCGAGGAAACTTTAGCGTAGTAAAAAGAGAGGTCAGACAGGCATGATAGTTCCCTTATTTCCGCTAGTTATTTATAAAAATGTGCTCCCATTTTACTCGGTAACTCGAGATTTTTTTTTTCATATTCCAGAAATTTAGGTTCATCAAACATTATTGCTTATGTGACTCATGAAATTTTACAAAATAAATCATGGGAATGCTTCGGTCATGATAAATAAATTCATATGATATATTAATAAATTAATAACAAGAATTCATCAGCTTATTAATACAAAATAAATAACAATCTATTATGAAACCAACTTGTGTTAAAGGTACTCAATTTTACACGAAGTTAAAATATTACTGAATCTAGTATTGCTTTTAAGATTTTCTTCTTACATTCAGTAATTTTTCATAAAAGTTTTTGTAAAAACAGTTTATCGAGTCACAAGTTAGTTCTATCAATTGCCACAATCATGCTTTTAGGTGGAATTTATCTCCAAGAAATTATATACAATTGTAGAACTTGATATATATACAAAAGCGAAAAGGAGATACCAACATTTAGTTATATATATATATATATATATATATATAGTTCTTTAAAATCCTTCTCCATCTTCTTATTCTTCTTCTTCTTCTTCTTCTTCTTAAAGTTTCTTTTTAACCAAGAAAGTCTACATGAACAATCAAAATGATTAATTTGTTAATTAAAACACCTACAATGAAAAACAACAGGAAAAGAACAGAGTGAGAGAACCATTCCAAGCCCAACCCCAAAACTGATGAGGCTTTGAATTAGTTATTTCCAAAAAAAAATTTCGTAACAAATCAAAAGCTTCGTCAGCCTTGGAGTTGAACGAGGAATAGTTCTCTCTCACTCTATTTTTTCCTTTTGTTTTTCATCATAGGAGTTTAAATTCACAAATTAAATGTTTTTATTTTTCTTGGACACATACTTGCTTAAGAAGAAGAAGAAGGCAAGGATCGATTCTGAGAACTATATATAATTAGTTATATGCTTGTATCTCCCTTTCTAACATCTAACTTATGCAAGAATTGAGGTGGAATATATTTTTATGATCATTATGATTATATCGAAAAAGGGACTATGGTCTTAAAATATTATTTATTCCGAAGGGACATAAATTATCAAAGGTACTAGGCTCTTAAGACCATTCTTAATTCCCAAGTGACATTATATCTATAAGGGTATATGGTCTAAAGAACACTCTTAATTTCGAGGGAAAAGAATGAGATGAAGGGAAGAAAACTTCTTCAACACAAATCAAGAAGGGAGAGAGAAGAAAATGGTTAATTTCAAGGACAAAAAAAAAAAGGAGATGAAGGGAAGAATGACTCGTCAACACAAGTCATAGAGGGAGAGAGAAGAAAAGTATTTGAAGTTTCAGAATACCTTTCAGTGTGTAGAAGGCAATATATGTGAGCTCGCTATTTATAGAAGAAATTCACAACTAATATATGAGAAACTGTGGGAACAAGTTAGATCTAGTACAAAAATATCTCAAATTCCGTACAATATATATATATATATATATATATATATCATATTGAGTACAAAAAATATATTTTGAGTACAAAAATATATTATTGAGTGCCAAAATATATGTCTAATCACATACGAAAATATATTAGATTGCATACGAAAATATATCAGGATGTGTTCCAAAATATTGTAACAAAATTTGGCGACTATGAAAAACTTTCTAATAATGACTAAATTAATTATTTCATTTAAAATTTCCAAATAATAAAATATATATCAACATCCTTCAAAAAAAATAATATATATCAACATATATTTTTCGAATAATTTAAGGGTTAAATAAGTTTTTAGTCCCTACAAAATCATGAGTTTTTAAGGTTAGTCCCTATGAAATTTCAATGGTAATTTTAGTCCTCCAAAATTTTTAAGTTTGTAAAAATAGTCTCTATTTTGAAAACATTTTACAAAAATTGGATAATTTTAGTCCTCCAAAATAGTCCCTATAAAATTCAAATAGGGACTAAAAGTTAATAAAAAAATTTAGGGAGGGACTAAAAACATATTTAACCCATAATTTAATCTCGACAAATTTCCACTGAATTTATTATTAATTCTGAAAGGAACAAATTGGAACAATTAAAATAGAATTTGAGGTCTTTTAGAAAAAGTTTCTCAAATTTGTTTTGTTCTTTGAGCATATTTGAAAATGAGTGAAGACATATTCTGGTCCCGGGGAAAGTCATCGACAAAAAATAAGACCAATTTTTGTTCTATTTTTTTTTTCTATTTTTTTCTTCAAAATGTGGGTGAAATTTATCCCTTAAAATATACACAAACTTTAGCGTTTTTTTTTTTTGGATAAACCGGGAGCGTAGACAAGCATCAAGAGGAAACATCGACATCCCAACTAGGTTGGCACCCCGGGGAAACCCCGAGGAAACTTTAGCGTAGTAAAAAGAGAGGTCAGACAGGCATGATAGTTCCCTTATTTCCGCTAGTTATTTATAAAAATGTGCTCCCATTTTAATCGGTAACTCGAGATTTTTTTTTTCATATTCCAGAAATTTAGGTTCATCAAACATTATTGCTTATGTGACTCATGAAATTTTACAAAATAAATCATGGGAATGCTTCGGTCATGATAAATAAATTCATATGATATATTAATAAATTAATAACAAGAATTCATCAGCTTATTAATACAAAATAAATAACAATCTATTATGAAACCAACTTGTGTTAAAGGTACTCAATTTTACACGAAGTTAAAATATTACTGAATCTAGTATTGCTTTTAAGATTTTCTTCTTACATTCAGTAATTTTTCATAAAAGTTTTTGTAAAAACAGTTTATCGAGTCACAAGTTAGTTCTATCAATTGCCACAATCATGCTTTTAGGTGGAATTTATCTCCAAGAAATTATATACAATTGTAGAACTTGATATATATACAAAAGCGAAAAGGAGATACCAACATTTAGTTATATATATATATATATATATATATAGTTCTTTAAAATCCTTCTCCATCTTCTTATTCTTCTTCTTCTTCTTCTTCTTCTTAAAGTTTCTTTTTAACCAAGAAAGTCTACATGAACAATCAAAATGATTAATTTGTTAATTAAAACACCTACAATGAAAAACAACAGGAAAAGAACAGAGTGAGAGAACCATTCCAAGCCCAACCCCAAAACTGATGAGGCTTTGAATTAGTTATTTCCAAAAAAAAATTTCGTAACAAATCAAAAGCTTCGTCAGCCTTGGAGTTGAGCGAGGAATAGTTCTCTCTCACTCTATTTTTTCCTTTTGTTTTTCATCATAGGAGTTTAAATTCACAAATTAAATGTTTTTATTTTTCTTGGACACATACTTGCTTAAGAAGAAGAAGAAGGCAAGGATCGATTCTGAGAACTATATATAATTAGTTATATGCTTGTATCTCCCTTTCTAACATCTAACTTATGCAAGAATTGAGGTGGAATATATTTTTATGATCATTATGATTATATCGAAAAAGGGACTATGGTCTTAAAATATTATTTATTCCGAAGGGACATAAATTATCAAAGGTACTAGGCTCTTAAGACCATTCTTAATTCCCAAGTGACATTATATCTATAAGGGTATATGGTCTAAAGAACACTCTTAATTTCGAGGGAAAAGAATGAGATGAAGGGAAGAAAACTTCTTCAACACAAATCAAGAAGGGAGAGAGAAGAAAATGGTTAATTTCAAGGACAAAAAAAAAAGGAGATGAAGGGAAGAATGACTCGTCAACACAAGTCATAGAGGGAGAGAGAAGAAAAGTATTTGAAGTTTCAGAATACCTTTCAGTGTGTAGAAGGCAATATATGTGAGCTCGCTATTTATAGAAGAAATTCACAACTAATATATGAGAAACTGTGGGAACAAGTTAGATCTAGTACAAAAATATCTCAAATTCCGTACAATATATATATATATATATATATATATATATATATATATCATATTGAGTACAAAAAATATATTTTGAGTACAAAAATATATTATTGAGTGCCAAAATATATGTCTAATCACATACGAAAATATATTAGATTGCATACGAAAATATATCAGGATGTGTTCCAAAATATTGTAACAAAATTTGGCGACTATGAAAAACTTTCTAATAATGACTAAATTAATTATTTCATTTAAAATTTCCAAATAATAAAATATATATCAACATCCTTCAAAAAAAATAATATATATCAACATATATTTTTCGAATAATTTAAGGGTTAAATAAGTTTTTAGTCCCTACAAAATCATGAGTTTTTAAGGTTAGTCCCTATGAAATTTCAATGGTAATTTTAGTCCTCCAAAATTTTTAAGTTTGTAAAAATAGTCTCTATTTTGAAAACATTTTACAAAAATTGGATAATTTTAGTCCTCCAAAATAGTCCCTATAAAATTCAAATAGGGACTAAAAGTTAATAAAAAAATTTAGGGAGGGACTAAAAACATATTTAACCCATAATTTAATCTCGACAAATTTCCACTGAATTTATTATTAATTCTGAAAGGAACAAATTGGAACAATAAAAATAGAATTTGAGGTCTTTTAGAAAAAGTTTCTCAAATTTGTTTTGTTCTTTGAGCATATTTGAAAATGAGTGAAGACATATTCTGGTCCCGGGGAAAGTCATCGACAAAAAATAAGACCAATTTTTGTTCTATTTTTTTTTCTATTTTTTTCTTCAAAATGTGGGTGAAATTTATCCCTTAAAATATACACAAACTTTAGCGTTTTTTTTTTTTGGATAAACCGGGTGCGTGGACAAGCATCAAGAGGAAACACCGACATCCCTACTAGGTTGGCACCCCGACGAAACCCCGAGGAAACTTTAGCGTAGTAAAAAGAGAGGTCAGACAGGCATGATAGTTCCCTTATTTCCGCTAGTTATTTATAAAAAATGTGCTCCCATTTTACTCGGTAACTCGAGATTTTTTTTTCATATTCCAGAAATTTAGGTTCATCAAACATTATTGCTTATGTGACTCATGAAATTTTACAAAATAAATCATGGGAATGCTTCGGTCATGATAAATAAATTCATATGATATATTAATAAATTAATAACAAGAATTCATCAGCTTATTAATACAAAATAAATAACAATCTATTATGAAACCAACTTGTGTTAAAGGTACTCAATTTTACACGAAGTTAAAATATTACTGAATCTAGTATTGCTTTTAAGATTTTCTTCTTACATTCAGTAATTTTTCATAAAAGTTTTTGTAAAAACAGTTTATCGAGTCACAAGTTAGTTCTATCAGTTGCCACAATCATGCTTTTAGGTGGAATTTATCTCCAAGAAATTATATACAATTGTAGAACTTGATATATATACAAAAGCGAAAAGGAGATACCAACATTTAGTTATATATATATTGTAATATCCCGCCTATCAGTGTTTGAACTGTATCAGTCGATCGTCCCAGAGAACTTATTTTGAAAGAAAGTTTAATGGAGAATATTCATTACGTAATATCAGCTTATTACGGATTAAGTATCAGAGGCGTATATAACACGCTTAAGTCAAGGGTATTTTGGTAATTGCGCACTCAAAGGATATTTATTTTGGAAAAGGCCCAAAATATCTCATTCCACCTTATCCTTTCTCTCTCTTGTCCTTGGCAAAAGGCTTTCTCTCCTCCTTCTCTCCTCTTTCTCACGCCATTCTCTCTTCTTCTTTCCCAAACTTTCCTTAAATCACATCCTATCATGGCAAGCCTCTACACTATGTTCCTTTGTGGTCTTTTGAACTTGAGGAAGCTTGGTTAAGATTGGTTTCTCTACTTCTCCTCTCAAGACATGGATCAAGAAGTTAGGGTTTGGTCAAGTTGGAAGTTGAAGCTTGATCTTGTGCAAGCTATGGATTCTTCATGGTTAGGAAACAAAGAGAAAGATGGTTTGAAGATTGATTGGTGAGCTAAGGCCTTGGATGTTGGTCAATAAAGAGTTAGGGTTGTTGAAAGAAGATTTGGGTTGGATTTGAGATGAGCTAGCAAGGATGAAGAAGCTTAGAATAGCAAGAAAGAACAAGAATTTTGAAAGGTATGATCAAAGAAACCATGTGATCAAAAGCTAGGGTTTTGGCTTGGATGAGCTTGGGATTTGATGGTGCTTCAAGAACTTGATTAGGTGAGTTCCTTAGTTAGTTTCCCACCCTTTGGGATTGTGTATTTATCTTGCAAAGATAATATGTATTTTTAGGGTTTTAAAGTATAAGATAGTTGCCCCTTTTCTTACCATGCTTGCTATACTTGTGCATACTTGTTCTGGGACTGTCTTTACAGGTTTCTAATGATCCTAAGGGTCACATAGCACTTAGAGATGCTTGGTTTGAGGTTTTTGAGTCCAAAATATCAATTTTGAAGTTGCAGGACTGTCACAGCTCGCCACGGCGAGCAAATGGCTCGCGAGGCGAGCTAAAGGGTCGATCAGGGGGTCCTGCTCGCCCCCAACTCGCCATGGCGAGTAAGAGCTCGCCTCCCCAGTGATTTTACTCGCCTAGGCGAGCTACACAGTGGGGGAACCCATTGTTTCGTTCGCCTCAGGTCGTTTCGGCGTTTCGCGAGCGGTTTTTCTTGTGCAGTCTCTTTAAGAGAAATAAACCCCTCAAACCAAGATCCTAATTGTTCAAGTTTTAAAAGGAGACTTTCTTATAAATGAAACAAGTAATTGACAAGTATGGTAAGGCATGGTAAGCGAGAGTATGATGTTTGATTCGGGTAGCAAGATAATCTCTAAGGAAAGGGAAGAACTAGAGCCTCGGTATAGTTATCGAGAACTAGAATAGTTAGTAAAGAATAGAATGCTATGCATTAGAGATATGCTTGATAAGATGCGAGGTAATAAAGATTATTATCTTTGCCTAGAAGCAAGTGCCATACGAGTATGGCAAGACGTGAATCGATTTTATATCCATTCACAAAGTAAGTTAAGCAAGCATATAGTTACCTCTAGTGGGATCGTCTAGGGATCCGAGGTAAAAGAGTTAGCATGTTTAAGTTAATCTTCATGCATAAGACTAAGACTTATAAGAAAGAAAGAGTGTTATGTCTCCTGTAATCCTTCCAAGGTTGGATTCAAGGGGTTCCCCAAGGGGAATGGTTAAGCCGCAAGGGAGCCGCATTTCACTAAGTTAAGGTGTCGTGTCTTTTGTATTCCTTCCAAGGTTGGGTACAAAAGGTTCTCCAAGGGAATGGGGTAAGCCGTAAGGGACCCGCACGTTCACTAAGGGAGTCCGGTGCGCTCTTGCTAAGCACTTCACCGGTAGTAAGGGATTAACTTTCGGGGTTACTCCACTCGGGACTAATCCATAAAATGAATTCAAGATAATTGTTTGTTACACGCTAACATAATCAATGAAGCTAACTATGCATATTGTTCATATATTCATATGTTATGTCATAGAGCCTTGACGTAGATCGTCAAGAACAAGTAGAAACTTGGCGTAGATCGTCAAGAAGTAGTAAGTTAGCAAGAGTCACTTTTGTGATAAGAGACGATATGTTGTTAGATACAACATATTAAGCAAGTAGAAGCAAGTAAAGAAAGATATGCCGACGACGATCTTAGGTTACCCCTAATCGTCCGGTTTAGAATCGTGTCATGATAGAGATATAAGAGAGCCTTGATACTTAGAGTGTACTCTTGGCAATGCGGTTTTAGTTCCCCCTTTACCGCCATGACACGTATAGCAGAGAAGCCTATAACAAGTTAAGAATATTAAGACGGCCCTAGTAAGCACCGTCGTCTAAGAAAGCAAGTCCCCACACACGTATAATCAACCGGCAGGTTGTATTGTAGACACGTGGTGACCGTAGGTTTCCCCCGTGGTTGCCTATAGCCTAGGGTTAGGTGGAACTCACTGAGACATTATGTCTCATCCCAATCCTTATTTGTTTCAGATATCAGGATGTTTTAGCAAGCTAGTAGCCGGATGGATGTTTCTGCAAGTGTTCGTTCGTACCAGCTGTAGCATGATATGGATGGTCAAGGATGTATTTATAATACTTTAGAAAAGTTAAGTTGTAATTTATTTGTACGAACGCATTTGTTGTATACGATATTCATTCGAAGTTTATGTTGTAAATTTTTTTATGTATCCAGTACTAAACTAATGCACATGCTAGACTTTCTAGATACGTCTAGTGTGGGTGTTACATATATATATATATATATATATATATATATATATATATAGTTCTTTAAAATCCTTCTCCATCTTCTTATTCTTCTTCTTCTTCTTCTTCTTCTTAAAGTTTCTTTTTAACCAAGAAAGTCTACATGAACAATCAAAATGATTAATTTGTTAATTAAAACACCTACAATGAAAAACAACAGGAAAAGAACAGAGTGAGAGAACCATTCCAAGCCCAACCCCAAAACTGATGAGGCTTTGAATTAGTTATTTCCAAAAAAAAATTTCGTAACAAATCAAAAGCTTCGTCAGCCTTGGAGTTGAACGAGGAATAGTTCTCTCTCACTCTATTTTTTCCTTTTGTTTTTCATCATAGGAGTTTAAATTCACAAATTAAATGTTTTTATTTTTCTTGGACACATACTTGCTTAAGAAGAAGAAGAAGAAGAAGAAGGCAAGGATCGATTCTGAGAACTATATATAATTAGTTATATGCTTGTATCTCCCTTTCTAACATCTAACTTATGCAAGAATTGAGGTGGAATATATTTTTATGATCATTATGATTATATCGAAAAAGGGACTATGGTCTTAAAATATTATTTATTCCGAAGGGACATAAATTATCAAAGGTACTAGGCTCTTAAGACCATTCTTAATTCCCAAGTGACATTATATCTATAAGGGTATATGGTCTAAAGAACACTCTTAATTTCGAGGGAAAAGAATGAGATGAAGGGAAGAAAACTTCTTCAACACAAATCAAAAAGGGAGAGAGAAGAAAATGGTTAATTTCAAGAACAAAAAAAAAAGGAGATGAAGGGAAGAATGACTCGTCAACACAAGTCATAGAGGGAGAGAGAAGAAAAGTATTTGAAGTTTCAGAATACCTTTCAGTGTGTAGAATGCAATATATGTGAGCTCGCTATTTATAGAAGAAATTCACAACTAATATATGAGAAACTTTGGGAACAAGTTATATCTAGTACAAAAATATCTCAAATTCAGTACAATATATATATATATATATATATATATATATCATATTGAGTACAAAAAATATATTTTGAGTACAAAAATATATTATTGAGTGCCAAAATATATGTCTAATCACATACGAAAATATATTAGATTGCATACGAAAATATATCAGGATGTGTTCCAAAATATTGTAACAAAATTTGGCGACTATGAAAAACTTTCTAATAATGACTAAATTAATTATTTCATTTACAATTTCCAAATAATAAAATATATATCAACATCGTTCAAAAAAATATTTTGAAAACATTTTACAAAAATTGGATAATTTTAGTCCTCCAAAATAGTCCCTATAAAATTCAAATAGGGACTAAAAGTTAATAAAAATTTTTAGGGAGGGACTAAAAACATATTTAACCCATAATTTAATCTCGACAAATTTCCACTGAATTTATTATTAATTCTGAAAGGAACAAATCGGAACAATAAAAATAGAATTTGAGGTCTTTTAGAAAAAGTTTCTCAAATTTGTTTTGTTCTTTGAGCATATTTGAAAATGAGTGAAGACATATTCTGGTCCCGGGGAAAGTCATCGACAAAAAATAAGACCAATTTTTGTTCTATTTTTTTTTTCTATTTTTTTCTTCAAAATGTGGGTGAAATTTATCCCTTAAAATATACACAAACTTTAGCGTTTTTTTTTTTTTTTGGATAAACCGGGAGCGTGGACAAGCATCAAGAGGAAACACCGACATCCCTACTAGGTTGGCACCCCGACGAAACCCCGAGGAAACTTTAGCGTAGTAAAAAGAGAGGTCAGACAGGCATGATAGTTCCCTTATTTCCGCTAGTTATTTATAAAAAATGTGCTCCCATTTTACTCGGTAACTCGAGATTTTTTTTCATATTCCAGTAATTTAGGTTCATCAAACATTATTGCTTATGTGACTCATGAAATTTTACAAAATAAATCATGGGAATGCTTCGGTCATGATAAATAAATTCATATGATATATTAATAAATTAATAACAAGAATTCATCAGCTTATTAATACAAAATAAATAACAATCTATTATGAAACCAACTTGTGTTAAAGGTACTCAATTTTACACGAAGTTAAAATATTACTGAATCTAGTATTGCTTCTAAGATTTTCTTCTTACATTCAGTAATTTTTCATAAAAGTTTTTGTAAAACCAGTTTATCGAGTCACAAGTTAGTTCTATCAGTTGCCACAATCATGCTTTTAGGTGGAATTTATCTCCAAGAAATTATATACAATTGTAGAACTTGATATATATACAAAAGCGAAAAGGAGATACCAACATTTAGTTATATATATATATATATATATAGTTCTTTAAAATCCTTCTCCATCTTCTTATTCTTCTTCTTCTTCTTCTTAAAGTTTCTTTTTAACCAAGAAAGTCTACATGAACAATCAAAATGATTAATTTGTTAATTAAAACACCTACAATGAAAAACAACAGGAAAAGAACAGAGTGAGAGAACCATTCCAAGCCCAACCCCAAAACTGATGAGGCTTTGAATTAGTTATTTCCAAAAAAAAATTTCGTAACAAATCAAAAGCTTCGTCAGCCTTGGAGTTGAACGAGGAATAGTTCTCTCTCACTCTATTTTTTCCTTTTGTTTTTCATCATAGGAGTTTAAATTCACAAATTAAATGTTTTTATTTTTCTTGGACACATACTTGCTTAAGAAGAAGAAGAAGAAGAAGAAGGCAAGGATCGATTCTGAGAACTATATATAATTAGTTATATGCTTGTATCTCCCTTTCTAACATCTAACTTATGCAAGAATTGAGGTGGAATATATTTTTATGATCATTATGATTATATCGAAAAAGGGACTATGGTCTTAAAATATTATTTATTCCGAAGGGACATAAATTATCAAAGGTACTAGGCTCTTAAGACCATTCTTAATTCCCAAGTGACATTATATCTATAAGGGTATATGGTCTAAAGAACACTCTTAATTTCGAGGGAAAAGAATGAGATGAAGGGAAGAAAACTTCTTCAACACAAATCATAAAGGGAGAGAGAAGAAAATGGTTAATTTCAAGGACAAAAAAAAAAGGAGATGAAGGGAAGAATGACTCGTCAACACAAGTCATAGAGGGAGAGAGAAGAAAAGTATTTGAAGTTTCAGAATACCTTTCAGTGTGTAGAATGCAATATATGTGAGCTCGCTATTTATAGAAAAAATTCACAACTAATATATGAGAAACTTTGGGAACAAGTTAGATCTAGTACAAAAATATCTCAAATTCAGTACAATATATATATATATATATATATATATATATATATATATATCATATTGAGTACAAAAAATATATTTTGAGTACAAAAATATATTATTGAGTGCCAAAATATATGTCTAATCACATACGAAAATATATTAGATTGCATACGAAAATATATCAGGATGTGTTCCAAAATATTGTAACAAAATTTGGCGACTATGAAAAACTTTCTAATAATGACTAAATTAATTATTTCATTTACAATTTCCAAATAATAAAATATATATCAACATCGTTAAAAAAAATATTTTGAAAACATTTTGCAAAAATTGGATAATTTTAGTCCTCCAAAATAGTCCCTATAAAATTCAAATAGGGACTAAAAGTTAGTAAAAATTTTTAGGGAGGGACTAAAAACATATTTAACCCATAATTTAATCTCGACAAATTTCCACTGAATTTATTATTAATTCTGAAAGGAACAAATTGGAACAATAAAAATAGAATTTGAGGTCTTTTAGAAAAAGTTTCTCAAATTTGTTTTGTTCTTTGAGCTTATTTGAAAATGAGTGAAGACATATTCTGGTCCCGGGGAAAGTCATCGACAAAAAATAAGACCAATTTTTGTTCTATTTTTTTTTCTATTTTTTTCTTCAAAATGTGGGTGAAATTTATCCCTTAAAATATACACAAACTTTAGCGTAGTAAAAAGAGAGGTCAGACAGGCATGATAGTTCCCTTATTTCCGCTAGTTATTTATAAAAAATGTGCTCCCATTTTACTCGGTAACTCGAGATTTTTTTTCATATTCCAGTAATTTAGGTTCATCAAACATTATTGCTTATGTGACTCATGAAATTTTACAAAATAAATCATGGGAATGCTTCGGTCATGATAAATAAATTCATATGATATATTAATAAATTAATAACAAGAATTCATCAGCTTATTAATACAAAATAAATAACAATCTATTATGAAACCAACTTGTGTTAAAGATACTCAATTTTACACGAAGTTAAAATATTACTGAATCTAGTATTGCTTTTAAGATTTTCTTCTTACATTCAGTAATTTTTCATAAAAGTTTTTGTAAAAACAGTTTATCGAGTCACAAGTTAGTTCTATCAGTTGCCACAATCATGCTTTTAGGTGGAATTTATCTCCAAGAAATTATATACAATTGTAGAACTTGATATATATACAAAAGCGAAAAGGAGATACCAACATTTAGTTATATATAGATATATATAGTTCTTTAAAATCCTTCTCCATCTTCTTATTCTTCTTCTTCTTCTTCTTAAAGTTTCTTTTTAACCAAGAAAGTCTACATGAACAATCAAAACGATTAATTTGTTAATTAAAACACCTACAATGAAAAACAACAGGAAAAGAACAGAGTGAGAGAACCATTCCAAGCCCAACCCCAAAACTGATGAGGCTTTTTTTTTTGATAAGCAAGGAGCGAGGACAGGCATCAGAAGACATCGTCGACATCCCAACTAGGTTGGCACCCCGAGACACCGCCATCCTCTACCGCCTAACTCAAAGAGATTTTATTAAAAAAATGAAAAAATAATTACAAAGGAGGGGGGACTAGGCCAAAACCCTCCGAAAGGAACAACTGATACAAAAAAAACTGAATAAAAAAACCCAAACAGACTAAGGAAATATGTAATTAGGTAAACCGCATCTGTCCCGAAAGAAATCTAGCGATATAGCACGAGGGAGATAGTCTATCCAAACCGCCCCAACCACAGAGTGACCCATATTCGCAAAATAATCTGCACAACTATTACCTTCACGAAAAATATGAGAAGCAATCACCTGAATCCCAAGATTTCGAGCATTTTGCCATCTGTTGCGAAGCCAAATGGGTACCAAATGAGGATGTGAAAAAATCATGATAGCGCTTGTTGAATCACTCTCCAACCAAATATTCCTCCAACCGTTACGGGCAGCACACTCAATAGCAATAATAATGGCCAAGACTTCTGCATAAAAAACAGACTGGACTCCAATATTACCAGCAAAAGCACCACGGAACGTCCCACGGTGGTCACGAAACAGCCCCCCACAGGCCGCATTCCCACCAATCACCGAGCCATCCGTGTTAACTTTCAACCACGGAGCGGTGGGAGACTTCCACAAAACCGGCACAATATCTCTAAACTTACGGCAATGAGTGCAACCGTAAATGAGTCCAGTAACACAGAGTCAGAAGGAAGGCAAAAACCCTTAGAAACATTACCTGACATTGCTATAAAGGAATGTATACGAACCTTAGCTGCATGCAACGTAGGCACCATATTTGAAAACCGCAAAGAATTTCGTGCCCACCAAATAGAATGAATGGTGTGCAAGACCGCAGCAATATAGATATCAGAGACTTGCGAAGAACATCTAGCTGATTGGCAAAATTACACCGAAGAAAAAGATGCTCCGAGGACTCGTCTGTTGACATACACAAGCTACAGACCGAGACTACAATGCAACCTCGACGTTTGAGATTCTCATCCGTTGGCATTTTATTATGATACAGCCTCCAGTAAATACAAGAATGCGAGGGAGGAATAGCGGTGCTCCAAATATTTTCTGCCCAAGACAAAGCAGTAGCGCTAGGCCGCAGAAATTCAAAAGCATGCTTCGAAGTTAGTTTCCCATCTGAGGCATGCCGCCAAACCAACACATCAGGGGGCTGACTTATTGGTAAAATAATGTTGTTGACATAATTTTGGATGGTCACATCAGCTGTAAGAGCTGCAGGGAGCCTCAAGGTTCCATTGTCTATTACTTCCGACACCGTACCGGTAAGCTGCGCATGAAATTTAGGATCAAGGTGCATTAAATCAACCAATGGTTCTCCAAGCCAATTATCTGTCCAAAAGTGAATACTCTCTCCTGATCCAACAACCCACATCGAATTAACCAAGACAGTAGCAATTTGCGATTTAATTCCAGCCCATACAGATGACTTGCAATATCGCATATTTGGTATGCCATTAGTGAAAAATCTTCTCTTGAAAATGGACGTCCATTGATTATGCTTTGTTTGAAGGTCCCATGCCAATTTCAGAATTAAAGCCTCATTAATTAGACGTGTAGGCTTGAGATTCAACCCACCTTCATCCCACGACCGGCACATAGTACTCCAAGAAACCGTGCACACCTTCCGCATCAAAACATCCCCGCTCCAAATGAAATTTTTTATCCAAGTATCAAGCAATCTCAGCAATCTTTTAGGCCACAAATATATATGAAAGGAATAAACAAGCATCCCACGAACAATAGATTTAACCAGCTGCACCCTACCCATGATTGAAAGAACGGAACCCTTCCACGTAGCAAGTTTACTCTTAATTTTGTCTGTAATGGATCTGAAATGAATAACCTTCGGCTTCCCTTGAAAAATAGGGCAGCCAAGATACATAAAAGGAACAGCTCCAACATTGAACCTTAACATATCAGAAATCATGTTTACACGAGCAACAGACATAGAACCCGTATAAAAACGGCTTTTTGCATTATTGATCACTTGGCCCGAAACCTCCGAATATTTTTTAAAAATATTAAGAAGCTCCCGAATATTAGTCTTCAAACCTGTGCAAAAAATCATAATATCATCAGCATACAACACATGAGTAGGAAGATAAGTGCCACGACAATATGACATAGGAATGAGCCGTCCTTTCTCTCTGGATGCAGAAATCGCCCTGCTGAGAACTTCCTCCGCCAGACAAAATAAAAGAGGTGAAAGAGGATCACCCTGACGAACCCCGCGAGAGCAAGAAAAGAAACCAACCGCCTTTCCATTGACCAAAATAGACAACCTTGTAGATTGGAGAATAGCAAGAATCCAATTAATGAGCGTGGAAGAAAAACCGAAGTTATTTAGCACCATGATTAAAAAATTTCAATCCAACGTGTCAAAAGCCTTGGAGATGTCGACCTTAAGTGCAATGTTTCCCCCATATTGACGTTTGTCAATTGAGTTGATAGCCTCTGAAGCCAAAATAACACAATCCGAGATGTTACGACCACGAATAAAACCCCTTTGCTCCAATGATATTATGTGTGAAGTAATAACAGCCATTCTATCCGCCAAAATTTTAGTCACAATTTTAAATTGAAAGTTTGCAAGCGCTATAGGTCGGTAATCAGCCATAGATCCTGCACCTGGAATCTTGGGGATGAGCACAATCAAGTTAGAATTAAAATTAGGAGGCAAACTACCACCGAGGAAAAATTCTTGGACCGACTGCACTACATCGACGCCAATGATGTCCCAAAAAGTTTGATAAAAATGGCCACCAAAACCATCCGGACCAGGAGCACCATCCCCATTAAGAGCAAACACCGCTTCTTTGATCTCCTCTATCAATGGAAGGCGTGTCAACCTTTGATTGTCCTCCTCAGAAACTAACAATGGGATAGTCTCATCAACCAATGTGTTCGGCGAACAATTATTATTCATGCTGAAAATTGCTTGAAAATAAGAAATAATATGTTGCTCTATTGCCGTTGCATCTGTTAGAACATTGTCACCATCCTGTAAAAAAGATATAGACTTAGTCGCTGCCCGTATATTAGAGACCCTGTGAAAGTATGCCGTGTTTCGGTCCCCATTAATAAAATTCTGATCTCTGGCCTTTTCTTTCCACAACTGTTCCTGAAAATTTAAAGCTTTGGTTAGTAACAACTGAGCCTCAAGTTCCTGAACATAGAGCTGATCAGAGAATCCCTCAGAATCAATTAACAATTGTATGCGTTGCACTTCATCCATAGCAAGTTTAACTTGATTGTCCACATCTCCAAATACATTACGATTCCAAAGCTTAAAAGCATTTTTCAAGTTACGAAGCTTAGCTTGGAATCGAGACATACCCTGTCCTCTGACACTCGTTGCCCAATTCTCAATCACCAATGGACGGCAATCCTCATGAGACGTCCACACCTTAAAGAACTTAAAAGGTGTGGCGTGTTTAACTGTAGAGTAAACCAATGAAAGCAAAAGTAGATTATGATCCGACTGATGGCGCACCAAGGCTGAACAAGATGAATTGCGCCAATAATTAATCCAATCCTCATTACACACTGCCCTATCAAGCCTTAGAGCCACATTTTCATTACCAAAACGACCATTAGTCCACGTGAAGAAAGAACCCCCAGTAGGTAAATGATGTAAAATATTAGCATTGGACCAATTTAAAAAATCCTCACAAGACAAATTTGGTGGCGGTCTCTTACCCCTTTTCTCATGTGCACCCAAAATAGCATTAAAATAAACAACCATGGCCCTTGAAAACAACCTTGAAGATGAGTTAGATCAGCCCAAAGTTGTCGACGCTTCAAATAATAATTACTAGCATAAATCCCGGCAATATATACAGTAGACTGAAAACAAGAAATTTCCAAAGCTATACATTGATCCGAAACGAAAATAACAGTAGCAAGTAAGGCATTCCCCCAGAGAGCCCAAAGATTAGGCATCAAGGAACCTCTATTATTAATACAATATTTAGAAACACCTATAGATGGCCAATACCAAGCAGGAACTTGATGAAAATTAATCATAGGCTCAACAATAAATATCAGACTTGGTTTGTGAGACAAATAAATTTTTTTTTAAAGCAAGACGAGTGTCCGGATTACCAATACCTCTAACATTCCAATAAAGAACATTCATTGATCAGTCTTGGAATTTTCACCCCTAGCACGGGTTTTTGGCGGCTTTGGCATTATCTGCTGAACTTTTACTTTCTGTTTCTGACTCTTTTTAAGCACCGGCATAAAACCTTCCGCTGCCGCTCTAGCATCATATTCACAAACTCTTTCCCACAAATCCAAGCCATGCTGAATATTCTTACTAGGGTGAACATGTTGTTGTTGCAGGTCCACCCCATCATGTTGCGGCATAGTACCTCCATCATGCGGAACAAAAAAATTAGGTGGCCTCATCAAATTCTCTGAAACCGTCACATCAACATGTGCATCAGTGAATGGACATGCAACAATCTCACGAGCACCCGTGGGACTCTCCTCCAGCTCCCGTGGGCTCACATGATCATGTTCCACTCCATCCTGAAGAGATTCAGAACCCTCATTCACCGCGGGAACCTCCACCTCCTCCGTTGATGCCTGAATTGTCGGAACCTCTTCCCTAGGCAGTATGTCCTCACGCCCAAGAGGGGATGAATGTGAGTTACTCTCATGAAAACCAGTGGGACTCTCCTCCAGCTCCCTTTGGCTTACGTGATTATGACCCACACTATCCAGAAGAGACTTGGAAACAACATCCACCACAGGGTTCTCCAACTCCTCCCGTGATATCTGAGGTGACCTCCTCTCTTCTACAAGTTGCACGGCATCGTGCGCATCAGTGGAAACAACCTCCAACACAGGTGCAGCAGTGTTCAACTCATTAGTACGCTCAATACGATCAAAAACATTATGCAACGAGATACTGAACGAGTTTGATGTGAAATCCGAACCTGGCACTGCTGGTAAAGAAACCGGAATCGATTGAGTATGAGTGTTGACAGGGACAGCCTGTGTCGTCTGCTGAACTGGGACAGAAGTCCTGGCAATGGTTGTAACTGTAGAGTAAACAGAAGTGGGAACCCAAGAAACATTCCCTCCAGTGGCCGAAGTTGAAGCACCTCCAGCTTTGGAAGTGGGTGCTTCCTTGGCCGGTTGTTTCCCTCGGTCGACCTTTTCCTTGGCAGCTTGTGGGTGCAACCAACGGCAGGTAGTGATGTTATGTCCAATAGAATAACAGTGGTGACAAAATAAAGGCCGCCTTTCGTATTGTATCTCGACCTTAAATGCATAACCCTCTCTTTCCACAAGAACCTCATCATAAGCCTTCTTCGATAAATCGATGTCAACGAGTATACGAGCATAGTGCCCAAAAGTACGGTTTCTAGTGGGACCATCTATGTCAATTGGTGTCCCAACTGCACTGGCAATTTCCTTCAGAGTTCTCTCCCTCCAATACTCCTGAGGTAGCTCCACTAACCGAATCCATATCGAGACATGAGTTTGTTTCTGAGTCAAAAGCTTAAAATCTTTAGTCCATTGGGAGAACCGCAATAAACCGGGCTTGAGATTGACGGTACCTACTGCCCAAATTTTCTTCAAATCCTCCGCCGACTCAAAATGATAATCATAGAACCCTTTGCCAAGCGGTACCATTTTCCATCCTGCTGAAGTCTTCCACAGATTTCCAATTTTAGCGTTAAGGTCCCGTGCAGAATAAGACTTTTCTCCTTTGTTAAGAGTCAGTCGAGCTCTCAACACCTTTCTACAATCCTCAACCCCTTTCTGATATTCTTCCTGGCCTATTTTGATACTCAGTGCATCTCCCTTAATACAAGGAGCAGGAAAAGGCAGTTCCTTATGATTATGTGTACCCGCAAGAGCTGAAGCAAAAGTAATTGCTGGTCCTGTAGCCTGAGGCGTCATTGTAGGTCCAAGAACCTGAGCCGTGTTTGTTACAATGGGCACCAAAGCTGCAGAAGTTGTGGCCTCTGAGATCGTCGGCCATGGGCTTTCGTAAGCCATTCTCCTGGTGCAAAACCTCCCTGAGCCGATTCTAATTATGGTGCACACGTGTATCAACCTTTGTAATGCCCAAAGGCATTAACGCGGTTGCGTGTCTCCAATTGGAAGAACCAGTGAAGGTGAAATCAGTACCAGGTTGTGCAGCAAAACATATGAATAAAGTATGTATAGAAATCGAACAGAAGGGAAAACAGCTACAAGGACAACAAAATTCTAATTATGGAAGTCACGTGTACCAATATTTGCAACACCAATCAGGGTCATCACGATAGCGTGCATCCAATGGGAAGAATTTCAGTGTTCAAAGCAAACTGTAACCCTAGGCCGGACAATTATGGGGGTCAAACACTTATCCGGATGAAATTTGAGGATAGGCAAAAAAGATCCTGATGAGGCTTTGAATTAGTTATTTCCAAAAAAAAAATTCGTAACAAATCAAAAGCTTCGTCAGCCTTGGAGTTGAACGAGGAATAGTTCTCTCTCACTCTATTTTTTCTTTTGTTTTTCATCATAGGAGTTTAAATTCACAAATTAAATGTTTTTATTTTTCTTGGACACATACTTGCTTAAGAAGAAGAAAAAGGCAAGGATCGATTCTGAGAACTATATATAATTAGTTATATGCTTGTATCTCCCTTTCTAACATCTAACTTATGCAAGAATTGAGGTGGAATATATTTTTATGATCATTATGATTATATCAAAAAAGGGACTATGGTCTTAAAATATTATTTATTCCGAAGGGACATAAATTATCAAAGGTACTAGGCTCTTAAGACCATTCTTAATTTCCAAGTGACATTATATCTATAAGGGTATATGGTCTAAAGAACACTCTTAATTTCGAGGGAAAAGAATGAGATGAAGGGAAGAAAACTTCTTCAACACAAATCAAAAAGGGAGAGAGAAGAAAATGGTTAATTTCATGGACAAAATAAAAAAGGAGATGAAGGGAAGAATGACTCGTCAACACAAGTCATAGAGGGAGAGAGAAGAAAAGTATTTGAAGTTTCAGAATACCTTTCAGTGTGTAGAATGCAATATATGTGAGCTCGCTATTTATAGAAGAAATTCACAACTAATATATGAGAAACTTTGGGAACAAGTTAGATCTAGCACAAAAATATCTCAAATTCAGTACAATATATATATATATATATGTTTTATCTTGGTTTTCCGGGTGTCAAACATTGATTAAGTTTGAACCTTTTTAACCTTTGATATCTCATTTTTTCTTGGGAAGGGAAAAATAAGAAAAACCCTTGAGAATCGAGGTTCGGGAGTTGTTTTCGTTACGGGAAGGTGTTAGGCACCCATAACGACTATAGTATCCTATAGGAACCGTCTTTACTTTTTACGCGCACGCTTTTATTTTTAAATGCTATTTGAACCTAAGAGTTTACTAAGTGAAGAATTGGAGGGAGAAGAATGTTTGAATTTTTATTTTATTGGAATTGGAGGACTATTGGTTCCTTGCCTACGTACCCTTTTAAGGGATCAAATCCATCGTAGTTCTCTTCCAAAAAATGTTTTTGTTTTTGTTGGTTGATTTTAATTTTGAAAATGGGCTTTTGAAGAATAGAAAGAGGCCTCAAGGGCATGAGATTTAGAAAATGTGAGGTGGAGTTAGTTATTTCGCAAAAGGAAGTCCAAGTATGATTAAAATTCATTAAAATTTTTGTTTAAGAAAAGAAAAGGAAAATTCAATGGGATTTTGATCCCAAAGTTTATTTGAAAAATTATTTGAGTGAAGTTGTTCATATTTTTTGGAAAAAAGATTTTTTGCCTAAGTTTTAATGTTCCTAAACATACATTCCCTAAACATACACCTAAGGCATGCATACCCTAAACATACATCTAAAGTATCCATGTGAGGTGTGTGCATGTGTCGGTGCTTGCGTCGGTGTACATCATTAGAGTCCATTGTCCTTTACATATGCCCTAGTTTACATTCTATGGCCTTGCAAGAATTTAAAAGCATTAGGAAAATTACAAAATCCCTAAATCTTTACATGTTAAGTATTGCATGAATTTAAATGGCAAGAAGTGGGATGGAGATGGGATGCTTATGAGATGTATGAAACATAAGATGAAAATGTTAGTAGCACAAGGCATAATAGGATAGAAACTATAGGCAAAAGAAACACTAAAAGCAAAATGCAATATTAACAAGCAAGAAGCAAAAGACTCAATCAAAACAAGGTAGTAAAATATACCTAATATGCATCATGATATCAAAGCAAAACCATGCCCTATAATTCTCATGTTATGACAAGTTTTTCAAAAGGCTTATTTCAGCCACAACATGAAAATTGCAAGGTAATGTCAAGCTCCAAGATTTATGACTCATTATAAGCCTATTTTACAATTCATTCACATACTAAAGTATTCACATAACTTGTGAAACAAGAAACTCACAAATCAATTCACAAACAGTGGAGAATAGCACCAAATCAAGGAATACACATTGTAAATTCACATAATACTAATCAATAATATGCATCAAGAAATTAGGATCAAGATCATGCAATTTTCCACAAGTTTCAACACTAAACATCACAAATAAGCAAGAAAACCATCACATTATTTTTATTAACTTTTAATATGCAAAATCACCACAAAAACATCACCAAATGAATAGGAAATATGCATGAAATTTTTTTAGAATTTTTAAAGGATCTTTAGGCTCAAGAACATGCAAAACTTCACAAATTTTAACAAAAAAGTAGTAAACCTTTAACAAGAAATACCACACATATATTCCTTCAAATTTTAACATGTAACAATATTACAAAAGTGTCAATAAAATGTCAAGAACATGTAGAAAAATTTTAGGAATTTTTATGAAAAAAATTAGGCAAAGCAGTGGTGTAAGAAGCAAGAAGCAGTGTGTGGATAGCAAGAAAATTGCAAGAAAATGTGATCTGCTCAGAACAGAGGCCCAGGCCCAAGGGGAAATGGATCCTGGATCATCCAAACGCATCAGGGACGTTGGATTGATCCAGATCCAACTTAACCTAGATCTGAGGGTGGAGGTGTTGGTCCAGAGGTGAACCAGACTGGTTCAAACGAACCGGTCCGGTTCACGCTCCTTATATAAACATGAGAGGCCGGTCCAGCCTCATTTGTTTCCTGTGTTTCTCTCTCTAAGTCTAAAACGCTCTCCCTTCTCTCTAGAACTTCCGGTCGTCTTCTCCGGCGGGTTTGATCACCGCCGGTGAAACTTCCGGTGACGGAACCCTAATCTTCTCCGATCTACATGGATCTAAACCCTAAAATACTCTATTTTTTATGCTGATTTCAAATATGAGCTTAGATTTAAAAAATAAACGGTGAATCTTCGTAGATCTACATTTTAGGTTTCAGTTTCAAAACTTTTTTCAATCTTTTTCAGTCTTTTCGAACGAACAAGTCTTAGAACTTGTTGATCTACTTTGTTTCACCGTTTATTTCCATTTGTGAACCTTCGATGAAGATTTGAAACAAGAACGAGAAGGTTTTATGAGTTTTACCTGAGTTTGAACGGAGATGCGAGCGAGAAGATGAAGAGAATCTTCGTGAATCTTCTCTGAGCTTCTGGTAAGTGCTTCGTTGTTGCTCTTCTTCTCCTCTGGTTCAGTCCGAATTCAATCTGTCTTCTTCTTTCTCTTACCAAATCCTTCGTGATCGCAAGGAATTCGTCTTTGTAATTGATGAATTCTTGCTTGAATTGCGAAGATGAAAATTCGATGATGATAATTCTTCTCAGAATTTTCTGTAAATTCGAACTGATTTTGTGTAATAATTGTTGAATTGAGTTTATTTGTGATGAAATTGGTACGAATTTGTGATGAATTGATGCGAATTTGTGAGGAATTGAGGTTGAATTGAGTTCTGGAAGGTTAGGGTTTATGATTTGGGGATGAAGTTCTTCATGAACTTCATCATGTTCTTGATGAATTCTGGAAAACGGTTAGAAACTTGATCTTGATGAGGAGAGAGAGAAAATGGAAACGTGTTTGTGATGTGGCTTGCGTTGAATGGTGATTTCTGACTTGGACTTGAGTTGGCACTATTTTATAGGTGCCAAGTGTGACATCCTGGCCTGTCATAATCTGCCACGTGTACCTGGACTCATAACAAACTCTTGGACTGATCTGCAATTTCTGAAACTAAAGGACCAAACTGCAAAACTAAAAAAAAGGCTAAAAACAAAGGTTTGAGACTTAAAGGACTAAAATGTAAAACTGGTTAAAGGACGAAACTGCAATTAAAGAAAACTTAAAATGAAAAAGGATTAATATGCAATTTCTGAAAGTAAAAGGACCAAAATGAAAATAACAATAAAATTGGAATAAAATGGGTAAAAAAACGTAAAGTGTAACCAATAAAAAACACAAAATGGACTAAAACGAACCAATTACATAAATGAGGTACTTCAAAGTAACCTCTCTCTGTCAAAATTTCGTGTGAAAAGACAAAAATGCCCCTAGGGACTAAAATGACTCAAAATGACTCAATTGTAATTTTAAAATGGTTTTTAACAGGGAATTAAAGCAAGAGTTTATTCAAACCAATTGAAAAGACTCAGAGACAATTTTTAGAAATTAAACAGAGTTTTAACACTGGAAATGACTAAAATGCCCCTAGGGGCTAAACTGACTCAAAACGACTCAAATGCAATTTTTGAAATGGACTTTAACATGAGATTGAAACAAGGACTTATTCAAACCAATTGAAAAGACTCAAACAATTTTCAAGGACTAAAATGAGTTTGAATGCAGGAAATGACTAAAATACCCTTTTTCATGAATTTTGCAAATAATATTGAAATAAAATGTAGAGAAATATGCAATTGATCAGAGACAAATTCAAATGACTTGAAATGCAAGAAAAATATTTTTGGATGGCTTGAAATGCAAGAAAACGTAGACAAATACACAGTTGAAAAGACTTTTTAAAGCTAAATTGGGAAATAAAGCAGAGTAAAATGTCAGTGTAAAACAATAGCAAATTGGCAATTCTTCAAGAGTAATAGACATATATTCAAGATGGAAAAAATATTTTGAATAAGTATTTTTAGGTCCAAAATTAGGGTATAACAGCTGCCCCTATTTAAGTTTCTTTGTCCAGAGAGTCAAGAGACGAAGTCTTTGATTTGACAGGACGAAGATACTTAAATATTAACATTTGCACTGTTTTTGGACATAAAAATACGCTTCTCACATTTTCTAAAAACATGAATGCCATGCAACATTTTGATCATGAATGCAAGACAAGCAACTGGAGTCTACATAGCATGTCATATCACTGGGGATCTAGGTAGACCTTGACAGGGTAGACAAACCAGGGGACAAAAGAGAGGTACAAGCTGTTCTTTGGATCGAACTTGCCACTTGACCAAGAGATGTAAACAAGAGATGGGTACAAGCTGTTCTTTGGATCGAACTTGTCACTTGACCGGTGATAGAAATACAAGACAGGTACAAGCTGTTCTTTGGATCGAACTTGTCACTTGACCTGAGGCATAGACATATAGGCAGATACAAGTTGTTCTTCGGATCGAACTTGCCGCTTGATTGAAAACACAAACAGACTAACATGTACAAACTGTTCTTTGGATCGAACTTGTCGTTTGCCCTGGAGACATAGACAAAAGGCAGATACAAGCTGTTCTTTGGATCGAACTTGCTGCTTGATCAATATCACAACATGTAGGTAGGTGCAAACTGTTCTTTGGATCAAACTTGTCGTTTGACCGATAACAAAACATAAGCCGGGTACAAACTGTTCTTTGGATCGAACCTGTCGTTTGACCGGAAGCATAGGCATATAAGCAGGTACAAGCTGTTCTTTGGATCGAACTAGCCACTTGACCAATAACAAGACATATAGCAAGATACAAATTGGAAGTTTTGATTTAACAAGATACAAGTTGAGGGTAAGTTGATATTGACTTGATTTGAAGATAGACATGACCATTATCGTTGGCCCAGGATCAAATTGAGAGTGGATCAACATTGACGGAGACGTTGAATTGAATTGGAAGTTGACATTGGAATAGACATTGAAAGTTGGAAATAATCAAAGACACAAACATAGACATGGACATGGAATTGATTTGAGAGTTTAATGGAGACATAGACATTGAATTGGAAAGTTGAAATTGAGTTGAATCGGAAGTTGAGATTGAGTTGAATCGGAAGTTGAGGTTGGAAATGCAACATGTATGTATGGTATAACAATATCATCAAATGTATGGGCACATAAAATGTATGCTTATGCATTTATGAATGCTTGAAATGCATGATTGGTTTACGATTTGGCAGAGGAGTCTCTCGGAGACAGACAAACATTGGAAGGTTGGGCACGTAGTGGCTCGTGCTATCACATATACACACAGAAATCCTCTTTGGAGAGGTCGTCGTTGAGACGTATCAAAAACCATGGCTGAGGGCAGTATCTCACATCACATAGACACACTTTGGTAGAAGAGGGAACCTTGGAAAATTCTTTGATACGAGTCGCCATTGCTAGGCGTGTCAGTGATGGGTAAACATTGGATGTTTTCATCTGTGGTCAATGCTTTTTATATCATTTTTCATTCTTTCATTTTTCAATCCCATTTTTGCCTGAACCGCCCTTTCGGGTTTTCGATTCACCGGGAATTAAATTCTTTTCATTGCCCCATTTTTGTCTGAATTGCCTTCATAGATTGTCAATCAGCGGGGTGCTCATTTTTGCCTAAGCCGCCCTTTCGGGTTTTCGACTTAGCGAGCTTTTCATTTGCATTTTCATCTTCATTCTGTTTTTTTTCATTCTTGCCATTGACCACAGATCATCCTGGGGAACAACTTGCTCATAACATGTATTGAAATAGACATTGATATACATTTATTCATGCATGATTCACTTGAATGTACCCTATTGCTCAGGTTTGCTTTCAAAATAGACAGAAAAAGGTTTTTCAATTTTCAAAGATGTTTGTTTCAGATATTGACGTTATCAAATAGAAAGGAAATATTTGCATATAGCATTGAAAATAGAAAGAAAATAGAATTTCAAACTAAAGTACAGGCTCAAATTGATGTAGAAGAGTGAAAGTCAGCCAAAGGCATAACTCCACGGATTTACAAAGCTTGGAAAATGGTAATTTTATTGGTTGGTGATACATTGAGCACGATGACCGCTACATTTCATAGAAATTTTGAATTCACAAGTACAGAAGCTTCTGATGAAGACGATTATTGACAGTTACAGATGCCCCAAGGGGTGACGGTGATTTGCCGGATATAGTTACTTGTCTTTTATTATCAATCTCATTTTTGCATGAGCCGCCCTTTCGGGTTTTCGGCTCATCGAGATGCTCCTTTTTGCCTGAGTTGCGTACAATCTCAGCGAGCTTTTTCATATTTATTTTTTGTCCCTAACTTTTGCGTGGATCGCCCTTTCGGGTTTTCGATCCACCGGGAAGCGCATTTTTGTCTAGGTCGCCCTTTCGGGTTTTCGACCTACCACGCTGTTCTTTTCATTTTTAGACAAAGTATTTCTTGACTATATCGACATTGACAGGATTCGGAAGTTCAACACCATCCATGTGTGTAAGAATCAAAGCACCACCAGAGAAGGCCTTCTTGACAACATAAGGACCTTCGTAGTTAGGTGTCCACTTGCCCCTTGGGTCGGGTTGCTGGCTTATCCTCCTTTTCAATACAAGTTCGCCTTCCTTGAATTCTTGAGGTTGGACTTTCTTGTCAAAAGCATTCTTCATTCGCACTTGATACAACTGTCCATGAGCCATAACATCCATGCGTTTCTCCTCAATCAAATTCAACTGATCATACCGACTTTGACACCATTCAGCCTCAGTCAACTTTGCTTCCATGATCACTCGAAGAGATGGAATCTCCACTTCTAGAGGGAGAACTGCTTCCATGCCATATATAAGAGAGAAAGGAGTTGCCCCGGTTGAACTATGTACTGTAGTACGGTAACCATGCAAGGCAAAGGGTAACATCTCATGCCAGTCTTTGTAAGTAGTGACCATTTTCTGAACAATCTTCTTGATGTTCTTGTTAGCGGCCTCAACTGCACCATTCATCTGAGGTCTGTAAGGAGAAGAGTTGTGATGTTCAATCTTGAATTCTTCACATAAAGCTTGCATCATGTTATTGTTCAGATTGGAGCCATTGTCAGTGATAATCTTGCTGGGAACACCATATCGGCAGATGATATTATTCTTGATAAACTTGACAACCACTTGTGTAACGCCTAAATTTGAAAGTGTCTAGAATTATTCAAATAAGCGTTAAACTGGCATTGGATACATTAATTATACAAATACAAGACACGACATCAAGCCGGAAGTTCGGTTACAACACCATCCAAAGCTACTATGTTACATTATTACACCAAAAGGTTTAACATACATAGGGTAACTACAAGACCCATAAAAACACATCTTATAATATAACATATACATCTCTATTTCATAACAAAGCGATTCCATGAAGCCACGATCAATCCAAGACTTTTTCTTTACCTTTTCCTTGCGCAACCTGTGAACCTGAACAAATAAGGAGTTGGGTGAGACATAATGTCTCAGTGAGTTCTTCCTAGCCCTAGGCTAGTGATAACCTCGGGGATATCCTATGGTTATCACGTGTCTACTTTACAACCTATACCGGACGAATAGGGTAACCTAGAATCGTCCTTGGCAATCCTTAATATCTTGTTCATATCTATCATCATATCATAATCATGCATGAATACGTTCATTATATCATTATGTTAGGGTTGAACAATCAAACATAATCTTGGTTCATTTTAAGGAGAGTCCCGGGTGGAGTAACCCCGAGTACACTCCCATACATGACCGATGTACGTACATCTAACTCCCTCAGTGTCGTGCGGGTCCCTTGCGGCTTGAACCGTTCCCCTTAGGTCGAGAACCTCTCGTATCCCCCTAACGTGGATAGCGAGAGACACGAACACCTACATCTTATATTAGTCATAATCTTATGCATACATGAATGATTAGTCTATAACCTCTTGAGTTAAATTCCTTTAACTCAGATCCTTAATCGATCCTTAGGGTAATGCATATAAGTTCAGAAGCATAAAAGACATTCATTACCCTTAACATAATTAATCATAGTCTACCTCTTAGTTCTCGACATCTACGTCAAGGCTCTAGTTCCATTTCCCTCCTCCACTGTTACATAAAGCCCATTCAACTCATCTAATAAACTCCCTCGTATATCATGCTCATTTATACATAATGAATACTTGCTTAACATTCAAGAAACATTATTTCGAAAACTATGCCTTGGTGTCTAGAATTGAGGGGTTTACCATTTCAAAATTTGCTCGGAGAGAACCACCCGCGAAACGCCCCAACCACCCATGACGAGCAAGACAAGGAGTCTCCCCCATTGCCTGCTCGCCATGGCGAGTAAAAGGGTGTGGGAGGCGAGTTGCTACTCGCCTAGGCGAGTTGGGGGCGAGTGGTACCCCTCATTCGCACTTCTAACTCGCCGTGGCGAGTAATAGCTCGCCGTGGCGAGTTATGTCAGTTCAGAACATGTAAAAATGACATTTTTCACCCAAAAACCTCAAAACAAGGCATCCCAAGGCATACCATAGTACTAGAAGTCATATAGAACCTGTAAATCAGCTATTATGCAAGTATTCACAAGTATAAAGATGCATGGCATAAAAGGGGTAACTTTCCTATACATTAACCCTAGAAAAATATATAGTTTTCTTGCAAGCTTTAACACTCATCCCATGGAATGTAACTACTCTAGAACTCACCTTAAAATATCTTCAAATCAAGACCACAACTTGGAAACCTTGACAGCAAACCCTAAGTCCAAAACCCTAGAGAAGAGATGGATGTTGGTGAAGCTTCCTTCCAACTTGTCACCAACAAGTACCAAACCCTAGCCTTGCTTCAAAACTAACTTCTTGAAGGTTTGAGTGAAGATTAAAAGAGGATCTTGAGTAGAAAGATGAGTAGAGAAGAAAAGAGAAGATTGTTTGAACATGCCACTAACCAAAACCATAAACCCTAGCCATCCTTGGTTTGATTAACACAAGAAGGAAGATGAAATCAAAGATTGTGTAGAGTGAGAGAAAGAGGGAACCGATTTCCTAGAGAGAAGGGAGAGAAGAATTTGATTCTTTACCCTAGAGAGAGAAAATGGTGAAAATTATGAAATTATTGAGCCAAAAATCCTTAAATAGCCCCTCCAAGAGAAATTACCATTTTACCCTTAGTCTTAACCGCGTTTAATCTATCGTTAACAAGTAATTCTTCGTATCATAAAAGTGGGATATTACATCCTACCCCCCTTAAAAAAATTTCTTCCTCGAAATTTGAAATTTACCTGAAAACAAATGTGGATACTGCCTCAACATCTCTGATTCAAGTTCCCATGTTGCTTCACCATCTGGAGATCCTTTCCATACAACCTTCACTATGGGAATCTCTTTGTTCCTGAGAGATTTGACGTCACGATCTACTATACCCTCTGGTTCCGGCTGAAACGTCAAATCTGATCTTAACTCTATAGAGTCTAATTCAACTGGCTGGAAGAGATCTGGAACATACTTCTTCAGTTGCGACACATGGAATACATCATGCAATCCCGACATAGCTGGAGGTAGAGCCAACTGATAAGCTACTGGTCCAATACGCCTGAGTATCAAAAACGGTCCCACATATCTAGGACTTAATTTCTTGGTTCTAAAAACACCTCTCAAGCCCAACTTAGGCGTAACTCTTAGAAACACATGATCACCTTCATTAAACTCTAAAGGTCTCCGCCTCTGATCCGCATAGCTTTTCTGACGACTTTGAGCTATCTTCATTTTCTCTTGAATTGACTTAATCTTCAAAGTCGTTTCTTGAATGATCTCTGGTCCAAGAATACTTTTGTCTCCAACCTCAGCCCAACATAATGGAGTCCTACACTTCCTACCATACAAAGCTTCATATGGTGCCATACCAATACTTGCATGATAGCTATTGTTGTAGGAAAATTCTATCAAAGGTAGATGATAGTTCCAACTTCCTCCATCTTCCAAAACACAAGCATGTAACATATCTTCTAAGGTTTGGATAGTCCTTTCTGATTGACCATCAATTTGCGGATGATGTGACGTGCTTAGTTTCAATTTAGTCCCTAAGGATTTATTAAATGCCCTCCAAAAATGCGAAGTGAAGATTGGATCCCTATCTGATACGATACTCACAGGAACACCGTGTAGCTTGACAATCTCGGAAATAAACAAATCTGCATATTGTGATGTCTTGTAGGTAGACCTTACCGGTAAGAAATGAGCTGACTTGGTTAGCCGATCCACAATTACCCAAATCGAATCATGACCTCTTTGAGTACGGGGTAAACCTCCTACAAAATCCATGGTAATGTGTTCCCATTTCCACTGGGGAATCTCTAGTGATTGTAACATACCAGCCGGTCTTTGATGTTCTATCTTGACTTGTTGACATACAATACACCGAGCTACAAATTCAGCAATATCCTTTTTCATGCCAGGCCACCAATACTCTTTCTTTAAATCTTGATACATCTTAGTTGTACCAGGGTGAATTGAAAAACTGCTTTTATGGGCTTCTTCCAAAATCAATCTTCTAAGATCTTGATCATTTGGAACACATAATCTTCCTTCAAACAAAATTGCTCCATCAACAGCCATAGAGAATTCTGGATAACCACTTCGTCTCTGAAGTTCCAAATCATCACTTTGTGCTTGTACAATTCTTGATCGCAAGTCACACGAGACTTCCAAATTGTACAAACAAATACCATCACCGACATCAGTAACTCCAAGGTTAAGATCACGAACCTTTTCATACATCTTACTAGTGTGCATCATAACTTCGGCTTGAATTAAGGCCTTACGACTCAAAGCATCCGCTACAACATTGGCCTTTCCTGGATGATATTTCAAATCAAAGTCGAAGTCCTTGAGGTACTCCATCCAACGCCTCTGCCTCATATTCAAATCCCTCTGATCAAATAAATATTTCAGACTCTTGTGATCACTAAACAATTCAAAATGCGTCCCATAAAGGTGATTCCTCCATATTTTCAAAACGAAGATTATAGCAGCCAACTCTAAATCATGAGCAGGATAATTAGCTTCATGTGTCTTGAGTTGTCTAGATGCATAAGCTACTACATTGTTTTCTTGCATAAGTACTCCTCCGAGTCCCTTAGACGATGCATCACAAAATACCACATATTTCCTTTCTGGATCCGGAATGGTCAACACAGGAGCTTGAGTCAACTTCTTCTTCAGGGTCCTAAAACTCCTTTCACATTCCTCATCCCACACAAAAGGTACCTCTTTCCTCGTGAGTCGAGTTAAAGGCAAAGCGATTTGAGAAAACTTCATGATGAACCGTTGGTAATATCCTGCTAGTCCCAAAAAGCTCCGAACTTCGGAAACATTCTTTGGCCTTGCCCAATTTTGAACCGCCTCAACTTTTGATTGATCAACGGCTACACCACCCTGAGAGATAACATGGCCCAGAAATTTGACTTCCGATAACCAAAACTCACACTTACTGAACTTTGCAAACAATTGCTTCTCCCGAAGGATATCCAACACTATTCTTAGGTGCTGAGCATGCTCTTGCGGATTCTTAGAATAAATCAGAATGTCATCAATGAAAATAATAACAAACTGATCTAGATAAGGTTGGAAAATCCGGTTCATATAATCCATGAAGACTGCTGGTGCATTGGATACCCGAAAAGGCATAACCAGGAATTCATAGTGCCCGTAACAAGTTCTGAAAGTCGTCTTGGACACGTCAGAGGATTTGATGCGTATCTGATGATAACCCGACCTAAGATCAATTTTCGAGAACACACACGCTCCCTTAAGTTGATCAAGGAGATCATCAATCCTTGGCAAGGGATACTTGTTCTTGATAGTTACCTTATTAAGCCGACGGTAATCAATACACAGCCTCATGCTGCCATCTTTCTTCTTGACCAGCAATACCGGTGCACCCCATGGAGACACACTAGGTCTAATGAAATGCTTCTGAATAAGATCTTCTAATTGCGATTTCAGTTCCTTAAGTTCCAAAGGAGACATTCTATAAGGTGCTACCGACACAGGTTCGGCTCCCGGAATCAAATCAATGGAAAACTCAATCTCCCTTTCCGGTGGCAAGCTAGTAATATCGGGTGGAAAAACATCCAAATACTCATTAACTATTGGAATATCACTGGGGCTTAAGTCTGATTCTGGAGTCACCGTGAGCATTACATAAAAACCTTTATCTTGTGCATACATAAACTGAGCCATCTGATACGTGTGCTTAATCAGTTCTGACAACGCTACACCTTCCACCGTATTACTAGTTGGCATGTAAATAGTCTTTTCTGCACACCCAATATACACATGATTGGCTGACAACCAATCCATACCTAATATAACATCAAGTTGCTTCATCGGAAGACATATTAAATCTATATAGTACGTCTTACTAGATACGGTGATGGGACAATTTTCACAAACATAATTCGCGACAATACTTCCGTCAGTAGCCGTGGTTACTTTCATAGGGGGATTTAATAATGAAGTAGACAACTGAAGAGCTTCTACACATTGAAATGAAATGAAAGAACATGACGCACCACAATCAAATAAAACATTAACAGGATTCTGACCAAGAAAACACGCACCACCAATCAAGTCTTCATTTGACTGTGCCTTCTTACCATCAAGGGAATACACTCTACCTTTACTCATCGTAGTACTCACGCCCTTGCCCCTATTTCCTCTGTTTGGACAATCAACCACATAATGCCCCGACTGACAGCATGCAAAACAATTATTAGAACCTGATCTACATTCTCCTTGATGAGCCTTGCCACACTTCCTGCAAGTTGGATAAGTTTTAGGCGGACCTGTGTACTTTCCTCTAGTTGGAGAACCCTTGGGTTTCAGCTTCTCATGATACTTGTCGACAAAGTTACCTCGGTTTCTTCCACCTGCCCCAGAACCTTCTCTAGCTGCCTTGTCAAAACCTCTTTCAGCCTCCAAGCTGTTATGCACCAACTCATCATAATCTGTTACCCTTTGCTGACTCACTACTGCATAGAGTTCTCCCCTCAAAGCATGCTTATATTGATTGACCTTCCACATCTCATTACCCGCATACTCATTGTGAGTAGAGTAATAAGATAATTCTTCAAATTTCTTCGTAAAATCTGTCACCGACATGTGACCTTGCCTCAGATGGAGAAATTCTTGCTCCTTCCTGTCCTTATATGACAAAGGAATGTACTTCTCCTTCATCACTAGCTTGAAATTCTCCCAGTTCAACTCCAACCCATTATTCTCCATTCTACGCCGAGCAGTTTCCCACCAATCAAGCGCTGCACCTCGGAATTGATTCGTTGCAAAAACCACTTTATCTTCCTCGGTACAGTGAACCATCAGAAAAATCTTTTCCAGTTGCTTGATCCACCTCTTAGCTTCAGGTGGCTCACCACTACCATCAAACTCCGGGGGATGGTTCCGGTTAAATTCTCGAAAAATTGGATTTCCCACAACTGGTGGTGGTGGAGGAGGCTGATGACAAACACCCGGACCTTGCTGCATATTCGCAGCCCACTGCTGCTGAGTCTGAGCGTTCTGCTGTATCTGCTGCTGCATCATATGCATCATCTGTTGGTTTTGTTGCATCAACTGTGCCCACATCTGAGCATCAGGATTAACATTCTCCTCCACATACGGATTACCTCTTGGCCGGCCTCGTCCCCTTCGGGCTCCAGACATTTTCGCTCTAACTGTCATATTTAAGTCAAAGTGATCAATTTTAACCAATATAACAATGAGGACAAATATCTTACACACCAAAAAGAACGACTAATTGGTTTGTATTATTAATGACCCAAGGCACGATCTGGAAAGACCTGCTCTGATACCAAATTGTAACGCCTAAATTTGAAAGTGTCTAGAATTATTCAAATAAGCGTTAAACTGGCATTGGATACATTAATTATACAAATACAAGACACGACATCAAGCCGGAAGTTCGGTTACAACACCATCCAAAGCTACTATGTTACATTATTACACCAAAAGGTTTAACATACATAGGGTAACTACAAGACCCATAAAAACACATCTTATAATATAACATATACATCTCTATTTCATAACAAAGCGATTCCATGAAGCCACGATCAATCCAAGACTTTTTCTTTACCTTTTCCTTGCGCAACCTGTGAACGTGAACAAATAAGGAGTTGGGTGAGACATAATGTCTCAGTGAGTTCTTCCTAGCCCTAGGCTAGTGATAACCTCGGGGATATCCTATGGTTATCACGTGTCTACTTTACAACCTATACCGGACGAATATGGTAACCTAGAATCGTCCTTGGCAATCCTTAATATCTTGTTCATATCTATCATCATATCATAATCATGCATGAATACGTTCATTATATCATTATGTTAGGGTTGAACAATCAAACATAATCTTGGTTCATTTTAAGGAGAGTCCCGGGTGGAGTAACCCCGAGTACACTCCCATACATGACCGATGTACGTACATCTAACTCCCTCAGTGTCGTGCGGGTCCCTTGCGGCTTGAACCGTTCCCCTTAGGTCGAGAACCTCTCGTATCCCCCTAACGTGGATAGCGAGAGACACGAACACCTACATCTTATATTAGTCATAATCTTATGCATACATGAATGATTAGTCTATAACCTCTTGAGTTAAATTCCTTTAACTCGGATCCTTAATCGATCCTTAGGGTAATGCATATAAGTTCAGAAGCATAAAAGACATTCATTACCCTTAACATAATTAATCATAGTCTACCTCTTAGTTCTCGACATCTACGTCAAGGCTCTAGTTCCATTTCCCTCCTCCACTGTTACATAAAGCCCATTCAACTCATCTAATAAACTCCCTCGTATATCATGCTCATTTATACATAATGAATACTTGCTTAACATTCAAGAAACATTATTTTGAAAACTATGCCTTGGTGTCTAGAATTGAGGGGTTTACCATTTCAAAATTTGCTCGGAGAGAACCACCCGCGAAACGCCCCAACCACCCATGACGAGCAAGACAAGGAGTCTCCCCCATTGCCTGCTCGCCATGGCGAGTAAAAGGGTGTGGGAGGCGAGTAGCTACTCGCCTAGGCGAGTTGGGGGCGAGTGGTACCCCTCATTCGCACTTCTAACTCGCCGTGGCGAGTAATAGCTCGCCGTGGCGAGTTATGTCAGTTCAGAACATGTAAAAATGACATTTTTCACCCAAAAACCTCAAAACAAGGCATCCCAAGGCATACCATAGTACTAGAAGTCATATAGAACCTGTAAATCAGCTATTATGCAAGTATTCACAAGTATAAAGATGCATGGCATAAAAGGGGTAACTTTCCTATACATTAACCCTAGAAAAATATATAGTTTTCTTGCAAGCTTTAACACTCATCCCATGGAATGTAACTACTCTAGAACTCACCTTAAAATATCTTCAAATCAAGACCACAACTTGGAAACCTTGACAGCAAACCCTAAGTCCAAAACCCTAGAGAAGAGATGGATGTTGGTGAAGCTTCCTTCCAACTTGTCACCAACAAGTACCAAACCCTAGCCTTGCTTCAAAACTAACTTCTTGAAGGTTTGAGTGAAGATTAAAAGAGGATCTTGAGTAGAAAGATGAGTAGAGAAGAAAAGAGAAGATTGTTTGAACATGCCACTAACCAAAACCATAAACCCTAGCCATCCTTGGTTTGATTAACACAAGAAGGAAGATGAAATCAAAGATTGTGTAGAGTGAGAGAAAGAGGGAACCGATTTCCTAGAGGGAAGGGAGAGAAGAATTTGATTCTTTACCCTAGAGAGAGAAAATGGTGAAAATTATGAAATTATTGAGCCAAAAATCCTTAAATAGCCCCTCCAAGAGAAATTACCATTTTACCCTTAGTCTTAACCGCGTTTAATCTATCGTTAACAAGTAATTCTTCGTATCATAAAAGTGGGATATTACAACTTGTTTGGTCACATTTGCATGGGAAGCAGCCTCAACCCATTTGGTGAAGTAGTCAATTGCCACTAGAATGAAACGATGTCCATTGGAAGCTTTCGGTTCAATTCTTCCGATCATGTCAATGCCCCACATAGAGAAAGGCCATGGGGAAGAGATAACGTTGAGAGAATGTGGAGGCACATGAATCTTGTCAGCATAGATTTGGCATTTGTGGCATCTCTTGGCATATCTGTAGCAGTCCCGCTCCATGGTCATCCAATAATAGCCAGCTCTTAACAATTTCCTTGACATAGTATGACCCGTAGCATAGGTCCCAAAAGTACTATCATGTACATCATGCATCAATTTCTCAGCTTCTTGTTCATCAACACATCTTAACAAGACCATGTCGTAGTTCCTCTTGTATAGGATTTCTTCGTCCAGAAGGAATTTACTAGCCCATCTCCTCAGGGTCTTTTTATCCCTATTGGAGGCACCAGGTGGATATTCACGATTCTGCAAGAATTGTTTGATGTTGTAATACCAAGGCTTTCTATCATTCGCATCTTCATCAGCCTGATCTGGCACATTCTCAATAGTAAACACATGAGCGGGTCTGTCAAGACGCTGCACCTTGATTACAGGCACGTCATTCCAGTGATTCACACGAAACATGGAAGACAAAGTAGCAAGAGCATCAGCCATCTGATTTTCATCCCGAGGGATATGATGCAGCTTAACTTTTGTAAAGTATGTCAACAGCCGTCTTGCATAGTCACGGTATGGGATCCGCTTCTCATGATGAGTATCCCATTCACCTTTTATCTGATTAATGACAAGTGCAGAATCTCCATAGATATCAAGGTGCTTAATTCTTAGGTCAATGGCTTCCTCAATGCCTAAGATACATGCCTCATATTCAGCCATGTTGTTCGTGCATTCAAAGGTTATACGAGCAGTGAAAGGAATGTGGTGCCCTTGCGGAGTTACAATAATGGCCCCAATTCTTTTACCATAGGCATTGACAGCACCATCAAAGACTAATCCCCACTTGCTATTGGGATCCGGCCCTTCATTGATCAGTGGTTCTTCACAGTCTTTTGCTTTCAGATACATAATCTCTTCGTCAGGGAATTCAAACTCGATCGGCTGGCAATCATCAAGAGGTTGGCAAGCAAGATGCTCAGCAAGGATACTGCCATTGATTGCTTTCTGAGCTTTATACACTATCATATTCAGATAATAACATTTGCCAACGTGCAATCTTTCCAGTAACAGCAGGTTTTTCAAAGATGTACTTGATTGGATCCATTCGGGATATCAACCAAGTTGTATGATTCACCATATAATGACGCAGGCGTTTGGCAGCCCAAGCTAAAGCACAACAAGTCTTTTCAAGCATAGTATACCGAGTCTCACAGTTGGTGAATTTCTTGCTCAGATAGTAGATAACATGTTCTTTCTTTCCAGTCTCGTCTTGTTGACCGAGAACACAACCCATGGATTCCTCTAATACTGATAGATACATAATCAAGGGCCTTCCTTCCACTGGCGGGACAAGGATAAGAGGTTCTAACAGGTATTCTTTAATGCTATCAAAAGCTTCCTGGCATTCATCATTCCATACAACAGGCTGATTCTTCCTGAGCAATTTGAAAATTGGTCCACAAGTAGCAGTCATGTGAGATATGAATCTTGAAATGTAATTCAGGCGTCCGAGGAAACCCCTGACTTGCTTTTCAGTTTGAGGAGCCGGCATCTCTCTGATGGCCCGGACTTTGTCGGGATCGACTTCAATGCCTCTTTGGCTGACAATGAAGCCTAGCAGCTTTCCAGAGCTTACACCAAATGTACATTTGTTGGGATTCAATCGCAGTTTGTACTTTCTCAATCTTTCAAACATTTTTTTCAAGTATACAACATGCTGCTCTTCATCACTTGATTTCACAATCATGTCATCAACATATACTTCAATCTCTTTGTGAATCATATCATGAAACAGAGTGGTCATACCCCTTTGATAGGTAGCACCAGCATTTATCAAGCCGAAAGGCATCACTTTATAACAGAATGTCCCCCACGGAGTGATGAAGTACGTCTTTTCTCTATCTTCGGGTGACATTTGTATCTGGTTGTAGCCGGAGAAACCATCCATGAATGAGAACACTTTAGACTGAGCAGTACTGTCAACAAGCACATCAATATGAGGCAATGGAAAGTTGTCTTTCGGACTGGCTTTATTCAAATCTCTGTAATCAACACACATTCGAACTTTCCCATCTTTCTTTGGCACTGGAACAATGTTGGCAATCCACTCAGGATATTTAGCCGTCATGAGGAAACCCGCATTAATTTGCTTTTGCACCTCAGCCTTGATCTTAAGAGCCATGTCTGGACGAGACCTTCTCAATTTCTGCTTGACAGGAGAACATTCAGGTCTTGTCGGTATTCTATGTTCCACAATCTTGGGATCTAGACCCGGCATATCTTCATAGGACCATGCAAAGACATCTGGATAATCACGAAGAAGCTGAATAATCTTCCTTTTCACTTCTGGCTCAAGTGCGGCACCAATTTTGATTTCCCGCTTGTTTTCTTCTGTACCCAGGTTGACAAGCTCAATCTCTTCCTGGTGAGGCTGAATGGCTCTTCTTTCTTGCTCAAGCAGTCGAGTGATCTCATACGGTATCTCTCCACTATCCTCCTCATCTTCAGCTTCATATACAGGGAATTCAAAATTTGGAGGAAACGTAGGGTTACCGTGCTCAACGGGTTTATTATGGTTCAATCTGCATAATGTGATTGGGATGATTTTAGAAAAAAGTTTTTCATGCAGATTTTTTGAAATTAATCAGAAAATAAAGACGTTTTGGTTTTTTCTGGCATTACCATTATTTCCAAGAAAAAGGCACTAAAAAAAACAAAGAGTCGTGGAAAAACGACAATTTTTATTAATAACGGCAATGCCGAAACAAACATGCCCTTACAAAGACATCACTTTCGCCTTGGGCAGAGCGAAAAGATTGTTATTTTGAAAACAAGAAAACATGAGCAACAAGACACATTACACGGAAGCATGCATGACTAAAGGAATGTCAATGGCCTCCCAATTTCTCACAGTGCCTCCTGGTACAACAAACGCAGGCACATAACTCCTTTCAGCAGCGTCTATAGCATTGATAAACCCAGCACTGTAGAAGGTTCCTGTTGAAACGCCTGAGGTTGGGGAGAACCCAAGGCCTTCTTTGCGCTTATTCTCCAAAATATGTATCACTTTGCCCCAGCTAGCAGCTTGCCCTTCCTGAACAGCCTTTTGGGCGTCTTTCAATGAGGCCATAGTAGCACTAGCAATTCGAGGCTCCGCACCTTCAATAGTCAATCCTTGAAATGACGTCCCTTCAGCGGACCCTGCTTCAACACAAGAGAAAGATGACACTTGGCTAACCAGATACGTTTCTTCACCATGTACAGTGACAAGCTTACCATTCCTCACAAACATGAGCTTTTGATGCAGAGTGGAAGTTACTGCCCCAGCGTCGTGAATCCACGGCCTTCCAAGGAGGCAGCTATAAGAAGCATTGATGTCCATGACCTGGAAAGTGATCTGGAACGTCTCAGGACCAATGGTGATTGGTAGATCTACCTCACCAAGGACGTCCTTACGAGATCCGTCAAAAGCCTTAACCAAGTAACTGCTTCCCCTTAGGGAAATTCCATGATGGCTCAACTGTCTCAGTGTAGATTCAGGCATTACATTCAAGGACGATCCAGTGTCCACCAACACATTGGATAACATATCAGACTTACAGTGCACCGAGATATGTAAAGCTAGGTTGTGGTGTTTCCCTGCTTCGGGGAGTTCATCGTCACCAAACCACAAGTTATTACAAGCGGTAATGTTACCCACGATTCCATCGAATTGATCCACGGAAACTTCATGATCAACATAAGCTTGTTCCAGTACTTTCATCAACACTTTCCTGTGAGCTTACGAGCTCAGGAGCAAGGACAAGATGGATATTTTTGATGGAGTTTGCAGCAGCTGGTCTACAATCTTATAATCGCTCCTTTTGATGAGCCTCAAAATCTCGTCCAGATAGACTCTTCAATAGACTGGCCTGATGGGATGGTATTTTTGTCAATAGGAGGAGCAACTGGCGGAGTTACTGTGGCAGCAGGTGTAACAACCTTCTTCTGGAACAAGGGTGGACGAACCCTTCCACTTCTCAGGGTTGTAGTTTCTTCAGCAATGTTACTGACTGTAGCTGGGGATACCAAAGGCACTTCTACCCCATTCTCAATCATAGTTGCACCATACTTGTAAGGGATGGCTTTAGTAGAGGCATAAGATACTGGGCCAGGTAGTCTGATCACTAATGGTTCGACCTTCCTTGTCTGAGGCACATTCTTGACAGGGGAATCATGAAACACTGGCACAATCATACAAACGTCGCTGACAATCAAGTGTTTGTTATCCATTAAGCTCTGTATGTCACCCTGCACGGTACAACAGCCCATAGGATTCTGGAGACATCCTGAACAAGAAGCATGATCATGACTAAACAAAGAAGCTTTGCAGAGTTTGACGGGTAACGGCACCAGAGGAGTAACGACATTACGAACATCTAAAGCGGGGGCCACCCATGGCATTTCCTCCTCATCTAAATCACAGAATCTTTCAAAAGCCTCAATCATGTTAACAGCCCCATGATCTGGAAGTGGATTATCAAGAACATGCGGGACACTGTTTTCAAAGGTCAACCATCCCCTGTCCATTAGATCCTTTACAAAATATTTCAGAGCATAGCAGCCTTCAACATCATGGCCTTGAGCGCCTTGATGGAATTCACATTTGAGATCTTGTCGGAACCTGGGAGGCAATGGAGTAGGTGGAGGTTTGCCTGGCCTGGTGACACAATGTCCTTTGGTAAGTAGAGTTGGGAGCAGATTAGCATACCACATTGGTATTGGTGGAAAATAAGTTCTGGGTCGAGGGCCCTGTTGCTGTGGCTGTTGCTGTTGAGCAGGAGGCTGTTGTTTTACTTGCTGAGCAATGGCATTAACGGGCACTGGTGGTTGACCCGGTGGCAGAGGATATTGCTGGTAGAATGGTGCGAAGAAAGGATGTTGAGAGTACTGCATGTATTGATAGGGTAAAGGTAACTGAGCAGCATTAGGAGCAACAGCAGCTGTAGGCTGATTACCGGATACCATCCCTACTTCGGTTTCCTTTTTCTTATGATGGCCGTTACCGTACTTCTTCGGTGCACTAGCTGAGGATTCACCCTTTTCGAGAACAATGATGCCTTCTCTGACAGCTTCCTCTAGACGAGTCCCCATGGTAACCATGTCGGAGAAATTATTTGGTGCAGAGACTATCATTCTTTCCATATATTCCTTCTTCAAAGTTTTTAGGAATGTCTGTGTCAGTTCTTCCTCATCAAGCCGAGGAGAAACGCGGGAAGCTGCCCCTCTCCATCTCTGGGTATATTCACGGAAAGTTTCATCTGACTTCTGAGATAAAGACTTAAGAGAATCCCTATTCGGCTTCAAGCGGGTGTTAAACTCATAATGACTCTCAAAAGCAGCAGTGAGTTCCTCAAAAGTATGGATATTGTCTTTACTCAAACTGGTGTGCCAGTCTGCTGCATCTTCTGTCAGACTATCCTGAAAGCAATGGATCATTAGTGCATCATTTTCCGCGTAGTTGGCCATCTTTCGAACGTACCGAATGACGTGACTATGTGGACAAGAAGATCCATTATACTTGTCGAAATCTGGCATTTTGAACTTCTTAGGGATCTCAAATTGGGACACCAAGCATAGATCACGAGCTTTAGCAGAAACACCGTTCCCACGGCTAGCCTTGACCTCACGGAGCTCTCCAGCTAGCTCTCTCAACTGTTCTTTCATAGCCTCCATTACGAGGTCCTGTCCGCGCGGAGTGTCAACTTCGATTACCTGAGGCGCAGTGTGTACAACAGGGTTGGTAACAACGGTAGTCACTTGAGGCATAGAAGTGTTTGCAGAAGCAAAGTTTGTTGCAGGATTCTGTCCTTGATTGGCAACACCAGAAACACCGGCTGCAGTATTTGGAGCATAGAAAGCCGAGAGTCCATAAGGACTCCCATTGGGCATAACAAAACGAGCATCAGAAGCCACAGTAGACAGTGGGATAGATGGAATCCCTTCAGTAGAAGCCGGGACAGATGTGGCTGGTTGTTCTTGTGCAGCCAGCAAGGTAGACATAGTGTCATGAGCCTTAGCCAAGTCTTCTTTCATAGCAGCCAATTCAGAGCGGAGCTGAGCATTCTCTTCTTCAAAGTTAGCCATATTTCTTCTCTTGTACAATCTTGTTTGATGAACTCTAGTTGGCTGGTAAACCTTGCGAGCACGAGCCACCTTTCAGACTGCGGCGGAAAAACCAGGAGGCAATGAGCACCAGGGAAGTTTTTTGTGACCAATGAATGCATATGATGCATGAAATGTGTAAATGCATATGCAAAAAGATTCTTTTTGTGTTATCGAAGGGTTTTTAGACAAATTAGAGGTTCGTAAACATTATTAAACAACAATTAACATAAATGGGAAACAAACAATCGACATATAGTTTTACAAGACGATTCCCTTTGAAATGCTAAGCCAAGGGATAGACTTTGAAATGTAAAATAATAATAACAACTGGAGGCAACAACAGGAAACAGAAATCCTCAAGCATAGGAAGTAGAAGAGTCATCCTCAGGCTCAAACTCAGACTCATAACTGCAGTATCGGGCATAGAAGTCATGGGCACCCCTAGCCCTCTTGGAATCCCTCATAAGCAACTTATCCTTTTCTTCAATCTCTTTTCTAGCCTTAGCTAACTCCCTTTTCAATGTCAAGACCTCATGAGTCTTCTGTTCATCTTTTCCATCCAAAGTCATGATCAAATTCTCAGCCTCATGGTATCTAGCCTTCCACTGATGCTTCTCTCGGCTTTCCATAGCTAGATGCTCCTGATACATCTCCTGAGTAGGCAAAGGTAAAGGCAAAGGCATGGATGGAGTAGATGCGGACACATATCTCATGGTGGGGTAAGGCATTCCAATCTTCTCAGCTTGGTTTATTACCCATTGAGTATAAGCCTCATGAGCAATACCGGATCTCACCCCCATATGCTTCACATCTTTCTTCCGAATCTTAGACCAAGCCTCTATGAAGTCTTTTCTTATCCCGGTAGGAGCATTGGAGTAATGGAAGAAATAAGGAGACGTAGCAAGATTGATGGGCTTTTCTTTCATCGGGAAACCAAATTGTCCTAAGGCGAGCTCCGGGTTATAGTTGATTCCACCCCGAGTACCAAGAAGAGGTACATTAAGAAACTTTCCACCACCGAGGATAATTTCTTTGACTTTAGCTGCGGGAGTGAGCCAAACTACTTCATTAGGAGTGAGAGCCATAATCCGCTATGAAATAGACCAATTCTCCGAATTATAATGGAAAGACTTCGGAAGGTGTGAAATAAACCACCTATATAGGAGAGGTACACAGCAAAAGATGTATCCACGACCCTTGCCGGATCGATCGTGAATAGCATGGTATGTGTCAGCCAACAAAGTAGGAACCGGATTCTTGGAGCGGAAGATCATGATAGCATTCATATCCATAAAGTTGTCAAGATTCGGAAAGAGAATAAGCCTGTAGATAAGTAGTGCAAGAATAGCCTCAAAAGTGTCCTGACAAGTGGTTTTGAGATTGGCTTTCTCAAGTAGATACTTTGAAGTGAACCCTCGGATGCGAGCCTTAGTGACAAGATTCTTGGAAACATCAGAGGTCATAAGATGGAGATCCTTAGCAATAACCAAAGAAGTAGGAGGATGCTCAAGGCCCGTGAAAGGTGTTCCCTTGGCTACGGGTAAACCGGTCAAGGAAGAATAAGCCTCAAGAGTAGGTACCAATTGAAAGTCCGGAAATGTGAAGCACCGATACTCCCGATCATAGAATTGCACCAGAGTGTGCACAAGCTTCTCATCCACATTAGTCCGGAGAAGAGTAAGTAAGCCCCCATAACGATGTCGAAAACCGGTCGGATCCTCGATCTTGAGTGCCAAATCTCTCAAACTAGCTAAATCAACCTCCATGAACTTGTAGGACTTGGTCTTCCCCATTCCTACAATGTTTACAAATTCAATTTGTCTAAGCCCTTCGATAAATTCATGGGAAAAAGTTTATACATGTATGCATGTATGCATGTATGCATGATCACATTCAAGTACGGAGAAAACATGGAGGGTTGAGATTCAAAGTCAAGGAGTCAAGGGTGGACACGGTGTCCGGTGAAACTAGGGCTTTAGGAAATAGTAACCGGGTTCTAAAAGGGTTCCCAAATCGCAACCTCTCTCACGTATATCATGGTACCACGAGAAAAACACTCGCTCCATGATTATCCACAAGAAGGTCTAACTTGAGTGTAGTATCGCGTGACGACTAAAACTCGAGACAACACTCGGATCAGCCTCCGCACTACATCCTAGAAAAATGGCCATGGATGGGTTTGGTTATCTACGGTTCATAGCGTCATAGAACAATTAGAAGTAAAGTGCCTAAACGCGACAAACACGCGCCGACAACATCACCCCCAAAATGCCTCAGCTATGTGGGATTGATCGCATAATCCAATACACGAGGCAACCCCCGGATTGAATTGTCGATTATATCCCCCCTAAATCCTAAGTTCACTCAGCCTGGGTGCAGGGCTTTAATATTCTCACCCTCACACGTTTGAAAAAAATTAAACACTTATTCACATAAGAAAGCAAGTAAGCAAGTAAAAATACAAGCGCAAGCGTAAAAATAAAGACTAGGCGTAACTCTCAAATCTCCCCAGTGAAGTCGCCAGCTGTTTTATCTTGGTTTTCCGGGTGTCAAACATTGATTAAGTTTGAACCTTTTTAACCTTTGATATCTCATTTTTTCTTGGGAAGGGAAAAATAAGAAAAACCCTTGAGAATCGAGGTTCGGGAGTTGTTTTCGTTACGGGAAGGTGTTAGGCACCCATAACGACTATAATATCCTATAGGAACCGTCTTTACTTTTTACGCGCGCGCTTTTATTTTTAAATGCTATTTGAAAAATGATATTTACACCTAAGAGTTTACTAAGTGTAGAATTGGAGGGAGGAGAATGTTTGAATTTTTATTTTATTGGAATTGGAGGAATATTGGTTCCTTGCCTACGTACCCTTTTAAGGGATCAAATCCATCGTAGTTCTCTTCCAAAAAATGTTTTTGTTTTTGTTGGTTGATTTTAATTTTGAAAATGGGCTTTTGAAGAATAGAAAGAGGCCTCAAGGGCATGAGATTTAGAAAATGTGAGGTGGAGTTAGTTATTTCGCAAAAGGAAGTCCAAGTATGATTAAAATTCATTAAAATTTTTGTTTAAGAAAAGAAAAGGAAAATTCAATGGGATTTTGATCCCAAAGTTTATTTGAAAAATTATTTGAGTGAAGTTGTTCATATTTTTTGGAAAAAAGATTTTTTGTCTAAGTTTTAAAGTTCCTAAACATACATCTAAACATACATTCCCTAAACATACACCTAAGGCATGCATACCCTAAACATACATCTAAAGTATCCATGTGAGGTGTGTGCATGTGTCGGTGCTTGTGTCGGTGTACATCATTAGAGTCCATTGTCCTTTACATATGCCCTAGTTTACATTCTATGGTCTTGCAAGAATTTAAAAGCATTAGGAAAATTACAAAATCCCTAAATCTTTACATGCTAAGTATTGCATGAATTTAAATGGCAAGAAGTGGGATGGAGATGGGATGCTTATGAGATGTATGAAACATAAGATGAAAATGTTAGTAGCACAAGGCATAATAGGATAGAAACTATAGGCAAAAGAAACACTAAAAGCAAAATGCAATATTAACAAGCAAGAAGCAAAAGACTCAATCAAAACAAGGTAGTAAAATATACCTAATATGCATCATGATATCAAAGCAAGATCATGCCCTATAATTCTCATGTTATGACAAGTTTTTCAAAAGGCTTATTTCAGCCACAACATGAAAATTGCAAGGTAATGTCAAGCTCCAAGATTTATGACTCATTATAAGCCTATTTTACAATTCATTCACATACTAAAGTATTCACATAACTTGTGAAACAAGCAACTCACAAATCAATTCACAAACAGTGGAGAATAGCACCAAATCAAGGCATACACATTGTAAATTCACATAATACTAATCAATAATATGCATCAAGAAATTAGGATCAAGATCATGCAATTTTCCACAAGTTTCAACACTAAACATCACAAATAAGCAAGAAAACCATTGATAGAGCCAAACCGCAAGTGCACGGCCTATCGAAGTAATAGTAGTAAGTAGAGTTATCGTTCCGCTAAGGAGTTGTTCAACTTAATTAACTTTTAATGAATGATTAGAGGAGAGAAAGTTAATAAAAGAGAGTTTGATTGCTGAAGGTAAAAACAATAATAATAAAGGGCCTTAGGATCATTGGTTCATCATAATGACTAATCCTTCACTAGACAAAACCTAAACATCTAATTTCATGATTTACACACTAATTTCTAAAGACCGGTTTCCCTTAGCCCCTCACCTTTCCGATGAAAGTCCAGTGAGAGTTTACATCTAGTAACCAAGCCTATTTCACTGACATGATTACTAGAAGATGCATAGAGGATTGAAACTACTCTTTGTCTCAATAATTGCAAAGACTATTTCACTGTTTTGCAATTATTGTCTAGATTCACTTGTTCCAACATCAAGGCTCTGCTCTCGCTTTATGAATTGATGTTTGGGATGATGGATTAACGATTATCAAACCCTCCGCTTTCGCTTCCACAGTTTGATAATTGTTAATCCACATTAAGACGGTGAATCTAGATTAGAAATTAGGGTTACATAGAAATTAGGGTTTAGACATGTTTTGTTTAGGATTGAGGCATTAGACTCCCCAATAATCCCAAGACGAAGAAGTCTACTCACTCATGTTCATCGTAGACATGGGGGAAGAAGAGAGAAAATAACAGTAAAGTAAATTGCGAAGAAATTAAAAGGGAAAATAAAGACTTTTATTAAAATAGCAATTGAAATAAACAAAGTAAAGGATGATTGTTTATGGTGGAGAGCTACTCTATTTATAGCTTTACAATCGACTTAGAAACTAAGCAACTAAAAGCGTAAAACAGTAAAGCTGCAACAGGGTAACTTGGGCCCGAAGAAAAAGCAGCAAAAGAGACTCCTGGAGGTGGCACGGCCGTGCCACATGTTGGCACTGGCCGTGCCAAGCTTCTGACTTGGTGGGAACATATTTTTGTCCCGTATCTTCGTATTCTTGCGCTGTATTTGCTTTAGTCCTCTTTCTTTTGCTCCAAGACACCTTCCACCATATATTTATTCCTAAAATAAAATAAAATACAATTTGAAGTAAAATATTCTAAACTAAAATAAAATGCAATAAAATAAAATCAAATCTAAAATAAAACTAAACTAAATAAGGCAATAAATAATACTATCTATGACTCATCAAACTCCCCCACACTTGAATCTTTGCTTGTCCTCAAGCAAAAGGCAGCAAACATAGCAGCAACAAAAGATTTGATTATGGCAATATTAAGAACAAATGTCTCAAAAGAAAGGCTTTGCTTCAAGTACACTAATTACAATTTCAAATACTTCTCATGAACCTATTCTACCCAACATCAAGTCTCAAGTGAGTGTGTGTGTGCAGTCCAACCCTTTTATTGCTCCTGTATAAGACAGATATTATGAGGAATATGTTCTATCCTTAGTGCTAAAGTAACCGAGAAAAGTCCTTTCTTCATTTCATATAAGAGTGATGGGAATTAGATTGAATTAATTTAACAATTAAGCACAAGGGGCTGCAGATGCTTAGGGGCTATCTATCCTCGTAGGAAGTCTTCTCGGATGTAATTGTCCTTTCCCCCTAGATTCAAAATCACCCTAAGCAGTGCTGCAAAATTATTATTTGTTTCATCTCCGCGTAGGAAGTCTTTTAGGATGTAATTGTCCTTTCCCCCACATGTTGGTGCCATTCTCCCGCCCCATTTATCATTAACAAATTAAGAAGAATATAACAATTAAGAACAATTTGATTAATTTTCCCACACAAACTTATACTACTTTTACTCTTAAGACTTTAAAGGGTCTAAGTTAACACTAAAGCTAGAACGTGCTCCTTAAAATACCTATTCATACATTTGCTCAAGGATTGCAACCGGGTGCTTTTCTCATTCGAGAATTTTCACATTAAAACAAGATATGGGTATAGCAAGAACACAAGAAACACAAGAAACTACTTTTATGTACAAGAAACAACCTTTAAAGAAGAGACAAAACAAAAAAATTTCATGCCATATTTACATTAAAAACAAGCTACTTAGTCATGCCTCTTGCTATAAAAACAAAACAAAAGAATAAAGTTCAAGGGAGTTTGGGAACACTACGACTCTAGACACTTTATTAGCCCCCCCCCCCCCCCCCCCCCACACTTAGGGGAAGCATTGTCCTCAATGATTCAAAAGAAAAAGAAATTAAAAGAAGAAGAAGAAGAAGAAGAAGAAGAAGAAGAAGAAGAAGAAAGAAAGAAAGGAGGAGTAGAAGAAGAGTAGGAGAAAGAGTGAAGAGAAAGGAAGAGAGGGAAGAGGAAAGCTCACATTTTATTGAGGTCCGTAAGGAGGACCTTGGAGTTGGAGGTGTTGCATCATCCGACGGAGCATCTCATTATTTTCATCATTGACACGGTTGCCCCTTTAAACTTCATTGCGAAGGCCGGAGATCTCAACACCTTGACTTTGTTGCTCGGTGCTCATCCTCTCGATTTCATTGTGAATCCATGTCCATCTTTGATTTTCATTAAGCTCACCGGTTTCATGGCCATGGTGCCCCTCTTCATGGTGCAAGTTAGCACCTTCTCCTTCATCATGGTGCAAGTTAGCACCTTCTCCCTCATCATCATCTTGCTCACCAAGAACCTGCACATCATTAACATACAACCAATTTTCTTCCACCTCGGTGGTAGTCCGAGATGGGTTAGGCAATAAAAACATGGTTGGCATATTTAGCTTAAGTTGGTAATGGAGGGGTGGACGATGTTTGATGTAATTCATAGCAATAAGGGTCTCTATGTTAAGCCTATTGTTTCCCTCAATTGGTTTGATCCCCTCATCTTCACCCACTCCAAAACACCTAGCTATATATGTAATGATTCCACCCACCACTATGTCTCCTCTACCGGCCGGTCTAGTACCGACAAAGTCTAGGTAATCAATCAAATAAAAACAAGTATTGACGGGGTGGTTGTGGAGCATTGCCCATAGCATGAACAATTCATCGGTTCTTGTGTTTCCTAGCTCGGTTCTACCCCAAATAGTGCAAGCCATTACCCTTTGGAGGTACCTAAGTATGGGGTTGTGGATGTTGCTAGCTTTGTTGGCTCTAGGAACATAGTTGGAAACGCCGGTGATACGTGTCCAAAAGGCAGCTGGGTCATAGTTATCCGGTTTTAGGCTAGGATCCCAATGATCATGAATATATCCTTCATTTGCAAAACCTAAGGCCTCACAAAAGTGCTGAAGTGACATGTCATAATCAATATTCATCAACCGAAAAACAACTCTATGGTTAGGGTTATCAAAATTCAACTTATCTTTAGTGAAAACAATTGAGCTTAAAAATTCATAAGTGAAGTTTTCATAACCCCGCATAGGTTTCAGCAAATCTGTCCAACCTAACTTTCTTATCAACCTAGAAACATCATCAAACAGCTCTAGCACATCTAAAGTATTGGGATCAGGATAACGAGAAGGATGCAAATGTTTAGAGATTAGAATTTTATACCTGTCCCGTTGCTTGTTGTTTTTGAAGTTTATTCCATGATTCTTCACTTGTGCTCGCTTGTTTGGGGGAGGTCCTCCTTGAGAGCTTGCTGGTTCTTTACCACTTCTTCTTGAAGCCATTGACCCTTGTTGGAATTGGTTTTTAAGGTTTAGGGTTTGGGAGAATTTTTGGTGGAAAGGATTGGTTTAGGGTTGGGGTTGATGTTTAAGGAAGGTTTGTTGGTTTGGATGTGGAGATTGGTTAAGGTTTTGTGGTGTTTGGGTTAGGTTTTGAAAGATTAGGGTTTTGGTGAATTATGGTTTTGAATGGATGAAAGATGTTTTTGATTGGTGGTCTTTGTTGTGGATGAAGTTTGTTGTTGATTGGTGAAAGAATTGAGTGGTTTGGTGAAGATTTGAGGGAGATATGAAGGTTTGAAGGTTTGAAGGTTATGGAGGTTTAGAGAGAAGTTTGAAAGATGAAAGAGGGTTGTTGTTTGTGAATGAGGAAGAAGAAAGAAAAATTTGTATATATGGGGGTGTAGAGCTCGGGCACGGCCGTGCCACCTATTGGCACGGGCCGTGCCATCTTTCTGACTTCAGGGCTTGATTTTTGCCTTAAAAACTTGGCACGGCCGTGCCATACCTAGCACGGGCCGTGCCACCTTTCTGACTTCGTGGCTTCAAAATTTTTCCATTTTTTTCGAATCAACTTGGACAATTACCTACAAAAACACTTAAAACAAAGAAAAACAAAACAAAAGCAATTAAATGCGTGGGTTGCCTCCCACGAAGCGCTCTTTTAATGTCATTAGCTTGACGGTTAGAAAGAGTCCTTAGAATGGATCAAAGATATCATATTGTGTAGATGACGCTATAAAACGTTCTTTCACAACATGATCGTTAAGCATGCAACAAGAGTAAAGAGCGGGACCTTTCATATCATTTTCCAACTCGTATCCTACCATTTGATCACTCACTTGAAAGACTATCCTACCAAGTTTAACATCAATGAGAGCTCCTGCAGTTGCGAGGAAAGGTCTACCTAGGATTATAGGGACGTCGTCGTCCTCTTCAATGTCAACGACTACAAAATCAGTGGGGATGTATATCCCCTCTATCTTAACAGGTATGTCCTCGACAAATCCTATAAGTTTCATGGTAGAACGGTCAGCTAACTTTAATTCCATTTTGGTAGGTTTCAACTCTCCTATCCCTATCCTTTTAAGAAGAGACAAAGGCAGCAAACTAACACTAGCTCCTAAGTCACATAAGGCTTTGTTTATGGTTTCATTCCCAATTTCACACGGTATGGCAAAGCTACCTGAATCTCTAAGCTTAGGGGGTGCTTCTTGGATGATTGCACTAGTTTCCTTAGCCAAGGCTATTGTCTCATTATGCTCTATAGCCCTTTTCTTTGAAAAAATTTCCTTTAAAAACTTGGCATATAGAGGCATCCTAGACAAAGCTTCAGCAAAGGGAAGTTTAATGCAAATCTTCCTAAGTATGTTAACAAATTTTTCAAACTTACCCTCTAGTTTAAGCTTTTCAGGATTTAAGGGGGATGGAGTTTTGTTTTCTTCAAGTGGTTTTGCTTCTTCTATCACAACTTTATCACCTAAGGGCTTGACATTCTCTTTCCCAATGTTTTTAACCTTAGCAAAGGTTTCACCTAACTTACTACCCCTAAAAGATATGACATTAACTTGGGCTTTGGGATTGGCTTCGGTTTGACCAGGAAAGACTCCCGGTGTTTGGGAAGATGTAGCCACTTGTTGGGCTATTTGGGCGATTTGAGTTTCAAGCATTTTAGAGTGAGTAGCAATAGAATCAACCTTGGTATTGAGTTTGGAAAGAGAATCATTCAGAAATCCGGTTTGGTTTTTGAGTTCTTGAAGTTGTTTGTTTTGGTTGGCAATAGAATTTTCCAACAAAATTTCCAAATTGGATTTCTGAGTGAATCTTTGGTTGTTTGCATAACCGGGTGGTGCTACTTGTCCATAGGGATTTTGGTTTTTATAAAAATTTTGATTTTGTCTCATCCCTTGGTTGTATTGAGCATAATTCATTTGCTCAACACCATTAATAGCACTACCTAGTTGGCAATCAACACCAGCATGACCGGTTATACCACATATTTCACAAGAAGGAGTAGAAGCAGAATTGATAGCACTAACATTGAGTTTTTCAAGCTTTTCGGTTAGTGTATCAATTTTAGAAGCGAGGTGGTCATAGTTAGAGACTTCGTACATACCTGCCTCCTTTTTGGAGGATGAAGAACTAGTGGTGGCTCTCTCGTCGGTCCATTTGTAATGATTTTGAGCCATGTCTTCAATCAAGGCATACACCTCCGTGTAGTTCTTATTCATAAGTGCTCCACCTGCAGCTGCATCAACAAACATCTTAGTGGTATAAGACAAGCCATTATAAAAAGTGTGGACTATAAGCCACTTCTCTAGGCCATGGTGGGGACAAAGTCTTAGCATTTCTTTGAAACGCTCCCACGCATCATAGAGAGATTCCCCATCTTTTTGGTTGAACCGCGTGATTTGGTCTCTAAGTTTAGCGGTTTTAGATGGTGGAAAGAAACGGGCAAGGAATGCTTGCCTCATCTGATCCCATGAAGTAATGGAACCGACTTCGAGGGAATGGAACCAAGCGCTAGCTCTATCCCTTAAGGAAAAGGGAAAGAGATGAAGTCTTACGGCTTCCTGGTTCTCCTTCATGGTTCCACTAATTCGTAGGAAAACAGAGATGTGAAGATTGGGATCCTCAGTGGGGGATCCCGAGAATTGGTTTTGCTGCACCAAGTTAAGTAGGGCAGGCTTAATTTCAAAATTGTCATCCTCAACCGTTGGGTACACAATAACAGCTTGTGGCTCAGCCGTAGACGGCGTTGCATACTCTTTGAGAGTGCGATTGGCCATGGCGGTGTTATTTTGTGCTGCTCTCCTTCTTCTATGTAAGAACCTTTCGATCTCGGGTATGAATACCGCTTGATTTCTAGTTCTTCGCATACAAGGTTGAGAACCCAAGAAGTTAACGATAACAGAAAAATAAAAAGTTAAAAATAAAAAGAAAAGAGAAAGAAGAGAGAATTCTAATTACTAAGGAAAAGCTAATTAAATTAGTTAACTCCCCGGCAACGGCGCCAAAAACTTGATAGAGCCAAACCGCAAGTGCACGGCCTATCGAAGTAATAGTAGTAAAGGGCCTTAGGATCATTGGTTCATCATAATGACTAATCCTTCACTAGACAAAACCTAAACATCTAATTTCATGATTTACACACTAATTTCTAAAGACCGGTTTCCCTTAGCCCCTCACCTTTCCGATGAAAGTCCAGTGAGAGTTTACTACTAGTAACCAAGCCTATTTCACTGACATGATTACTAGAAGATGCATAGAGGATTGAAACTACTCTTTGTCTCAATAATTGCAAAGACTATTTCACTGTTTTGCAATTATTGTCTAGATTCACTTGTTCCAACATCAAGGCTCCGCTCTCGCTTTATGAATTGATGTTTGGGATGATGGATTAACGATTATCAAACCCTCCGCTTTCGCTTCCACAGTTTGATAATTGTTAATCCACGTTAAGACGGTGAATCTAGATTAGAAATTAGGGTTACATAGAAATTAGGGTTTAGACATGTTTTGTTTAGGATTGAGGCATTAGACTCCCCAATAATCCCAAGACGAAGAAGTCTACTCACTCATGTTCATCGTAGACATGGGGGAAGAAGAGAGATAATAACAGTAAAGTAAATTGCGAAGAAAGTAAAAGGGAAAATAAAGACTTTTATTAAAATAGCAATTGAAATAAACAAAGTAAAGGATGATTGTTTATGGTGGAGAGCTACTCTATTTATAGCTTTACAATCGACTTAGAAACTAAGCAACTAAAAGGGTAAAACAGTAAAGCTGCAACAGGGTAACTTGGGCCCGAAGAAAAAGCAGCAAAAGAGACTCCTGGAGGTGGCACGGCCGTGCCACATGTTGGCACTGGCCGTGCCAAGCTTCTGACTTGGTGGGAACATATTTTTGTCCCGTATCTTCGTATTCTTGCGCTGTATTTGCTCCAGTCCTCTTTCTTTTGCTCCAAGACACCTTCCACCATATATTTATTCCTAAAATAAAATAAAATACAATTTGAAGTAAAATATTCTAAACTAAAATAAAATGCAATAAAATAAAATCAAATCTAAAATAAAACTAAACTAAATAAGGCAATAAATAATACTATCTATGACTCATCAACCATCACATTATTTTTATTAACTTTTAATATGCAAAATCACCACAAAAACATCACCAAATGAATAAGAAATATGCATGAAATTTTTTTAGAATTTTTAAAGGATCTTTAGGCTCAAGAACATGCAAAACTTCACAAATTTTAACAAAAAAGTAGTAAACCTTTAACAAGAAATACCACACATATATTCCTTCAAATTTTAACATGTAACAATATTACAAAAGTGTCAAGAACATGTAGAAAATTTTTAGGAATTTTTATGAAAAAAATTAGGCAAAGCAATGGTGTAAGAAGCAAGAAGCAGTGTGTGGATAGCAAGAAAATTGCAAGAAAATGTGATCTGCTCAGAACAGAGGCCCAGGCCCAAGGGGAAATGGATCCTGGATCATCCAAACGCATCAGGGACGTTGGATTGATCCAGATCCAACTTAACCTAGATCTGAGGGTGGAGGTGTTGGTCCAGAGGTGAACCAGACTGGTTCAAACGAACCGGTCTGGTACACGCTCCTTATATAAACATGAGAGGCCGGTCCAGCCTCATTTGTTTCCTGTGTTTCTCTCTCTAAGTCTAAAACGCTCTCCCTTCTCTCTAGAACTTTCGGACGTCTTCTCCGGCGGGTTTGATCACCGCCGGTGAAACTTCCGGTGACGGAACCCTAATCTTCTTCGATCTACATGGATCTAAACCCTAAACTACTCTATTTTTCATGCTGATTTCAAATATGAGCTTAGATTTAAAAAATAAACGGTGAATCTTCGTAGATCTACATTTTAGGTTTCAGTTTCAAAACTTTTTTCAATCTTTTTCAGTCTTTTCGAACGAACAAGTCTTAGAACTTGTTGATCTACTTTGTTTCACCGTTTATTTCCATTTGTGAACCTTCGATGAAGATTTGAAACAAGAACGAGAAGGTTTTATGAGTTTTACCTGAGTTTGAACGGAGATGCGAGCGAGAAGATGAAGAGAATCTTCGTGAATCTTCTCTGAGCTTCTGGTAAGTGCTTCGTTGTTGCTCTTCTTCTCCTCTGGTTCAGTCCGAATTCAATCTGTCTTCTTCTTTCTCTTACCAAATCCTTCGTGATCGCAAGGAATTCGTCTTTGTAATTGATGAATTCTTGCTTGAATTGCGAAGGTGGAAATTCGATGATGATAATTCTTCTGAGAATTTTCTGTAAATTCGAACTGATTTTGTGTAATAATTGTTGAATTGAGTTTATTTGTGATGAAATTGGTACGAATTTGTGATGAATTGATGCGAATTTGTGAGGAATTGAGGTTGAATTGAGTTCTGGAAGGTTAGGGTTTATGATTTGGGGATGAAGTTCTTCATGAACTTCATCATGTTCTTGATGAATTCTGGAAAACGGTTAGAAACTTGATCTTGATGAGGAGAGAGAGAAAATGGAAACGTGTTTGTGATGTGGCTTGCGTTGAATGGTGATTTCTGACTTGGACTTGAGTTGGCACTGTTTTATAGGTGCCAAGTGTGACATCCTGGCCTGTCATAATCTGCCACATGTACCTGGACTCATAACAAACTCTTGGACTGATCTGCAATTTCTGAAACTAAAGGACCAAACTGCAAAACTAAAAAAAAAGGCTAAAAACAAAGGTTTGAGACTTAAAGGACTAAAATGTAAAACTAGTTAAAGGACGAAACTGCAATTAAAGAAAACTTAAAATGAAAAAGGACTAATATGCAATTTCTGAAAGTAAAAGGACCAAAATGAAAATAACAATAAAATTGGAATAAAATTGGTAAAAAAACGTAAAGTGTAACCAATAAAAAACACAAAATGGACTAAAACGAACCAATTACATAAATGAGGTACTTCAAAGTAACCTCTCTCTGTCAAAATTTCGTGTGAAAAGACCAAAATGCCCCTAGGGACTAAAATGACTCAAAATGACTCGACTGTAATTTTAAAATGGTTTTTAACAGGGAATTAAAGCAAGAGTTTATTCAAACCAATTGAAAAGACTCAGAGACAATTTTTAGAAATTAAACAGAGTTTTAACACTGGAAATGACTAAAATGCCCCTAGGGGCTAAACTGACTCAAAACGACTCAAATGCAATTTTTGAAATGGACTTTAACATGAGATTGAAACAAGGACTTATTCAAACCAATTGAAAAGACTCAAACAATTTTCAAGGACTAAAATGAGTTTGAATGCAGGAAATGACTAAAATACCCTTTTTCATGAATTTTGCAAATAATATTGAAATAAAATGCAGAGAAATATGCAATTGATCAAAGACAAATTCAAATGACTTGAAATGCAAGAAAAATATTTTTGGATGGCTTGAAATGCAAGAAAACGTAGACAAATACACACTTGAAAAGACTTTTTAAAGCTCAATTGGGAAATAAAGCAGAGTAAAATGTCAGTGTAAAACAATAGCAAATTGACAATTCTTCAAGAGTAATAGACATATATTCAAGATGGAAAAAATATTTTGAATAAGTATTTTTAGCTCCAAAATTAGGGTATAACAATATATATCATATTGAGTACAAAAAATATATTGAGTACAAAAATATATTATTGAGTGCCAAAATATATGTCTAATCACATACGAAAATATATTAGATTGCATACGAAAATATATCAGGATGTGTTCCAAAATATTGTAACAAAATTTGGCGACTATGAAAAACTTTCTAATAATGACTAAATTAATTATTTCATTTAAAATTTCCAAATAATAAAATATATATCAACATCCATCAAAAAGAAATATATATCAACATATATTTTTCGAATAATTTAAGGGTTAAATAAGTTTTTAGTCCCTACAAAATCATGAGTTTTTAAGGTTAGTCCCTATGAAATTTCAATGGTAATTTTAGTCCTCCAAAATTTTTAAGTTTGTAAAAATAGTCTCTATTTTGAAAACATTTTACAAAAATTGGATAATTTTAGTCCTCCAAAATAGTCCCTATAAAATGCAAATAGGGACTAAAAGTTAATAAAAAAATTTAGGGAGGGACTAAAAACATATTTAACCCATAATTTAATCTCGACAAATTTCCACTGAATTTATTATTAATTCTGAAAGGAACAAATTGGAACAATAAAAATAGAATTTGAGGTCTTTTAGAAAAAGTTTCTCAAATTTGTTTTGTTCTTTGAGCATATTTGAAAATGAGTGAAGACATATTCTGGTCCCGGGGAAAGTCATCGACAAAAAATAAGACCAATTTTTGTTCTATTTTTTTTTTCTATTTTTTCTTCAAAATGTGGGTCAAATTTATCCCTTAAAATATACACAAACTTTAGCGTAGTAATAAGAGAGGTCAGACAGGCATGATAGTTCCTTTATTTCCGCTAGTTATTTATAAAAAATGTGCTCCCATTTTACTCGGTAACTCGAGATTTTTTTTTTCATATTCCAGAAATTTTGGTTCATCAAACATTATTGCTTATGTGACTCATGAAATTTTACAAAATAAATCATGGGAATGCTTCGGTCATGATAAATAAATTCATATGATATATTATAATTAATAACAAGAATTCATCAGCTTATTAATACAAAATAAATAACAATCTTTTATGAAACCAACTTGTGTTAAAGGTACTCAATTTTACACGAAGTTAAAATATTACTGAATCTAGTATTGCTTTTAAGATTTTCTTCTTACATTCAGTAATTTTTCATAAGTTAGTTTCATCAGTTGCCACAATCACGCTTTTAGGTGGAATTTATCTCCAAGAAATTATATACAATTGTAGAACTTGATATATATACAAAAGCGAAAAGGAGATACCAACATTTAGTTATATATATATATATATATATATATATATATATATATAGTTCTTTAAAATCATTCTCCATCTTCTTATTCTTCTTCTTCTTCTTCTTAAAGTTTCTTTTTAACCAAGAAAGTCTACATGAACAATCAAAACGATTAATTTGTTAATTAAAACACCTACAATTAAAAACAACAGGAAAAGAACAGAGTGAGAGAACTATTCCAAGCCCAACCCCAAAACTGATGAGGCTTTGAATTAGTTATTTCCAAAAAAAAATTTCGTAACAAATCAAAAGCTTCGTCAGCCTTGGAGTTGAACGAGGAATAGTTCTCTCTCACTCTATTTTTTCCTTTTGTTTTTCATCATAGGAGTTTAAATTCACAAATTAAATGTTTTTATTTTTCTTGGACACATACTTGCTTAAGAAGAAGAAGAAGAAGAAGAAGGCAAGGATCGATTCTGAGAACTATATGTAATTAGTTATATGCTTGTATCTCCCTTTCTAACATCTAACTTATGCAAGAATTGAGGTGGAATATATTTTTATGATCATTATGATTATATCAAAAAAGGGACTATGGTCTTAAAATATTATTTATTCTGAAGGGACATAAATTATCAAAGGTACTAGGCTCTTAAGACCATTCTTAATTCCCAAGTGACATTATATCTATAAGGGTATATGGTCTAAAGAACACTCTTAATTTCGAGGGAAAAAATGAGATGAAGGGAAGAAAACTTCTTCAACACAAATCAAAAAGGGAGAGTGTAACATCCCGCTCGTCAGCTAATCAAAAGTTCGTCTGATGAATGTGTCAGAGGACAAATGATCATGGAAATGTCTATTAATGGCATAAGTCAGGTATGAGTTAGATATCAGAGATTAAGTGTTACAGAACGTCAAGTGCGACGAAAGATATTAATGAGTAATATTAGTCAAGAGTGGACTGAAGCATCAGTGTCGGATTTAACACGCTTGAGGCAAGGGTATAATGGTATTTGCACACGGGAGAGATATTTATATGTTGTTGGCCCAAAAATATCTCATTTTTCCAACTTCCTTCTCTCTCTAGGTTTTTGGGTGAAGAATTCTCTCTTCCTTCTCTCTAGAGGCCGCCCCCTTTCCTCCTCTCTAGCCCCTCAAACTCTTCCAAGATCATCAAGGGATAGGCAAGCATGAATCAAAGAAGCTTGTGGGCAAGAAACAACAAAGGGAATGAGTAGAAGCTTGGATTCAAGTTAGGATTTGAACTTTGAGAAGCTTGAAGCTTGAGGCAAACACAAGAAACAACCTAGGTGAGTTCCATAGATAGAATACCCACCCTTGGGTTTGTGTGATCTTGTAGAAAATCATGTTTTATGTTAGTTTTGCTTTTATGAAATTTAAGTAACCCCAAAGTAATTCTTGTTGTTTACATGCTAAAAATTGCCATGAGATATGTTTAAATGAAGCTATATATGTTGTTGGAAGTATTGGTGCATTACAGGGTCCAATTGGTCGAGTTTTGGGTCGAAAATGGCGAAAACCCGTAGCCGAAAGCACCGAAAACGCAAAAATTCGCAGCGCTGTGCCTGTACAAGGGCGCTAGGCGCCCACAAGTCAGGGAGCCAGCGCTAGGCGCCCCAACCCTGGCGCCAGGCGCCCCAGACAGGGCAACCTCCGCGTTGTTCTGTGTTCGGGTGCTTGGGGACAGTCGCGGGGGGGTCCGTAGCGATCATTTCGGTGTATTCTTGTACTGTTTTTACTTATCTTTCTACTGGAACAAGCTTGGCTTTATCAAATCATGAAATTTATAAACGGCTCGTAACTTGGGTTTATGGCATTTTCGGTCTTTAGAAAGTATTGAAAATTTGCACACATCGTCAATTGATCCTTGCATCATTAATCGTGACAATCTTAGCATGTATTACAAGGATGGCTCAAGAGAGTTTTAGCCGAATTATTTGGGCAACAAAGAACTAGGCATGGGATGAAAGTAGGGCCTTGACATAGCTTGTCAAGAACTAGAATAGTTAGTAGAGAATAGAATGTTAGGCATGAGTAGTATGCTTGACTAGTTGCGAAGTGGCATAGAGTAATCTCTTCGAATAGAAACTAGAGTGCCATACGAGTATGGCAAGACGTGAATTGATTAGATATCTCTTCACGTAGTAAGTCAAGCAAGCTTATAGTCTACCTCTAGTTGGATCGTATAGGAATCCATGGTAAATGAGATAATATGTATAGATTTAATACTCATGCATTTATAGACCAAGAATTTATTAAAGTTGTGAAGCGATTAGATATCTATTCACAAAGAAAGCTTTAACAAGATGTAGTGGTCGTGTCTCTTGTGTCCACACTAGGTTGGCTCAAGGGGTTTCCACTAGGTGAAACGGGGTTAGCCGTAAGGAACCCGCACGTCATTACAGGAGTGCCGTGGTTATACCTTAGATAGGTTTCCATCGGTTAGATAGGGATTGCGCTCGGGGTTACTCCACTCGGGGCTTTCCGTAAAATGAACTCAGATAATGCTTGTTTGATAAACGCTAACTTATGAATGAACCTGACTATGCATATTTATTAGACATATTTATGTTATATCATAGAGCCTTGACATAGATCGTCAAGAACTAGTAGAACCTTGACGTAGATCGTCAAGAATAGTAGAGCATAGACGTAGTGCGTCAAAACTAGCATGATAGCAAGATATGATACGTTGATAGAAACATCGTATTATGCATTAGAGCAAATAGAGAAAGATATGCCGATGACGGTCTTAGGTCTCCCCTAACCGTCCGGTTTAGAATGGTGTCATGATTATAGTATGTTTAGGCCTTGATACGTAGAGCGTATTCTTGACATTGCGGTTTTAGATTCCCCTCGACCGCCATGACACGTATAGGAAGTGAAGCCTATAACAGTGAGATAAGACTATGACGGCCCTAGTATGCACAACCGTCTAAGTATGTAAGTCCCCACACACGTATAATCAACCGTCAGGTTGTATTTTAGACACGTGGTGACCGTAGGTTTTCCCTGAGGTTGCCTATAGCCTAGGATTTAGGGGAACTCACTGAGACATTATGTCTCATCCCAATCCTTATTTGTTTCAGATAAACAGGTTGGATTAGCAAGCTAGTAGCCGAATGGATGTTGTGACAAGTGTTCGTTCGTACCGCTGCAGGACAATGTGGATATTCAAGGATGCATCTGTTATATTAAGTACGAACGCATTTGGTTGTATATATATATTCATTCGTAGTTGTATTGTTGTAAAATTTTAATGTATCCAATACTAAACTTAACGCATGTGCTAGACATTCTAGATACGTCTAGTATGGGTGTTACATTTGGTATCAGAGCAGGTCGATTCAGACCGTGCCTTGGGTCATTAAGTTACAACAAAGGTAGTGGGACCATTGGGTTCTGGGTAAATGTTCTAGTTGTTGTTGTTAGTTGAGCCTGATCAACTCAATTTAGCATTCGACGATTAGAATGGATGCCTGAGAGCTGAATAGGACCCTGGAGGGACGAAGTATGTGAAGAAGATGCACCAGAAGGTGTGAACTTAGAAGCAAGAACTCAGGATGAGTATTAGTAAGAAGTTGATCGTGCCAGTAGGTGGCCGGTGAACTAAGCAAGTAGAAGTATGAATCCTCCGGGAATGTAAGGCAATGTTAAGAAAGGACGTTTAGACAGCGTTGGGTAAGTCGTTGATGATGCTTCGTATACCCGTAAGTGGAGAATACAGAAATATCTTAGCAGGACCTGAAGCTTCAGTAAGGGTCGTAGTTAGAACGGAAATGTATTCCAGAAAGTAAGCGCAAGGCTACAAGATAGAAAGCAGTCGACGTAGGTTGACGGGATTAGTAGACTCTCAGGATTAGCGTTATGTTATTGAGATTATGGACTTGAATGTTCAAAGTGAACGAGGTTCTAGTGTTCGGGAAGCTACGTTAAGCGGTAACGCAGGGAAGTAAGCTACTCGTAGTAGAAAAAGGATTCAGTGAGAGTTTTATGTTATCAGGAATGAGGCATTAATTTCTAGAGTGCCGAGAATTGTATCGTATTAGGTTGATGCTTGCCATGCATATGTAGTAGGATATTTTAGATGTTGGGAATGACTGATGTGCATTAAATTACTTGAGAAATAAAAATTTATGCAAACTATGCTTTGAAAAAAAAAATGAGCTGAAGAAACTCATCAATAGCGAACCCGGAGCGAAATTTTTCAGTTCGTCTCTAGGGAATGCAGTGACTATTGGAGAGTTGTCTTCACCATCTTTTATGCAATGAGAAATTGTTTTTTTTTTATATCGAGTGACGAATGCATATCACCTCCTAAGGTTTTCGAAAGGGAAAAAGGCATGGGCAACCATCAACGAAAATCGATTCGGTTTGTGACTTTGGAAGTTAATGTGTCAAGAGATAAGAATGAGTTTAGACCAAGAGTTTAGAGGCACCAGTATCTAGAATGGAAGTCACAGATGTGAAATCATGAGGATTTTGGATTTCGCAGAGTTAAGAGTACCCCTCGAATCTATGTTTTGCTTGATGAACTTGCGAAAGCTCGTTAGGATGCTAAGTTGTAAAGTTTACATGATTTTAGAAAGACATACGCATATGGGTGATTGAAGTTGACATTTTTGAAATTCAAAATGAAATTTTGTAGGTACCGGTTTGTTACGACTCGCGTAGTTTGGGCTAAACTCACTAGGACTAAGAATTGATGACACATACGTGTTATCAACTCGTCCTGGGATTTTAGAGTAACGACTGGGACCTAGATTCAGTATATGTTTTATATATAGTTATGAATCATCAACGTCAATGACCCGTGTGCTAATTTACGAAATTTTATTAGAAAGAAAAAAAAAATTAACGAGAAAGCATAGGAAGGATTGAGCAAAACATAGTATGCGAGATACGAAGCCACAATGTTAGATGCATAAGGAAGTATGTCCGAATGCAAGATTAGTCTACCATGGGAGGTGGTAAGAGCGTTTCATGGAATAGTAGTTATGTAACAACAATGGTGTGCTCCTTGAGTTAAGTTGCTCAGGAATAAGAGTAAGCGTAACATTGATATGTCCAGAGGTAAGTTTCCTTGAGATTCAATCTTACCAGCAAGGAGTAGAGCGAGGTTGCAGAGTAGCATGCAACATAGAAGTATCGAGCAGAGCTCAAGCAGATATTAATGTAATGATAGAATAAGAATAAAGTTCACTCGTCTCAACGGATCAGAGTATTGGTTGAAGCCAACCGGTGGGAATTAGAGTAGCGCAACGGAAGTTAATTAATTAATTAAGTTGCAAACAGTAGCCATGGAACATGGAATTTTGTAGTAAGAATCTTTGTGAAAAAAAAATGTTCAAAATAGAGATACCATTTCAGTGAGAAGTATTATGTGGAAAGCGAGGAGTTCTCGTTATGTTAAGTAAGTATAGATGCTTATACAGCCAGTAATGATTAAAGTAAAAGTTTAAAGAAAGCATCTTCACTCAGGTAAGATGAGAAAGACTAGAGTTAACACAGATGAATTAATCGAGTTGCCTTTTGGTGATGTCTAATTCTTAGAAGAGCTGTTGGTTAGTCAGAAAGAGTATATGCTATGTTAATGGAGTACGATTGATGAGTTATGCCTGACGAAGTACATACCCTCTTATACCATGCTTGTTAAATGATAACAATACCTTCTAGAATGGTGTCAAGCCATGATTTTATAACTTTTAAGGATAAGATTGGTATTGAGGAACTTGGGAACGATGTTTATTTTAAAAACATGAAATTTCACATTGTTAAAACTGATGAGATACGTCGTAAGCGGGTAAGCTCACTTAAGACGTACAGACTTCAGAACCAGCTTGTTAGAGACAAGTGTGAAGGAGAGTCATAAAACCTTTTTCAGATATAGGGACTCGTCCTGTGGTTCTGCAGTACTAGTATAGACTCAGTTTTAAAATGATATTTTCTAGTCATGCATCTATTCGTTCCAAGAACCTATGTACCAGAGTTTAGAAATTTTAGAAACAAAAGCTAGAATGAGTATCGTTATTAACTAACAAGCAATGGCGCTAAAAAGTATGCCAATACTAGAAGATAAAGTTTTATGAATGACAATACCCATGTGATACTCAAGTCATACGGGATGCACGGATTTGTGCTTTGAGTGTCCAATGCAAGTGCAAATGGACTTAGTAGAAAGTTTCAAGAGCATGTGAACCGCCAGAGAGGTTAATAGATCGTTAGATGAATCAGTGTAGTTGAGTTCACTTCCTCATGCCAAGTTAAACGAGCTACCCATGAATTACAGTTCAGGGAGACTATGAAGATTATGTATGCGTGATAAGATGTATGCATGAAAAGATGTGTTAGATACAAGTAAGCACTGCAGAGCAAACCTGGATATCAGTAGAACTCCAGTTTAAAGGCAAATCCTGAGTGATTCAGATAGAGAAAAGTTACTTAGATGCAGAGTTCATGCTAAGCAGAGAAGGAATATATCCGAGACAAGCAATCCTCATATAACAAAAGTTAGTTTTAGTCACTATGTTCTTAGATAGTTTTGTGGTTGAGGAAGACGTTAAGATAGAAAAGATCATGTTCGTTTATGCGGACTGAGAAGAGGCAGAGTTACGTGTTGATAAGGAAAGTATATTTCAAACTCCTTAAAGTGATTTTAATCAGATGTAATATAGCAGGAACCAAAGGAGACAGATTTTAGTTGCAATGATTGTAGATGATTTCTAAATTTCGAGGACGAAATTTTTTTTTAAGGGGGGTAGAGTGTAACATCCCGCTCGTCAGCTAATCAAAAGTTCGTCTGATGAATGTGTCAGAGGACAAATGATCATGGAAATGTCTATTAATGGCATAAGTCAGGTATGAGTTAGATATCAGAGATTAAGTGTTACAGAACGTCAAGTGCGACGAAAGATATTAATGAGTAATATTAGTCAAGAGTTGACTAAAGCATCAGTGTCGGATTTAACACGCTTGAGGCAAGGGTATAATGGTATTTGCACACGGGAGAGATATTTATATGTTGTTGGCCCAAAAATATCTCATTTTTCCAACTTCCTTCTCTCTCTAGGTTTTTGGGTGAAGAATTCTCTCTTCCTTCTCTCTAGAGGCCGCCCCCTTTCCTCCTCTCTAGCCCCTCAAACTCTTCCAAGATCATCAAGGGATAGGCAAGCATGAATCAAAGAAGCTTGTGGGCAAGAAACAACAAAGGGAATGAGTAGAAGCTTGGATTCAAGTTAGGATTTGAACTTTGAGAAGCTTGAAGCTTGAGGCAAACACAAGAAACAACCTAGGTGAGTTCCATAGATAGAATACCCACCCTTGGGTTTGTGTGATCTTGTAGAAAATCATGTTTTATGTTAGTTTTGCTTTTATGAAATTTAAGTAACCCCAAAGTAATTCTTGTTGTTTACATGCTAAAAATTGCCATGAGATATGTTTAAATGAAGCTATATATGTTGTTGGAAGTATTGGTGCATTACAGGGTCCAATTGGTCGAGTTTTGGGTCGAAAATGGCGAAAACCCGTAGCCGAAAGCACCGAAAACGCAAAAATTCGCAGTGCTGCGCCTGTACAAGGGCGCTAGGCGCCCACAAGTCAGGGAGCCAGCGCTAGGCGCCCCAACCCTGGCGCCAGGCGCCCCAGACAGGGCAATCTCCGCGTTGTTCTGTGTTCGGGTGCTTGGGGGCAGTCGCGTGGGGGTCCGTAGCGATCATTTCGGTGTATTCTTGTACTGTTTTTACTTATCTTTCTACTGGAACAAGCTTGGCTTTATCAAATCATGAAATTTATAAACGGCTCGTAACTTGGGTTTATGGCATTTTCGGTCTTTAGAAAGTATTGAAAATTTGCACACATCGTCAATTGATCCTTGCATCATTAATCGTGACAATCTTAGCATGTATTACAAGGATGGCTCAAGAGAGTTTTAGCCGAATTATTCGGGCAACAAAGAACTAGGCATGGGATGAAAGTAGGGCCTTGACATAGCTTGTCAAGAACTAGAATAGTTAGTAGAGAATAGAATGTTAGGCATGAGTAGTATGCTTGACTAGTTGCGAAGTGGCATAGAGCAATCTCTTCGAATAGAAACTAGAGTGCCATACGAGTATGGCAAGACGTGAATTGATTAGATATCTCTTCACGTAGTAAGTCAAGCAAGCTTATAGTCTACCTCTAGTTGGATCGTATATGAATCCATGGTAAATGAGATAGTATGTATAGATTTAATACTCATGCATTTATAGACCAAGACTTTATTAAAGTTGTGAAGCGATTAGATATCTATTCACAAAGAAAGCTTTAACAAGATGTAGTGGTCGTGTCTCTTGTGTCCACACTAGGTTGGCTCAAGGGGTTTCCACTAGGTGAAACGGGGTTAGCCGTAAGGAACCCGCACGTCATTACAGGAGTGCCGTGGTTATACCTTAGATAGGTTTCCATCGGTTAGATAGGGATTGCGCTCGGGGTTACTCCACTCGGGGCTTTCCGTAAAATGAACTCAGATAATGCTTGTTTGATAAACGCTAACTTATGAATGAACCTGACTATGCATATTTATTAGACATATTTATGTTATATCATAGAGCCTTGACATAGATCGTCAAGAACTAGTAGAACCTTGACGTAGATCGTCAAGAATAGTAGAGCATAGACGTAGTGCGTCAAAACTAGCATGATAGCAAGATATGATACGTTGATAGAAACATCGTATTATGCATTAGAGCAAATAGAGAAAGATATGCCGATGACGGTCTTAGGTCTCCCCTAACCGTCCGGTTTAGAATGGTGTCATGATTATAGTATGTTTAGGCCTTGATACGTAGAGCGTATTCTTGACATTGCGGTTTTAGATTCCCCTCGACCGCCATGACACGTATAGGAAGTGAAGCCTATAACAGTGAGATAAGACTATGACGGCCCTAGTATGCACAACCGTCTAAGTATGTAAGTCCCCACACACGTATAATCAACCGTCAGGTTGTATTTTAGACACGTGGTGACCGTAGGTTTCCCCTGAGGTTACCTATAGCCTAGGATTTAGGGGAACTCACTGAGACATTATGTCTCATCCCAATCCTTATTTGTTTCAGATAAACAGGTTGGATTAGCAAGCTAGTAGCCGAATGGATGTTGCGACAAGTGTTCGTTCGTACCGCTGCAGGACAATGTGGATATTCAAGGATGCATCTGTTATACTCTAGAAAAGTTGAGTTGTATTATTATGTACGAACGCATTTGGTTGTATATATATATTCATTTGTAGTTGTATTGTTGTAAAATTTTAATGTATCCAATACTAAACTTAACGCACGTGCTAGACATTCTAGATACGTCTAGTATGGGTGTTACAGAGAGAGAAGAAAATGGTTAATTTCATGGACAAAAAAAAAAGAAGATGAAGGGCAAAATGACTCGTCAACACAAGTCATAGAGGGAGAGAGAAGAAAAGTATTTGAAGTTTCAGAATTCCTTTCAGTGTGTAGAATGCAATATATGTGAGCTCGCTATTTGTAGAAGAAATTCACAACTAATATATGAGAAACTTTGGGAACAAGTTAGATCTAGTACAAAAATATCACAAATTCAGTACAATATATATATATATATATATATATATATATATATATATATATATATCATATTGAGTACAAAAAATATATTTTGAGTACAAAAATATATTATTGAGTGCCAAAATATATGTCTAATCACATACGAAAATATATTAGATTGCATACGAAAATATATCAGGATGTGTTCCAAAATATTGTAACAAAATTTGGCGACTATGAAAAACTTTCTAATAATGACTAAATTAATTATTTCATTTAAAATTTCCAAATAATAAAATATATATCAACATCCATCAAAAAGAAATATATATCAACATATATTTTTCAAATAATTTAAGGGTTAAATAAGTTTTTAGTCCCTACAAAATCATGAGTTTTTAAGGTTAGTCCCTATGAAATTTCAATGGTAATTTTAGTCCTCCAAAATTTTTAAGTTTGTAAAAATAGTCTCTATTTTGAAAACATTTTACAAAAATTGGATAATTTTAGTCCTCCAAAATAGTCCCTATAAAATGCAAATAGGGACTAAAAGTTAATAAAAAAATTTAGGGAGGGACTAAAAACATATTTAACCCATAATTTAATCTCGACAAATTTCCACTGAATTTATTATTAATTCTGAAAGGAACAAATTGGAACAATAAAAATAGAATTTGAGGTCTTTTAGAAAAAGTTTCTCAAATTTATTTTGTTCTTTGAGCATATTTGAAAATGAGTGAAGACATATTCTGGTCCCGGGGAAAGTCATCGACAAAAAATAAGACCAATTTTTGTTCTATTTTTTCTTCAAAATGTGGGTCAAATTTATCCCTTAAAATATACACAAACTTTAGCGTAGTAATAAGAGAGGTCAGACAGGCATGATAGTTCCCTTATTTCCGCTAGTTATTTATAAAAAATGTGCTCCCATTTTACTCGGTAACTCGAGATTTTTTTTTCATATTCCAGAAATTTTGGTTCATCAAACATTATTGCTTATGCGACTCATGAAATTTTACAAAATAAATCATGGGAATGCTTCAGTCATGATAAATAAATTCATATGATATATTAATAAATTAATAACAAGAATTCATCAGCTTATTAATACAAAATAAATAACAATCTATTATTGTAACGCCTAAATTTGAAAGTGTCTAGAATATTCAAATAAGCGTTAAACCTGATATTGGATACATTAATTATACAATAGAAAACGGCAACAAGTCGAAAGTATAGATACATCATCATTCCAAAGTTTTTATGTTACATTATTACACCAAAAGTTTGCCATACAGAGTGTATATACAAAGCTATAACAACTCGTCTCATAATATAACATAGGCATCTCTAATATACATCAAGGCGAATACATGTAGTCACGATCAATCCAAGACTTTTTCTTTACCTTTTCCTTGCACAACCTGTGAACCTAAACACATCCCATGGTTGGATACTAACTAAGAACTCACCTTAAAAATAACCTCAAATCAAGTTCACAACTTTAAAACCTTGACTTCAAAACCCTAAGACCAAAACCCTAGATAAGAGATGGATGTTTGGTGAAGCTTGCTTCCAACTTGTCACCAACAAACATCAAACCCTAGCCTTGCTTAAACTTCAACTTCTTGAATGATTAGGAGAAGATTAAAGGAAGATTGAGAGTAGAGAGGAGTAGAGAAGTTTGCTTCATCATATCACTAAATAAAAACCATAAACCCTAACCAACTCATGCTTGATTCCAAAGAGGAGAAAGATAAAGCAAAGATTGTGGATGAAGAAAGTTGGTGAGGACCGATTTCTAGAGAGAAGGGAGAGCAAAGTTTTCTCACAAACCCTAGTGAGAGAAAGTGAAGAGAAGAATGAAGAATTTTGGACTTAAAGTCCTTAAATAGTCCCTTCCCGAGCAATTACCGTTTTACCCTTGACCTTAACGCGCTCAATCTATCGTTATCAGGTAAATCATCGTATCATAAAAGTGGGATATTACATCCTACCCCCTTAAAAAAATTTCGTCCTCGAAATTTGAAATAGGATATTGACTCAACATCTCTGATTCAAGTTCCCATGTTGCTTCACCATCTGGCGATCCTTTCCATACTACTTTCACTATGGGAATCTCTTTGTTCCTGAGAGACTTGACGTCACGATCTACTGTACCCTCTGGTTCTGGCTGAAACGTCAAATCTGATCTTAACTCTATAGAGTCTAACTCAACTGGCTGGAAGGGATCCGGAACATACTTCTTCAGCTGCGACACATGGAATACATCATGCAATCCCGACATAGCTGGAGGTAAGGCCAACTGATAAGCTACTGGTCCGATTCTCTTGAGTATCAAAAACGGTCCCACATATCTAGGACTCAATTTCTTGGTTCTAAAAGCACCTCTCAAACCCAGTTTAGGCGTAACTCATAGAAATACATGATCGCCTTCAGAAAACTCCAAAGGTCTCCGTCTCTTGTCCGCATAGCTTTTCTGACGACTCTGAGCTATGTTCATCTTTTCTTGAATTGACTTAATCTTCAAAGTCGTTTCTTAAATGATCTCTGGTCCAAGGATGCTCTTATCTCCAACCTCAGCCCAACATAATGGGGTTCTACACTTCCTACCATACAAAGCTTCATATGGTGCCATTCCGATACTTGAGTGATAGCTATTGTTGTAGGAAAATTCTATCAAACGTAGATGATGGTTCCAACTTCCTCCGTCTTCCAAAACACAAGCACGTAACATATCTTCTAAGGTTTGGATAGTCCTTTCTGATTGACCATCGGTCTGCGGATGATGAGACGTGCTTAGTTTCAATTTAGTCCCCAAAGCTCTTTGAAAAGCTCTCCAAAAGTGTGAAGTAAATATTGGATCCCTATCTGACACGATACTCACTGGAACACCGTGTAGCTTGACAATCTCGAAAATGAACAAATTCGCATATTGTGATGTCTTGTAGGTAGACTTTACTGGTAAGAAATGTGCTGACTTGGTTAACTTATCCACAATTACCCAGATTGAGTCATGACCTCTTTGAGTACGGGGTAAACCTCCCACAAAATCCATTGTAATGTGCTCCCATTTCCACTGAGGAATCTCTAATGGTTGCAACATACCAGCTGGTCTTTGATGTTCTATCTTGACTTGTTGACATACAATACAGCGCGCTACAAACTCAGCAATATCCTTTTTCATGCTGGGCCACCAGTACTCCTTCTTTAAATCTTGATACATCTTGGTTGTACCAGGGTGAATTGAAAAACTACTCTTATGAGCTTCTTCCAATATCAATCTTCTAAGCTCTTGGTCATTTGGAACGTATAATCTTCCTTCGAACAAAATTGCTCCGTTCGAAGCCATAGAAAACTCTGGGTAACTACTTCGTCTCTGAAGTTCTGCATCGTCTCCTTGAGCTTGAACGATTCTAGATCGCAAGTCACACGAGACTTCCAAATTATGCAAACAAATACCATCACCAACTTCTGTGATTCCAAGGTTAAAATCACGAACTGTTTCATACATCTTGCAAGCACGCATCATAACTTCGGCTTGAGCTAAGGCCTTGCGACTCAAAGCATCCGCTACAACATTGGCCTTTCCTGGATGATACTTCAAATCAAAGTCGAAGTCTTTAAGATACTCCATCCAACGCCTCTGCCTCATATTCAAATCCCTTTGATCAAATAAATATTTCAGACTCTTGTGGTCACTAAACAATTCAAAATGCGTTCCATAAGGGTGATCCCTCCATATCTTTAAAACGAAGACTATAGCTGCCAATTCCAAATCATGGGCAGGATAGTTTGCTTCATGCGTCTTGAGTTGTCTAGATGCATAAGCTACCACATTGTTTTGTTGCATAAGTACTCCATCGAGTCCCTTAGACGATGCGTCACAAAATACCACATATTTCTTTTCTGGATCTGGAATCGTCAAAACAGGAGCTTGAGTCAACTTCTTCTTCAAGGTCCTAAAACTCTTTTCACATTCCTCATCCCACACGAAGGGTACCTCTTTCCTTGTGAGTCGAGTTAAAGGCAAAGCGATTTGAGAAAACTTCATAATGAAACGTCGGTAATAACCTGCTAGTCCCAAAAAACTTCGAACTTCAGAAACATTCTTCGGCCTTGCCCAATTTTGAACAGCCTCAACCTTTGATTGATCAACTGCTACACCACCCTGAGAAATAACAAGGCCCAAAAATTTGACTTCTGATAACCAAAACTCGCACTTACTGAACTTTTCAAACAATTGCTTCTCCCGTAGAATATCCAACACTATCCTTAGATGCTGAGCATGCTCTTGCGGATTCTTAGAATAAACCAGAATGTCATCAATGAAAATAATGACAAACTGATCTAGATATGGTTGGAAAATCCGGTTCATATAATCCATGAAAACTGCTGGTGCGTTGGACACTCCAAAAGGCATAACCAGGATTTCATAGTGTCCATAACGCGTTCTGAAAGCCGTCTTGGACACATCAGAAGATTTAATGCGTATCTGATGATAACCCGATCTAAGATCAATTTTTGAGAACACTGATGCTCCCTTAAGCTGGTCATGTAGGTCATCAATCCTTGGCAAGGGATACTTGTTCTTAATGGTTACCTTGTTCATCTGACGATAATCAATACGCAGCCTCATGCTGCCATCCTTCTTCTTAACTAACAAAACTGGTGCACCCCATGGAGACACACTAGGTCTAATGAAATGCTTCTGAATAAGCTCTTCCAATTGAGTTTTCAATTCCTTGAGTTCTAGGGGAGACATTCTATAAGGTGCTACTGACACTGGTTCGGCTCCCAGAATCAAATCAATCGAAAACTCAATTTCTCTTTCCGGTGGCAAACTAGTAATATCAGCATGAAAAACATCCAGATACTCACTTACAATAGGAATATCACTTGGACTCAAATCTGACTCCGAAGTCACGGTGAGCATAACATAAAAACCCTTATCCTGGGCACAAATAAACTGAGCCATCTGATACGTGTGCTTAATCAATTCCGACAAGGCTACTCCTTCCACCGTACTACTAGTTGGCATGTAAATACTCTTTTCTGCACACCCTATATATACATGATTGGCTGACAACCAGTCCATACCTAATATAACATCAAGTTTCTTCATCGGAAGACATACTAAATCTATATAGTACGTCTTACTAGATACGGTGATGGGACAATTCTCACAAACATAACTCGCTACAATACTTCCGTCAGTGGCCGTGGTTACCTTCATAGGGGGATTTAATAATGAAACAGACAACTGAAGAGCTTCAACACATTGAAATGAAATGAAGGAACATGATGCACCACAATCAAATAAAACATTAACAAGATTCTGACCAAGAAAGCACGTACCACCAATCAAGTCTTCATTTGCCTGTGCCTTCTTACCATCAAGAGAATACACTCTACCTTTACTCATTGTAGCACTTACACCTTTGCCCTTATTTTCTCTGGTTGGACAATCCGCCACATAGTTCCCTGATTGACCACATGTAAAACAGTTACCTGAACCTACTCTGCATTCTCCCTGATGAGCCTTGCCACACTTCCTGCAAGTTGGATACGTTCTAGGTGGACCTGTGTGCTTTCCCCTAGTTGGAGATCCCTTAGGCTTCAGCTTATCATGATACCTGTCGGCAAAGTTACCTCTGCTCCTAGCTCCTGGTCTAGAACCTTCCCTAGCTGCCCTTTCAAAACCTCGTTCGGCCTCCAAACTGTTATGCACCATCTCATCAAAATTCGTCAATCTCTGTTGGCTGACCACGACATAGATATCTCACCTCAAAGAATGCCTATATTGATTAACTTTCCACATCTCATTGACCGCATACTCATGGTGAGTAGAGTAATATGATAGCTCCTCAAACTTCTTCGTAAAATCTATCACCGACATCTGACCTTGCCTCAAATGGAGAAATTCATGTTCCTTCCTGACCTTGTATGACAAGGGAAGATACTTTTCTTTCATCACTTGTTTGAAATTCTCCCAGTTCAACTCTAGCCAGTTAGTCTCCATCCTACGCCGAGCAGTTTCCCACCAATCCTGCGCTGCACCCCGAAACTGATTTGTTGCAAAAACCACCTTATCCTCCTCGGTACAGTTAACCATCAGAAAAATCTTTTCCATTTTCTTGATCCACCTCTTAGCTTCAGGTGGCTCACCGCTACCATCAAACTCCGGGTGATGGTTCCGATTGAATTCTTGAAAAGTTGGATTCCCCACAATTAGAGGTGGTGGAGGCGGTTGATGTATTCCCGGACCTTGCTGCATAGTTGAAGCCCACTGCTGCTGAGACTGAGTGTTCTGGTGAATCTGCTGCTGCATCATATGCATCATCTGTTGATTTTGTTGCATTAGTTGTGCCCACATATGAGCATCAGGGTTAACATTCTCCTGTACATCCGGGTTAACTCTTGGCCGACCTCGTCCCCTTCGTGCTCCAGATATTTTCGCTCTAACTGTCATATTTAAGTCAAAGTGATCAATTTCAACCAATATAACAATGAGGTCAATATCTTAAACACAAAAAGAACGACTACTTGGATTGTATTATTAATGACCCAAGGCACGATCTGGAATGACCTGCTCTGATACCAAATTGTAACGCCTAAATTTGAAAGTGTCTAGAATATTCAAATAAGCGTTAAACCTGATATTGGATACATTAATTATACAATAGAAAACGGCAACAAGTCGAAAGTATAGATACATCATCATTCCAAAGTTTTTATGTTACATTATTACACCAAAAGTTTGCCATACAGAGTGTACATACAAAGCTATAACAACTCGTCTCATAATATAACATAGGCATCTCTAATATACATCAAGGCGAATCCATGTAGTCACGATCAATCCAAGACTTTTTCTTTACCTTTTCCTTGCACAACCTGTGAACCTGAACAAATAAGGAGTTGGGTGAGACATAATGTCTCAGTGAGTTCCTTCTAGCCCTAGGCTAGTGATAACCTTGGGGATACTTAGGGTTATCACGTGTCTACATTACAACCTGACGGTTGATTATACGTGTGTGGTCATTTACCCTTGGCGGTCGTACAAACTAGATCCATCTTAGATTTTCTCCTAATTTGTTATAGGCTTGCTAAAATCATACGTGCCATGGCGGTCGAGGGACCCTATAACCGATTTGCTAAGATACGCTAAATTTATCTAAGCCTAATCATGAAACAATCATGACACCACCTAATACCAGACGAGTAGGGTAACCTAAGATCGTCTTTTGCATACTTTCTTAACATGTTCATATCTAACTTCATATCATAATCATGCATGAATATATGTTCATTAATACTTATGTTAGCGTTGAACAATCAAACATTAAGTTGATTCGTTTTACAGAGAGTCCTGGGTGGAGTAACCCCGAGTACACTCCCATACATGACCGATGTACGTACCTTGGACTCCCTCTGTGACGTGCGGGTCCCTTATGGCTTGAACCATTCCCCTTGAGTCGAGAACCTCTCGTATCCCCCTGACGTGGATAACGAGAGACACGAGCATCTACATCTTGTATTAGCCTTGATCTTATGCATACATGAAAGGTTAACTACATGAGTTAAATACTTATAACTCGGATCCTTGATCAATCACTTGGGGTAATAACATACAAGTTCATGAGCGTAAGAAAGAATTCTTCGCATCTTAACATAATACAATCTTGAATAACATTCTAGTTCTTGACAACTACGTCAAGGCTCTAATTCCACACCCCTCAATAGTTATTGTATACTACCCATTCATCTCAAGCTATAATTCCCATTCGCCATGCTTAATTATACCATTTGAATACTTGTTTAACATTCAAGAAAACATTTTTAAAGTCTATGCCTTGGGGTCTTGGTTGGAGGGGTTATTGTTAAAAGAATCCTTTAAAGAAAAACCGCCGCGATATGCCTAACCACCCATGACGAGCAAAACAATGAGGCTTCCCCACTGTCTGCTCGCCATGGCGAGTAAATTTGTGTGGGAGGTGAGCAGCTGCTCACCATGGCGAGTAGGAGGCGAGCAGGACCCCCTGTTCATCCTTCTTGATCGCCTAGCGAGCTATTTACTCGCCGTGGCGAGTTATGACAGTCCAGCACCCCTAAAAATGGCATTTTTGACCCAAAAACCTCAAAACAAAACATCCCAAGGCATATCAGGGTACTAGGAGTCATATAGAACCTGTAAAACAGCCATTGAACAAGTATTCACAAGTATAAAGATGCATGGCATAAAAGGGGTAACATTGTTACACATAAACCCTAGAAAAATTATATAGTTTTCCTTGCAAGCAAAACACATCCCATGGTTGGATACTAACTAAGAACTCACCTTAAAAATAACCTCAAATCAAGTTCACAACTTCAAAACCTTGACAGCAAACCCTAAGATCAAAACCCTAGATAAGAGATGGATGTTTGGTGAAGTTTGCTTCCAACTTGTCACCAACAAACACCAAACCCTAGCCTTGCTTAAACTTCAACTTCTTGAAAGATTAGGAGAAGATTAAAGGAAGATTGAGAGTAGAGAGGAGTAGAGAAGTTTGCTTCATCATATCACTAACCAAACACCATAAACCCTAACCAACTCATGCTTGATTCCAAAGAGGAGAAAGACGAAGCAAAGATTGTGGATGAAGAAAGTTGGTGAGGACCGATTTCTAGAGAGAAGGGAGAGCAAAGTTTTCTCACAAACCCTAGTGAGAGAAAGTGAAGAGAAGAATGAAGAATTTTGGACTTAAAGTCCTTAAATAGTCCCTTCCCGAGCAATTACCGTTTTACCCTTGACCTTAACGCGCTCAATCTATCGTTATCAGGTAAATCATCGTATCATAAAAGTGGGATATTACAATTATGAAACCAACTTGTGTTAAAGGTACTCAATTTTACACGAAGTTAAAATATTACTGAATCTAGTATTGCTTTTAAGATTTTCTTCTTACATTCAGTAAGTTTTCATAAAAGTTTTTGTAAAAACAGTTTATCGAGTCACAAGTTAGTTCTATCAGTTGCCACAATCATGCTTTTAGGTGGAATTTATCTCCAAGAAATTATATACAATTGTAGTACTTGATATATATACAAAAGCGAAAAGGAGATACCAACATTTAGTTATATATATATATATATATATATATATATATATATATATATATATATATATAGTTCTTTAGAATCCTTCTCCATCTTCTTATTCTTCTTCTTCTTCTTCTTCCTCTTCTTAAAGTTTCTTTTTAACCAAGAAAGTCTACATGAACAATCAAAACGATTAATTTGTTAATTAAAACACCTATAATGAAAAACAATAGGAAAAGAACAGAGTGAGAGAACCATTCCAAGCCCAACCCCAAAACTGATGAGGCTTTGAATTAGTTATTTCCAAAAACTTTTTTCTAACAAATCAAAAGCTTCGTCAGCCTTGGAGTTGAACGTGGAATAGTTCTCTCTCACTCTATTTTTTCCTTTTGTTTTTCATCATAGGAGTTTAAATTCACAAATTAAATGTTTTTATTTTTCTTGGACACATACTTGCTTAAGAAGAAGAAGAAGGCAAGGATCGATTCTGAGAACTATATATAATTAGCTATATGCTTGTATCTCCCTTTCTAACATCTAACTTATGCAAGAATTGAGGAGGAATATATTTTTATGATCATTATGATTATATCGAAAAAGGGACTATGGTCTTAAAATATTATTTATTCCGAAGGGACATAAATTATCAAAGGTACTAGGCTCTTAAGACCATTCTTAATTCCCAAGTGACATTATATCTATAAGGGTATATGGTCTAAAGAACACTCTTAATTTCGAGGGAAAAGTGTGATATCCTGCCTGTCAGTGTCAGAATATTACCGTCGATCATGCCATAAGATTAATATAAAGGAAAGTAAGTTTATGGAGAATATTATTCAGTGATGACAGTCAAATACAAGGTAAGTCTCAGAGTCGTATTTACACGCTTAAGACAAAGGGTATTTTGGTATTTGCACGTCAAGGGAGTATTTAATTGATTTTGGGGCCAAATATCTTCATAATCTTTTCCCCTTTCTCTCTCTAGGGTTTGAGTTTGGCAAGAAGCTCTCCCTTCTCTCTACTCCCATGCCTCCTTCTCTCTTTCTCTTCCTCTATCCTTTCCAACTTTTTCCATCCATGGCAAGGCTTTACCTTATGATTTTTCAAGACACCATAAACATATGAAGCTTGTTTTGCATTGTTTTTCTCTTCTTCTCTCCATCAAGAATAGTTCACGAAGTTAGGGTTTGTTAATGCTAGAAGAGGATGATGCTTGGAAGCTTGGGGGTTAAGTGATCATCTTGGTGAACTCATGGTCAAGAGCTAAAGAGAAAGTTGATTGGAAGATTGGATTGATGAACCAAGAGCTAGGGTTTGATGTTGTTATGGTGTGTATGGCAAATTGGAAGCAATTAGTGGAAGATTGAGCATAAGCTAGAGTATGGGTTATGTTCTTGGTTAACTTAAAGCTTTGGAAACAAGGAAGCAAACTAGGGTTGGTTGTGAAGGGAAGATGATGCTTGCTTGAGCTTGAAGCTTGGAATTGCTTTAAGAACTTGCAAGGTGAGTTCCTTAGATAGTTCCCACCCTTGGGATTATGTGTTTAAGCTTGCAAGGATAACTATATAATTTTCTAGGGTTTATGTGTAGAAAGTTACCCTTATTATGCCATGCATCTTTATACTTGTGAATACTTGTTCAATGGCGGTTTTACAAGTTCCATATGACTTCTAGCACCATAATATGTCTTGGGATGTTTTGTATTGAGGTTTTTGGGTCAAAAAACACCATTTTTGCAGGCCTGGACTGTCATAACTCGCAACGGCGAGCAATTACTCGCCATGGCAAGCAAACACCACAGAAAGGGGTGTTTACTCGCCACGAACTCGCAGTGGCGAGTTAAGCAACTCGCAGTGGCGAGTTAAGCAACTCGCAGTGGCGAGTAGGTGAACTCGCAGTGGCGAGTAACAGGGTGGCAGCACCCTGTTTTCCCGCTTCAGGCCCTTTTCCCGTCGTTCGGTCTAGTTTTCTTCAAGCATTCTTTTACAATAATAAACCCCTCAATACATGACTCCAAGGCATGGTTTTTAAACATGTTTTCTTGATCATTTAACAAGTATTGTAGTGTATAATTAAGCATGGCGTAAGAGAATTATGGCATGAGTTTAACGAGTAGCAAACAATATCTAATGCGGGAAATAAACTAGAGCCTCGACATTGTAGTCGAGAACTAGAATGATAGCAAGAATCACTAGAGTGATTAGGAGCGAAGTATGTTATCTTCGCACATGATTAAATAGATATAGCAAGCATAAAGTTGTGGATAGGATAGATATATCTCCACCATGTTTATGAATGAACAAGAGCACTTACCGCTAATCGGATCGATCAAGGTTCCGAGGTAAGCTTTAAGCATGATTGGGTATAACCTAAATAAATGACAAGTATAAGTAGGTGGCATGTCTCTTGCTATCCACATCAAGGGGATACAAGGGGTTCTCATTATGAGAATGATTCAAGCCGTAAGGGACCCGCATGTCACCGAAAACGCAAGACTAAGTTTATAACCGCATGTCGGTGCTCGTGTCTCTTGTTATCCACGTCAGGGGGATACGGGAGGTTCTCGACTCAAGGGGAATGGTTCAAGCCGTAAGGGACATGCACGACACCGAGGGAGTCCGATGTACGTACATCGGTCATGATGGGATTGTTCTCGGGGTTACTCCACCCGGGGCTCTCCGTAAAATGAACCAAGATAAGAATGTTTGTTCAACGCTAACATAATGAGTAATGAACTTAGATGCGAATATGAATGATATAACTATGATTATGATCACGAATGAACTCATGCATGATTATGTTATGTACAAGTACAAGTTAAGTAAACAATGTGATGCCGATGACGTTCTTAGGTTTCCCTAATCGTCCAGCTTAGGAATGTGTCATGAACATGTTACATGAAGACCTCGATGTGTTTACCGTATCTTGGCATAGTGGTCTTAGGTTCCCTTGACCGCCATGACACATATGATGATAGTAAGCCTATAACAAGTAAGATGAATTAAGACGATCCTTGTATGCACAACCGTCTAAGCATGCAAGTCCCCACACACGTATAATCAACCGTCAGGTTGTAAAGTAGACACGAGGTGATCGTAGGTTTCCCTTGAGGTTACCTATAACCTAGGATTAGGTGGAATTCACTGAGACATTATGTCTCATCCCAATCCTATTTTATTTCAGATAAACAGGTTGGACATCAAACTAGTTGCCGAATGGATGATTCAGCAAGTATGCGTTCGTACCGGCGAAAGATGAGATGGACGTTCAAGGATGTACCTTTTTATGTTTGGACAAGTTGAGTTGTATCATTATGTATGAACGAATTTAGTTGTATAATGTATTCATTCGATGTATTATTGTTGTAAATTTTTAATGTATCCAATAATAAATTAATGCACTTGCTAGACTTTCTAGATACGTCTAGTATGGGTGTTACATTTGGTATCAGAGCAGGTCGATTCAGACCGTGCCTTGGGTCATTAAGTTACAACTAAGGAATTGGGACCATTGGGTTCCAGGTAAATGTTTTAATTGTTGATGTTAGTTGAGCCTGATCAACTCAATTTAACACTCGACGGTCAGAACGGATGCCTGAGAGCTGAATATGACCAGGAGGAGCGAAGTATGTGATGAAGATGTTTGAGAAGGTAGAAACTCGGAGTAAGAATAGTAAGAGTCTAATCGTGCCAAATGGTGGCCGGTGAGCTTATCAGTTTAAGTTTGATTTCTCCGGAAATACAAGGTAAAGTTAAGATGGATTGATACGACAACGTTGGGGAAGTTGTTAAAGATATTTTGTATATCCGAAAGTGAAGAATTTGGAAGTTTTCAGGGTTAAAGGTATGTGAGTGAAGCCAAAGATTTGAATGCCCAGATAGGATAAGGCTCTAATGTTGGAATGTCGAGCGAGTCGACAAAGAAACAAGTTAAACCGTTCGCAGCAAATTAAGTTAAGATTTTATGTGGATATTCTATGATATCAGGATTAAGGCAATAATTTTTGAATGTGTCGAGAATTGAATCGAATGATGTTGATGTTTGTCGTGCATATGATATGAATGTTTTAATGATGTTAAGAATGGATAATGTGCATTGGATTGCTTGAGAAATACTCCCTCCGTTTCAAAATACATGTCCAAGTCAACCACTTCACATATGCCAATGCACAATTTTGACCGTTAATATCTTTAATTATCTAAAGTAAAAAATTATAAAAATTTAATATCTTGAAAATATTTGTCGAGACAAATCAAACAACATCTTACATATTAATATTTGTATTTATACATTAGTTAAAAAGTATGGTCAAAGTAACTAAAGTGAATAGTGCACATTGCAAAAATTGGACATGTATTTTGAAACAGAGGGAGTAAGATTTAGTACAAAATATATATATATACATATATATTTTTTTTTTGAGAACTGAGATGAAGAAACTCGCCAATAGCTAAATTTTCGCTAATAGCGAAATTACTTAGATGATTTCGCTGATAGCGAATATGGGGCGAAATTTTCAGTTTTTTTTCCGAAAACTGTCAGTTCGTCTCTAGGGTCCGCAGTGACTATTGGAGAGTTGTCTTCACAACCTTTTTGCAATAACACTCTTTACAACATAAAGTAATGAATGCACATTACATCCTAAAGTTTCAAAGGAAAAAAAAAAAGAGTATGAACAACCATTAACAGAATCGATTAAGTTTAAGGTAACCTTGGAGATTAATGTGTCAAGAGTTTAAAGGAGTTTAGACCAAGTGTTTAGAGATTCCTGTATATGGAACAGAAATGAAGGCATGAAGTAAGAAGTTAAGGTGGCAAGGAGTTATGTTAGATGACAAGATTCTCAGGTTTTGTGGAGTATTAATTACCCCTCGAATCTATGATTTGCTTAATTAATTTACTAAGGCTCGTTACTATGACGAATTCTAATATTTGTAAAGTTTATAAGATTTTAGAAAAGATATACGCATATGGGTGATTGGAATTGATGTTCATAAGTTTTAAATGGAATTCTATAGGTACCGGTCGGTTACAACACATGTAAAATAATTTGAACACTTGGAGCAAGATTTGATGACACTGTTGTGTTATCAACTCGTTCCACGAATTTTATGGTAACAACCGGGACCCAAAATTCAATATTTTATACATATAATAAAGAAAATCAACACCAATGATCCATGTGCAAAGTTATGAAGTTTTCTTCAAGAAGAAAATTGACGAGCTAGCATTGGTAAGATTAAGCAAAGCATAGCATGCGAGAAACGAAGATGCAAAGTAGGATGTTCAAGAAAGATATGCACGATGTGCAATATGAGCATGCTATGGAAATTCGAGATTTGCTCAGGAATAAACTTAAGAATGGTAATGATACGACAGAAGGTAAGTTTACTAGTAAGTATGTAAAGTTCAACCACAAGAAGGTAATATGAGAATACGGTAAGTCTATCATGAGATTCTGTCAAACAAGGCCTTATGAAGAGCAAGTTTCAGCATTGGATGCCACATGAATGGTCTTGAGTAGAGTTTAGAAAGATGGTAAACATATAAGAATATGAACGTGAAGTTTCATTCGTCTCCATGATTTTGAGGATTGGTTAAAGACAACCGATGGGAATCAGAGTAGCGCAACGAAATTAAATTGGTTAAGTTGTTAACAGTAATTATGGAATATGGAATTTTATAGTAAGAAGTCTAATGAGGAACACTATGAAATGGGCGAAGAGTTCTCGAAATGTTAGGTAAGTATTAAAACTTATACAGTCGGTGATGGATAAGGTAAAAGAATAAAGGATGTGTTTTCACCTAAGTAAGATTGGAAAGTTTGAAACCACTATAATGAAGTAATCAGATTGCCTATTGGTGATATCGTGCAAGTACAAGAACTGATAGTCGGATAGAAAGAGTATGTGTTCTGACAAGAATAATACATGTAAGTTCAGAAAGTTCTTTCTTGTGATTCAAAGTGATGATCAAGGTATCATGTGAAGTGATCGGTATCTGAAGAATAAGTGTCATACGGGTGAAGGTAGCAATACCCAAGCAATGTTTGAATACGATGTTCTGAAGAATCCAGTTCAGTATTCTGGAAATAAGGGAGCTAAATGTTGATATGTGGATCAAGGATCCTACATGGTCTAAGTTATACAAAAATGTGTGTCTGAAGCATACATATAGTTAAGAAGGAATAGAAAAGAGTCCACTTTCGAAGTTTAAGAATTTTATCACAGAAGGAATTACGATTCATGAGTTATGTATGATGAGATTCATACTCTCTGATGCCATGATTGTTAAATGATGACGATACTAGCTTGAATGGTGCCTGTAATATCCCGCTTTTCAGAAATAATAATTTATCAGTCAAATGTATCAGAGGTTAAGTAATGAGGAAATGTTAAGTATGACGGAAGATATTATTATGTAATATCACTCAAATATGGACTTGTGTATCAGTGTCAGGTAAACACGACTGAGACCAAGGGCAATTTGGGTATTCGCACGCAAGGGGTATATAAGCAAGTTTGAACCCAAAATATTCATTTTCCCTTTCACTTTCTCTCTCTAGGTTTTGGGAAATAATTCTCTCCCCCTTCTCTCTAAGATTTGCGCCCTCCCTCTCTCTCTCTCAAGACATCCAATCTTCCTCCAATACATGATCAAGTGTGGTTTTGGTAACTTAGCAAGCAAGAAACAAGAGGAAGTATGGATTTAAGCATGGTTTGGTGGGAAAAGCTAAAGATCAAGAATGAAGGGAAAGCTAAGGTTGATGCTTGAAGCTTGAAGGAAAGCAAGAAAACATGTTAGGTGAGTTCCATAGATAGATTACCATCCTTTGGGTTGTGTAAATTCATGTTACAAGTATAGATTTATGTTTTTGAGAGGTTTTAACCCTAATGTCTCTTTGAGCAATTCTTGTCAATTACATGTTAGTTTGCCATGAAATATGTTTATAAATCTATATATATGTTGCTGGATGATTATGGTGCATTGCAGGATCAAACTGAACAAGTTTTGGGTCAAAACTGGAAATTTTGTACCTCAGACCCGAAGAGCTACGCTATTAGCGAAATCTACGCTAATAGCGAAATTCACAGGATGAGCCACGCCCCAGCTGAGCTATTAGCGCAGCTCTCTGGACTTGGCCAACTTGCTTTGGCCTGTTAGCCCGGTTCAGGGTCCGTGGTGCATTCTGAAGCTTTTCTTTCATCGTTTTACAACTTTATAACCCTAAAACAACATCTAGGCAATGCACATAACATCAAACGATTCTTGAAATGAAAATCATGGCAATTTTAACATGAATGGCAAGAGTGAATCAAGAGAGTTTAAGCCGATATTACTCGGGTAGCTATGAATTAAGAAGGGCATGAATGTAGAGCCTCAACATAGTTGTTGAGAATTAGCAAGATAACATGAATCACTAAGTATGTCAAGTATAGGATTATGAATACATAAGTAAGTAAGACGCGAATGATAATCTCTTCGCACATGAGCTAGAATGACTTAGCTAGTATGTAAGTCGTGGATTGATAAGCTATTCTCTCCACCTTGTTAAGTATGAACAAGTATAAGTTACCATTAATCGGATCGATTAAGGTTCCGAGGTAAACATGTATGTATGATTATGTTTAACTTAAATGCACGACAAGACCATGATTAATAAGTGTAGGTGGCATGTCTCTTGCTATCCACATCAGGGGGATACAAGGGGTTCTCGTAATGAGAACGATTCAAGCCGTAAGGGACCCGCATGTCACCGAGTAAACAAGACGTAGGTGTTCGTGTCTCTTGTTATCCACGCCAGGGGGATACGGGAGGTTCTCGACCTAAGGGGAACGGTTCAAGCCGCAAGGGACCCGCACGACACCGAGGGAGTCCGATGTACGTACATCGGTCATGTATGGGATTGATCTCGGGGTTACTCCACCCGGGACTATCCGTAAAATGAATCCAGATAACTGTTTGTTCAACGCTAACCTATGAATGAACTTAAGTACGTTTATGCATGTTATGATTATGATTCTATGTACGACTATGATTAAGATCACATAAGAATCCATGCACGTTTATGTTAAGAACAAGAGCACTAGATGCTACATGATAAGTATAAGGCATGGAATAGAACAAGTAAAGAACATGATACCGATGACGATCTTAGGTTTCCCCTAATCGTCCGGTTTAGAATCGTGCCATGATTATGATATGTTTAGGCCTTGATACGTAAAGCGTATTTTTGGCAATGCGGTTTTAGGTTCCCCTCGACCGCCATGACACGTATAGGAAGTGAAACCTATAACAAGTTAATATAAGAATATGATGGCTCTAGTATGCACTACCGTCTAAGCATGCAAGTCCCCACACACGTATAATCAACCGCCAGGTTGTAATGTAGACATGTGGTGACCGTAGGTTTCCCCTTGAGGTTGCCTATAGCCTAGGATTTAGGGGAACTCACTGAGACATTATGTCTCATTCCAATCCTTATTTGTTTCAGATAAGCAGGATTTTATGCAAGCTTGAAGTCGGATGGATATTTCAGCAAGTGTGCGTTCATGTCGCTGCAGGATGCTTTGGATTTAAGGGTGAAATCATATATGTATGGTTGAGATGTTTAAGTGATTTATGTATGAACGTAATTTGTTGTATAAATATGCACTCGTATGTAATTTATGTTGTAAATTTTAATGTATCCAGTACTAATATTAACGCGCGTGCTAGACTTTCTAGATACGTCTGGTATGGGTGTTACAATTGGTATCAGAGCAGGTCGATTCAGACCGTGCCTTGGGTCATTAAATTACAACTAACGTAGTGGGAACATTGGGTTCCGGGTAGATGTTCTATTTGTTGTTGTTAGTTGAGCCTGATCAACTCAATTTAACATTCGACGATTAGAATGGATGCCTGAGAGCTGAATAGGACCCAGGAGGAACGAAGTATGTGATGAAGAAGTTTGATCGTGCCAAAAGGTGGCCGGTGAACTAATCAAGTAGAAGTGTGAATCCTCCGGGAATGTAAGGTATGTTATGAAGGAAGGTTCCGACAATGTCAGGTAAGATGATAGTGATACTCCATGTACCCGTAAGTGAAGAAGTTGGATATATGTATCTAACCATGACCGAAAGTTTCGGTAAGAGTTGTTGTTGGAACGGATTTATGGTATTCTGGAATGTCAGTACAAGGTTACAAGATAGCGAGAAGTCGACATATATTGACGGAGTCAGAAGGCTCTCAGGAATAGTAATATGTGAATGAAGTTAAGGACATGTACGTTTAGAAAGTTGCGTAAGTGGCAACGTAATAAGTTAAGCTGTTCTTAGCGGAAGAAGTTAAGGTTTATGTGGAAGTTTTATGTTAAGAGACGTGATGAACAATACATTAGTTTCTAATGTGCCTTGAATTGAACCGAATGATGTTAATGCTTGCCATGAAAAGTTTATAGAATTGTTTTAAGATGTTTGGAAGGAATGATATGCATTGGGATACTTGAGGAAACAAGATTTTTATGTAAAATACGATTTTCTTTTTGGAAAACTGAGTTGAAGAAAATACGCCAATAGCGAAAATTTCCCTAATAGCGAAATTACTCCAGAGGATTTCGCTAATAGCGTGCCTGGAGCGAATTTTTCAGTTTTTCCAAAAACTGTCATTTCGTCTCTAGGGTTAGTAGTAGCTATTGGGGGTTGTTTTCACAATCTTTTATGTAACGAATACTCTCTATAACATCAAGTATCGAATGCACATCACATCCTATGATTTCTAAGGAAGAGAATGCATGGACAAGTATTAACGGAATTTGGAAGTTAGTGTGTCAGGAACAAGCCAAGATCAAGAGTGTAGAAGTTCCGGCATTTAGAAGGAAAGTCACCGATGTTTATGCATGAGGTATGAAGTAAGAAATTAAAGTGGTGCAAAATTATAAGAAATCACAAAGTTCTCGGATTATGTGGAATTATGGCGTATCTCTCGAACCTATGTTTTGCTTAACGGACATGCTAGGGCTTGATATGATGTTGGATCATAAAGTTTAAATAATTTTAGAAAGATTTACGCGTATGGGTGATTGAAGTTGACATTTTGAAAATTCACGAGATTTTTCTAGGAACCGGTTTGCTACGACACTAGTAGAGCGAGCTAGACTCATTAGAATATAGAATTGATGACATGTATGTGTTATCAATTCGTTCTATGATTTTAGAGCAACGGCCGGGGCCTAAACTCAATATATTTATAAAGTAGAAAATCATCAACGTCAATGACCCGTGCGCTAGTTAACGAAGTTTTCTTTAAAAGAAAAATTAATGACCAAGCATTGGTATGATTAAGCAAAATATAGTAAGCGAGAATGCAAAGGTTAAATGTTTAAGAAGGATATGTTAAAATACAAGATGAGATTGTCTTGGGAATTCGAGTTTACTTAGAATTAAGTACAAGTATGATATGTATGATATATGTAACCAGCAAGAACATAAGTTTACCCCAAGTCAAGTATTATGAGCATAAGATAAAATAACATGAGTTTTGAATTTACAAGACAAGTGTAAGGTTGTGATGTTGGTTGCAACATGGAAGATCTTGAGAATAGTTCAAGAAGTAAGTATTCAAGTGGTAAGCATGAATTGAAGTCTCAGTTGCTCTAACGGGTTAGAGAATTAGTTTAAGCCAACTGGTGGGAATCAGAGTAGCGCCATGGAAGTTAATCATTAAACACGAAACATGGGAATTTTAGTATGTATGAAGCTTCTTGAAGAATATTCGGTTAGTAAGGCAAGTTTAGCAGATGCATCATAAGACAAACGAGGAGTTCTCAATGTGATAAGTAAGTATGGATGTTTATATAGATAGCATTGGCTAAGGTAAAAGTTTCAAGTATGTGCCATCACCTAAGTAAGATGATAATGGGAAGTATGTAAGGTTCAGAAGGTTACATTTCGTGACTCAGGTAAAGAATCAAAGCATCAAGAATGATGAATGGGTTTTGGAAAAGGTATTAACGCTCAAGCGATAACCGAGTGAGATAATGTGGAGAATCAAGTTTAGTATTCCGAAGAAGAGGAATAAGTTTATGTTAAGAGGTCCAAGGATTTCCTATGGATATGTAAGCGGTATAATAAGTATGTATATCGGTTGAATAAGGGAAGAATTTATATTCGAAGTTAAGTATGTTATCATGAAAGGAGATGCAACTCTCGAGTTTGTGCAATGAGAATCATACTCAAGTATGCAATACTTGTTGAGTGAAAACGATACTTGTTAAGACATGTTAAGTCATGATTTTATAACTTTTAAGCTAAGATTGGTATTATGGAACTTGGGAACGATATTTTATTTAAACTCATGGAATTATACATTTTTGAAACTGATGAAATACGTCGTAAGTAAACTCACTTAAGACGTACAAACTTCAGGACCAACTTGTCGTGGACAAATTTTGGGTGAGTTGTTAAATCTTTTTCAAAAATATCGAAACTCGTCCGGTGGTTCTGTGGCCCCATTATACAATCAGTTTTGGAAATGATAAAATCTTTTTAGTCATGTATAACTTCGTTCTAAGAACCCGAATACCAAAGTTTAAGAAAAATTTCTTTAAGGAAGATTTTAGAACACGTATCGTTATCATATAACAAGAAGTGGCATTTGAAAGTATGTACATGTTATGGAAACGACAATGTTCGTATAAAGTCAATATCAGGTAGGATACACGAAAATATTTTAAGAATGTTTGATGTAATTGCAAGTAAAATGCTAGAAAGTTTCCAGAGTATGTGAATCATGATGTTAATTAATAGATTATCAGATGAAGTGGTGAGTTGATTTCACTTTTTCATGTCAAGCTATATAAGTTACCCCTCAGTACGGGTGATAAGATGCAATAAGATTGCAATAAGATTAAAGATTTCCTAAGACTCGGAAAGAGATAAGTGATTCGTGGAATCGTCTTTTTGAGTAATACAAGTAAGAAGCATGTATCTCAAGGTACAGTAAGATTATGTATTCATGATAAGCTATATGTATGAAAGATATTATATGTTGCAAGTAAGCACTGCAGGACAAACCTGGTATCCGGTAGGATTCCAGTTAAAAGGCAAATCCTGAGTGTTCATGATTATGATAAGGTAACATTATGAAATGGTCCATGATAAGCAGGTAAGATGCGAGTCTGAGACAATAAGTTTTTGTGTAGCAAGATAAGTTCTAAATCATGATATACTAAGAAAACTCTAAATTTGAGTGATATTAAAATCAAGAAGGTTATGTTCAGTTACATGTGGGTTAAGAAACAAGATGAGGACATGATGCGATAAACCCTTTCGATATGTGAGAATGGAAAATGTTTGGCTCAGACCATAGATGGTAAGTTTTGTCATGATGATTGGTAGTCGATCTCTAAATTTCGAGGACGAAATTTTTTTAAGGGGGGGTAGATTGTAATATCCCGCTTTTCAGAAATAATAATTTATCAGTCAAATGTATCAGAGGTTAAGTAATGAGGAAATGTTAAGTATGACGGAAGATATTATTATGTAATATCACTCAAATATGGACTTGTGTATCAGTGTCAGGTAAACACGACTGAGACCAAGGGCAATTTGGGTATTCGCACGCAAGGGGTATATAAGCAAGTTTGAACCCAAAATATTCATTTTCCCTTTCACTTTCTCTCTCTAGGTTTTGGGAAATAATTCTCTCCCCCTTCTCTCTAAGATTTGCGCCCTCCCTCTCTCTCTCAAGACATCCAATCTTCCTCCAATACATGATCAAGTGTGGTTTTGGTAACTTAGCAAGCAAGAAACAAGAGGAAGTATGGATTTAAGCATGGTTTGGTGGGAAAAGCTAAAGATCAAGAATGAAGGGAAAGCTAAGGTTGATGCTTGAAGCTTGAAGGAAAGCAAGAAAACATATTAGGTGAGTTCCATAGATAGATTACCATCCTTTGGGTTGTGTAAATTCATGTTACAAGTATAGATTTATGTTTTTGAGAGGTTTTAACCCTAATGTCTCTTTGAGCAATTCTTGTCAATTACATGTTAGTTTGCCATGAAATATGTTTATAAATGTATATATATGTTGCTGGATGATTATGGTGCATTGCAGGATCAAACTGAACAAGTTTTGGGTCAAAACTGGAAATTTTGTACCTCAGACCCGAAGAGCTACGCTATTAGCGAAATCTACGCTAATAGCGAAATTCACAGGATGAGCCACGCCCCAGCTGAGCTATTAGCGCAGCTCTCTGGACTTGGCCAACTTGCTTTGGCCTGTTGGCCCGGTTCAGGGTCCGTGGTGCATTCTGAAGCTTTTCTTTCATCGTTTTACAACTTTATAACCCTAAAACAACATCTAGGCAATGCACATAACATCAAACGATTCTTGAAATGAAAATCATGGCAATTTTAACATGAATGGCAAGAGTGAATCAAGAGAGTTTAAGCCGATATTACTCGGGTAGCTATGAATTAAGAAGGGCATGAATGTAGAGCCTCAACATAGTTGTTGAGAATTAGCAAGATAGCATGAATCACTAAGTATGTCAAGTATAGGATTATGAATACATAAGTAAGTAAGACGCGAATGATAATCTCTTCGCACATGAGCTAGAATGACTTAGCTAGTATGTAAGTCGTGGATTGATAAGCTATTCTCTCCACCTTGTTAAGTATGAACAAGTATAAGTTACCATTAATCGGATCGATTAAGGTTCCGAGGTAAACATGTATGTATGATTATGTTTAACTTAAATGCACGACAAGACCATGATTAATAAGTGTAGGTGGCATGTCTCTTGCTATCCACATCAGGGGGATACAAGGGGTTCTCGTAATGAGAACGATTCAAGCCGTAAGGGACCCGCATGTCACCGAGTAAACAAGACGTAGGTGTTCGTGTCTCTTGTTATCCACGCCAGGGGGATACGGGAGGTTCTCGACCTAAGGGGAACGGTTCAAGCCGCAAGGGACCCGCACGACACCGAGGGAGTCCGATGTACGTACATCGGTCATGTATGGGATTGATCTCGGGGTTACTCCACCCGGGACTATCCGTAAAATGAATCCAGATAACTGTTTGTTCAACGCTAACCTATGAATGAACTTAAGTACGTTTATGCATGTTATGATTATGATTCTATGTACGACTATGATTAAGATCACATAAGAATCCATGCACGTTTATGTTAAGAACAAGAGCACTAGATGCTACATGATAAGTATAAGGCATGGAATAGAACAAGTAAAGAACATGATACCGATGACGATCTTAGGTTTCCCCTAATCGTCCGGTTTAGAATCGTGCCATGATTATGATATGTTTAGGCCTTGATACGTAAAGCGTATTTTTGGCAATGCGGTTTTAGGTTCCCCTCGACCGCCATGACACGTATAGGAAGTGAAACCTATAACAAGTTAATATAAGAATATGATGGCTCTAGTATGCACTACCGTCTAAGCATGCAAGTCCCCACACACGTATAATCAACCGCCAGGTTGTAATGTAGACACGTGGTGACCGTAGGTTTCCCCTTGAGGTTGCCTATAGCCTAGGATTTAGGGGAACTCACTGAGACATTATGTCTCATCCCAATCCTTATTTGTTTCAGATAAGCAGGATTTTATGCAAGCTTGAAGTCGGATGGATATTTCAGCAAGTGTGCGTTCATGTCGCTGCAGGATGCTTTGGATTTAAGGGTGAAATCATATATGTATGGTTGAGATGTTTAAGTGATTTATGTATGAACGTAATTTGTTGTATAAATATTCACTCGTATGTAATTTATGTTGTAAATTTTAATGTATCCAGTACTAATATTAACGCGCGTGCTAGACTTTCTAGATACGTCTGGTATGGGTGTTACAGTGCCAAACCAAGATTTTTCAACTTTTAAAGTGAAAATGGGTATTAAGGGACTTGGAAACAAATTATTCTAAAAACATGATATTTTCATTTTCTGAAACCGATGACATACGCCATAAGTGAGTAAGTTCACTTAAGACGTGCGGACTTCCAGACCAACTCGTTAGTGGCGAGCTTGGGCGAGATTCAACTTTTTACAGAACATAGAAACTCGTCCTGTGGTTCTGCAGTACCGTTATCGGTTTGGATTCAAAATGTTTTCTTTAAAAAGGAAATACATATATTCATTCCAAGGATCCGTATACAAACGTTTATAAGATTTCTTAAGGTAAGAAGATAGAACAAGTATTGTTATTATCTAACAGTATGTGGCATTTGAAAGTATGTAATGCACAATGGAAAATAAGGTTTGACGAAATGGATGACAATGTTTTCTAAAAGGACATCTGAGACGTACAAGTATATGTTAAGGATATTCAAGTGCAAATGGTTTGAGTCAGAAAGTTTAAGAGCATGTGAACTAAGAGATACGTGTCTCAAGTTACATAAGGAAAAGTATGTATGAGCTAAGTGTTTACATGATAAGATAATTATGATGCAATTAAGCACTGCAGGGCAAACCTGGATTCTAGTGAGACTCCAGTTGAAAGGCAAATCCTGAGTGTTTCAGATAGTGATAAGTTACCCATATATATGAATTACCCTAACCAGGTGAGATATGGATCCGAGATATCTGGTACAATATGCCGTAAGAATAAGTTTTGCTCATGATGTTTTAAGTTAAGTTAAGACTATGAGAAGAATGATTCTGACGATGCAAGGGTTATTTCGAGATGTTATGTTTGAACTCGTTATATGTTAAATGATCTCTAAATTTCGAGGACGAAATTTTTTAAGGGGGGTAGACCCGCCTGTCAGTGTCGGAATATTACCGTCGATCGTGCCATAAGATTATTATAAAGGAAAGTAAGTTTATGGAGAATATTATTAAGTGATGACAGTAAAATACGAGCTAAGTCTCAGAGTCGTATTTACACGCTTAAGACAAAGGGTATTTTGGTATTTGCACGTCGAGGGAGTATTTAATTGATTTTGGGGCCAAATATCTTCATAATCTTTTCCCCTTTCTCTCTCTAGGGTTTGAGTTTGGCAAGAAGCTTTCCCTTCTCTCTACTCCCATGCCTCCTTCTCTCTTTCTCTTCCTCTATCCTTTCCAACTTCTTCCATCCATGGCAAGGCTTTACCTTATGATTTTTCAAGACACCATAAACATATGAAGCTTGTTTTGCATTATTTTTCTCTTCTTCTCTCCATCAAGAATAGTTCATGAAGTTAGGGTTTGTTGATGCTAGAAGAGGATGATGCTTGGAAGCTTGGGGTTAAGTGATCATCTTGGTGAACTCATGGTCAAGAGCTAAAGAGAAAGTTGATTGGAAGATTGGATTGATGAACCAAGAGCTCGGGTTTGATGTTTTTATGGTGTGTATGGCAAATTGGAAGCAATTAGTGGAAGATTGACCATAAGCTAGAGTATGGGTTGTGTTCTTGGTTAACTTAAAGCTTTGGAAACAAGGAAGCAAACTAGGGTTGGTTGTGAAGGGAAGATGATGCTTGCTTGAGCTTGAGGCAAGGAATTGCTTTAAGAACTTGCAAGGTGAGTTCCTTAGATAGTTCCCACCCTTGGGATTATGTGTTTAAGCTTGCAAGGATAACTATATAATTTTCTAGGGTTTATGTGTAGAAAGTTACCCTTATTATGCCATGCATCTTTATACTTGTGAATACTTGTTCAATGGCGGTTTTACAAGTTCCATATGACTTCTAGCACCATAATATGTCTTGGGATGTTTTGTATTGAGGTTTTTGGGTCAAAAAACACCATTTTTGCACGCCTGGCCTGTCATAACTCGCAACGGCGAGCAATTACTCGCCATGGCAAGCAAACACCACAGGAAGGGGTGTTTACTCGCCACGAACTCGCAGTGGCGAGTTAAGCAACTCGCAGTGGCAAGTAGGTGAGCTCGCAGTGGCGAGTAACAGGATGGCAGCACCCTGTTTGCCCGCTTTAGGCCCTTTTACCATCGTTCGGTCCAGTTTTCTTCAAGCATTCTTTTACAGTAATAAACCCCTCAATACATGACTCCAAGGCATGGTTTTTAAACATGTTTTCTCAATCATTTAACAAGTATTGTAGTGTATAATTAAGCATGGTGTAAGAGAATTATGGCATGAGTTTAACGAGTAGCAAGCAATATCTAATGCGGGAAATAAACTAGAGCCTCGACATAGTAGTCGAGAACTAGAATGATAGCAAGAATCACTAGGGTGATTAGGAGTGAAGTATGTTATCTTTGCACATGATTAAATAGATATAGCAAGCATAAAGTTGTGGATAGGATAGATATCTCTCCACCATGTTTATGAATGAACAAGTATGAGCACTTACCGCTAATCGGATCGATCAAGGTTCCGAGGTAAGCTTTAAGCATGATTGGGTATAACCTAAATAAATGACAAGTATAAGTAGGTGGCATGTCTCTTTCTATCCACATCAAGGGGATACAAGGGGTTCTCATTATGAGAACGATTCAAGCCGTAAGGGACCCGCATGTCACCGAAAACGCAAGACTAAGTTTATAACCGCATGTCGGTGCTCGTGTCTCTTGTTATCCACGTTAGGGGGATACGGGAGGTTCTCGACTCAAGGGTAATGGTTCAAGCCGTAAGGGACCTGCACGACACCAAGGGAGTCCGATGTACGTACATCGGTCATGATGGGATTGTTCTCGGGGTTACTCCACCCGGGGCTCTCCGTAAAATGAACCAAGATAAGAATGTTTGTTCAACGCTAACATAATGAGTAATGAACTTAGATGCGAATATGTATGATATAACTATGATTATGATCACGAATGAACTCATGCATGATTATATTATGTACAAGTACAAGTTAAGTAAAGAATGTGATGCCGATGACGTTCTTAGGTTTCCCTAATCGTCTGACTTAGGATTGTGTCATGAACATGTTACATGAAGACCTTGATGCGTTTACCGTATCTTGGCATAGTGGTCTTAGGTTCCCTTGACCGCCATGACACATATGATGATAGTAAGCCTATAACAAGTAAAATGAATTAAGACGGTCGTAGTATGCACAACCGTCTAAGCATGCAAGTCCCCACACATGTATAATCAACCGTCAGGTTGTAAAGTAGACACGAGGTGACCGTAGGTTTCCCTTGAGGTTACCTATAGCCTAGGATTAGGTGGAACTCACTGAGATATTATGTCTCATCCCAATCCTATTTTGTTTCAGATAAACAGGTTGGACATGAAGCTTGTTGCCGAATGGATGATTCAGCAAGTATGCGTTCGTACCGGCGAAAGATGAGATGGACGTTCAAGGATGTACCTTTTTATGTTTGGACAAGTTGAGTTGTATCATTATGTACAAACGAATTTAGTTGTATGATGTATTCATTCGATGTATTATTGTTGTAAATTTTTAATGTATCCAGTACTAAATTAATGCACCTGCTAGACTTTCTAGATACGTATAGTATGGGTGTTACAAAAAGGAAGAGAGAAGAAAATGGTTAATTTCATGGACCAAAAAAAAAGGAGATGAAGGGAAGAATGACTCGTCAACACAAGTCATAGAGGGAGAGAGAAGAAAAGTATTTGAAGTTTCAGAATACCTTTCAGTGTGTAGAATGCAATATATGTGAGCTCTCTATTTATAGAAGAAATTCACAACCAATATATGAGAAACTTTGGGAACAAGTAATTCACATATTAGATCTAGTACAAAAATATCTCAAAAATTCAGTACAATATATATATATATATCATATGGAGTACAAAAAATATATTTTGAGTACAAAAATATATTATTGAGTGCCAAAATATATGTCTAATCACATATGAAAATATATTAGATTGCATACCAAAATATATCAGGACGTGTTCCAAATTATTGTAACAAATTTTGGCGACTATGAAAAACTTTCTAATAATGACTTAATTAATTATTTCATTTAAAATTTCCAAATAATAAAATATATATCAACATTCTTCAAAAAAAAAAAATATATCAACATATATTTTTCGAATAATTTAAGGGTTAAATAAGTTTTTAGTCCCTACAAAATCCTGAGTTTTTAAGGTTAGTCCCTATGAAATTTCAATGGTAATTTTAGTCCTCCAAAATTTTTAAGTTTGTAAAAATAGTATCTATTTTGAAAACATTTTACAAAAATTGGATAATTTTAGTCCTCCAAAATAGTCCCTATAAAATTCAAATATGGACTAAAAGATAATAAAAAAATTTAGGGAGGGACTAAAAACATATTTAACCCATAATTTAATCTCGACAAATTTCCACTGAATTTATTATTAATTCTGAAAGGAACAAATTGGAACAATAAAAATAGAATTTGAGGTCTTTTAGAAAAAGTTTCTCCCATTTGTTTTGTTCTTTGAGCATATTTGAAAATGAGTGAAGACATATTCTGGTCCCGGGGAAAGTCATCGACAAAAAATAAGACCAATTTTTGTTCTATTTTTTTTTTCTATTTTTTTCTTCAAAATATGGGTGAAATTTATCCCTTAAAATATACATAAACTTTAGCGTAGTAAAAAGAGAGGTCAGACAGGCATGATAGTTCCCTTATTTCCGCTAGTTATTTATAAAAAATGTGCTCCCATTTTACTCGGTAACTCGAGATTTTTTTTTCATATTCCATAAATTTAGGTTCATCAAACATTATTGCTTATGTGACTCATGAAATTTTACAAAATAAATCATGGGAATGCTTCGGTCATGATAAATAAATTCATATGATATATTAATAAATTAATAACAAGAATTCATCAGCTTATTAATACAAAATAAATAACAATCTATTATGAAACCAACTTGTGTTAAAGGTACTCAATTTTACACGAAGTTAAAATATTACTGAATCTAGTATTGCTTTTAAGATTTTCTTCTTACATTCAGTAATTTTTCATAAAAGTTTTTGTAAAAACAGTTTAACGAGTCACAAGTTAGTTCTATCAGTTGCCACAATCATGCTTTTAGGTGGAATTTATCTCCAAGAAATTATATACAATTGTAGAACTTGAAATATATACAAAAGCGAAAAGGAGATACCAACATTTAATTATATATATATATATATATATATATATATATATATATATATATATATATAGTTCTTTAAAATCCTTCTCCATCTTCTTATTCTTCTTCTTAAAGTTTCTTTTTAACCAAGAAAGTCTACATGAACAATCAAAACAATTAATTTGTTAATTAAAACACCTACAATGAAAAACAACAGGAAAAGAACAGAGTGAAAGAACCATTCCAAGCCCAACCCCAAAACTGATGAGGCTTTGAATTAGTTATTTCCAAAAAAAAAATTCGTAACAAATCAAAAGCTTCGTCAGCCTTGGAGTTGAACGAGGAATAGTTCTCTCTCACTCTATTTTTTCCTTTTGTTTTTCATCATAGGAGTTTAAATTCAAAAATTAAATGTTTTTATTTTTCTTGGACACATACTTGCTTAAGAAGAAGAAGAAGGCAAGGATCGATTCTAAGAACTATATATAATTAGTTATATGCTTGTATCTCCCTTTCTAACATCTAACTTATGCAAGAATTGAGGTGGAATATATTTTTATGATCATTATGATTATATCTAAAAAGGGACTATGGTCTTAAAATATTATTTATTCTTTTTTTTTTAAGCAAGGAGTAATGACAGACATCGGGAGGAAACACTGACATACCAACAAGGTTGGCATTTAGGAAACCTCCGTCCTATGCCGCCAAACTCTAAAAATTTTATTAAAAAAAGGAAAAAAATATACAAGAGGATGGGGGACTAGGCCAAAACCCTCAGAAGAAAAACAAACAAAAAAAGCTGAAAAAAACTACTACAGACAAATAAAATCTGTAGTTAAACAAACCAATTCTATTACGAAGCAATCCATATGCCACTGACGGTCAGCCGGAAGAGTTTCTAACAAATTAGAACTTTGGATCCCATGACTCATACTCATCAATTTGTCCGCACTGCTGATACGGACATTCCAATATAATAGAATCATTTGGAAGATGGAAGAGCACCCTTTGCACGGGTTTGATAGGACGTACCAAGGACTAGCTTCTTACGAGTTTGCTTCCGCGCCTTGGTAAGAACTTGGGTGAATCCTTCATCAGCCATTCTTCGATCATATTCACGTATTCTGGCCCATAAATCAAGACCATCTTGAATGTTCTTGCTAACATGTTGTTGTACGGGTGGGACCGGAACCGATAAATTTACCTCTGCCTCATCTGTGATATGGTCCTTCTGAATCCAAGGATTGGTGTGTGTCATGCCCGCTTCTCTCTCAAAAGTGGAACTAGAAACTCCATCCATAACTGTGTTAGTATCATCAACATCAATAACCGGGATATTCTCCTCTGAATTTTCAAAGTCTGAACCCTCTCCATCCATGTCTACGGCCTTGCTATTTCTTGTACCTTGCTCTGGCAGATTTGCATCCTTAACCTCATCATTTATTAACGCTTGCTCCGCATTAGAAATCAAAGGAATATCCGATACTACCGGGGAAATATGTGCAGACCTCGAGAGGATCCTTTCACCTTCAGCACGAAGCTCATCATCATTTAATGCCAATGTCAACACGGGTTGAGTCAACTGAGGCAATGTTCTGTGAGGAACATGATCCGCAACATGTTGCAAAGGAAGACTAAAAGTATTGTCTGCAAAATCCTTAACTAGTTCTGTCTCTTCAGTATTTGTCACCGCCAAAGCCGAAAAAGCATTAGAAGAACCAACTCCTGAAGGATTTGTTTGCATAGGGACCCAAGCTTCCTTTGGTACCGGAGCCTTTGTCTTCCCTTTATCAGTCTTTGCCTCTTTTGCATCCTTCTTTGGGGCAATAGTCTCTTTCGCATCCTTTTTTGGGTATAACCACCGGCAGTTGGTCACATGATGACCAAGGTTGTGGCAATGCGTACAAAAATCCGGCATCCATTCGTAAACAACTTCAACGGGAAAAGAGAAACCCTCCCGCTCAACCAGTATTTCATAGAATAACTTCTTTGAGCAATCCATGTCAACCAAAATTCGAGCATAATGGCCGTATAGTCTCTTTGATGTTGCATTATCCATCGTCAACGGAGTGCCAATCGCACTTGCAATCTCCCGTAGTGTTCTGTCCATCCAATATTCTTGAGGGAGTTCAATCAAACGGATCCAAACTTGGGCGTGCGTATTTTTCTGTTTATGCATATTGAAATCTTTCCTCCACTCAAACAATCATAAAATACCAGGTTTCAAAATAGTTGTACCCTTCGCCCACACGGAGTGCATGTCAGCTTCGGAAGCAAAAAAGAACTCATAATAGCCCCTCCCCAAAGAGAGCAGAGACCATGGTGCAGCCGTGTTCCAATGCTTCTGTAATCACTTATGAATCTCAAAGGAGGTATAAGGCTTGTCTCCCTTGTTTAGAATCAGCCTCCCACGGAGATTTCGCTTATAGTAATCTACCCCTTTTTCATAGATGGGTTGTGAGATGCGAGTGCTAAGTTGTTCACCTTTGATTAAGGGTTGTGGCAGCGGAACTTCGTCCGGTAGAGATGCATCAGAAGAGGTCAGCACCTGAGCAAAGGAAGGTGCAGAAGCTTGTTGCACAGGAGGTCCAGTCACTTGCGGCGATATTAGGCGTGGAGAAGGTGCTGGTGCGGCCAAGGGAGCCAACTCGGCCTGCCAGTCAAACGGCATGGCCGTGTCTAGGTTAAGAAATGGTTTGTAGGGAAGGAGAATGAAATCGTCCAATGGGAATATAGCAATCGGTGGATTGATCCAATATTCACAAGAAATGATTCACGTAATGAATTCAAATTGTTGTTGGAACAAGAATTTCACGTGGGCAGATTGAATTCAATGGTAAAAAGCTCACGTAATTCTACCAGAATATCAAGGAAAGGCAATCAAAAGTCAGGAGACCAATGAAGAACGGCGCTAGTAAGAACCCTAGCGGAGCTCCATTCATTCCTTCAAATATCGTATTCTTTTACTTAAACTCAAAGGTACATAAATTATCAAAGGTACTACGCTCTTAAGACCATTCTTAATTCCCAAGTGACATTATATCTATAAGGATATATGGTCTAAAGAACAATGTTAATTTCGAGGGAAAAGAATGAGATGAAGGGAAGAAAACTTCTTCAACACAAATCAAAAAGGGAGAGCGAAGAAAATGGTTAATTTCATGGACAAAAAAAAAAGGAGATGAAGGGAAGAATGACTCGTCAACACAAGTCATAGAGGGAGAGAGAAGAAAAGTATTTGAAGTTTCAGAATACCTTTCAGTGTGTAGAAAGCAATATATGTGAGCTCGCTATTTATAGAAGAAATTCACAACTAATATATGAGAAACTTTGGGAACAAGTTAGATCTAGTACAAAAATATATCAAATTCAGTACAATATATATATATATATATATATATATATATATATATATATCATATTGAGTACAAAAATATATTATTGAGTGCCAAAATATATGTCTAATCACATACGAAAATATATTAGATTGCATACGAAAATATATCAGGATGTGTTCCAAAATATTGTAACAATATTTGGCGACTATGAAAAACTTTCTAATAATGACTAAATTAATTATTTCATTTAAAATTTCCAAATAATAAAATATATATCAACATCCTTCAAAAAAAAAAATATATATCAACATATATTTTTCGAATAATTTAAGGGTTAAATAAGTTTTTAGTCCCTACAAAATCATGAGTTTTTAAGGTTAGTCCCTATGAAATTTCAATGGTAATTTTAGTCCTCCAAAATTTTTAAGTTTGTAAAAATAGTCTCTATTTTGAAAACATTTTACAAAAATTGGATAATTTTAGTCCTCCAAAATAGTCCCTATAAAATGCAAATAGGGACTAAAAGTTAATAAAAAATTTTAGGGAGGGACTAAAAACATATTCTCGACAAATTTCCACTGAATTTATTATTAATTCTGAAAGGAACAAATTGGAACAACAAAAATAGAATTTGAGGTCTTTTAGAAAAAGTTTCTCAAATTTGTTTTGTTCTTTGAGCATATTTGAAAATGAGTGAAGACATATTCTGGTCCCGGGGAAATTCATAGACAAAAAATAAGACCAATTTTTGTTCTATTTTTTTTTTTCTATTTTTTCTTCAAAATGTGTGTCAAATTTATCCCTTAAAATATACACAAACTTTAGCGTAGTAAAAAGAGAGGTCAGACAGGCATGATATTTCCCTTATTTCCGCTAGTTATTTATAAAAAATGTGCTCCCATTTTACTCGGTAACTCGAGATTTTTTTTTCATATTCCATAAATTTTGGTTCATCAAACATTATTGCTTATGTGACTCATGAAATTTTACAAAATAAATCATGGGAATGCTTCGGTCATGATAAATAAATTCATATGATATATTAATAAATTAATAACAAGAATTCATCAGCTTATTAATACAAAATAAATAACAATCTATTATGAAACCAACTTGTGTTAAAGGTACTCAAGAAAGTCTACATGAACAATCCTTCTCCATCTTCTTATTCTTAAAGTTTCTTTTTAAGCAAGAAAGTCTACATGAACAATCAAAACGATTAATTTGTTAATTAAAACACCTACAATGAAAAACAACAGGAAAAGAACAGAGTGAGAGAACCATTCCAAGCCCAACCCCAAAACTGATGAGGCTTTGAATTAGTTATTTCCAAAAAAATATTTCGTAACAAATCAAAAGTTTCGTCAGCCTTGGAGTTGAACGAGGAATAGTTCTCTCTCACTCTATTTTTTCCTTTTGTTTTTCATCATAGGAGTTTAAATTCACAAATTAAATGTTTTTATTTTTCTTGGACACATACTTGCTTAAGAAGAAGAAGAAGGCAAGGATCGATTCTGAGAACTATATATAATTAGTTATATGCTTGTATCTCCCTTTCTAACATCTAACTTATGCAAGAATTGAGGTGGAATATATTTTTATGATCATTATGATTATATCGAAAAAGGGACTATGGTCTTAAAATATTATTTATTCCGAAGGGACATAAATTATCAAAGGTACTAGGCTCTTAAGACCATTCTTAATTCCCAAGTGACATTATATCTATAAGGGTATATGGTCTAAAGAACACTCTTAATTTCGAGGGAAAAGAATGAGATGAAGGGAAGAAAACTTCTTCAACACAAATCAAAAAGGGAGAGTGTAACACCCATACCAGACGTATCTAGAAAGTCTAGCACGTGCGTTAATATTAGTACTGGATACATTAAATTTTACAACATAAACTACATACGAATGAATATTTATACAACAAATTGCGTTCGTACATAAATATCCTAAACAGTTCATCCATACATTTACATTACATCCTTAAAATCCAAAGCATCCTGCAGCTACACGAATGCACACTTGCTGAAACATCCATCCGACTTCAAGCTTGCATAACATCCTGCTTATCTGAAACAAATAAGGATTGGGATGAGACATAATGTCTCAGTGAGTTCCCTTAAATCCTAGGTTATAGGCAACCTCAAGGGGAAACCTATGGTCACCACGTGTCTACATTACAACCTGACGGTTGATTGTATGTGTGTGGAGACTTGCATACTTAAACGGTAGTGCATACTAGAGCCATCATAATCTTAGCTTAACTTGTTATAGGCTTCACTTCCTATACATGTCATGGCGGTTGAGGGGGAATCTAGAACCGCATTGCCAAAGATACGCTCTACGTATCAAGGCCTAAACATAACATGTCATGACACACATCTAAACCGGACGATTAAGGGAAACCTAAGATCGTCGTCGGTTTCATAATCTTTACTTGTTCTACACATGTCTTGTACTTGTCTTTAGCATCTAATGCTCTTGCTCTTAACTTAATCTTGCATGGAATCATTCTACATGTCATAACATAATCATAATCATGAGGAACATAATCGTATTCATATCATGCATAAACGTATCTAAGTTCATTCATTAGGTTAGCGTTGAACAAACAAACATTATCTTGATTCATTTTACGGATAGTCCCAGGTGGAGTAACCCCGAGAACAATCCCATACATGACCGATGTACGTACATCGGACTCCCTCGGTGTCGTGCGGGTCCCTTGCGGCTTAAATCGTTCCCCTTAGGTCGAGAACCTCCCGTATCCCCCTGGCGTGGATAACAAGAGACACGAGCACCTACGTCTTGTTTACTCAGTGACATGCGGGTCCCTTACGGCTTGAATCGTTCTCATTATGAGAACCCCTTGTATCCCCTGATGTGGATAACAAGAGACATGTCACCTACACATATTAATCATGGTCTTGTCATGCATATAAGTTAAACATATACATACTTTCTTGCTTACCTCGGAACCTTGATCGATCCGATTAACGGTAACTTATACTTGTTCATATACATACTTATTCATGGTGGAGAGATTAACTAGTCACTCCACGGCTTACATACTTGCTAAGTCATACTTGATCATATGCGAAGAGAATACACTTTGCGTCTTATCATTCTAGGGAAACATATCCTATACTTGTCATACTTATCATTCATGCTATCTTTCTAGTTCTCGACTAGCTAAGCCGAGGCTCTACGTTCATTCCCTTTCTTAGTTCATTGCTACCCCATTATGCTTAAACTCTCTTGAGCCATCCTTGTAATACATGCTAAGATTGCCATGATTATTGATGCAAGGATCATTGGATGATGTGTGCAATTTTCAATAATTTCTAAAGACCGAAAGTGCCAAAAACCCAAATTCCAAGCCGTTTATAAATTCTACGATTTGATAAAGCCAAGTTTGTTCCAGTAGAAAACTAAGTGAAAACAGTCAAAGAACACTTCGAAACGATCGCTACGGACCCCCACACGACTGCCCCCAAGCACCCGAACGCAAGACAACGCGGACGTTGTCCTGGCTAGGGCGCCTGGCGCCAGAGGGAGGGTGCCTAGCGCTAGCTCTCTGGGTTGTGGGTGCCTAGCGCCCTTGTACAGGCGCAGCGCTCCGTAACTTGCGTTTTCGTGTGTTCCGGCCGCGGGTTTTCGCCATTTTCGACCCAAAACTCATCCAACTCGACCCTGTAATGCACCAAATACATACAACAACTTGTATAGACTTATTTAAACACATCTCATGGCAATTTTAACATATATATAACAAGAATTACTTTGGGGATACTAAAGTTTCATAAAAACCAAACTAACATAATACATGTTTTCTTCACAAGATTGAACAATCCAAAGGTAGGATATCTATCTATGGAACTCACCTAAATAAGATTGCACAAGCTTAAGCTTCCAAAGATCAACTCTAACTCTTGCTTCATCCATGATTCTTAGCTTAACAATCAATCCAAGCTTTCTAGTTGTTACTTGAAGGAGAAGAAGAAGATCATGATGCTTGCTACATCCCCAACCAAAGGATCCTTGAGACAGTTGAGTGAATTGGGAGAGAGGAAGGGCGATGGCCTAGAGAGAAAGAGGAGTAAACTCTTTCTCTCAACCCTAGAGAGAGAAAGACAAGTGAAGAATGAATATTTTGAGCCAAAATCACTTAAATACCCCTTTTTGCGAGCAATTACCATTATGCCCTTGCCTTAAGCGTGTTAAATCCGACTCTGATACTTGACTCGTATTTAGCTGACATTACATAATAAACATTCTCCATTAAACTTACTTTCCATGAACTTTCGTCCTCTGATACATTTAACAGGTAAAATTTCCATTAGCTGACGAGCGGGATGTTACACTCTACCCCCTTAAAGAAATTTCGTCCTCGAAATTTAGAGATCGACTACCAAACATCATGACAAAAACTAACCATCTATGGTATGAGCCAAACATATTTTAATCATACATTATCAAGAAGTTCATCGTATAATTTTTTCTCATCTTGTTCTTAACCCACATGCAACTGAACATAGCTTTCTTAATCTTAATATCACTCAACTTAGAGTTATCTTAGTATATCATGACTTGGAACTTACCTTGCTACACATAAACTTCTTGTCTCAGACTCACACCTTACTCACTTAACATAAACCAGTCATAAAGGTATCTTATCATAAACATGAACACTCAGGATTTGCTTTTTAACTGGAATCCTACCAGAACCCAGGTTTGCCCTGCAGTGCTTACTTGTAACTTTAAAACATATTTTCATGCATACATAATCTTATCGGGTAAACATATAATTCATACATCAGTTTACTTATTGTACTTTGAGACATGTGCCTCATTCTGACATTACTTATCTTGACAATTCTACAAATCTCTTACATTTGAATACTTTTAACATATACTTGTGCACCTCGTAAAACTTTGTTGTTCACTTCAACACCATTTGCTCTTCATAGCATTCGCTTACTTTCAAATGTCACTTCTTGTTAAATAATAACGATACTCGTTCTAACACTTTGCTTTAAGAAATTTTTCTAAACATGAGTATTCGGATCCTTGGAACGAATAGAGACATAACCTTTTAAAAGAATTTTGTGAAAATATCATGTTAAAACAATTTCGTTTCCAAGTCTCCCAATACCCATTTTAAATTTAGGAGTTTTTAAATCATAGTTCAAAATCTTCATAGCAAGTATCGTGATCATTTAACAAATTTGACATAAGAGGGTATACATTACATCGTGCACAACTCATGATTTGTATCTCTTTCCATAATGAAATTCTTGAACTTCCAAAAGTAACTTCCTTATTATTCTTTCTTGACTTACATACATATCTTGGAGACTCACATAATTGCATAACATAAATCATATAGGATCCTTGACCCTCATAACATTATCTCATTTTCTCGTTCTCAAAACAATAAACTTGAATCTTCAAAGCATCATGTCCGTTTACGATCACATATCGTTACCTTCTCTTGCATGACACTTCTTCTTTTAATACCGGTTCCACACTTGATAATTCAATCATTACTTTGAGTCACGAGCAAGAACCTTTCAACTCTTACTTGCATCTTTCTTATCATAGCACATATTCTTCATTTGTTGTGACTCTAGCCTTACTTATCATACTTAAGTGAAGACACATCCTTATACCTTTGTCATATTATTCACTGACTGTATCGGTCTCATTACTTATTCATTATTTCGAGAACTCCTCGCCTGTTCCATAATGCTTCTTAAGAAGACTCTTACTTTCAAGTTCCCTGGTTACTGTCCGAAACTTTATCTATTAACTTTCGTTGCCCCACTCTGATTTTCACCAGTTGACCTTAACTAATACTCTAATCCATTGAGGCGACTGAACTTCACATTCCTTTTTCCCATATGAGCATTATCTCAAAACCTTTCGTGTGGCAACCAATGCCATAACTTGCACCTCACAATATCTTGTATGATTGATTCTCATGGTAGACTTGTCGCATTACCGTATTATTTTTACTTGGGATGGACCTTATATTCTCGCTGGTTGAGTTTACCTTATCATATATACTTATCATACTCAACTTGTTTCCGAGTACATCTCGAATTCCCATAGGGAACTCATCATAATTTCATACATACTTTTCTTGATCATACTTCATCGTATTCTTGTATTCTCGCGTACTATGTTTTGCGAAATCAAACGAATGCTTGCTCGTTAATTTCTTTAAGAAAACATTTTAATTTAACATACGGGTCATTGGTGTTGACGATTTCTCTTTACATAAAAACTTAATAAGTTTGGCCCCAGTCGTTGCTCTAAAATCGCGGAATAAGTTGACGACACAACTGTGTCATCCAACATTAGTTCCGGTGAGTTTAGCCCACTCTACGTGAGTCGTAACAACCGGTACCTACAGAAATTTCTTTTGAATCTAAGAACGCCATCTCCAATCTCCCTTTCTAACATCTAACTTATGCAAGAATTGAGGTGGAATATATTTTTATGATCATTATGATTATATCGAAAAAGGGACTATGGTCTTAAAATATTATTTATTCCGAAGGGACATAAATTATCAAAGGTACTAGGCTCTTAAGACCATTCTTAATTCCCAAGTGACATTATATCTATAAGGGTATATGGTCTAAAGAACACTCTTAATTTCGAGGGAAAAGAATGAGATGAAGGGAAGAAAACTTCTTCAACACAAATCAAAAAGGGAGAGAGAAGAAAATGGTTAATTTCATGGACAAAAAAAAAAGGAGATGAAGGGAAGAATGACTCGTCAACACAAGTCATAGAGGGAGAGAGAAGAAAAGTATTTGAAGGTTCAGAATACCTTTCAGTGTGTAGAATGCAATATATGTGAGCTCACTATTTATAGAAGAAATTCACAACTAATAAATGAGAAACTTTGGGAACAAGTAATTCACATATTAGATCTAGTACAAAAATATCTCAAATTCAGTACAATATATATATATATATATATATATATATATATATATATATATATATATCATAATAAATACAAAAAATATATTTTGAGTACAAAAATATATTATTGAGTACCAAAATATATGTCTAATCACATACGAAAATATATTAGATTGCATACGAAAATATATCAGGATGTGTTCCAAAATATTGTAACAAAATTTGGCGACTATGAAAAAACTTTCTAATAATGACTAAATTAATTATTTCATTTAAAATTTCCAAATAATAAAATAAATATCAACATCCTTCAAAAAAAAAAATATATATCAACATATATTTTTCGAATAATTTAAGGGTTAAATAAGTTTTTAGTCCCTACAAAATCATGAGTTTTTAAGGTTAGTCCCTATGAAATTTCAATGGTAATTTTAGTCCTCCAAAATTTTTAAGTTTGTAAAAATAGTCTCTATTTTGAAAACATTTTACAAAAATTGGATAATTTTAGTCCTCCAAAATAGTCCCTATAAAATTCAAATAGGGACTAAAAGTTAATAAAAAAATTTAGGGAGGGACTAAAAACATATTTAACCCATAATTTAATCTCGACAAATTTCCACTGAATTTATTATTAATTCTGAAAGGAACAAATTGGAACAATAAAAAAAGAATTTGAGGTCTTTTAGAAAAAGTTTCTCAAATTTGTTTTGTTCTTTGAGCATATTTGAAAATGAGTGAAGACATATTCTGGTCCCGGGGAAAGTCATCGACAAAAAATAAGACCAATTTTTGTTCTATTTTTTTTTTCTATTTTTTTCTTCAAAATGTGGGTGAAATTTATCCCTTAAAATATACACAAACTTTAGCGTAGTAAAAAGAGAGGTCAGACAGGCATGATAGTTCCCTTATTTCCGCTAGTTATTTATAAAAATGTGCTCCCATTTTACTCGGTAACTCGAGATTTTTTTTTCATATTCCAGAAATTTAGGTTCATCAAACATTATTGCTTATGTGACTCATGAAATTTTACAAAATAAATCATGGGAATGTTTCGGTCATGATAAATAAATTCATATGATATATTAATAAACTAATAACAAGAATTCATCAGCTTATTAATACAAAATAAATAACAATCTATTATGAAACCAACTTGTGTTAAAGGTACTCAATTTTACACGAAGTTAAAATATTACTGAATCTAGTATTGCTTTTAAGATTTTCTTCTTACATTCAGTAATTTTTCATAAAAGTTTTTGTAAAAACAGTTTATTGAGTCACAAGTTAGTTCTATCAGTTGCCACAATCATGCTTTTAGGTGGAATTTATCTCCAAGAAATTATATACAATTGTAGAACTTGATATATATACAAAAGCGAAAAGGAGATACCAACATTTAGTTATATATATATATATATATATATATATATATATATATATATATATATATATATATATATAGTTCTTTAAAATCCTTCTCCATCTTCTTATTCTTCTTCTTCTTCTTCTTAAAGTTTCTTTTTAACCAAGAAAGTTTACATGAACAATCAAAACGATTAATTTGTTAATTAAAACACCTACAATGAAAAACAACAGGAAAAGAACAGAGTGAGAGAACCATTCCAAGCCCAACCCCAAAACTGATGAGGCTTTGAATTAGTTATTTCCGAAAAAAAATTTCGTAACAAATCAAAAGCTTCGTCAGCCTTGGAGTTGAACGAGGAATAGTTCTCTCTCACTCTATTTTTTTCCTTTTGTTTTTCATCATAGGAGTTTAAATTCACAAATTAAATGTTTTTATTTTTCTTGGACACATACTTGCTTAAGAAGAAGAAGAAGGCAAGGATCGATTCTGAGAACTATATATAATTAGTTATATGCTTGTATCTCCCTTTCTAACATCTAACTTATGCAAGAATTGAGGTGGAATATATTTTTATGATCATTATGATTATATCGAAAAAGGGATTATGGTCTTAAAATATTATTTATTCCGAAGGGACATAAATTATCAAAGGTACTAGGCTCTCAAGACCATTCTTAAATCCCAAGTGACCTTATATCTATAAGGGTATATGGTCTAAAGAACACTCTTAATTTCGAGGGAAAAGAATGAGATGAAGGGAAGAAAACTTCTTCATCACAAATCAAAAAGGGAGAGAGAAGAAAATGGTTAATTTCATGGACAAAAAAAAAGGAGATGAAGGGAAGAATGACTCGTCAACACAAGTCATAGAAGGAGAGAGAAGAAAAGTATTTGAAGTTTCAGAATACCTTTCAGTGTGTAGAATGCAATATATGTGAGCTCGCTATTTATAGAAGAAATTCACAACTAATATATGAGAAACTTTGGGAACAAGTAATTCACATATTAGATCTAGTACAAAAATATCTCAAATTTAGTACTATATATATATATATATATATATATATATATATATATATATCATATTAAATACAAAAAATATATTTTGAGTACAAAAATATATTATTGAGTACCAAAATATATGTCTAATCACATACGAAAATATATTAGATTGCATACGAAAATATATCAGGATGTGTTCCAAAATATTGTTGTAACACCCATACTAGACGTATCTAGAAAGTCTAGCATGTGCATTAGTTTAGTACTGGATACATTAAAATTTTACAACAATAACACTTCGAAGGAATATAATATACAACAAAGGTGTTCGTACAATAATATTACAACTCAGCTTTTCTAAAGAATAATAAATGCATCCCTTAAAATCCACATCATCCAGCAGCGGGTACGAACGAACACTTGTCGCATCATCCATTCGGCTACTAGCTTGCTAATCCATCCTGATATCTGAAACAAATAAGGATTGGGATGAGACATAATGTCTCAGTGAGTTCCACCTAACCCTAGGCTATAGGCAACCTCGGGGGAAACCTACGGTCACCACGTGTCTACAATACAACCTGACGGTTGATTATACGTGTGTGGGGGCTTGCTTTCTTAGACGGCGGTGCTTGCTAGGGCCGTCTTAATATTCTTAACTTGTTATAGGCTTCTCTGCTATACGTGTCATGGCGGTGAAGGGGGAACTAAAACCGCATTGCCAAGAGTACACTCTAAGCATCAAGGCTCTCTTATATCTCTATCATGACACGATTCTAAACCGGACGATTAGGGGTAACCTAAGATCGTCGTCGGCATATCTTTCTTTACTTTCTTCTACTTGCTTAATATGTTGTATCTACAACATATCATCTCTTATCACCTAAGTGATTCTTGCTATTTACTACTTCTTGACGAACTACGCCAAGTCTCTACTTGTTCTTGACGATCTACATCAAGGCTCTATGACATAACATAAACATGTATAATAGATATGCATAGTTAGCTTCATTGATTATGTTAGCGTGTAACAAACAACTTATCTGAGTTCATTTTACGGATTAGTCCCGAGTGGAGTAACCCCGGAAGCTAATCCCTTACTACCGGTGATGTGCTTAGCAAGAGCGCACCGGACTCCCTTAGTGAACGTGTGGGTCCCTTAAGGCTTACCCCATTCCTCTTGGAGAACCTTTTATATCCAACCTTGGATGGAATATAAAAGACACGGCACCTTAACTTAGTGAAATGCGGCTCCCTTTCGGCTTAACCATTCCCCCTTGGGGAACCCCTTGAATCCAACCTTGGAAGGAATTCAAGAGACATAACACTCTTCTTAAATAACTTGGTCTTATGCATGAATGAAGGTTATACCTAATCATTCTAACTCTTTTACCTCGGATCCCTAGACGATCCCACTAGGGGTAACTATATGCTTGCTCAACTTACTTTGTGAATGGATATAAAATCGATTCACGTCTTGCCATACTCGTATGGCACTTAACTTCTATGCGAAGATAATAATCTATATCACCTCGCGTCTTAACAAGCATATCACTAATTTATAGCATTCTAATTCTTTACTAACTATTCTATTTCTCGATAACTATACCGAGGCTCTAGTTCTTCCCTTTCCTTAAGATTTATCTTGCTACCCGATTCAAACATCATACTCTCGTTTACCATGCTTTACCATACTTGCCAAATACTTGTTTCATTTATAAGAAAGTCTCCTTTTAAAACTTGAACAATTAGGATCTTGGTTTGAGGGGTTTATTTCTCTTAAAAAGACTGCACAAGAAAAACCGCTCGCGAAACGCCAAAACGGCCTGAGGCGAACAAAACAATGGGTTTCCCCACTGTGTTTCTCGCCTAGGCGAGTAGAATTACTGGGGAGGCGAGCTCTTACTCGCCATGGCGAGTTGGGGGCGAGCAGGACCCCCTGTTCGGCCCTTTAGCTCGCCTCGCGAGCCATTTGCTCGCCGTGGCGAGCTGTGACAGTCCTGCAACCTCAAAATTGATATTTTTGACTTAAAAACCTCAAACCAAGCATCTCCAAGTGCTATGTGACCCTTAGGATCATTAGAAACATGTAAAACAGTCATGGAACAAGTGTACACAAGTATGGCAAGCACGGTAAGAAAAGGGCAACTAATCTCATACGTTAAAACCTTAGAATGCATAAAATTCTTACAAGAGAATCACATAATCCCAAAGGGAGCGAAACTATCTAAGGAACTCACCTAATCAAGTTCTTGTAACATCACCAAGTTCCAAGCTCATACAAATCCAAAACCTAACTTTTGTCCCACTTGCTTCCTTTGCTCCATCCATTCTAATCTTGACAACTCTCCTTTGATCAAGATGAAACCATCAACTATACACACACTAGCTCCCACTTTAACAAATAACAAACCCTAAGTCTTCATCTTTCCTTCAAGTTAACACCAAAGCTTCTAATCAAACCCAAGACCCTAACTTCTTGATTCACAACTCATGAAGACTAGAACAACTTTATGCTTCAAGTTCTAACTCTTGCCAAACCAAAACCCTAGCCTCTTGATCCTTTTCTTGGGATGATATGGTTGGAAAACAAACTCAATTGAAGCCTCTTCTTGTTCCTAACTCTTGGAAGTACCAAAACTTAAGCTTATTCTATGATTGAGAGAAGTTTTGGGAGATTGGTAGAGAAAAGAAGGAAGAGGGCGATGGAGAGTAGAGAGAAGGAGGAGAAAATCCTTTACCAAAAACCTAGAGAGAGAAGTGATGAGAGAAATGAGATATTTTTGGCCCCAAATCAAATAAATATCTCTTAATCGTGCAATTACCAAAATACCCTTGCTTCAAGCGTGTTTAAAACGACCCTGATACTTAATCCATAATAAGCTGACATCTCATAATAAATATTTCCCATTACGCTTACTTTCCTTAAACTTTAATCCTCTGGCACGATCGTCTGGTAAAATACCGATACTGACAGGCGGGATATTACAATTGTAACAAAATTTGGCGACTATGAAAAACTTTCTAATAATGACTAAATTAATTATTTCATTTAAAATTTCCAAATAATAAAATATATATCAACATCCTTCAAAAAAAAATATATATCAACATATATTTTTCGAATATTCCTTCAAAAAAAAAATATATTTTTCGAATAATTTAAGGGTTAAATAAGTTTTTAGTCCCTACAAAATCATGAGTTTTTAAGGTTAGTCCCTATGAAATTTCAATGGTAATTTTAGTCCTCCAAAATTTTTAAGTCTGTAAAAATAGTCTCTATTTTGAACACATTTTACAAAAATTGGATAATTTTAGTCCTCCAAAATAGTCCCTATAAAATTCAAATAGGGACTAAAAGTTAATAAAAAAATTTAGGGAGGGACTAAAAACATATTTAACCCATAATTTAATCTCGACAAATTTCCACTGAATTTATTATTAATTCTGAAAGGAACAAATTGGAACAATAAAAATAGAATTTGAGGTCTTTTAGAAAAAGTTTCTCAAATTTGTTTTGTTCTTTGAGCATATTTGAAAATGAGTGAAGACATATTCTGGTCCCGGGGAAAGTCATCGACAAAAAATAAGACCAATTTTTGTTCTATTTTTTTTCTATTTTTTTCTTCAAAATGTGGGTCAAATTTATCCCTTAAAATATACACAAACTTTAGCGTAGTAATAAGAGAGGTCAGACATGCAGATAGTTCCCTTATTTCCGCTAGTTATTTATAAAAAATGTGCTCCCATTTTACTCGGTAACTCGAGATTTTTTTTCATATTCCAGAAATTTAGGTTCATCAAACATTATTGTTTATGTGACTCATGAAATTTTACAAAATAAATCATGGGAATGCTTCGGTCATGATAAATAAATTCATATGATATATTAATAAATTAATAACAAGAATTCATCAGCATATTAATACAAAATAAATAACAATCTATTATGAAACCAACTTGTGTTAAAGGTACTAAATTTTAGACGAAGTTAAAATATTACTGAATCTAGTATTGCTTTTAAGATTTTCTTCTTACATTCAGTAATTTTTCATAAAAGTTTTTGTAAAAACAGTTTATCGAGTCATAAGTTAGTTTATCAGTTGCCACAATCATGCTTTTAGGTGGAATTTATCTCCAAGAAATTATATACAATTGTAGAACTTGATATATATACAAAAGCGAAAAGGAGATACCAACATTTAGTTTTATATATATATATATATATATATATATATATATATATATATATATATATATATATATATATATATATATATATATATATATATAGTTCTTTAAAATCCTTCTCCATCTTCTTATTCTTCTTCTTCTTCTTCTTAAAGTTTCTTTTTAACCAAGAAAGTCTACATCAACAATCAAAACGATTAATTTGTTAATTAAAACACCTACAATGAAAAACAACAGGAAAAGAACAGAGTGAGAGAACCATTCCAAGCCCAACCCCAAAACTGATGAAGCTTTGAATTAGTTATTTCCAAAAAAAAATTTCGTAACAAATCAAAAGCTTCGTCAGCCTTGGAGTTGAACGAGGAATAGTTCTCTCTCACTCTATTTTTTCCTTTTGTTTTTCATCATAGGAGTTTAAATTCACAAATTAAATGTTTTTATTTTTCTTGTACACATACTTGCTTAAGAAGAAGAAGAAGGCAAGGATCGATTCTGAGAACTATATATAATTAGCTATATGCTTGTATCTCCCTTTCTAACATCTAACTTATGCAAGAATTGAGGTGGAATATATTTTTATGATCATTATGATTATATCGAAAAAGGGACTATGGTCTTAAAATATTATTTATTCCGAAGGGACATAAATTATCAAAGGTACTAGGCTCTCAAGACCATTCTTAATTCCCAAGTGACATTATATCTATAAGGGTATATGGTCTAAAGAACACTCTTAATTTCGAGGGAAAAGAATGAGATGAAGGGAAGAAAACTTCTTCAACACAAATCAAAAAGGGAGAGAGAAGAAAATGGTTAATTTCATGGACAACAAAAAAAGGAGATGATGGGAAGAATGACTCGTCAACACAAGTCATAGAGGGAGAGAGAAGAAAAGTATTTGAAGTTTCAGAATACCTTTCAGTGTGTAGAATGCAATATATGTGAGCTCGCTATTTATAGAAGAAATTCACAACTAATATATGAGAAACTTTGGGAACAAGTAATTCACATATTAGATCTAGTACAAAAATATCTCAAATTCAGTACAATATATATATTTATATATATATATATATATATATATATATCATATTGAGTACAAAAAATATATTTTGAGTACAAAAATATATTATTGAGTGCCAAAATATATGTCTAATCACATACGAAAATATATTAGATTGCATACGAAAATATATCAGGATGTGTTCCAAAATATTGTAACAAAATTTGGCGACTATGAAAAACTTTCTAATAATGACTAAATTAATTATTTCATTTAAAATTTCCAAATAATAAAATATATATCAACATCTTTCAAAAAAAAATATATATCAACATATATTTTTTGAATAATTGAAGGGTTAAGTAAGTTTTTAGTCCCTACAAAATCATGAGTTTTTAAGGTTAGTCCCTATGAAATTTCACTGGTAATTTTAGTCCTCCAAAATTTTTAAGTTTGTAAAAATAGTCTCTATTTTGAAAACATTTTACAAAAATTGGATAATTTTAGTCCTCCAAAATAGTCCCTATAAAATGCAAATAGGGACTAAAAGTTAATAAAAAAATTTAGGGAGGGACTAAATACATATTTAACCCATAATTTAATCTAGACAAATTTCCACTGAATTTATTATTAATTCTGAAAGGAACAAATTGGAACAATAAAAATAGAATTTGAGGTCTTTTAGAAAAAGTTTCTCAAATTTGTTTTGTTCTTTGAGCATATTTGAAAATGAGTGAAGACATATTCTGGTCCCGGGGAAAGTCATCGACAAAAAATAAGACCAATTTTTGTTGTATTTTTTTTCTACTTTTTCTTCAAAATGTGGATCAAATTTATCCCTTAAAATATACACAAACTTTAGCGTAGTAAAAAGAGAGGTCAGACAGGCATCATAGTTCCCTTATTTCCGCTAGTTATTTATAAAAAATGTGCTCCCATTTTACTCGGTAACTCGAGATTTTTTTTTTCATATTCCAGAAATTTTGGTTCATCAAACATTATTGCTTATGTGACTCATGAAATTTTACAAAATAAATCATGGGAATGCTTCGGTCATGATAAATAAATTCATATGATATATTAATAAATTAATAACAAGAATTCATCAGCTTATTAATACAAAATAAATAACAATCTATTATGAAACCAACTTGTGTTAAAGGTACTCAATTTTACACGAAGTTAAAATATTACTGAATCTAGTATTGCTTTTAAGATTTTCTTCTTACATTCAGTAATTTTTCATAAAAGGTTTTGTAAAAACAGTTTATCGAGTCACAAGTTAGTTCTATCAGTTGCCACAATCATGCTTTTAGGTGGAATTTATCTCCAAGAAATTATATACAATTGTAGAACTTGATATATATACAAAAGCGAAAAGGAGATACCAACATTTAGTTATATATATATATATAATATATATATATATATATATATATATAGTTCTTTAAAATCCTTCTCCATCTTCTTATTCTTCTTCTTCTTAAAGTTTCTTTTTAACCAAGAAAGTCTACATGAACAATCAAAACGATTAATTTGTTAATTAAAACACCTACAATGAAAAACAACAGGAAAAGAACAGAGTGAGAGAACCATTCCAAGCCCAACCCCAAAACTGATGAGGCTTTGAATTAGTTATTTCCAAAAAAAAAATTCGTAACAAATCAAAAGCTTCGTCAGCCTTGGAGTTGAACGTGGAATAGTTCTCTCTCACTCTATTTTTTCCTTTTGTTTTTCATCATAGGAGTTTAAATTCACAAATTAAATGTTTTTATTTTTCTTGGACACATACTTGCTTAAGAAGAAGAAGAAGGCTGTAACACCCATACTAGATGTATCTAGAAAGTCTAGCATGTGCGTTAGTTTAGTATTGGATACATTAAAATTTACAACATTAAATCTTCGAATGAACATCGTATACAACAAATGTTTTCGTACAATAAGATATACAACTCAACTTTTCTAAAATATGGTAAAGGCATCCTTGAATATCTGTAATATCCCGCCTAACAGTATCGGTATATTACCCGTTGACCGTGTCAGATGAATTTAATTCATGGAAAGTAAGTTATTGGAAATATTTTATGACATGTCAGCTATTTACGGAAAAAGTATCAGAGTCGTTTTAAACACGCTTAAGCCAAGGGTAAAATGGTAATTTCAGGGAAAAGATTATTTATTTGGTTTTGGGTGAAAATATCTCATTTCCCCACTTTCCTTCTCTCTCTAAGTTGAAGAACTTTTCCCTCTTCCTTCTCTCTTCTCTCTCACGCCACTTTTCTCTTCTTCTCCATCAAACCTTCTCAAATCCTTCTCCTCCCATGGCAAGCTTTTAATATATGTTTCTCATGATCTTCCAAGCTGAGGGAAGTTGTATTATGTTTGTTTCTTCTAGTTCTCCTCTTGAAGAAGTTATTGAAGAATCTAGGGTTTTGTTTGGAATATGAAGTTAGGGCTTTAAGTGTTGTTTTGGGAGCTCTTGAGGGACATGTTTCATGGGATTGATGAATCAAGCAAGAATCAACTATGGGTGTACCTTGATATCAAGAGTTAGGGTTTGTATGTTGTAAGTCAAAGAATGGTTCAAGTGATGATTTCTTCATGGATATGGATCAAAGTATCTTGGTTGGCAAGAAAAGATAACAAGATGGTATGGTATGAGTCAAAGAAGCAAGTAGACAAAAATAAGTTTTTGGGCATGTTTGAGCTTGGAGCTTGGAGTTGCTGCAAGATTATGATTAGGTGAGTTCCATAGATAGAATTTCCACCCTTTGGGATTATGATTATGTCATGTATGTATATTATGAATAATATGAAATTCTAGGGTTCAAGTATTAGTCTAGTTGCCCCTTTTTATGCCATGCATGCTATACATGTTAATACTTGCCATATGCATGTTTTACAAGTTTTATATGATCAATTATGTTCCAAAATACTTAAAGACACTTGGTTTGAGGTTTTTGGGTCAAAAATACCATTTTTAAGTGTTCTGGACTGTCCTAACTCGCCACGGCGAGCTAGAACTTCGAATGGGGGGTCCTGCTCGCCCTCAACTCGCCACGGCGAGCTACCACTCGCCTCCCCAGCAAATCTACTCGCCTAGGCGAGTAAGACAGGGAGAAATCTCTTTGTTTTGCTCGCTTTAGGCAGGCATGGGGATTCGCGATGCGGTTTTCTCCGTGGTGTCTTTTTACGAATGTAAACCCCTCAAACCAAGGTCCTAAATGATGATCAAAGAAAGCATGATTCTTATGATATGAGGCAAGTATTAAGCATGTTAGTAAGGCATGGCATATGAGAGAATCATGTCATGAATCGGGTAGTAAGTTACTCATTAAGCAAGGGAAAACTAGAGACTCGACATAGTTGTCGAGAACTAGCTAGTTAGCAAGAATTCCTAGATGTTAAGATGCAAAGTTTATTATCTTCGCCCATGAACAAGAATAAGATAACATGTATGTTAAGATGTGGTTTGATTAGTTAATCACTCCACCATGATTAAGAATGTGCAAGCATGAACAAGTATGAGTTACTGCTAATCGGATCGATCAAGGATCCGAGGTAAATATGTATGCATGATTAGGTTTAACCTAAATGAATGACAAGACCATGATTAATGTAATGTAGGTGCCATGTCTCTTGCAATCCATGAAGGTATGGATTCAAGGGGTTCTCATGATGGGAACGGGGAAGGCTCCGTAAGGGGATCACATGGTACTGAGTAATTAAGAATGTAGGTGTTCGTGTCTCTTGCAATCCATGAAGGTATGGATTCAAGGGGTTCTCATGATGGGAACGGGGAAGGCTCCGTAAGGGGATCGCACGACACTGAGGGAGTCCGATGTACGTACATCGGTCATGTATGGGATTGTACTCGGGGTTACTCCACCCGGGACTATCCGTAAAATGAATCAAGATAATAATTGTTTGTTCAACGCTAACCTAATGAATGAACTTAGCTACGATTATGTTTCTCATGATTATGATTATGATATGAAATGCAAGAATGATTTCCATGCATGTATAAGTTCAAGAACAAGAGCACTAAATGCTTTATGATAAGCATAAGACATGGAATAGGGCAAGTAATGAAAATGATACCGATGACGATCTTAGGTTTCCCCTTATCGTCCGGTTTAGAATCGTGCCATGATTATGATATGTTTAGGCCTTGATACGTAAAGCGTATCTTTGGCAATGCGGTTTTAGGTTTCCCTCGACCGCCATGACACGTATATGAAGTGAAGCCTATAACAAGTTAAGATAAGATTATGACGGCTCTAGTATGCACTACCGTCTAAGTATGCAAGTCCCCACACACGTATAATCAACCGTCAGGTTGTAATGTAGACACGTGGTGACCGTAGGTTTCCCCTTGAGGTTACCTATAGCCTAGGATTTAGGGGAACTCACTGAGAGATTATGTCTCATCCCAATCCTTATTTGTTTCAGATAAGCAGGATGATTATGCATGTTCGTAGCCGGATGGATATTACTTCGAGGGTTCATTCGTACCGCTGCAGGACTTCATGGACATCAAGGATGTATTTTTATGTATGGATGAGATGTGTTGTATTATTATTTATACGAACGTGACTTGATGTAAATATTAATCATTCGAGAAATTTTATGTTGTATATTTTAATGTATCCAGTACCAAGAATAACGTTCATGCTAAACTTTCTAGATACGTTTAGTATGGGTGTTACATTTGGTATCAGAGCAGGTCGATTCAGACCGTGCCTTGGGTCATTAAATTACAACTAAGGTAGTGGGACCATTGGGTTCCGGGTAAATGTTCCAGTTGTTGTTGTTAGTTAAGCCTGATCAACTCAATTTAGCATTCAACGATTAGAATGGATGCCTGAGAGCTGAATAGGACCCAGGAGGAACGAAGTATGTGATGAAGAAGTTTGATCGAGCCAAAAGGTGGCCGCTGAACTAATCAAGTAGAAGTGTGAATCCTCCGGGAATGTAAGACATGATAAGAAGGAACGTTCGGACAAAGTCGGGTAAGATGTTAGTGATACTTCAGGTACCCGTAAGTGAAGAAGTTGGATATATGTATTGAACCATGACCGAAAGTTTCAGTAAGAGTTGCTGTTGGAATGGGTTTAGGAGATTATGGAATGTCAGAACAAGGCTACAAGATGGTGAGAAGTCGACATATGTTGACGGAGTCAGCGAGCTCTCAGGAATGAAGTTAAGGACATGTATGTTTGGAAAGTTGCGTAAGTGACAACGTAAAGAGGTAAGCTATTCGTAGTGGTGGAAGTTAAGAATTCAAGAGAAGGTTTTATGTTATCAGGATTAAGGCATTGATTTCCGACGTGCCAAGAATTGTATCGAAAAAGGTTGATGTTGCCATGCATAGGTTATAGAATATTTTATGATTATAGGAATGAACGAGGTGCATTGGTTACTTGAGAATAAAAACTTTATGTAAAGAATGTTTCTGAAAAATAGAGTCGGAGAAGTTCACCAATAGCAAACCGGGGATGAAACTCTTCGTTTTCTACCAATTCGTTCCTATGGTTTGCAATGACTATTGGGGAGAATTCTTCACAATAATCTTTTATGTGACGAAAATATTTTGTGACCTCAAGTAACGAATGCATATCATATTCTAAAATTTCTGAGGAAAAAGACATGGGCAACCATCAACGAAATCGATACCGTTTGAGGTAGCCTTGGAAGTTAATGTGTTAAGCGTCAAGAACGAGCCAATATCAAGAGAGTAGAAGTTCCGGTATTTAGAAGGAAAGTCACATATGTTTATGCATGAGGTAAGAAGTAAGAAGTTAAGGTGGTGCAAAGTTATGAGAAATTACAAGGTTCACGGATTATGTGGAGTTAAGACGTATCTCTCGAACCTATGTTTTGATTAATAGACTTGCTAAGGCTCGATATGATGTTGAATTATAAAGTTTAAATAATTTTAGAAAGATTTATGCATATGGGTGATTGAAGTTGACATTTTGAAAGTTCACGAGATTTTTCTAGGAACCGGTTTGCTACGATACTCGTAGGGCAAGCTAGACTCATTAAAATCTAGATTTGATGACACGTATGTGTTATCAACTCGTTCTATGATTTTAGAGTAACAACCGGGGCCTAAACTCAATATTTATATATAAAGTAGAAAATTATCAACGTCAATGACCCGTGCGCTAGTTTACGAAGTTTCTTTAAATTAAAAATCACCGAGCAAGCATTGGTATGATTAAGCAAAATATAGTATGCGAGAATGAAAAGGTTAAATGTTTAAGGAAGATATGTTCAAGTTCAAGACGAGTTTGTCAAAGGAATTTGAGTTTACTCTGAAACAAGTTCAAGTATGACATGTATACCCAGCCGGTAAATTCAACTAGCATGAATGTAAAGTTCACCCCCAAGTCAAGTATTATGAGTATAAGATAAGTTATCACAAGTTTTGAATTTACAAGACAAGTGTAAGGTTGTGATGTTTGTTGCAACATGGAAGGTTTTGAGAATAGTTCAAGAAGTAAGTATTCAAGTGGTAAGCAAAAGAATGTGAAGTCTCAATCGCTCTAATGGATTAGAGTAATGGTCAAAGCCAACCAGTGGGAATCAGAGTAGCGCCATGGAAGTTAATTGTTAATCAAGAAATACGGAATTTTAGTATGAAAGAATTTTCGGTTGGTAACACAGGTTTAACAAGAATGCATCATACGACAAATGAGAAGTTCTTAATGTGATAAGTAAGGATGGATACTTATTCAATCAGTGATGGTTAAGATAAAAGTTTTAAGTATGTGTAGTCACCTAAGTAAAATGAAAAGGACAAGAGTTGCCATATATGAATTGGTCGGGATGCATGAATGATGACCGATAATCAGAGAAGGTATTAACGCTCAAAAGATAACCGAATGGGATAATGTGGAGACTCAAGTTTAGTGTTCCTAAAGAAGAACAAGTCATGTTAAGTGGACCGAAGAATTGGTAATATGAATGTGTATATCCGTTAAGAAGGTAAGAATCCACCTTCGAAGTTTAAGCATGCTATCAAGAAAGGAGGTACAACTTCTGAGCTTCATGCCCTTGTATGCGATACTTGTTAAGTGAAAATGATACTTGTTAAGAAATGCTATAGCTTGATTTACAACTTTTAAGTTAAGATTGGTATTAAGGAACTTGGGAACGATGCATATTTTAAACCTGAAACTTTTCATTGTCAAAACTGAGGAGGTACGTCGCAAGTAAGTAAGTTTACATTAGACGAGCTGTGAAACCTTTTCAAAATATAAAGACTCGTCTTGTGGTTATGTAGTACCAATACTGACTTAGTTTTGAAATGATAATTCTTTTTAGTCGAGTAATTATTCGTTCCAAGAATCCGTATACCAATATTTAAGAAATTTTATTAAGTAAGATGTTAGAACACATATCGTTATCATTTAACTAGAAGTGACACTTGAGAGTATGTGCATGTGGTGGATATGTGAGATGAATGTTTGATGTATGTGTAAGTGGATTTGCTAGAAAGTTTCGAGAACATGTAAGCCACAAGGTTGGTTAATGGATTGTCAAATGATATAGCAAGTTTGATTTCACTCCTCTATGTCAAGCTATGTGAGTTTACCTATTTCTGTGGGTGCAGAGAGGTTGCATGAGATAGGAAGGTTCCTTAAGACTCGATACGAGGAATAAGTCGCAAAGTGCGGTAAGAAAAGCTACGTATGCATGAAAAGATAATTAAAATTGCAAGTAAGCACTGCAGGGAAAACCTGGTTTCCGGTAGGATTCCAGTTAAAAGGCAAATCCTGAGTGTTCATGTTTATGATAAGTTACCTTAATAAATGATTTATGTTAAGCGGGTAAGATACGAGCTTGAAAAGCTAAGTCTATGTGTAGCAGAAATGTTCTAAATCAAGATGTATTAAGATAACTTCAAGATATTAAGATCAAGAAAGCTATATGCTTATGTATGTGGATCGAGAAACAAGATGAACCACAAGCAACGATGAATTTCTTGAGAATGTGTGATTAGAAAAGGTGTGGCTCAGATCATGGATGGTAAGTTTTAGTCATGATGATTGGTAGTCGGTCTCTAAATTTCGAGGACGAAATTTTTTTTAAGGGGGTAGAATGTAATATCCCGCCTAACAGTATCGGTATATTACCCGTTGACCGTGTCAGATGAATTTAATTCATGGAAAGTAAGTTATTGGAAATATTTTATGACATGTCAGCTATTTACGGAAAAAGTATCAGAGTCGTTTTAAACACGCTTAAGCCAAGGGTAAAATGGTAATTTCAGGGAAAAGATTATTTATTTGGTTTTGGGTGAAAATATCTCATTTCCCCACTTTCCTTCTCTCTCTAAGTTGAAGAACTTTTCCCTTTTCCTTCTCTCTTCTCTCTCACGCCTCTTTTCTCTTCTTCTCCATCAAACCTTCTCAAATCCTTCTCCTCCCATGGCAAGCTTTTAATATATGTTTCTCATGATCTTCCAAGCTAAGGGAAGTTGTATTATGTTTGTTTTCTTCTAGTTCTCCTCTTGAAGAAGTTATTGAAGAATCTAGGGTTTTGTTTGGAATATGAAGTTAGGGCTTTAAGTGTTGTTTTGGGAGCTCTTGAGGGACATGTTTCATGGGATTGATGAATCAAGCAAGAATCAACTATGGGTGTACCTTGATATCAAGAGTTAGGGTTTGTATGTTGTAAGTCAAAGAATGGTTCACGTGATGATTTCTTCATGGATATGGATCAAAGTATCTTGGTTGGCAAGAAAAGATAACAAGATGGTATGGTTTGAGTCAAAGAAGCAAGTAGACAAAAATAAGGTTTTGGGCATGTTTGAGCTTGGAGCTTGGAGTTGCTGCAAGATTATGATTAGGTGAGTTCCATAGATAGAATTTCCACCCTTTGGGATTATGATTATGCCATGTATGTATATTATGAATAATATGAAATTCTAGGGTTCAAGTATTAGTCTAGTTGGCCCTTTTTATGCCATGCATGCTATACATGTTAATACTTGCCATATGCATGTTTTACAAGTTTTATATGATCAATTATGTTCCAAAATACTTAAAGACACTTGGTTTGAGGTTTTTGGGTCAAAAATACCATTTTTAAGTGTTCTGGACTGTCCTAACTCGCCACAGCGAGCTATTACTCGCCACGGCGAGCTAGAACTTCGAATGGGGGGTCCTGCTCGCCCTCAACTTGCCACGGCGAGCTACCACTCGCCTCCCGAGCAAATCTACTCGCCTAGGCGAGTAAGACAGGGAGAAATCTCTTTGTTTTGCTCGCTTTAGGCAGGCATGGGGATTCGCGATGCGGTTTTCTCCATGGTGTCTTTTTACGAATGTAAACCCCTCAAACCAAGGTCCAAAATGATGATCAAAGAAAGCATGATTCTTATGATATGAGGCAAGTATTAAGCATGTTAGTAAGGCATGGCATATGAGAGAATCATGTCATGAATCGGGTAGTAAGTTACTCATTAAGCAAGGGAAAACTAGAGACTCGACATAGTTGTCGAGAACTAGCTAGTTAGCAAGAATTCCTAGATGTTAAGATGCAAAGTTTATTATCTTCGCCCATGAACAAGAATAAGATAACATGTATGTTAAGATGTGGTTTGATTAGTTAATCACTCCACCATGATTAAGAATGTGCAAGCATGAACAAGTATGAGTTACTGCTAATCGGATCGATCAAGGATCCGAGGTAAATATGTATGCATGATTAGGTTTAACCTAAATGAATGACAAGACCATGATTAATGTAATGTAGGTGCCATGTCTCTTGCAATCCATGAAGGTATGGATTCAAGGGGTTCTCATGATGGGAACGGGGAAGGCTCCGTAAGGGGATCACATGGTACTGAGTAATTAAGAATGTAGGTGTTCGTGTCTCTTGCAATCCATGAAGGTATGGATTCAAGGGGTTCTCATGATGGGAACGGGGAAGGCTCCGTAAGGGGATCGCACGAAACTGAGGGAGTCCGATGTACGTACATCGGTCATGTATGGGATTGTACTCGGGGTTACTCCACCCGGGACTATCCGTAAAATGAATCAAGATAATAATTGTTTGTTCAACGCTAACCTAATGAATGAACTTAGCTACGATTATGTTTCTCATGATTATGATTATGATATGAAATGCAAGAATGATTTCCATGCATGTATCAAGTACCAAGAATAACGCTCATGCTAAACTTTCTAGATACGTTTAGTATGGGTGTTACAATATCCATAACATGCTGCAGCTGGTACGAACGCACACTTGCTTTAACATCCATCCGGCTACTAGCTTGCTAATCCATCCTGATATCTGAAACAAATAAGGATTTGGGATGAGACTAATGTCTCAGTGAGTTCCACCTAATCCTAGGCTATAGGCAACCACGGGGGAAAACCTACGGTCACCACGTGTCTACAATACAACCTGTCGGTTGATTATACGTGTGTGGGGACTTTCTTTCTTAGACGGTCGTGCATACTAGGGCCATCATAATCTCATCTTAACTTGTTATAGGCTTCACTTCTATACGTGTCATGGCGGTTAAGGGGAACTAAGACCGCAATGCCAAGATACACTCTACGTATCAAGTCTTCTTATACTATTATCATGACACGACTCTAAACCGGACGATTAGGGAAACCTAAGTTCATCATCGGCATATCTTTCTTTACTTGCTTCTACTTGCTTAATATGTTGTATCTACATCATATCGTCTCTTATCACAAAAGTGATTCTTGCTAACTTGCTACTTCTTGACGATCTACGCCAAGTCTCTACTTGTTCTTGACAATCTACGTCAAGGCTCTATGACATAACATATAAATGTATGAACAATATGCATAGTCAGCTTCATTGATTATGTTAGCGTGTAACAAACAACTTATCTGAGTTCATTTTATGGATTAGTCCCGGGTGGAGTAACCCCGGAAGTTAATCCCTTACTACCGGTAAAAAAAAAATGCCTTGCAAGGGCGTACCGGACTCCCTTAGTGACGTGCGGGTCCCTTACGGCTTACCCCGTTCCCCTTGGAGAACCTTTTATATCCAACCTTGGATGGAATACAAAAGACACGACACCTTAACTTAGTGAAATGCGGCTCCCTTACGGCTTAACCATTCCCCATGGGGAACCCCTTGAATCCAACCTTGGATGGAATTCAAGAGACATAACACTCTTCTTAAAAACTTAGTCTTATGCATGTATGATGGTGATACCTAATCATATTAACTCTTTTACCTCGGATCCTTAAACGATCCCACTAGAGGTAAACTTATATGCTTGCTTAACCTACTTCGTGAATAGACATCTAATCGATTCACGTCTTGTCATACTCGTATGACACTTGCTTCTATGCAAAGATAATAATCTTTATTACCTCGTGTCTTATCAAGCATATCTCTAATGCATAACATTCTATTCTTTCTAACTATTCTAGTTCTCGACAAACTATGTCGAGGCTCTACTTCATTCCCTTCCCGAACGCTTATCTTGCTACCCGATTCATAACTTCTCTCATATGCCATGATTTACTAACATGCTTAATACTTGCTTCATTTCATCATTTAGGACCTTGGTTTGAGGGGTTTACATTTATAAAAGACTGCTTGAAGAAAACTGGACCGAAGTATATTAAAAGGGCCTAAAGCGAGCGAATAGGGTGTTGTCTCCCTGTAGCTCGCCATTGCGAGCTCGCTAACTCGGCACTGCGAGTTGGTTGCGATCAGCACTCCAGAACGAGTGTTTTGCTCGCCTAGGCAAGCTGTTTGCTCGCCGCGGCAAGTTATGACAGTCCAGACCTACAAAAATGGTGATTTTGACTTAAAAACCTCAAACCAAGTGTCTCTAAGCATATTATGACTCTTAGGGGTCATAAGAAACTTGTAAAACATTCATGGAACAAGTATACACAAGTATAGCAAGCATGGCAAGAAAAGGGGCAACTAACTTATACCTTAAACCCTAGAATTTATATAGTTTTCTTACATGAATAAAACACATAAACCAAGGGTGGTAAGCTATCTAAGGAACTCAGCTAATCAAGTTCTTGAAGCATCACAAAGTTCCAAGCCCAAATAAGCCAAAACCCTAGCCTTGATCCACTTGCTTCCTTTGCTCAAACCATTCAAACTTGTTATTCTTTCTTGCAACTAAGACACCTTAACCATGAAGAAACTTAAGCTTGATTCATCTTTAAACTTCCTTCACCAACACCCTAATGTATAGAAAAATTCTTTGTAAAGAACAAAAGTATTATCACCCAAAACTTCTAAGCATTCTCTTCCACTTTTCCTCTTTCAAAACCCTAGTTTCTTGATCTTGATCCAACCAACCCATATTACTTGCTCAACATAAGCTTCCATGCCCTTTCTTCTTAACCAAAAACCAACCCTAGATTCTTGAATCCATCCTTGAGAAGAGAAATAAAGGAATCAAACAAAAATCCAAGCTTTTAGTAGTTTAAGAAATCAAGAGGGAGCAAGATGGATTCACTTGACATGGAAGGAAGAAGATTTGAAAGATTTAATGTAGAGAAAGAGAGATGGGGGCGTGGGAAAGAAGAGAGAGAAGAAGGAGAAAAAGTTTTCTTCAAGCTAAGAGAGAGAGAAAGGATATGGATTATGAGATATTTTCGGCCAAACAACAAATAAATATCCCTCAATCGTGAAATTACTAAAATGCCCTTGCCACAGGCGTATTTAAAACAACTCTGATACTTTTCCCGTATTAACTGTCACCTCATAAAATATTAACCTTTAACTTACTTTCCATGAATTAATTCCTCTGGCATGATTAACGGGTAATATACCGATATCGACAAGCGGGATGTTACAAAGGCAAGGATCGATTCTGAGAACTATATATAATTAGTTATATGCTTGTATCTCCCTTTCTAACATCTAACTTATTCAAGAATTGAGGTGGAATATATTTTTATGATCATTATGATTATATCGAAAAAGGGACTATGGTCTTAAAATATTATTTATTCCGAAGGGACATAAATTATCAAAGGTACTAGGCTTGTAATATCCCGCCTGACAGTATCGGTATATTACCCGTTGACCGCGTCAGATGAATTTAATTCATGGAAAGTAAGTTATTGAAAATATTTTATGACATGTCAGCTTTTCACGGGAAAAGTATCAGAGTCGCTTTAAATACGCCTAAGGCAAGGGCATTTTTGTAATTTCACGGAAAGGAATATTTATATGTTTTGGTTGGGAAAATATCTCATTTCCCTTGTTCTTTTCTCTCTCTTGGTTGGAGAAAATATTTTCTCTCCCTTCTCTCCTCTCCATCGGCCTTCTCTCTTCTTTCCCTACTTCTTCAATTCATCAAATCTTCTTCCTTTAACATTCAAGATCAAGAATTGGTTCCTCCATCACACTTCAAGAGATTTGTAACATAGATTGATGCTTGATTCCAACTCTTCTCCTCTTTTCAAGTCATTCAAAAACCTAGGGTTTGGTTTGATCAAGAAGTTTGGACCTATATTATGGTATTCTCAAGATCAAGGAACAAGTAGAAGCTTTATTGGAAATTGTTTTCCAACTCTATCTTCACAAGGGAAAAATCATGGAATTAGGGTTTGTATGTGGTAAGTTTAAAGATGGTTCAAATATGATTTCTTCATGGTCAAGGTGTATTAGTTTTGCAAGAAAGAATGACAAGTTGATTGGTTTGAGCAAAGGAAGCAAATGGAACAAAGTTAGGGTTTTGGCTTGTTTGGGCTTGGAACGTGGTGATGCTTCAAGAATATGTTTAGGTGAGTTCCATAGATAGTTTTCCCACCCTTTGGGATTATGTTTATGCCATGTTAGATCAATATAAACAACATGATAATTCTAGGATTTCAAGTGTATGTTTAGTTACCCCATTTGTATGCCATGCTTGCTTGACTTGTGAATACTTGCTGAGTCCATGTTTTACAGGTTTCTAATGATCCTAAGGGTCATATAACACTTGGACATGCTTGGTTTGAGGTTTTTAAGTCAAAAATACCAGTTTTGAGGTGGCTGGACTGTCATAACTCGCCCAGGCGAGCAACTGGCTGCCTAGGCGAGCAAAATGGCAGTTCTGGAGGTCTGCTCGCCTCCCAGCTCGCCATGGCAAGCAACCACTCGCCACGGCAAGTAAGTGTACTCGCCTAGGCGAGCAAGTAGTGCCATCTGGTGCTGCTTGCTCGTTTCAGGCAGTTTCGGTGTTTTTCGTTCCGGACTTTCTCGAGCAGTCTTTTATAAAAGTAAACCCCTCAAACCAAGGTCCTAAATGATGATCAATGAAAGCAAGAGTATTATGAAATGAAGCAAGTATTAGGCATGTTAGTAAGGCATGGCATATTAGAGAAACAAGTCATGAATCGGGTAGCAAGTTAATCATTAAGCAAGGGAATACTAGAGCCTCGACATAGTAGTCGAGAACTAGCAAGAAATTCTAGGATGTTAAGATGCGAAGTATATATATTCGCACATGATCAAGAATGATAGAACAAGTATGTTAAGTTGTGGATAGGATAGATTATCTCTCCACCATAAATAAGATAGTACAAGCATGACCTAGAATGATAAGTTACCGCTAATCGGATCGATCAAGGTTCCGAGGTAAATAAGTAAGTATGTATATGTTTAACTTATGTGTACGAAAAGACTATGACTTAATAAGTGTAGGTGACATGTCTCTTGATATCCACATCAGGGGGATACAAGGGGTTCTCATGATGAGAACGATTTAAGCCGTAAGGGACCCGCATGTCACTGAGTAAACAAGACGTAGGTGCTCGTGTCTCTTGTTATCCACGCCAGGGGGATACGGGAGGTTCTCGACCTAAGGGGAACGGTTTAAGCCGCAAGGGACCCGCACGACACCGAGGGAGTCCGATGTACGTACATCGGTCATGTATGGGATTGATCTCGGGGTTACTCCACTCGGGACTATCCGTAAAATGAATCAAGATAATGATTGTTTGTTCAACGCTAACCCAATGAATGAACTTCGCTACGATTATGTTTCTCATAATTATGATTATGTTATGAAATGCAAGAATGATTTCCATCCATGTATAAGTTCAAGAACAAGAGCACTAGATGCTATATGACAAGCATAAGACATGGAATAGAGCAAGTAAAGAATATGATGCCGATGACGATCTTAGGTTTCCCCTTATCGTCCGGTTTAGAATCGTGCCATCAAGGACTTGTTATACGATCTTAGAGCGTATTCTTGGCAATGCGGTTCTAGGTTCCCCTCGACCGCCATGACACGTATAGGAAGTGAAGCCTATAACAAGTGAGATAAGCCTATGACGGGTCTAGCATGCACTACCGTCTAGGAAACATGACCACACACGTATAATCAACCGTCAGGTTGTATTGTAGACACGTGGTGACCGTAGGTTTCCCCTGAGGTTACCTATAGCCTAGGATTTAGGGGAACTCACTGAGACATTATGTCTCATCCCAATCATTATTTGTTTCAGATATTAGGTCAGACGTCAAGGTAGTAGCTGGATGGATTTTTCAGCAAGAGCTCGTTCGTACCCAAAGCATGAAGAATATGTATCTCAAGGATGTATTTATGTTTAATTAAGATAAGATATGTTGTAATGATAATGTACGAACGCGTTTTGTTGTATATAAATTCATTCGAATTTTTTTAGGTTGTATATTTTAATGTATCCAGTACTAAATTAAACACACGTGCTAGACTTTCTAGATACGTCTGGTATGGGTGTTACATTTGGTATCAGAGCAGGTCGATTCAGACCGTGCCTTGGGTCATTAAATTACAACTAAGGTAGTGGGACCATTGGGTTCCGGGTAAATGTTCTAGTTGTTGTTGTTAGTTGAGCCTGATCAACTCAATTTAACATTCAACGATTGGAATGGATGCCTGAGAGCTGAATAGGACCCAGGAGGAATGAAGTATGTGATGAAGAAGTTTGATCGTGACAAAAGGTGGCCGGTGAACTAATCAAGTGGAAGTATGAATCCTCCGGAAATGTAAGGTATGTTAAGAAGGAACGTTCCGACAATGTCGGATAAGATGATAGTGATACTTCATTACCCGTAAGTGACGAAGTTGGATATAAATATCTAATCATGACCGAAAGTTTCGGTGAGAGTTGTTGTTGGAACGAGTTTATGATATTCTGGAATGTCAAAACAAGGCTACAAGATAACGAGAAGTCGACATATGTTGACGGAGTCAGCGGGCTCTCAGGAATAGAAATATGTGAATGAAGTTAAGGACATGTATGTTCGGAAAGTGCGTAAGTGGCAATGTAATGAGGTAAGCTATTCGTAGTGGATGAAGTTAAGGATTCAAGAGAAGGTTTTATGTTATCAGGATTAAGGAATTGATTTCTGACTTGCCATGAATTGTATCGGAAAAGGGTGATGTTGCCATGCAAATGTTATAGAATATTTCACGATGATAGGAATGAATGATGTGCATAGTATACTTGAGAATAAAAACTTTATGTAAAGAATGTTTCTGGAAAAAATAGAGTCGGAGAATCTCACCAGTAGCAAGCAGGGGACGAAACTTTTGTTTCTACCAATTCGTTCCTATAGTTGCAATGACTATTGGGGAGATGTCTTCGCAATAATCTTTTATGTGACGAAAATATTTTGTGACCTCAAGTAACAAATGCATATCATATCCTAAAATTTCTAAGGAAAAAAAAAGACATGGGCAACTATCCGCGAAATCGATACGGTTTAAGGTAGCTTTGGAGGTTAATGTGTCAAGAGTCAAGAACGAGTCAAGATCAAGAGTATAGAAGTTCCGGTATTTAGAAGGAAAGTCACAGATGTTTATGCATGAAGTATGAAGTAAGAAGCTAAAGGGATGCAAAGTTATGAGAAATTGCAAGGTTCATGGATTATGTGAAATTATGGCGTATCTCTCAAACCTATGTTTTGCTTAATAGACTTGCTAAGGCTCGATATGATGTTGAATCATAAATTTTAATTAATTTTAGAAAGATTTACACGTATGGGTGATTGAAGTTAACATTATGAAAATTCACGAGATTTTCTAGGAACCGGTTTGCTACGATACTCGTAGAGCGAGCTAGACTCATTAAAATCTAGATTTGATGACACGTATGTGTTATCAACTCGTTCTATGATTTTAGAGTAACGACCGGGGCTTAAACTCAGTATTTATATAGTAGAAAATCATCAACGTCAATGACCCGTGCGCTAGTTTACGAAGTTTTCTTTAAAAGAAAAATCAACGAGTAAGCATTGGTATGATTAAGCAAAATATAGTATGCGAGAATGCGAAGGTACAAGGATTAGATGTTCCAGAAAGATATGTTCAAGTGCAAGATGAGTTTGTCAAAGAATTCGAGTTTGCTTGGAAATGATTTCAAGTATGATATGTATACCTCAACAGGCAAATTCAACCGTCAAGAATGTAAGGTTTACCCCAAGTCAAGTATTAGGAGCATAAGATAAATTATCATGAGTTTTGATCTTACAAGGCTGTGATAAGGACAAGTGTAAGGTTGTGACGTTGGTTGCAACATGGAAGATCTCAAGAAGTAAGTATTCAAGTGATAAGCATGAATTGAAGTCTCAATTGCTCTAACGGATTAGAGTATTAGTTTAAGCCAACCGGTGGGAATCAGAGTAGCGCCATGGAAGCTAATCGTTAATCATGAAACATGGAATTTTAGTATGAAAGAATTTTTGGTTGGTAACACCAGTTTAACAGGAAGCATCATAAGACAAGCGAGGAGTTCTCTATGGGATAAGTAAGGATGAATTCTTATTCAAGCATTGATGGCTAAGGTAAAAGTTTTAAGTATGTGTAGTCACCTAAGTAAGATGAAAAGGACAAGAATTGCCATATATGAATTGGTCAGGATGCACGAAAGATGATAACGGAAGATAGGTAAGATTCAGAAGGTAAGAATCCACTTTCGGAGTTAAGTATGTTATCATGAAAAGAGAAGCATACTCTCATATGCAATACTTGTTAAGTGAAAACGATACTTGTTAAGACATGTTAAGTCATGATTTTATAACTTTTAAAGTTAAGATTGGTATTACGGAACTTGGGAACAATGCTTATTTTTAAATATGAAACCTTTCATTGTCAAAACTGAGGAAGTACGTCGCGAGCAAGTAAGATTACATAAGACGAGCTGTGAAAACCTTTTTCAAAGATATAAAGACTCATCTTGTGGTTATATAGTACCATTACCGACTCAGTTTTGAAATGATAATTCCTTTAGTCATGTATCTATTCGTTCCAAGAACCCGAATACCAAAGCTTAAGAAAAATTCTTTAAGAAAGATTTTAGGACACGTATCGTTATCATTTAACAAGAAGCGGCACTTGAAAGTAGGCCCATGTTATGGAAATGAGAATGTTCGTATGAAGTCAATATCCTACGGGATAAACGGAAATGTGTTAAGAATGTATGATGTATGTGCAAGTAAATTGACGCATGAAGTATATGTTTACCCGATAAGATTATGTATGCATGAAAAGATGTTTCAAAGTTACAAGTAAGCACTGCAGGGCAAACCTGGTTTCCATGGGATCCCAGTTAAAAGGAAAATCCTGAGTGTTCATGTTTATGACAAGATACCTTTATGAATGGTTCATGTTAAGCGGGTAAGATACAAGTCCGAGGCAATAAGTATATGGTAGCAAGGAAAGTTCCAAATCATGATATAATAAGATAACTCTAAGTATGAGTGATATTAAGGTCAAGAAGGCTACGTTCAGTCACATGTGGGTTAAGAAACAAGATGAGGACATGATACGACGGACCCTTTGAATATGTATGAATAGAAGATGTATGGCTCAGACCATAGATGATAAGATTTTGTCATGAGGATAGGTAGTCGATCTCTAAATTTCGAGGACGAAATTTTTTAAGGGGGGTAGAATGTAATATCCCGCCTGACAGTATCGGTATATTACCCGTTGACCGCGTCAGATGAATTTAATTCATGGAAAGTAAGTTATTGAAAATATTTTATGACATGTCAGCTTTTCACGGGAAAAGTATCAGAGTCGCTTTAAATACGCCTAAGGCAAGGGCATTTTTGTAATTTCACGGAAAGGAATATTTATATGTTTTGGTTGGGAAAATATCTCATTTCCCTTGTTCTTTTCTCTCTCTTGGTTGGAGAAAATATTTTCTCTCCCTTCTCTCCTCTCCATCGGCCTTCTCTCCCTACTTCTTCAATTCATCAAATCTTCTTCCTTTAACACTCAAGATCAAGAATTGGTTCCTCCATCACCCTTCAAGAGATTTGTAACATAGATTGATGCTTGATTCCAACTCTTCTCCTCTTTTCAAGTCATTCAAAAACCTAGGGTTTGGTTTGATCAAGAAGTTTGGACCTATATTATGGTATTCTCAAGATCAAGGAACAAGTAGAAGCTTTATTGGAGATTGTTTTCCAACTCTATCTTCACAAGGGAAAAATCATGGAATTAGGGTTTGTATGTGGTAAGTTTAAAGATGGTTCAAATATGATTTCTTCATGGTCAAGGTGTATTAGTTTTGGAAGAAAGAATGACAAGTTGATTGGTTTGAGCAAAGGAAGCAAATGGAACAAAGTTAGGGTTTTGGCTTGTTTGGGCTTGGAACGTGGTGATGCTTCAAGAATATGTTTAGGTGAGTTCCATAGATAGTTTTCCCACCCTTTGGGATTATATTTATGCCATGTTAGATCAATATAAACAACATGATAATTCTAGGATTTCAAGTGTATGTTTAGTTACCCCATTTGTATGCCATGCTTGCTTGACTTGTGAATACTTGCTGAGTCCATGTTTTACAGGTTTCTAATGATCCTAAGGGTCATATAACACTTGGACATGCTTGGTTTGAGGTTTTTAAGTCAAAAATACCAGTTTTGAGGTGGCTGGACTGTCATAACTCGCCCAGGCGAGCAACTGGCTGCCTAGGCGAGCAAAATGGCAGTTCTGGAGGTCTGCTCGCCTCCCAGCTAGCCATGGCAAGCAACCACTCGCCACGCCGAGTAAGTGTACTCACCTAGGCGAGCAAGTAGTGCCATCTGGTGCTGCTTGCTCGTTTCAGGCAGTTTCGGTGTTTTTCGTTCCGGACTTTCTCGAGCAGTCTTTTATAAAAGTAAACCCCTCAAACCAAGGTCCTAAATGATGATCAATGAAAGCAAGAGTATTATGAAATGAAGAAAGTATTAGGCATGTTAGTAAGGCATGGAATATTAGAGAAACAATTCATGAATCGGGTAGCAAGTTAATCATTAAGCAAGGGAAAACTAGAGCCTCGACATAGTAGTCGAGAACTAGCAAGAAATTCTAGGATGTTAAGATGCGAAGTATATATATTCGCACATGATCAAGAATGATAGAACAAGTATGTTAAGTTGTGGATAGGATAGATTATCTCTCCACCATGAATAAGATAGTACAAGCATGACCTAGAATGATAAGTTACCGCTAATCGGATCGATTAAGGTTCCGAGGTAAATAAGCAAGTATGTATATGTTTAACTTATGTGTACGAAAAGACTATGACTTAATAAGTGTAGGTGACATGTCTCTTGATATCCACATTAGGGGGATACAAGGGGTTCTCATGATGAGAACGATTTAAGCCGTAAGGGACCCGCATGTCACTGAGTAAACAAGACGTAGGTGCTCGTGTCTCTTGTTATCCACGCCAGGGGGATACGGGAGGTTCTCGACCTAAGGGGAACGGTTTAAGCCGCAAGGGACCCGCACGACACTGAGGGAGTCCGATAATGAATCAAGATAATGATTGTTTGTTCAACGCTAACCCAATGAATGAACTTAGCTACGATTATGTTTCTCATAATTATAATTATGTTATGAAATGCAAGAATGATTTCCATCCATGTATAAGTTCAAGAACAAGAGCACTAGATGCTATATGACAAGCATAAGACATGGAATAGAGCAAGTAAAGAATATGATGCCGATGACGATCTTAGGTTTCCCCTTATCGTCCGGAATAGAGCAAGTAAAGAATATGATGCCGATGATAAGATATGTTGTAATGATAATGTACGAACGCGTTTTGTTGTATATAAATTCATTCGAATTTTTTTAGGTTCTATATTTTAATGTATCCAGTACTAAATTAAACACACGTGCTAGACTTTCTAGATACGTCTGGTATGGGTGTTACATTTGGTATCAGAGCAGGTCGATTCAGACCGTGCCTTGGGTCATTAAGTTACAACAAAGGTAGTGGGAGCATTGGGTTTCGGGTAAATGTTCTAGTTGTCGTTGTTAATTGAGCCTGATCAACTCAATTTAGCATTCGACGATTAGAATGGATGCCTGAGAGCTGAATAGGACCCTGGAGGAACGATGTATGTGATGAAGATGCATCGGAAGGTAAGAACTCGGAAGGAGTATTAGTAAGAAGTTTGATTGTGCCAATAGGTGGCCGGTGAACTAAGTAGTAGAAATGTGAATTCTTCGGGAATGTAAGGTAATGTTAAGAAGGGACGTTCCGACAGCGTTGGGTAAGATGTTGTAGATACATCATATACCCATGAGTAAAGAGTTTGGAAATGTCTAAGTATGATCTAAAGCTTCAGTAAGATTTTTTGTCACAACAGATTTATTGTATAGGAAGGATTTGTGTCCTAGAACGTCAGCACAGTGCTACAAGTTAGAAAGAAGTTGATGTAGGCTGGCGAAATTAGTAGGCTCTCAGGGATAGCATTATGTGAATGAGGTTATGGACTTGTAAGCTCAGAATGGACAAGGTTCTAGTGTTTTGAAAGTGCGTTAAGTCGCAATGTAGCGGGGCAAGTTACTCGTAGTAGAAGCAGTTAAGGATTTAAGTGAAAGTTTATGTCATCAGGACTAAGGCATTGATTTCCGACGAGCTGAGAACTGTATTGAAATAGGTTGATGGTTGTTGTGCATATATTGTAGAATATTTTATGTTGATAGGAATGAATGATATGCATTGGACTACTTGAGAAATAAGAATTTTCATGTAAAGTATATTTATAAAGAGATTGAACTGAAGAAACTCGCCAATAGCGAACCTGAGGCGAAATTCTCAGTTTTTCGAGAACCGTTAGTTCGTCTCTAGGATTTGCAGTAATTATTGGAGAGTTATCTTCACAAATCTTTAAAACAACAAAAAAAAAACCTTTTATGACATCAAGTAAGGAATGCATATCACATCCTACGATTTTCAAAGGAAAAAGCATGAGCAACTATTAACGAAAATCGATGCGGTTAAGGTGGCTTTAGAGTTATTGTATCAAAGGGTCGAGAAGGAGCTTAGACTAAGAGTTAGAGGTTCGGTATTTAGAATGAATGTCACGGATGTGAAGACATGAAGCAAGAAGTTAAGTGGCGAAGAGTTACATGAAAGCACAAGGTTCTCGTTTTGTGGAACTAAGAGTATTCCTCGAATCTATGTTTTGTTTAATTGACTTGCTAAGGCTCGTTACGATGTTAAAACGTAAAGTTTATATGATTTTAGAAAGATATATGCATATGGGTGATTGAAGTTGACATTTTCGAAATTTAAAATAAAATGTTGTAGGTACCGATTTGTTATGACTCGCGTAGAGTGGGCTAAACTCACTAGAACCAAGATTCGACGACACACATGTGTTATCAACTCGTTCTGTGATTTTAGAGTAACAAATGGGGCCTAGGTTTAGTATATGTTTATATAGTGAGGAATCGTCAACGTCCATGACCCATATGCTAGTTTATAAAATTTTGTTAGAAGAACGATTAACGAGCAAGCATAAGAATGATTAAGCAAAATATAGTGTGCGAGAATACTAAGATACAATGACAGATACATAAGAAAGGTATGTCCAAGTGCAAGATGAGTCTACTAAGGGAATTTGAGGTTCGTGCGGAAACAAGTTAAGTATGATATGTATATATCGGAAGGTGAATCCAACTAGCAAGAACGTGAAGTCTATTTCCGAGTAAAGTATTATGAGTATACGATAAGTTGATCGTGAGATTAATCTTGCAATCAAAGGGTAGAGTAAGGTTGCAGAGTTGATGGCAACATAGAAAGTTTTGAGAAGAGTTCAAGAAGTTAGTAATGTATTGATAGAAGAAGGGCGAATTACATTCGTCTCAACAGATTAGAGTATTGGTTGAAGCCAACCGGTGGGAATCAGAGTAGCGCGACGGAAGTCAATCAGTAAAAAATTGTTGACAATAACTATGGAATTTAGTAGTAAGAATCTTCGCGAAGAATGTTCAAGTTAGTAATACAGTTTTAGTAAGGAAAGTACTACGAGACGAGCGAGAGGAACTTCCATCATAATAGGTAAGTATTGATGCTTATACCGTTAGTGATGAATAAGGTAAAAGTTTAAAGGAGGTATCTTCACTTAAGCATGACAAGAGAGACTAGAGTTACCATGGATGAAATAATCGGATTGCCGGATTAATGAGGTTGAATGTGTTGAGGAGTTATTGGTTAGTCAGGAAAGGTTATGAGCTACCATAAGAGAGTACGGTTCACGAGATATGCACGGAGAAGTACATACCCTCCTATACCCTACTTGTAAGTGATAACGATACTTGCCAGAATAAAGTTAAATTTTTGATTCTCTGACTTTTAAAGTTAAGATTGGTATTAAGGATCTTGGGAACGAGGTTTGTTTTAAAAATATGATTTTAAACATTGATAAAACCGATGAGTTGCGCCGTGAGTGAGCAAGTTCACTTAAGACGTAAGGACTTCAGGACCAACTTGATATAGACAAGTTTGGGGCGAGTTGTGAAACCTTTTTAATAAAAATTTAGAGACTCGTCCTGTGGTTCTGAGGTACCATTACAAACTCGGTTTCAAAATGAGATTTTCTTTAAGTCAAGTAAATGTTCGTTCCAAAAACCTATGTACCAAAGTTTAGAAATTTCTTGAAGCAAAGTACTAGACTGGGTATCGTTATTAACTAACAAGAAGAGGTGTTCGGAAGTATACAAGTATTATGAAGATAAAGTTTTAAAGAGGAGATGGTAATGTTCGTGTGATACCAATATCATATGGGATGCACGGTTTTGTACTAAAGTATTCAATGCAAGTGCAAAAAGGGATTTAGTAGAAGATTTTAAGAGTATGTAATCTGCAAGACTGGTAATTAGATTGCCAGATGAATCGACGTAATGGATTTTGCTTCTTCATGTCAAGTTAGAAAGGTTTTTGAAGAGCTTGAAAGAGTTAAGAGATTTGTATAATCATCAAGATAAGTAACATAAGTAAGAGATATAAATCGCAAGATGCAGTAAGAAAGATTATGTATGCATAGTAAGATGTGTGCATGATAAGATGTTTCAGATGTAAGAAAGCACTGCAGGGCAAACCTGGATTCCGGTAGGACCCCAGTATAAAGGCAAATCCTGAGTGTTTCAGTTCGTGAAAGATTAATTACGTGAATGGTTATGCTAAACAGATGAGATATGGAATTGAGGCAACTAGTCCGCATGTAGCCAAAATGTGTGTCAAACACAATGTTTTGAGATAGTTTTATGAATTTGAGGAAGATATTAAGATTGAGGAGATCATAATCGTTTATGCGAATAAAGAAGGAGGATAAGTTATATGCTTCGAACCCTTTGGGAGTGAGTATGAACAGACTTTGTTTAACTAGAAACCGAAGAAGACGAGTTTAATCTCAGAGGTTGGTATATGGTTTCTAAATTTCGAGGACGAAATTTATTTAAGGGGGGTAGAATGTAATATCCCGCCTGTCAGTATCAGAATATTACCCGTTAATCGTGCTAGAGGAAATGATTTATGGAAAGTGGGTTAATAGTCATTGTTTTATGACATGTCAGCATAACACGGGAAAAGTATCGGAGACGTTTTAAACACGCTTGATGCAAGGGCATAATTGTAATTTCACGGTAAAGAGATATTTATATGTTTTGGGTGGAAAATATCTTATTTTCCCTTATCCTTTCTCTCTCATGATGGAAAAGAAATTTCTCTCTTTCTCTCCTCTCTTCTCACGCCCTCATCCTCTCTTCTCACCACCAAGTCTTCTAAATTCTTTTCTTTTCATGGCAAGTCTTAAGAATATGTTTTCTCATGATCCTTAAAGTCAAGAGAAGTTTGATTCATGTTTGATTTTCTTTACTTCTCCTCTCAAGAAGTGAATCAAAAGTCTAGGGTTTGGATTGTAACATGAAGTTAGGGCTTTTGGTTGTGGATTTGGAGCTTATACTAGTCATATTTCATGGAGTTGGAGAGTGAAACAAGAAAACAACCTTGAAGTTGAATTTGTTTTGAAGTCAAGAGTTGGGGTTTGGCTCTTGGTAAGATGGAAGAGGATTCAAGCTAGGTTTATTTCAAGATCAAGAATCATGGTGCTAGGGTTGCAAGAAAGAGCAATAAGATGGATTGGTCTAAGTCAAGGAAGCATGTGTTCAAAAACTAGGGTTTTGGCTTGAATGGGATTGGAACTTGGTGATGCTTCAAAAATTGATTAGGTGAGTTCCTTAGTTAGTTTCCCACCCTTTGGGATTGTGAATTTATCTTGCAAAGATAATATGTATTTTTAGAGTTTTTAAAGAATAAGTTAGTTGCCCCTTTTCTTACCATGCTTGCCATACTTGTGTACACTTGTTCCATGAATGTTTTACAGGTTCCTAATGATCCTAAGGGTCATATAGCACTTGGAGATGTTTGGTTTGAGGTTTTTAAGTCAAAAATATCAATTTTGAGGTTGCAGGACTGTCACAGCTCGCCACGGCGAGCAAATGGCTCGCGAGGCGAGCTAGAGGGCCGAACAGGGGGTCCTGCTCGCCCCCAACTCGCCATGGCGAGTAGGAGCTCGCCTCCCCAGTGATTTTACTCGCCTAGGCAAGAAACACAGTGGGGGAACCCATTGTTTTGTTCGCCTCAGGTCGTTTCGGCGTTTCGCGAGCGGTTTTTCTTGTGCAGTTTTATTTAAGAGAAATAAACCCCTCAAAGCAAGATCCTAATTGTTAAAGTTTTAAAAGGAGACTTTCTTATAAATGAAACAAGTATTTGGCAAAGTACGGTAAAGCATGGTAAGCGAGAGAATGAAGGTTGTTTCGGGTAGCACGATAATCTTTAAGGAAAAGGAAGAACTAGAACCTCAGTATAGTTATCGAGAAGTAGAATAGTTAGAAAGAATAGAATGCTATGCATTAGTAATATGCTTGATAAGACGCGAGGTAATGTGAGTATTATCTTCGCATAGAAGCAGGTGCCATACGAGTATGGCGAGATGTGAATCGATTATATATCCATTCACAAGTTAAGTTAAGCAAGCATATAGTTACCTCTAGTGGGATCGTCTATGGATCTGAGGTAAAAGAGTTAGCATGTGTAAGTTAATTTTCATGCATAAGACTAAGACTAAAAGAAAGAAAGAGTGTTATGTCTCTTGTAATCCTTCCATGGTTGGATTCAAGGGGTTCCCCAAGGGGGAATGGTTAAGCCGCAAGGGAGCCGCATCTCACTAAGTTAAGTGTCGTGTCTTTTGTATTCCTTCCTAGGATGGGTACAAAAGGTTCTCCAAGGGGAATGGGGTAAGCCGGAAGGGACCCGCACGTTCACTAAGGGAGTCCGGTGCGCTCTTGCTAAGCACTTCACCGGTAGTAAGGGATTAGATTCCGGGGTTACTCCACTCGGGACTAATCCGTAAAATTTGAATCAAGATAATTGTTTGATACACGCTAACATAATCAATGAAGCTGACTATGCATATTCATCATATATTTATGTGTGTTATGTCATAGAGCCTTGGCATAGATTGTCAAGAACTAGAAAGAATATAGAAGTAGAAAGTCAAGAGTTAGCAAGCTAGAAAGAGTCACTTTTGTGGCAAGATTAAGAAAGTTTATTAATGCAGCTTATCCAAGTAAGTAAGTAAGTAAGCAAGTTAAGAGAGTTATACCGTTGACGATATTAGGTTTCCCCTAATCGTCCGGTTAGAGTCGTGTCATGACTTTAGCAAGTGAAGGCCTTGATGCGTAGATCGTATCTTGGCAATGCGGTTTTAGATCCCCTTAACCGCCATGGCACGTATAGCAGAGAAGCCTATAACAAGCTAAGAATTTTAAGACGGCCCTGTTGGAACAAAATGTGTTTAACAATGAACCTTAAAGAGTTTTGATGATAACAAGGTATTAAAAATTGTAAATTGGTCTAGCTAATATTTGTTCAAGTGTACAGGACCATAATTATAAAGTTACATCATCATTGGTTCTGAATGAGCAAAGAAAGAGCAAAAGAAAATGAAGCTTAGATGTTTCTGAAGGCAAAGCGCTCCTGAAGTCAAGCTGCTCCTGAAGAAATAGCGCTCCTGAAGTAAGCTGCTCCTGAAGAATAGTGCTTCTGAAGACAAGAGGTCCAGAAGCCACATCATCAGAAGCTGCGTCATCAGAAGCTGCAGAAGTCATATCATCAGAAGCTGCATCATCAGAAGCTGCCTCATCAGAAGCTATTTCACCAGAAGCTGAATCTCAACTGGATTTGCAAAGAATCAAGAATTGAAGAATTATCAATGCAAAAGCTGTCTATTGGATTCGAAAACACAAACAAAGGATTAGTGGAGTTTGCAACGGTCATTTCAAAGGTGTTTGAAGGCGTGTGTTTGCAATTTGGACGAAAGCGTTGACATTGTACTTTGTACGAATTGTACAACCACGTTCTCCACTACTCTGTTTTGTGTCCGCGCTACAGGACAAGAAAACAGCTCCAGAATACGGTTTCGCCTGCATAGATGTTCCTTTGGATAAGGAATGGATTTCAAATTTGTTCTTCATAGGACAACAACCAAATCAGGCAAAAGATCATTGGTGAAAGATCAAGCTTCAACAACGACTCTTTGGTGTGCTGGCAATTTCACAACGTCTCTTTCACACCTCTATATAAAGGAGTGAAGACCTAGAGAATTGGTAATGCAAGAACGCTGAACGAAAGACTCACAAGATTTTCACAAGTACCAAACCTCTGCTGAAATTGTTCTGCATTCACTTAGAATTTCTGTGTCTCAAAGTCATATCTTAGAAATTCTTAAGTCCATTGAGTCTGTATCTGATTTGTATTGTGAGCACCTCTGATTGTATATCAAGTGTTCAACCTTAAACAATTTTCTGTGTAATTTTGTTTAGTTAGGAAGTCTCTTGCAGTTGTGCTTGAGCAGAAAGTCTCTTGATTGTGTTCTTGAGCAAAGGAAGTCTCTTGCTTGTGTGCTTGAGCATTGGAAGTCTCTTGCTTGTGTGCTTGAGCATTTGTAATCAGATATTACTCATAGTGAAATCTCCTTGGAAGTGCAAGGGGGACTGGACTACTTCCGGATTGTGGAAGGAACCAGTATAATTGCTTTGTGTCGTTCTTCTTCTCTCTCTCTGTTTTATTCCGCTGCATTTAGATTCTGATTATCACTTCAGAAGCTGTCTCGCTTAGCTTCTGATCAGTGTGTTCAGTTTTTAGGAGAAACGAAGAATTTTTCTAAAACACAATTCAACCCCCCTTCTTGTGTTTTTCTCACCTTCAATTGGTATCTAGAGCCTTGGTCTGTTGTGTAACACTTAACCGTGCAACAGTCAAAGATCTGAGAAAAACATGACTACTCCTCCTCCTAATGGTTCTGGTTCTAGTGATACTAGCTATAAACATGTCTCACATGATTATAGTGATAGTAAGAAAACCAGTGTTGGAAAAGTTCCAAAGTTCAATGGAGATGCTGAAGAGTTCTCTTGGTGGAAGACCAACTTTTACAGTTACATCATGAGCCTGGATGAAGAATTATGGGATATTCTGGAAGATGGTGTTGGTAATTTAGTCCTTGATGAAGAAGGAGCTGTTGTGGATAGAAAGAAACATACTCCAGAACTGAGGAAACTTTACAAGAAGCATCATATTATCAGAGGAGCTCTTGTCACTGCCATACCCAAAGCAGAATACATGAAGATGAGTGACAAATCCACTGCTAAAGCTATGTTTGCTTCTCTCTGTTCAAATTATGAAGGGAGCAAGAAGGTCAAAGAAGCAAAGGCTCTCCTGCTTGTACATCAGTATGAGTTATTCAAGATGAAGGATGATGAAACTATTGAGGAGATGTACTCAAGGTTTCAAACCTTAGTTTCTGGGCTACAGATTCTAAAGAAGAGCTATGTTGCTTCTGATCATGTAAGCAAGATACTCAGAAGCTTACCTGCCAGATGGAGACCAAAAGTGACTGCCATTGAGGAAGCTAAAGATTTAAACACTTTAAGTGTCGAAGATCTTGTTAGTTCTCTCAAAGTTCATGAGTTAAGTCTTAATGAACATGAGTCTACTAAGAAGAGTAAATCAATAGCTCTTCCATCCAAAGGCAAGTCATCAAAAGCTCTCAAAGTGGTTGAATCTGAAGAGGAAGAACAGTCAAGTTCAGATTCTGAACCAGATGCTGCTGAAATGGCCATGCTCTCAAACAGACTTCAATATCTGGCCAAGAAGAACAGAAAGTTTCTCGCCAAAAGGGGTAACTCCAGAAGCTCAAAGAAAGAAGATCAGAAGGGATGCTTCAACTGTAAGAAGCCTGGTCACTTCATTGCTGAATGCCCTGATCTTCAAAGAGAAAAGTCAAAGGACAAGTCAAAGAGGTCTACATTCAAACCAAGCAAACTCAAGAAGCAGATTAAGCAGAGTTTAATGGCAACCTGGGATGTTTTGGGTAGTGAATCTGGTTCTGATAAAGAGGAAGCTGATGAAGATGCAAAGGTAGCTGTTGGGTTGGTAGCAACAGCAACTTCAGAAGCTGGATCAGATTCAGACTCAGAAGATGAAAACGAGGTATATTCCAAAATTCCCAGAGATGAACTTGTTGAGTCACTTAAAGAACTTCTTACACATTTTGAAGTAAGAACCAATGAGTTGAAGGATTTAAAAGAAAAATATGCTGATTTGGTACAACAGCAAAAATCAACTCTATTGGATCTGAAAGCTTCTGAACAAGGGCTTAGGGGCTTTGACTTCATGTGTAAAACATATGAAGATCAGCTCAGGTTCTTATGTCAGAAGCTACAAGAAAAGTGTAATGAAAAACCTTTAAGTAACCATGAAATTGCTCTTGAAGATTTTATTATATCTGGCATTGACAGAAGCAGAGTGGCTTCTATGATTTATAGCATTTACAAGAACAACGGCAGAGGAATTGGTTTTCCAGAAGTGAAACTTGAGAAAACCAATCTAAAATCTTGTTGTGAATGCATCAAGGAAGGTCTGAAAACATTCTTTGTACCAGAAGGGGCTGAGTTGGAAACTGTTGTTCAATCAGAACCTGAAGCTTCTAGTTCTAAGGATAAAATTACTTCAAAGCCAAAGAACTCTAAGTCAAAGGCTATGATCAACTCTGATTCCAAGACTCCAAAGGTCAGGATCCTGAAAAGATCAGAACCTATTCCTCAGAGTCTGGTGAAACCAAAGTCTGGGGTTCTGAAGTCTAAGTTTCAGAAGAAGACAGTTGCTGCTTCTGAAGTACCAAAACCTAAGGTGATGGTTAATCAGAAGCAACCCAACTCACAGCACAAGGTACAAGAAGTGAAGAGTAAAGCCTTAAGTACTAACCTTCCAGGACCCATAGAACAATGGGTACCTAAAACTAAAAATGTCAATGATGCAGGTATGTCTAAGAGCAGTGCCAAAGCAAAGATCATGGTACCTAGACAGCGGTTGCTCAAGACACATGACAGGAGACAAGTCCATGTTCCTCAGCCTAACAATGAAAGAGGGAGGAAATGTGAAATTTGGAGGCAACCAGTCAGGCAAGATCATAGGTACAGGAACTATTGGTAATTCCTCTACCTCAATTAATAATGCATGGTTGGTAGATGGTCTTGAACATAACCTTTTGAGCATTAGTCAATTTTGTGATAATGGTTATGATGTGCTTTTTGAAAAACCCAACTGTACAGTAATCAACAAGGAAGACAAATCCATTGTGTTCAAGGGAAAGAGAGTTGACAATGTCTATAAAATCAATTTTTCTGAACTGGCTGATCAGAAGGTGGTTTGCCTACTATCAGTGAATGATAAGAAATGGATGTGGCACAGAAGGTTGGGACATGCTAACTGGAGGTTAATCTCTAAGCTTAGTAAGTTACAACTTGTGAAAGGGCTACCAGACATTGACTATCATTCAGATGCACTCTGTGGTGCATGTCAGAGAGGGAAAATTGTGAAATCATCTTTTAAAACCAAAGATATTGTTTCAACCTCAAGACCTTTAGAATTACTCCATATTGATTTATTTGGACCAGTAAGTACTGCATCCTTATATGGAAGTAGATATGGATTAGTCATTGTTGATGATTACAGCAGATGGACTTGGGTGAAATTCATAAAGAGTAAAGATGTTGCGTGTGATGTATTCAGTAGCTTCTGCACTCAAATTCAATCTGAAAAAGAATCAAAAATTTTGAAAGTCAGAAGTGATCATGGTGGAGAATTTGAAAATGAGCCATTTGAAGCTTTTTGTGAAAAACATGGAATTTTCCATGAGTTCTCTTCTCCTAGAACACCACAACAAAATGGGGTTGTAGAGAGAAAGAATAGAACTTTACAAGAAATGGCCAGAACCATGATTCATGAAAACAATTTACCAAAACATTTTTGGGCAGAAGCAGTGAATACAGCATGCTATGTTCAAAACAGGATCTATATTAGACCTATTTTGGAGAAAACAGCATATGAACTCTTTAAAGGAAGAAAACCCAATATCTCTTACTTTCATCAATTTGGATGTACATGTTACATTCTGAACAACAAGCTCTACCTAAAGAAATTTGATGCCAAGGCCCAAAGAGGAATCTTTTTAGGTTACTCTGAAAGGTCAAAGGCATACAGAGTGTATAATTCAGAAACACTTTGTGTTGAAGAATCTATGCACGTTAAATTTGATGACAAGGAGCTTGAAGATAAAACTTCAAAGCAAGGTGAAAGTTCTGCAGAGATACAGGTTCCTGAAGCTACTCCAGAACCTGATCAGATAGCTGAATCTGAAGATAGTCCAGAAGCTGAACCCACATCAGAAGCACAAGATGAAGCTGCTTCTGATGAAGCACAAGATGGCTCACATCAAGAAGATCCTCCCAGAAACACATTCAAACACAAGTCTTCACATCCTGAGGAGCTAATCATTGGAAACAAAGATAGTCCAAGAAGAACAAGATCACATTTCAGACAAGAAGAGTCAATGATTGGACTAATCTCAATGATTGAACCTACAACAGTTGATGAAGCACTTTCAGATGATGGATGGATCCTAGCTATGCAAGAAGAGTTGAATCAATTTCAAAGAAATGATGTGTGGGATCTGGTACCCAAACCTCAGCACAAGAACATTATTGGAACAAAATGGGTATTCAGAAACAAGCTGAATGAGCAAGGTGAAGTAACAAGAAACAAAGCCAGGCTTGTTGCACAAGGGTATAGTCAACAAGAAGGCATTGATTACACTGAAACGTTTGCTCCAGTTGCAAGATTGGAAGCAATCAGGTTACTTCTTTCCTATGCAGTTAATCATGGCATAATATTATATCAAATGGATGTCAAGAGTGCAATTCTAAATGGTGTCATAGAAGAAGAAGTGTATGTCAAGCAACCTCCTGGATTTGAGGATATTAAATATCCTGACCATGTTTTTAAACTGAAGAAATCACTATATGGCTTGAAACAAGCTCCCAGAGCTTGGTATGATAGACTAAGTAATTTCTTAATCAAAAATGATTTTAAAAGAGGACAGGTTGATACTACACTCTTCAGAAGGACCCTTGAGAAAGATATTCTTGTTGTGCAAATATATGTTGATGATATAATATTTGGTTCTACTAATGCATCTCTTTGCAAGGAATTTTCTGAGTTAATGCAGGATGAATTTGAAATGAGCATGATGGGAGAACTGAAGTTCTTCCTGGGCATTCAAATCAATCAATGCAAAGATGGAGTCTATGTTCATCAATCAAAGTACACAAAGGAGCTTCTGAAGAAGTTCAAACTTGAAGATTGTAAAGTGATGAACACTCCAATGCACCCTACGTGCACCTTAAGCAAAGAAGATGAAGGAGCTAAAGTAGATCAGAAGCTGTATAGAGGTATGATTGGTTCTTTGTTATACCTCACTGCATCTAGGCCAGATATTTTATTCAGTGTATGCTTGTGTGCAAGATTCCAATCAAATCCTAGAGAATCTCATATGACTGCTGTCAAGAGAATCTTCAGGTATTTGAAAGGAACAACCAATCTTGGACTCCTTTATAGGAAATCCTTAGATTATAAGCTAATTGGATTCTGTGATGCTGATTATGCTGGTGATAGGATTGAAAGAAAGTCAACCAGTGGCAATTGTCAATTTCTGGGTGATAATCTTATATCCTGGGCTAGCAAAAGACAAACAACTATTGCTATGTCTACAGCAGAAGCAGAATACATTTCAGCTGCAAGTTGTTGTACACAACTACTTTGGATGAAACATCAGTTGGAAGATTATCAGATAACTGCTAACAGTATTCCCATTTATTGTGATAATACTGCTGCTATTTGTTTGTCTAAAAATCCAATTTTGCATTCAAGAGCGAAGCACATTGAAATCAAACACCATTTTATCAGAGATTATGTTCAAAAAGGAATTTTAGATATACAATTCATTGATACTGAAAATCAATGGGCTGATATATTTACTAAGCCTTTAACTGTTGAAAGATTTGATTTTATAAAGAAAAATTTGAACATGCACTTTGTATCTGATTAAATGCTTGCTTGCTCCTGAATAGGATTTTAGGTTCTGAAGTTAGTTCAGAAGCGGTAGTCCATCAGAAGCTCTTTATTGAGGTTCTGAGGAAAACTCGCTTCTGATGATGACGTCAGCATCTGAAGTCCAGAAGCTGGATTTGTTGCTTCTGAATAGTTGAATTAGTGGAAACGTTGGAAGTTACCTTTTAAAAAGTAACTTCTGGCCCACTAACTTGGTAGTTACTCTGTGAACTTCTTACGTGGCCTGTATGTGTTGGTGTATAACTAAAAGGGCAATGATGATTTAAAAGCTTTGAAAGTACTTTTCACGCGCCCCCAATTTTGTCATTAATGTTATATTTGTTTGTCTCTTTTGAATTGCAATCGTTTTACTTTTAACACTTTGTCAATTCACACACTACTCACTCACAACAAACACATTTGCTCTCAAACCTTTTGCGAAGTAAGCGCATTCTCTCAACCTTAGAACCCTAAAATCTTCATCTTCTTCAAACTTCGTCTATCATCAAATGGCATCATCAAGCTCGCAACGAGAAGATTCAGTATCTACTTCACGAATGGTCCCTGAATATGACTACAGAGGAAGAAGCATGAAATTGGAAGAATGGGATTTGCAGGTTCAGATAGAGAATCCAGTGGACTTTGATTCTCTGAATTTTCATAGGTGTTCAATCAGAAGCTACTATGAAGAGCAAGAACTCATGGATTATTTCAAAATGTTGAATGGACCAACATATGAAGCTCTAGTTAGACACTTCTGGGTAAGAGCAAAATTTTACAACAAAGCGGCATCCTTAGCTGAGGAAAGTCAGATGGTGCTAATGTATCCTGAATTAGAAGGGAAAACAAGAGAAGAAATGGGTCTTGCGCCATTTGTTGAAGATGAAATCAGGTCCAGCATCTGTGGTATTCCAGTAAGAATTGCACAATGGCACATAGAGTATGCTCTCAAGGCTGCAGCCTCTGGATACTACTCTGGAATTGATCTTTCAGATGCTGCTGAAAAACGCATTTGGAAAAAGCAAGCCAAGTTGGTGATATACAATTCTGAGAAGGAGAAGAAATATGCTGAATTGAGCATGGAAACTAAGATGCTTCTGAAGATTCAGAATGAGAACCTGTTTCCAAGTGGTGACTGTGTGAAACCAAATCTAGCTCAGAAGGTCCTTCTCCAGCACTTCATCAAGAAGGAAAAGGTGAATGTGCCCAAATACATGTTCAAGTACTTGGTAGAGTGTTTGAAACAGAGTCAGCTACTGGATAAACCCTGGGTTCCTTATGGAAGACTCCTCTCAGAGATATTCTATCAAGGAGGTATCTTGGACAGTCTCAGTCAATCTCAAGGCTTCACAGATCAGCTACTTGACACAAAAACTGGAAAATTCATTAATGCTCATACTCTCTTGAATATGAAGCTAATCAGTGAAGTCACCAAACTTCAAACTGATTTAAGTGAATCACTTGTTAAGTCTGATCTTATGAAGGACTTTCCACCCATCTGCAAGAAGGATCCCATTGAAGTGCAGATGTACTATATCAAGGAACATTTTGAGGTAACCAATGAGAGAATCAGATTGGAAGATATTCCAGAGGAAATGTATGGTGGTGCTCTGCCACGAGCCAGAGGCAGAAAGTCAAAAAGGAAGATGACTGCAGAGCAATATCTAGAGGTTGAACAACCTGCTAAAAAGGCAAAAGTTGATACTGACAAGCTCAAAATTGGTAGTTCATCAGTACCTTCTATTGAAGAAGCCATTGAAGACATGGATTCCAGGATGATCATGGGTGTTGGCATTTCTCTTGATCAACCTGCTATACCAAAGAGGAAGAGGAAGCCAGCCTTGAGGAGAACCAAGGATTTTCCTCATATCACCTTAACAGCTCAAGCTGCTTCTGATTTAGAGTTAAAAGAGTTACAAGAGAAGAAGGCAGCAGCTGAAAAAGTCTTGGAAATTGCTGCTGAGCTACAAGAGTCTGTAGTATCAGAAGCCAAGCAACTGTTGCAGATGTCCAGTGAGTCTGCTAAGGAGGATTCTGATCCTGAACCAGAAAAGGTAATTAATATATCATCAGATTCCGCATCCAAATCATTATCAGATTCTGATGATTCTGATGATGATATACCCTTAGCTCAACTGTTTCGAAAACCAGTAAAAAGTCAATCAACGTCAACCAAAACCAACGATAAGCCCTCTCAGTCAACTACTTATGAACCAGTTGGTCACATAATTAATGAGAAGTTGGCTGAACTGGCTGAGCAGAGAGAAAGAGTCATTGATACTATTTTTCGCCTTCACCCTCAACCTCTTAACATTCAACCTCTCAACATGATTCCTCCAGAAAATGTTGAATCTACTTCAGAAAAGGCCTCTGAAACAACTCCAGAAGCAACTGCTTCTGAAAACGTTGTTTCAGAAAACCCCCATCAACAAACACCTGAACCACATAAACCCACAACACCCCCACAATCACCAATAGCTACCATTGACCCCCAACTCAACACTCAAACATCATCTTCACAATAACAACCACCAACTGAAACTGAATTTCAACCTTTACCTGAACACTCCCCAGAACCAACTCCCATGGATGTTGACATCTCTCTAGTCAATGTTCAAGCCTCAACCTCTACCACTCACATTGCCTCTGACCAGCCTTCATCTTCATGCACACAAACACACTTTACCATTCCAGTTCCTAACCCTGTTCAAGATTTGGAAATCAGTGATTCTGATCTTGAAATCCTTGAACAACCACCCTCAAACATCCTGGAATCTGGATATATTAATTCTGAGCTTCTGACAATTCTGAGTCAGATGCATAATCTGGTGGATCAAAGAAGGACAATTGATCTCACAAGTGCATATGAAGACTCCTGGGTATCTCTTCAGAACCGGGCAGCTGAGCTTATCGAAGAAATCAAGGCTAAATGCATCAGAGTCAAGCGAGCATCAGTCAGAAGGCTAATGGAGCATGTGAATCAGAGTCTTAGAGTAAGAAGTTCTACACTGCTCCTGGCAAACCAGCCTTTCTTCTTTGAAACGGATTACTTGACCAGAGAAGCCAGGTTGTGTAAGCTTCTGAAGAAACAGATGGCAGAGCAGCAGCAAGAAGCTAAGGAAAGGGAACAAGCTCTTCTCCAGAGACAACAACAACTTGAAGAACTGTTGCAGAAGAAGATTGAAGAAATGGAGGAGATGAAGAAACAACAACAAACCAACCCTTAGTTGCACACCCTTGTGTTTTACTTTTTGTTTGTTGTTTGTTTTATTTTCTTAGTCCTTGCTTCTGAAACCATCTTGTCTTAATTCTTTTGCTTCTGAATGCTTACTGATTCTGACTGTTTAGCTGCTTCTGACAATTGAATATACATGTTCATTTTTTTTTTTGCTCTGATTTATTTAGTTAAATTCCTATTATACTCTCTCATGTTTGAGTTTTTCTCATATCTTTTTGTCTTTTATGCTTAAATTTATTTCAATTTTTTTGATAATGACAAAAGGGGGAGTATATGTGACAAGTATTTAAAGGCTCTGAGCCCCATTAATGGCATTTGAAATTTTTGAAAAACTTCTATCATTTTTTTTTACCTTATTGGTATAAGCTATGAACGACGAAGGAGTATCAAAATTCAAGTAAAGTTAATTGAACCATTCTTCTTATCTATAAGTTAATTCTTTCAATAATTCAATTTTGTTTTTATGCTCTGATAATATTATTGCGCGAAAAATGAATTTAATTAACCTGGATAGAACTTAGGGGGAGCTTACAAACCTCACCTTAAAGACTATCAGACTCAGGGGGAGTTTGAGCTTACAAACCTCAGATTCTGAGCTTACAAACCTCAGAACCCCAAAGTCAACTTGTTAATTAGATTAACAACAATTGATCAATTTTAAATACTTTTGTTTGTCATCATCAAAAAGGGGGAGATTGTTGGAACAAAATGTGTTTAACAATGAACCTTAAAGAGTTTTGATGATAACAAGGTATTAAAAATTGTAAATTGGTCTAGCTAATATTTGTTCAAGTGTACAGGACCATAATTATAAAGTTACATCATCATTGGTTCTGAATGAGCAAAGAAAGAGCAAAAGAAAATGAAGCTTAGATGTTTCTGAAGGCAAAGCGCTCCTGAAGTCAAGCTGCTCCTGAAGAAATAGCGCTCCTGAAGTAAGCTGCTCCTGAAGAATAGTGCTTCTGAAGACAAGAGGTCCAGAAGCCACATCATCAGAAGCTGCGTCATCAGAAGCTGCAGAAGTCATATCATCAGAAGCTGCATCATCAGAAGCTGCCTCATCAGAAGATATTTCACCAGAAGCTGAATCTCAACTGGATTTGCAAAGAATCAAGAATTGAAGAATTATCAATGCAAAAGCTGTCTATTGGATTCGAAAACACAAACAAAGGATTAGTGGAGTTTGCAACGGTCATTTCAAAGGTGTTTGAAGGCGTGTGTTTGCAATTTGGACGAAAGCGTTGACATTGTACTTTGTACGAATTGTACAACCACGTTCTCCACTACTCTGTTTTGTGTCCGCGCTACAGGACAAGAAAACAGCTCCAGAATACGGTTTCGCCTGCATAGATGTTCCTTTGGATAAGGAATGGATTTCAAATTTGTTCTTCATAGGACAACAACCAAATCAGGCAAAAGATCATTGGTGAAAGATCAAGCTTCAACAACGACTCTTTGGTGTGCTGGCAATTTCACAACGTCTCTTTCACACCTCTATATAAAGGAGTGAAGACCTAGAGAATTGGTAATGCAAGAACGCTGAACGAAAGACTCACAAGATTTTCACAAGTACCAAACCTCTGCTGAAATTGTTCTGCATTCACTTAGAATTTCTGTGTCTCAAAGTCATATCTTAGAAATTCTTAAGTCCATTGAGTCTGTATCTGATTTGTATTGTGAGCACCTCTGATTGTATATCAAGTGTTCAACCTTAAACAATTTTCTGTGTAATTTTGTTTAGTTAGGAAGTCTCTTGCAGTTGTGCTTGAGCAGGAAGTCTCTTGATTGTGTTCTTGAGCAAAGGAAGTCTCTTGCTTGTGTGCTTGAGCATTGGAAGTCTCTTGCTTGTGTGCTTGAGCATTTGTAATCAGATATTACTCATAGTGAAATCTCCTTGGAAGTGCAAGGGGGACTGGACTACTTCCGGATTGTGGAAGGAACCAGTATAATTGCTTTGTGTCGTTCTTCTTCTCTCTCTCTGTTTTATTCCGCTGCATTTAGATTCTGATTATCACTTCAGAAGCTGTCTCACTTAGCTTCTGATCAGTGTGTTCAGTTTTTAGGAGAAACGAAGAATTTTTCTAAAACACAATTCAACCCCCCTTCTTGTGTTTTTCTCACCTTCAGGCCCTAGCAAGCACCGCCGTCTAAGAAAGCAAGTCCCCACACACGTATAATCAACCGGCAGGTTGTATTGTAGACACATGGCAACCGTAGGTTCCCCCGTGGTTGCCTATAGCCTAGGGTTAGGTGGAACTCACTGAGACATTATGTCTCATCCCAATCCTTATTTGTTTCAGATATCAGGATGGTTTAGCAAGCTAGTAGCCGGATGGATGTATCAGCAAGTGTTCGTTCGTACCAGCTGCAGCATGACATGGATGTTCAAGGATGCATAGATTATATTTTAGTAAAGTTGAGTTGTAATCTATTGTACGAACGCATTTGTTGTATATGATATTCATTCGAAGTTTTTATGTTGTTTATTTTAATGTATCCAGTACTAAACTAATACACATGCTAGACTTTCTAGATACGTCTAGTATGGGTGTTACAGAAAGGTATTCTGAAACTTCAAATACTTTTCTTCTCTCTCCCTCTATGACTTGTGTTGACGAGTCATTCTTCCCTTCATCTCCTTTTTTTTTTGTCCATGAAATTAACCATTTTCTTCTCTCTCCCTTTTTGATTTGTGTTGAAGAAGTTTTCTTCCCTTCATCTCATTCTTTTCCCTCGAAATTAAGAGTGTTCTTTAGACCATATACCCTTATAGATATAATGTCACTTGGGAATTAAGAATGGTCTTAAGAGCCTAGTACCTTTGATAATTTATGTCCCTTCGGAATAAATAATATTTTAAGACCATAGTCCCTTTTTTGATATAATCATAATGATCATAAAAATATATTCCACCTCAATTCTTGCATAAGTTAGATGTTAGAAAGGGAGATACAAGCATATAACTAATTATATATAGTTCTCAGAATCGATTCTTGCCTTCTTCTTCTTCTTAAGCAAGTATGTGTCCAAGAAAAATAAAAACATTTAATTTGTGAATTTAAACTCCTATGATGAAAAACAAAAGGAAAAAATAGAGTGAGAGAGAACTATTCCTCGTTCAACTCCAAGGCTGACGAAGCTTTTGATTTGTTACGAAATTTTTTTTTGGAAATAACTAATTCAAAGCCTCATCAGTTTTGGGGTTGGGCTTGGAATGGTTCTCTCACTCTGTTCTTTTCCTGATGTTTTTCATTGTAGGTGTTTTAATTAACAAATTAATCGTTTTGATTGTTCATGTAGACTTTCTTGGTTAAAAAGAAACTTTAAGAAGAAGAAGAATAATAAGAAAATGGAGAAGGATTTTAAAGAACTATATATATATATATATATATATATATATATATATATATATATATATATATATATATAACTAAATGTTGGTATCTCCTTTTCGCTTTTGTATATATATCAAGTTCTACAATTGTATATAATTTCTTGGAGATAAATTCCACCTAAAAGCATGATTGTGGCAACTGATAGAACTAACTTGTGACTCGATATACTGTTTTTACAAAAACTTTTATGAAAAATTACTGAATGTAAGAAGAAAATCTTAAAAGCAATACTAGATTCAGTAATATTTTAACTTCGTGTAAAATTGAGTACCTTTAACACAAGTTGGTTTCATAATAGATTGTTATTTATTTTGTATTAATAAGCTGATGAATTCTTGTTATTAATTTATTAATATATCATATGAATTTATTTATCATGACCGAAGCATTCCCATGATTTATTTTGTAAAATTTCATGAGTCACATAAGCAATAATGTTTGATGAACCAAAATTTCTGGAATATGAAAAAAAAATCTCGAGTTACCGAGTAAAATGGGAGCACATTTTTTATAAATAACTAGCAGAAATAAGGGAACTATCATGCCTGTCTGACCTCTGTTATTACTACGCTAAAGTTTGTGTATATTTTAAGGGATAAATTTGGGCCACATTTTGAAGAAAAAATAGAAAAAAAAATAGAACAAAAATTGGTCTTATTTTTTGTCGATGACTTTCCCCTGGACCAGAATATGTCTTCACTCATTTTCAAATATGCTCAAAGAACAAAACAAATTTGAGAAACTTTTTCTAAAAGACCTCAAATTCTATTTTTATTGTTCCAATTTTTTCCTTTCAGAATTAATAATAAATTCAGTGGAAATTTGTCGAGATTAAATTATGGGTTAAATATGTATTTAGTCCCTCCCTAAATTTTTTTATTAACTTTTAGTCCCTATTTGCATTTTATAGGGACTATTTTGGAGGACTAAAATTATCCAATTTTTGTAAAATGTTTTCAAAATAGAGACTATTTTTACAAACTTAAAAATATTGGAGGACTAAAATTACCATTGAAATTTCATAGGGACTAACCTTAAAAACTCATGATTTTGTAGGGACTAAAAACTTATTTAACCCTTAAATTATTCGAAAAATATATGTTGATATATATTTCTTTTTGAAGGATGTTGATATATATTTTATTATTTGGAAATTTTAAATGAAATAATTAATTTAGTCATTATTAGAAAGTTTTTCATAGTCGCCAAATTTTGTTACAATATTTTGGAACACATCCTGATATATTTTCGTATGCAATCTAATATATTTTTGTATGTGATTAGACATATATTTTGGCACTCAATAATATATTTTTGTACTCAAAATATATTTTTTGTACTCAATATGATATATATATATATATATATATATATATATATATATCTATATATATACATATGTATATATATATTATATCTAGATATGTATATATATATATATATATATATATATATATGTATGTATATATATATATATATATGTATATGTATATATATATATATATGTATATGTATATATATATATATGTATATGTATATATATATATATATATGTATATATATATATATATATATATATATTGTACTGAATTTGAGATATTTTTGTACTAGATCTAACTTGTGCCCAAAGTTTCTCATATATTAGTTGTGAATTTCTTCTATAAATAGCGAGCTCACATATATTGCAGAATTAATAATATAGGCCTATGAGTGAATTTTATTCAGAGAGTTCCCCTAAATCCTAGGCTATAGGCAACCTCAAGGGAAAACCTACGGTCACCACGTGTCTACATTACAACCTGACGGTTGATTATACGTGTGTGGGACTTGCATACTAGACGGTAGTGCATACTAGAGCCGTCATAGTCATATCTTACTTGTTATAGGCTTCTCATCTATACATGTCATGGCGGTCGAAGGGAACCTAAACCGCATTGCCAAGTGTACTCTTTACGTAACAAGGCCTATATTATTAATTTTAGAGCTCCAAAAACGATGGGCTCCAAAAACTTTCAACACATTCCTTTTTATCCTAAAACGACATAACGACTATCGTGCTTTGGATTAGTAATGCGCTGCACAGTATGATGTGTCTTCACTTAAGTATGATATGTATGGGTTTTGTAGAGTTTCTTATATAAACATCAAAGTGACTATATTATTAATTTTAGAGTTACATTCAAAGTAATAGAAACAATGAAACTAAGTGATGTTTGAGAGTGATCGACATGCAAAATCTCAAAAGAGAAAATTATAACATTAGTTTGCATCAACAAAAATGAACATGGAATAAAATAGAAACCATAATTATTTTTTGATTTTTTTTTTTTTTTTGTAAACAATAGTAGAAAATGATAAAATATAGTAAATTTGAAAGAAAATCCTATATATCCGATAAAGAAGAATAGCAACAAACTACCCCTCAATTCTTAAAAAAAAAAAAAAAAACCACCCCTCAAAATAAAAATAGCTGTGACAAACTAATCGCAAAAAGAGAAAAAGGAAAAATTGTAACAAACCAAATAAAAAACTAATTAAATATTTATATTTTGTTTTGAGGAAGTATTTATATTTTTATTCCCATAAAAAACATTCTAGAAAATAATTTAATTTAATAAATTTTTAAAATACATTTCCAAAAATAAATTTAAAATAAAAAAATAAGAAAAAAAGATAAGTGGACCCATCTTTTCATCAACCATAAATAAACCCTCACTCTCGTCCTTTTCCTATCACTTCAGTTTTTCAAATCCTCTCACTCTCCCAAAACCCTAGTTCTCATCAATGGAGTACCAAAGCTTCAATTCCTCACCCAACTACCATGAATTGCTCGAAAACTATAAGCATCCATCATCCTACACTTCCAAAGTCAAGCTTATGGTTAGCTTTGGCGGAGAAATCAGACCTAGCCTTCAGGACGATCATCATTTTTGGTACATTGGCGGAACCACCAAAATCATCATGGTTGATCGTAATATCAAATTCTCTGACCTCGTTGAAAAGCTTTCTTCAACGATGTTTGCTAATGCTTGCTTCAAGTACCAGCTCCCTGGTGAAGATCTCAATGATTTGATCTCCGTTCACAACAATGATGATCTCGAAAATATGATGGTCAAGTATGATCGTATGTGTCGCGCTTCTCCAAAGCAACAGGTAAGGTTGAGGCTCTTCCTCTTCCCTGTTCGTGCTAACAACAACAAAGACCACAATTCAAGACCTTATAGTCTTGTTGAGTTGCTCAATTCCGTTCACGTTCCAACTTTTGAAGATTCATCTCCTCCGCCAGCTGAAGATTCAACTCCACCTCCTCCTCCTCCACTAGAAGATTCAATTCCACCTCCTCCGTCATCAACAACCACTAATCCCGAGTTGAGTCAGGTGGAATGTCCGAAGACTTTGCCAGATTTCGCAGCAAAGGATACGAAGTATGGGCCGGAGACGGTTATCGAAACCAATATTCAGGAAATTCAGAAGGTGGAATCTGTGAAGGATGAACAACAAGTGAAAGTTGACGGAGAAAACAGCGGTGTTGAAGTTTACCCTGAAGAAAGCGCGGAAAAAGTGATTTCGTTAGTTACTGATGAACCTACTGCTGCTGAACCTGCTGCTGCTGAGGATCCGGTTCAAGAAGCTCCTCCCGGTTCGTTTTGATCCTATGGAGTTCAGTTTCCTGAACCGAGTTTGGTTCCTGAACCAATTTCGGTTCAGTCATCCTTTACTCCAGAAATGCACAATGTGGCTGCTGATGGTTATTACTCGATGGGGTATTCAACTGAACTGTTACCAGTTTATTTGATTCCAACATCTTCAGGATTGTACCAAGCAATGAGGCTGGTAACCGAACCAACTGGTGAACCGGTTTATTTCGCGTATGTGCCGATTGTCAATGAGGTTGATTACAATGGTGGTCAGTATGCACCTAACAGATCAACCTTGCCATTGTAGGCGGCTGCGCCGTGGGGTGGGTGGGTGGTGATGGCAGGAGAGGGCTGTTACCAGTGAAATATATCTGCATGTAATATTATGTAATACTGGTGTTAAGAATTGATTTGAAATAGTTTTTTAAGTGTATTGGTTTATTGAATATTGGTAGAAATAAAATCATTGTCAAATCTGTTTTTGAAATGCCTTTGTCTCTAATAATATTACAGTAAAACATAAATTCATTGTCCCGTAAGCTTAACTATGTTGGTATGGATAATGCATAATATCAAATTCCCACCCAGCTTGTTAACTCGATGGTGTTTTAATACGCAAGACAATATGTTACACGAGTAAATCCAGTTTTGATCGTTCCCATCAATACTTCTTGATTTTATGGGCAAATATTACAACGATCATAATCCTAGACCCTCCCTCAAATTCATAAAAGAAAAAAAGTAATTAGGATCTATCTGTTTCAATTTTAAATTCAAGCCCTAACAAGTTTTAAATTCTATGCTACACGAGTAAATCCAATTTTGATTGTTCCCATCAATACTTCTTGATTTTATGGGCAAATATTACAACGATCACAATCCTAGATCCTCCCTCAAATTCAAAAAAGAAAAGGAGTAATTAGGATCTATCTGTTTTAAATTCAAGCCCTAACAGGTTAGACCATATGTAGTTCCCTTAGAACTTATTTCAATTAATTTCTTAACACTTTACATACCTCAATCAACCTAGGATCCAACACGAAAATACTTTTCATGAATATTTTTCGAATTTAATGAAAACGACTGAAATTTTCTCCAAGTTATTTTTAAGAAAATTTTATCAGTGTTTCCTCTGTTTTTTCCTGAAAAAGGTCTTTCGATTCTTTTTCTTCAAACATCACAGTACTTAAACATTTTAAACAACTAAAATTTTCATCTTAAGTTCCTTTGAGACAAGTGGTTCGGTTCAAACTAGCGAGAATACAACATAAATTTTCATCTTAAGTTCCTTTGAGACAAGTGGTTCGGTTCAAACTAGCAAGAATACAAAATAGATCTATCTCTTTTTTTTTTTTTTTTAAGAAGAAAAGATCTATCTTTTTTTATATTAATTTTTTTACTAACAATCTTATTATTTATATTAAAATATATATTTTTTTTCTCACTACCAAAAAAAAAATATTATTCTTTTTAATCAAGGTTTTTCCTAACATTCTTTTATTTTAGTGCATATTATTAATTATGAAGATTTTATTTCTAAATAGATAAATAATAATTAATAAATTATTAATATTTAAACATACCAATTACAACCAAAGCATAAAATCTTACCTATTTTGTTCTATTCATACATACCAATTTTATTTACTCAAAAAAAACATACCAATTATATATATATATATATATATATATATATATATATATATATATATATATATATTTTTGACAAGAAGAAACTTATTGCATTTCATTCATAATAATGGTAGAGATACAAGATGGAATCCTAATATGAATATGGAAACTAGCATGACGCAAAGCCACTCTAGCAAAGCTATGAGCGACTTCGTTGGCTTGTCTCCGAATGAACCTAACATCAGAGGTTACTAAATCAGAAGCTAACAGACGTCTACAATCATTAATTACTGCGCTAAAATTAGAGACGCCACTTTTACTACCATAAATACTGTCTACCACAGTTTTAGAGTCAAGCTCAAAGTCCACAATACCTAGATGCAGATCGCGAACCCAGTACATTGCTGATAATAAACCCAAAGCTTCACCCAAATCCACATCAAGGAGCG